>NC_091460.1:73013842-74213842 GCF_027789765.1 Dendropsophus ebraccatus
GGGTGGAGGGGTTCAGGTTGGGTAGTGTGTGGGTGGGTGGAGGGGGTCAGGTGGGGTAGTGTGTGTGGGTGGAGGGGGTCACGTGGGGTAGTGTGTGAGTGGAGGAGGTCAGGTGGGGTAGTGTGTGTGTAAGTGGAGGGGGTCAGGTGGGGTAGTGTGTGTGGAGGGGGTCACGTGGGGTAGTGTGTGTGTGGAGGGGGTCACGTGGGGTAGTGTGTCGGGGGAGTGGAGGGGGTCACGTGGGGTAGTGTGTGTTTTGGGGGGTGGAGGGGGTCAGGTGTGGCAGTGTGTATTGGTGTCGGTGGAGGGGGTCAGGTGGGGGAGTGTGGGTGGGTGGGTGGAGGGGGTCAGGTGGGGTAGTAGGTGGGGGAGTGTGTGGGTGTGGGCAGAGTGTGTCAGGTGGGGTAGTGTGTGTGGGTGGAGGGGGTAAGGTGGGGTAATGTGTGTGGAGGGTCAGGTAGTGTAGTGTGTGTGGGGATGGCATACGGGTTAATTGCAGGCAGTAGAGGAACTTCAATACTATGGTATGTACAGCAGGCACATTATTACTATATAGGATACACAGCAGGAGGCATTATTACTTTTTGGGAGCCACACTGGGGGCATTATTACTATATGGAGGGGACAGCAGGAGGCATTATTACTATATGGAGGCACAGCAGGAGGCATTATTACTATCCGCTTATGACGGCACTCAGAGGGCCCATTCCCCGGATGTTTTAGGACCCCAGCAACGCCCCTGATACGGCCACCTCTGTACATTCCACATTCCATTTTGTGAACTGCTGCTGTTTCCGGACACTGTTCAGTGAACAGTGTTCGGAAATAATTGACAGGCACATTATTCTAACGCCTGTGCTAAAGAACGGGCGTTAGAATAACAATATGTGAACACAGCGGGCGGCATTGCATTGACTTCAATGCAATGCCGCTCTGCAGTAAAGAACGGATACTGATGCCATTGCTATCAGCATCCGTTTTTTAACCCCCTAGCGACCCATGACGTACCTGGTACGTCATGGTGCCGCGGGGGGAGTTCAGAGAGGTTTATTGACAGCTGCATTTAAGTGCTTCAGACCTCACGTCCCTGGTGTCTAGTGGGACGGATTTCCCCCCCGCGATGCGATCGCGGGGAGGAGATCCGTTCCCCTGCCCGTGCCAGGCCTCAGTGATGCTGATCCTGGCTCGGCAATACATTGCACTGGCCTGCATCTATGAGAAATCAGTGCTGTGTATATACAAGTCCCCCAGGGGGACTTCTAGTTACAGTAAAAAAAAAAAAAAAAAAAGTAAAAAAGTGTTTTTATTAATGAAAAATCCCCCCCTTTTCCCATTTTATAAATATAAATAAATAAATAAACATATTTAGTATCGCCGCGCACGTAATCACCCGAACTATTAAATTATCACTTTCCTGATCTCACACAGTAAACGGCGTAAGCGCAAAAAAATCCCAAAGTGCAAAATTGCGCATTTTTGGTTGCATCAAATCCAGAAAAAAAATTAATAAAAAGTGATCAAAAAGTCGCATATGTGCAATCAAGATACTGATTGAAAGTAAAGATCATGGCGCAAAAAATGACACCTCACACAGCCCCATAGACCAAAGCATAAAAGCGCTATTAGCATGGGAATAGAGCGATTTTAAGGAACATATATTTGTCAACAATGGTTCGAATTTTTTAAAAGCCATCAGATAAAATAAAAGTTATACATGTTACATATCGTTGTATTGTTGTAATGTACGACTTGACGTTGTAACGACTTGAGGAACATGCATAACAAGTCAGTTTTACCCCAGGGCGAATGGCGTAAATGCAAAACTCCCCGAAATCCAAACAAATTCCATAATTTTTTTATGGTTTCGCAGGATATTTAATGGAAAAATAATGCCTGTCATTGCAAAGTACAATTGGTTTCACAAAAAATAAGGGCTCTTTTGGGTCTCTCTGTGAAAAAATGCAAGTGCTATGGCCTTTTAAACATAAAGTGGAAAAAGCAAAAGTGCAAAAACCTTAAGGGGTTAATGGGAAAAAAAAAAAAGCGATGTGTGAGCCATTGGCCGTATTTTCCCCTTATTTTAACATTGTGTGACCATAGATATGTTGTACTATAGTTATTTTTTATCTGGAGACATTTGAATTAACATGTACAGTATAGTATGATAAAAAATATTTACAACTAAAACATTCTGATGTGCTCTACTTTTTTAATAAAATAATCAACACCAAAAATATTGCTAGTTGACCTAACTTGGTCCTAAGAGTAATAGCTCAGAAATGTGCCATATAATAACAAGCCCCTAAAAAAAAAAAAAAAAAAAAACATTTGAGCCACACAAACAATTTTTGGAAAAATAATTCACAAAGGGGGAGATTTATCAAACATGGTGTAAAGTAAAACTGGCTCAGTTGCCCTAGCAACCAATCAGATTCCACCTGATTCCACCATTCATTTTCCAAGTCTGTGAGGAATGAAAGGTGGAATCTGATTGGTTGCTAGGGGCAACTGAGCCAGTTTCAATTTACACCATGTTTGTTAAATCTCCCCCAAAGTTTATTTAGAAAAAAGAGAACATTTCATATATAATATACATCATAGTTCATGTATAAAAAAGGAAGCAAGACAAGCAAAACAACATAGGGGGAGAGACTGCACGGTCCACAGATGGAATAATACCAAATCAATTGAACACTTTGACCGGCGAATTTCATATATATCAAGGTGCTATGTGCATAGTGCTAAGATAAAAATGTTGGAGGCAAAGTGTGCATATATTAAATTTAATCTATTCCAGACCTAATAATCATGGCAGGGAAAAGGGTAAAAAAAACACACATATGTAGGTGCAAGGGTAGCCAGACCAGAATAGAAATCCCATAAAGCGCATGTGGCAAAATATGCAAGGAACAACTGGTAATGGTTAAGTATACACCTCCCAATGTAAAATTACAAGGCTGGAAACCAGGGGCGTAGCTAGGATTCATGGGGCTCCATAGCAAGAAATTGTACAGGCCCCCCCTCGGATGCACATACTTACCTGACCAAGCGCATTTCCATGGTGTTTTGTTCACCCAGATCTCTGGAGCATTAATGACGTTACTCGCCCACCAGGGAGCTGGGAGAAGTAACGCTGATGGCCTGTGCTGGGTCAGGTATGTGCATGGGTGGTGAGGCCTCTTGTGGCTGGAAGTGCAATGCAGCCTCCAGCCAAAAAAGAGACAGACAGCGCAGGAAGCCCTTTCATTGGTGGCAGATATGGTCAGTGTTGGACTGGAGTACACGGGGCCCACCAGAGGAATTACTTCTGATGGATCACCTTCCTTCTGTACAAACGAATGACACAAGGTGGTTTGGTGGTTTTCTCTTCAGCATCCCGGCTCTATGGGAACAGAACAGGTTAGAAGACTAGAGTTTCCCTTAAATATCTCAGGAAAACAGTAAGAGGACGGACAAGGTAAAGTGTTTGCCTGCGGCCTCCTGATAGCACTGATGCACATGTCAGTGATAGAAGTGTAAGGACATGGGAGTCACTAACATCACAGGCTGCTGATATACATAAACCACCACACCATGTACCCTAATGTACTGAAACATTTATACCTCACACACATATACACAACATGTATACAGCACACAGATATACACATACTTCACACACATATATACACATGACATGCATACTGTACACATACACACATATACACTACCGTTCAAAAGTTTGGGGTCACATTGAAATGTCCTTATTTTTGAAGGAAAAGCACTGTACTTTTCAATGAAGATAACTTTAAACTAGTCCTAACTTTAAACAAATACACTCTATACATTGCTAATGTGGTAAATGACTATTCTAGCTGCAAATGTCTGTTTTTTGGTGCAATATCTACAAATGTGTATAGAGGCCCATTTCCAACAACTATCACTCCAGTGTTCTGATGGTACAATGTGTTTCCTCATTGGCTCAGAAGGCTAATTGATGATTAGAAAAAACTTGTGCAATCATGTTCACACATTTGAAAACAGTCTAGCTCGTTACAGAAGCTACAAAACTGACCTTCCTTTGAGCAGATTGTTTCTGGAGCATCACATTTGTGGGGTCAATTTAACGCTCAAAATGGCCAGAAAAAGAGAACTTTCATCTGAAACTCGACAGTCTATTCTTGTTCTTAGAAATGAAGGCTATTCCATGCGAGAAATTGCTAAGAAATTGAAGATTTCCTACAACGGTGTGTACTACTCCCTTCAGAGGACAGCCCAAACAGGCTCTAACCAGAGTAGAAAAAGAAGTGGGAGGCCGCGTTGCACAACTAAGCAAGAAGATAAGTACATTAGAGTCTCTAGTTTGAGAAACAGATGCCTCACAGGTACCCAACTGGCATCTTCATTAAATAGTACCCGCAAAACACCAGTGTCAACATCTACAGTAAAGAGGCGGCTGTGGGATTTTGGGCTTCAGGGCAGAGTGGCAAGGAAAAAGCCATAACTGAGACTGGCCAATAAAAGAAAAAGATTAAGATGGGCAAAAGAACACATACATTGGACAGAGGAAGACTGAAAAACAGTGTTGTGGACGGATGAATCCAAGTTTGAGGTGTTTGGATCACAAAGAAGAACGTTTGTGAGATGCAGAACAAATGAAAAGATGCTGGGAGAATGCCTGACGCCATCTGTTAAGCATGGTGGAGGTAATGTGATGGTCTGGGGTTGCTTTGGTGCTGGTACGGTGGGAGATTTGTACAGGGTAAAAGGGATTCTGAATAAGGAAGGCTATCACTCAATTTTGCAACGCCATGCCATACCCAGTGGACAGCGCTTGATTGGAGGCAATTTCATCCTACAACAGGACAATGACCCTAAACACACCTCCAAATTGTGCAAGAACTATTTACAGCAGAAGCAGGCAGCTGGTATTCTATCGGTAATGGAGTGGGCAGCGCAGTCACCAGATCTGAACCCCATTGAGCTGTTGTGGGAGCAGCTTGACCGTATGGTACGCCAGAAGTGCCCATCCAACCAATCCAACTTGTGGGAGCTGCTTCTAGAAGCGTGGGGTGCAATTTCTCCACCTTACCTCAACAGATTAACAGCTAGAATGCCAAAGGTGTGCAATGCTGTAATTGCTGCAAAAGGTGGATTCTTTGACGAAAGCAAAGTTTAATGTAAAAACAATGTTATTTCAAATGCAAATCATTATTTTTAACCTTGTCAATGTCTTGACTCTATTTTCTATTCATTTCACAACGTATGGTGGTGGATAAGTGTGACTTTTCATGGAAAACACAAAATTGTTTGGGTGACCCCAAACTTTTGAACCGTAGTGTACCTCACACACATGTACACAACATGCATACTGCACACAGATATACACGACTACTACACACATATACACATGACATACATACTGTACACACATATACTTCACACACACATATACACATGCCATTTCCACTGCACACATTTATAAAGTACATTAAACTGGATAGTACACACTTATGAATGCATACCTGGATACTGCACACACATATACACAACATAATTATTACACACTTATATACACATAACTAAATACTACACACATATACACATGACATGCATACAGTATGGCTCACATATATACTAACATACTGAACACACATATACACCAAAGATACATACTGTACACACACAATAAACACCTATTATACACATCACATGCACACACACTTACCTACACAAATCCTATGCTAGTGTAGACATAGCTGCAGTCCAGAAGATCAGCAGCCGGCTGACAGTTTCCTGCTTCTCCTTTGCCCACACCCTGGCCTCCCCCTCCTGTCTCTGTTTCCTTCACTGCTCGGCAGGATCGGGCACACATCACATGACCAGACCAGGCTGGAGACAAGAAGAGAGCCGCACAGGCAGGAGAGGAGGGGGAGGAGTCTGTGTGAGATCACATGTGCTAGAAGGAAATGAGAAGCATTATAGAAGAATTACAGCAGCTCTGCTCTGCAGGGAACCCTGGCTGGTGGGCGGGACATCTCTCAGCCGAGGTAATTACATTAGGAGGATCCTCCGTGGCTCAGTCCGACACAGAATGTGGGTGCAGTGAGATGTAGCTACCATGGGCAGGCCCGGGCCCCTAGTGGGCAGGGGCCCCATAGCAACTGCTTTCCCTGCCTCCATGGTAGCTACGCCACTGCTAGAAACAGACACAACATACAGCAGAGCAGTGCAGCTCTCTTCAACAGAATGATTACGCACTTTGAAATGCTTATGTGCACCCTCCACACCTCCGGACACCACCAGTCCGGTAAACACAGTAATATATACAAAAAATTTGAAGGAAAAAGGCTCTCTCACCAGGTCACTGTAATCTTCGGGTATTTCAACCCACTGTACTCCAGCAATATGGAGTACAATATACTCACAGAGTCCACTTGACTGCAAAATTCTTATTTATTTTTCATTGAATACAGCAAACATTCAGTAGTACGCTCACAGCTGATGTGTCTCACATTCGGAGGCCCACATATGTCCTCCTCGCGGACGTTTCGGAGGATGCAAGCTCCTCCTCCTCCGCGCATGAGGAAGGAGGAGCTTGCATCCTCCGAAACGTCCGCGAGGAGGACATATGTGAGCGTCCGAATGTGAGACAGATCAGCTGTGAGTGTACTACTGAATGTTTGCTGTATTCAATGAAAAATAAATAAGAATTTTGCAGTCAAGTGGACTCTGTGAGTATATTGTACTCCATATTGCTGGAGAACAGTGGGTTGAAATACCCGAAGATTACAGTGACCTGGTGAGAGAGCCTTTTTCCTTCACATTTTTTGTATATATTACAGTGCAGCTCTCTTACCCTTCGGAACACCCCCATCCTGACGAAGGGCCGTGCAGTCTCTCCCCCTATGCTGTTTTGCTTGTCTTGCTTTCTTTTTTAAACATGAACTATAATATATATGACATTTTCTTTTTTTTCTAAATAATTTTGTGAATTATTTTTCTAAAATTGTTTTTGTGGCTCATTTTTTTTTTTGGGGGGGGGGGGGGGGTTAGGGGGGTCTTGCTTTTAAATAAAATAGAATATGACAGTTGCTTTTATATCAAATTAAGTTATTTTACTAGACTCAATAAGAAGTGTCTCGAAATAACCACAAATACAACAGTAACCTGTAGAGGATGCAGCAATATCAAGACGTTTGCATTTGCTAATCACAAGTTTTAAAAATTACATGACTATGAAGATATATTTCCCTTCCTACAACAGCAGTATAATTTTAAATGCAAATATCTCCACTATAAATAGCCCCAGAGCAACAGAATTATGAAATCTACATCATTTTCCAGTGTCAAACATATGAAAGATTGCTGTAATACTTTTTTTTAATTGTTAAATTCTTATAATCCACAGATTATAATTTGATTATACAGCAAAGGTGAGTAATTGCATACATACTTGGATAATGTAATACAGTATATGAATATGTGACTTGGTGCAGTTATTGTAAGATGATGTTTATGTGCTAAAATATGCATTGATATCTCTTACATTATTTTACATCTGAATACATTGATATCTCTATAGCCATTTTATAACATTGTATTCATTAATTACATTTTGCAGAATATTTAGTATAGTATTTAGGTATATATAAATATAATATGCACAAAAGTAGTGATTTTAAGCAATGATAATCAGCATAATAAAAAATTGACGTAACGGCAGAGCTGAGAGATTGCCGAAAGGAGAAAGGTATTTAACATTAGCTAAAGGCTATATTCACACAACGAGAAATCACAGATGCACCACCTCGTATGGGCGTGCAGTAACCACGGTCCAAATACGTGTAAATTATATTCAATTTCCCAGAATCACGTATAAAATCTAACTTTTATTAGATATGCATTAAAAGTAAAAAATGTATTAAAACAGGCGATTCACCATCCTGGGCACGTTGGGGGTAGTGAGTAATCCCTGTGGGGATGAGTGCACCATATCTGCACTGTGACTTATCATGATGGCTGTCTTGGCAAACACTGTCAGTATATATGCTTCATGCACTTGCCAGTTTCTGTGACTGTACCTGCTGTATGAGACCTTTTTCATCTTCCAGGATTGGATGTTCCTCTAGTACTCGGCAGACATAGCTAGTATATGCATGGTTGCCATAGATTATTGTAGAGGTTATGCATGTTATCATATTTGCATGTGGCTTGTGACATCATAGGATACTGGTATCTAACCTGAACCCCAAAGGACTGTCTCTGAGGGTCATTGCTATCCCTATTGGTCATACATACAGTTTCTGACGTGTAATACTGCAGCCATAAAAGTGTACTCCTGATTGTATTGTGTGTGGTTTGTCTGTGTCTTGGGGTTATCCTGACCTGTTGCTCCAAGTGCTTATCGGAGGCCGGGCCGATACACACTATATATATCCCCACTTGTCTCCTACCCTTTTCTATATTTATCTGATTTTTCTATTTATTTAAACACAACAATTCTATATAATCTCTAAACAGTAACCATTGTGTTTTGTCAAGGTCTCCTAATGATCCCAGGGATATATCTGGGGGAAACGCGTAGAGACTTGGATTGAGACAGAGATACTTGTTTATCTCAATTTTTTCTGAAGTCTGGTTTTATCCTTATATATCTGGGCTAATCTATCCCTAAGTATACCAGCCTATCAGAGGGTCAACAATACATTTTTTACTTTTAATGCATATCTAATAAAAGTTAGATTTTATACGTGATTCTGGGAAATTATATTCACACAACGACTTTTGACGGAAGTCAATAAACATCATGAACAAGATTTACGGCCATCATTATCAAACAACAGCTGTTATTTTGCCTAAAAAAGACATTGGGGAAAATTTTTCAAGGGTTTTGCACCTATTTTTTGGTGAATATTTGAATTTTTCACCCAAGTTCTATTTATGAACCAATATTTGACCGGAAAATATTTTTTTAGATGTAACTTTTTTTTTTATCTGCCTGTTTTGAGTATTCACCCAAAAGTTTACATAATCCGGAATTAGCACCCAATTTATCATTTGCAACTTTTTAAAAAGTCGCAAAAACAGGTGCAAATCTACGTCTTGTCAGTACCAGGTGAATATCAGTCACATGACTACCTTTCCCATGAGTGCACAGATGACCTGGAAAACACTAAAAAAAGAATCAGAACACAGGGAGTGTTGTGTTTTCCACAAAATCAATGTAAATTGCAAACTTGCTTTATTTCACATCTACTGTTGATTTAGATTTTGAAAGTTATAACAATAGTGACACTTTAACCCCCTACATCATGGGAGTCTGTCACGTAAAGGGGTTGTCCGGGATTTTTTCAATAAACTAGCATTGCATTGACCTCTGTGGATGTTGCATATTCTACATACACTTCTATTTTTTATTTAGAGTGCTTACTGTGTTTTCAGACTTAGTCACATGACCACTCTGCCTGTGTTTTATTTACTTCCTGTAATATCCTGTTCCCTTTTGTTTCCTGTTCCTGCCAGTAAGGAAAAAAGTGAGTCATCAGGTGGGCGGGGTTATGCCTCCACATTTCTTTAGCCTCACCCCTAACATATAACATCTGAGGCCAGAAGAAACTGCAGCAGTAAGAAGAGCATGACAGACTACAATCTCTATACAGCACTGCAGCATAGGTTGGAGCTATAAACAGTAAATAAAGGAACTATGAGGGGGTGATTTATCAAACCTTGTGCAAAGGAACAGGGAAGCAGTTGCCAATAGCAACCAGTCAGATTCTAGTTTTTATTTTCCAAGGCCTTTTTAAAAATGAAAGAAGCAATCTGATTGGTTGCTATGGGTAACTGCTCCCCTGCACAGACTTTGCTAAATCTTCCCCTATATTGTTACTATTATAGTGTAAAGATATACAGTGTAAGGGCAGTGCTGCTGATGGGTGTGTAATGGAGAGGAGAGAGGAGAGAGGAGAGAGGAGACTTCACCTCATATCAGTCACCATTCTATCTATTTCTGGCTGAGGTAAAAGAATCTTGCCTCATAGAGACCCCGCCCACCTGTAGGATGGCTACTGCAGTGTATATATAATCCAGGACTACAACTCCTATCATCTACATGTGTGCTGGGGTTTGTAGTCCTACAACAGATAAAAGAGTGAAAAAACTAGTTCATTTGATAACATAAGTAATTGGCAGACACTGAGCCACCATGCTGCTCAAAGGACTCTTGTAGTAATACAGACATTTCCTGCCTATAGGTAGAGTGGGCGAAACTAGATTCAGAGAGGAGGGGGTGGAGCTATAGGCATGCAGAGCTGTGATGTCACTGCTGACCCCTGTGACCTGGAAGTTCTTTATGTAAACAAACACAAATCCAAAAAGCAGCAACAGAGGAGGATGCCCAGGGACACAGGAGGCGAGAAAAGGTTAGAGAAAACCACTAAGAGAAAGGGACAAATTACAAATTATTCACATTTCCAATAAGAAAAAAAATGTTGGACAACCTCTTAAAGGACCCATGATGTACCAGTACGCCAGTGGGTCCAGCTTTGATATGAAATGTGCTCAGGAGCTGAGTTCACTTTTATAGCATGTGGGGATCGGCTGCTATATTCAGCCGGGTCCTCACTTTTAATGACGGGCTGCCATGATCATATGGCGGCCCGCCATTAACCCCTGAAGTGCTGCGACACTTACAACAGTGACAGGAGCTGCACTGCTGTGACTGGCCGATCAGGACCCACACAGTGTGACTGCGGGGGTTCTAATCGTTATGTCTTACTGTCGAAGGTCCCTTACCTTCCTCCCGGCAGTCAGAATGGTGATCATTGTAAAGAGTCTGCCACAGGCAGGCTCTATGCGGTGATCACAGATTACACTGATCAATGCTATGCTATGGCATAGCAATGATCAATGTATATAATATAATTCAAAAATGTTAATATCCAGCCATGCTTCCTGTGCCATTAGAGGATGATGCTTTGTCTATGAAGAGAAGCTGGAGGCAGGGAAGCTAAAGACAATACACATTTTGTAGTTCTTCCTGTCAGAGGTGAATCGCACAAAAGCAGCTGATGCCAGTACTATTAGTGATTAGTAACACTATATAAGAAAGTTATTTGTCTTGGGGTGGTGACAATTTCTATTTAAATATAAGGTTCTGTTACCATATAACCCCTTTAAGGGCTTTTTTTTTTTTTTTAATCAAGCAATCACTACTCACTCATTGTGATTGGGGATTGACAATTGATTACTGTGATCTCTGGTCTAAGGAAGGCCGTACAGAATAAGTAGGGCTACAAGGAAGTAGAAAGAAGTAAACTAAAGAAGTAGAAATTTCATTGTCGCTAGAGATTAACACTATACACAGGTGATGCCTAATGTCCCTGCCTGTCTTATTCTCTATACATAAGCAGATTGAATTTACACTTTAAGGCTATGTTCACACTGCGTATGAGTCCGGACGCATTTGGTACATACATGTGCGGCTGAAACTACGGGCGTGGGAAAAATCAACATGCGTCCGGATGCATACGAACCGCGAACATACGCCTGTAGTACAGTTATGCTTCCCTAGCTTGTTTCGAAGCGATCTGAAACAGGTCATTTACTTGGAAATCTTTGCCCAGCCCAATAAAACTCACAGAACCTTTTGGATTGAAAAATCAAGTTCAATTTGGCTGAAATAAGTACTTCGTACGGGACCGCATGGAAATCCACGGCCGTGAGTTTCAACATTTCCGTCCTCAAACAATGGTCTTGTTCGTTTTTCACGGCATCGCATACGATCCGGCCGTAAGCTCATACGTAGTGTGCATTGTGCGGGCGTATATCGTATACTTTCAAGCGAATGCATCAACCTCAAAACTACGTGCGTATATTCGCGGTTCGCACTACGGCCGGACTCATACGCAGTGTGAACATAGCCTAAGGCAATATTAACACATAATAAAAAATGAAGACCTTTTTTATTGGACGGCTGCCATTTAACGCAAATAATGGTTGTTATTTTATAGCAATAGGCGTCATTATACAAACAACGGTCATTAGTATATAATAATGAACAATCTTGTCCAATAAATGATAACGTCCAATAAAAGCAGCCTTTATTTTGATGATGTGTGATCATAGCCTCAGTTACCTTGAATAAAATGTACTTCTATATGATTTGTTATTCTCAAAAACAGTAAGGCTGCATTCTCACATTCTGTGTTCTTCACAGAACACGGACATGGAATGCCTGTACTGGACTCTCCCCCACCCAGGCAGCATCTATAATTAGATGCTGGGAGCAGGGGAACTGTACAGATGTGCGCCGCGGTGTAAGGACAACGCCACACGGCTTCTTCTTTACAGCGCGGCACCTATCTGTACATTTCCCCTGCTCCCAGCATCTAATTACAGATGCTGCCCAGGTGGGGGAGAGTCCGGTACAGGCATTCCACATCCGTGTTCCGTGAGGAACACGGAACGTGAGAATGAAGTCTAAGGATTCCCAACCCACAGTCATCAAACTTTTTGGTTCATTTTTTTTTTTAACCGATCTTGATTACTTTATTTTATTTTCCCAAAGTAACTATTTGTTTTAATTTATAAGCATTGTGTGTATTGTCATTTTTATGCAGTTGATAATGTACATGCCAATCTCTATTAAAAGAAGTAGATTAAAAATGTTAGAGTGCTGTAGTTCTGAATACAAATAATTTGGCCCTTGAGCTGATTGTAATGAGTCTTCTGATAAGGCATTGATTTCTTCTTAATGAGGTAAAAGGTTTATGTTTAGCACATTAAGATAAAGCTGCTAAATGCCAGAAAAATGCAAATAAAAATGGCAGAACATAATGAATGTTGACATTTTTAAACCCCTTAGCACTAAAATAAGTGTCATGGAACAGAAAATAATCTCACATTATATGTGACCTGTTATATTTTGTAATATTTAAGAGAACTGAAATTACTCAGACAATTATTTAAAGCATATAAATAAATGTATGGAGTGTAAACACATAATAGGAAAATTACAGCTGCAAGAGATATTGTTTTTTGACAGTAATCAGATTCTGCTAAGCAGTGAGGGGATAAATCTAATGTAACAACACCAAGGTTTAAAAAACAAAACAAAAACATAAATACCATAAAATATGATAAATTGAAGGACTGATAAAAAATATAAGCTTTTAGCGTCTTTCAAAATAAGTAGATAAACGATCAAAGTGCAATTTCTGAGGAATTTTCAGTCTTTTTCAAAAGAAAAAAGAAAAGCTGACTAAGCTTACTAATCTAGAACTTAGACCTATGACTACTGTATGTCATTTTTTCATATGTGTCATATGTGTCAAATTTAAATATACTTGGCTTGTCCTTATTGACTGCTAAAGGGTCAAGAACGGGGTCTATTTTATTTCTAGAAACTGTGTGACTCATGTAAGTCCAAGTGAATGTGGCAAAGCTGTGACATCAAACTCGGCCTATAGTGATGTCACAGTTCTTCTCTAATATATGACATATGATTCCTGCAAAACACCAAAGCATTTCAACATATCTGATTTGGACTGCCCTTATAATACTAAGGGCAGTTTGGACTGTCCTTACAATTATACTGTTCCACCAAAGTGTGCCAATAGCTATGGCATTTCATCTAATTACTAAAGGGGCATAGATAAGGCTGGTGGGATATCTTTTATATATGTTAAATAATTGATAATAATTGATAATTGATTGATAATAATAATTGATAATTGATTGATAATAATAAAGGATTAAGAAGTTTACAGTTCACACAACATTTTCTTGCCAAATAACGGCCGTCAATAATGGATCATGCATAGAGATGAGCGAAGCAAATCCGGCGAATTAAGATATGTTGTGATTCACACTGTCAATTTCTTTCATTCTGCGAAGAGAATTCACTCAAATTTGTTAAGAAAATTAGCGCAAAGAAAATGTCGGCTGTACATGCTGTCTGGAGGGTCAATGGGTGGGAGAAAGGGGAGGAAGGGGAGGAAGGGTTTAACCACAATCCCTAGCGCCTGTCGAATCAGCTACAGGCCCCTCTATGACGTCAGCCCCCCCTCCTCACTTTCTATATAAGGAGGTTCATTAACAGAGGTGGCCAGTCGGCTGTGTTTGGAGGAGAGAGCAGGATGGGAGCAGGAAGTTAGAGCAGAGCAGGGAGAGACTAACTGAGTGATTAAGGGACAGAGAGGAGAGGAATGATGGAAACTGGATGATTGACTAGCTAATTGACATCTATTTTAAAACAACACGGTTTAACAAATTCACCCTTCTGTAAGAGTCCCAGTATTGTAGCTACTATAGTTTTGGCTGTTTTAAGGAAATTTGTTAAGATTCGATTTAGGAGTCTTAACAAGTTTGACCAAAAATTAGCAAAGTTTGCAAAATGAATTTCCAGCTGATTCGCTCATCTCAGATCATGAAACCGTTATCTAATCATACAACCGTTATTTTGCCTAATAAAGTCATTGAGTGAACATAGACTAAAGTGGGTTAAATAATCCTCAGGATATGTTCCCATGTAGAAATGAGCGAACCTCGAGCATGCTCGAGTCGATCCGAACCCGAACTTTCGGCATTTGAGTAGTGGCGGCTGCTGAACTTGGATAAAGCCCTAAGGTTATGTGGAAATCATGGATATAGTCATTGGCATGTTTTCCAGACAACCTTAGAGCTTTATCCAATTTCAGCAGCCACAGCTAATCAAATGCTGAACGTTCGGGTTCGAATCGACCCGAACACGGTTCGCTCATCCCTAATACTGTCCTAAACGTTGGAATATGAGGTTACGTCAGTTTCATTTTGGTTGCAGGGTATATGCACGGAGTAATTCTAGCGAAATCAGCCACTCGCTCCCCCGCGCTCTCTCTTGAAGTTCTGCCAGTCACATAGGCTCTATTATATGCTCTGGCGGATTCCGTCATCTGCCAAAAGAAATGACATGTCATTTTTGGGGGTGGACAGTGGAGTCCGCCCAACCATAGAATAGGGTCTATGAAGCCAGGGGAGAGGGAAGAGGGAGCACGCGGGGATGAGCGGTGGATTCCAGCGGCTGTACATAAGTGTTTTGCAGCTGTGATGCCTTCCTCATAGCAATGTGGCTTGTCAGCATCCTTCAGGTAAAGGTTTTTAAACTTGTAGCATCTAGCATCTCTTGTGACTTTTGGAGAATATAATTCTTAGCTAAATTAATACGTAGAAAAAATAAAATAAAATGTAAGTAATTCTAAAATGTAATTCTGTAGCATAAAAACCCTTTCTCTTGTTCTAGTTCTAACCTAAAGCGTTAATGCACATGCATATCTAAATATCAAAATAATATCAGATTTGACAAATTGAGCACAAGATTGTCGGAACACTGAAAGATAGAGAATGCAAAGTAAAAATTGTATTGCTTCTTAAAGAATGCTTGTTTGAAATGTATTATCAACCAAATAATTGGCAAACAATACAAGAGAGGACAAGAGAATGACATTTAGAAGAAATCCATCCAAGAGTTACAGATTATAAGATGAAAAAAAAATATCTTCCTACCTTGCAGTGCTTAATAGTTTCGATATACTCCATCTTTACTTTTTAGCCTTGGGAAGAATTTTGTACTCCACTGTAATGTCATGGTAATAGTAACCCAAATCTTCTTATATAGAGTAGTGGTGTGCATTATTTCCAGATATTCTACATCTGAAAAATACAACACAATATCAAGTTGTTAAAGGTGTCAAAAGGTTAGCATATTTCACAACTGACCTTTAAATATATATATATATATATATATATATATATATATATATATAGATAGATAGATAGATAGATAGATATATTATTGAGGTTTTTCAAGTGTATCAATACAGGCATTGGTACAAAGTAAAGTATAAAATTTTGCTCTTCTAAATTTTTATTAGTTGATAGTTAAATAAATAAAAAATTAAACAATCTTGTAAGTACTGTACTTGTTTTGTTTTGTTTTTTTGCATTTTGGGCCCTATTGACTTAACAACCAAAGCTTGTTGCCAAGGTTCTGACGACTTCTCTCCGCACTGTGAGTTTTAGCTTGGATGTGGCATCACTTGGTGGTCAGGATTCAGATTTTGTGTCTCTCTTTGAGATGACAGATGTCTTGGGGGCTTGTGGATTGTCCCCAGAGGTGTATGTAATCTCAGTGGAAGACACCAAGATGCTGAGCTGATTTCCACACCAAACCAGGAATTTGACTCAGGAGAACAGTAGAACACAGATGTGCTGAGCTAAAGTTTTGCAGGTGACAAAAGCCCTTTAACACATAATACTTTTCTCATAGTGTTATTTTAATCACATACTGTTGTTTATATGGGACAGCTGTCATTTAATGACAAATAATGGCCGTTATCTTATAACAGACGCCATTATTTGTAAGACAACAGTTCTTATGTGTAAGAGAACAACTGTTAAATGGCAGCTATCCACAAAAAACACCCGTCATTTTGACAGTGTGTGAACATAGCCTAGAGGAAAATAATGTATACGGTATGTGTGAACCCAGCCTTAAATTCTTTCATCCAAAAAAAAAATAAAACTGGCCATCATTTTGACAGTGTGTAAACATAGAATAAGTTTGACTTATGTGTCTGAATTTAAAGTGAGTTTATATTATCATTAACCCTTTGAGATCACCTGCCGACCTTCACTCTGTGGATGGTTGTAATCAATTATGAGCATTATTCTGTACAGTTTGTGTACTGTCAGCCAATTTCCCATTGATTTCTATGGAGCAATTACATTGAAAATACAGCCGTATTTTACAAAGATGTTTCAAAATATCATTACAGAATTCTGCAATGGCATGGAGACTGTGCTGCAAGTCAGCCGTTCCTGGCTTCCAGAGTTCTGTATATGCAGTCTACAATGGCTTCTGCGTATGCATGTTAACAAAGTTACATAGTATGGTTAAAAAAAGACAAATGTCCATCAAGTTTAACAAATGCGGGTTGGAAGGGTAAATTCTATATTCCTACATATTTGTTTATGTTATTTTGTTTAACTTGTTTAAGGGCTGTTTTTTTTTAAATAATGGTAATTATTTGCTATTAAATAGCAGTCATCCACCCAATTTCAACAGTGTGCGAACATAGCCTTTCTGTGGTTTCAATCCACTCCTGGTTTTGGTTGCAAAATACTGATCAAAATACTAAGCAAAAATACTGTGTGTGAACACAGCATTAAAAATGATACAATGATGAGAAAAAAAGAAAAAAGTTAAGACCTAGATTTCATTTCCATCATGGGATTTGAATCAGAGAATGAACTGCTGGCAAGTCTCTAGATAGGTGAGTTACCGCTCCAACACACTTGGGCTGAGACATTTAACTACATGTGAGTGTTTCTTTCAGACATAAACTGCCTACAAAGGACTGATCTGCAATCAGAGACACTGGATGACAGCTGAGCGATCAGGAGGCCGGGCAGCATTGATAATTCATGAAGAAAAGGGAGGAGGAAGGAGTGGTGAGGCACAACCAGAGTGTGGCACAACCAACTCGTCTTTAACACTTCATTACAGTAGGAGACATGAGATTGTACATAATTCACTGCACGGAAAATTATCAAAATGCCCCTTGCTAGCTAGGGGACTGCCAGCTACAGCACACTGTAGGCACCTTAGCTAATGCCTGGGAGCTGACAGATTCCCTTAGGCCTTATTATACCATACAATAATCCGGGGGAAGTGAGCACCAACCTGTCAGCTCAGTGCTAGCTTTCCCCTAGTTCCCCAGTTACTGTCAATGCTATCAAATGTATTTGGTTTTTTTCTTATTTTTTATGTGGGTGAATTCAATGTTTTTGTTCATATGGACATCAAACAAAATGCAAGAAATATAAAATGACACACACAAAAATATTGTAGATATCAACACGACATTCAAGTCATATACCACTGTATAGTTTTCTCATGAATTATTAACCACTTATAAGAAGGAATAGATGCAACTTTTCAGTTTGTTTTGATTTTGCTCACATTAGAACAAATAATAATACATTCAACACCTGCAGAGTAGCCAGAGGACATGTTGTTCTCACTTTTGCTGTCAATCAGTGGTGGGCAGAAATCTACTTAAAATACCGTAAGGTATATTACTAAAGTCATGTTGTTTTTTAAGGGAAATATTTGAATCTTGAATAGATTTTGATGGTAGAAATGTTTAAGTATTGATACATATCCTTTACAAAATTACACAGAGATATGTTTTATTCATCTCAACCTGGCATTCCTTTTCACAAAAATTGACTTGACCTAGTGATGACATTTTATTATCAGTATGACATTTCAGCAGCAGTATATTTCTAAAAGGGTCTTCTAAAAGGGTCTAATCAAATGTTGTCTTTTTTCTATCTTAAAGTAAAATCGTGTTTGCCGCACTACTGCACAAGCTTTTCCAATTTCTATAAAGTGTACAGATTTGTTTAATTACAATAAAGGCTTTAGATGTATTTATTGTATGCGGCATCAATGCAGTGCTGCACAGAGATTGTCCTTGCTTGCATCAGTCACTGTCATCGGGGCTCACAAGCTAGAATTTAATTGAACCTATATCACAAACATCAATACTGAATTAACACTAAAAAAAAAACAAAAAAACTTTTTATGTTATAAAGACATTGGTCTGGGTCTAAGGGTCCATATTACATGGGACAATTTGGCCGATTATCACTCCATGTAATAGAGACAACAATAATCTGATGAAACAATCATCGGTTGATCCTTTTTTTTTTTATCCTGACTTAAAATCATCGGCGGCCAGGGCCTGAGGATTCAACAAACTGTTTTTTAATTACCTATCCACGTTCCCAGTCTCCTCCTTCTCTCTGCATGCTTCCTCCCCGGCCCTGCACACTGCAGCTTCAGAGCAGCCTGTCGCAGTTGACAGGCCGCTTAGCCAATCACTGCCCGTGGTGTTTGGGGCCAGTGATTGGATAAGCAGCATGTCAGCTCTGATGGGCTGCTCTGAATCTGTGTGGGGGTTGGGACCAAGCGATGTTAGTACTGGTGGTTATGGCAGCTCTACCGAAGGTATTAGTGTTGTGATGCCAGTGCTAGTCCAGCACACAGGTGTGATGTTGGTACCTGCTTGTTGAAGTGTGGTTGGCTGTATTCCACAAATGGTTGGTAACCTTCCAGGTTGTTGCAGGTCCTTTGGGCTCTTGTCATGGCAGTTCTGAGTGACAACTGACCCACCTGGACTGTCAGTACCCCCACCCACAGAAAGGGGAAAAATGAGCCAAGGTGTACAGTGCTGTGTTTACAGGTGCTGGTGCAGGTAGAAACTGATGCATTACAGATGCTGGTGCAGGTAGAGTCCCGTTAGTATTAAAAAAAACAAAAAAAAAAACAGCTTTACTGTAAGGCTTCTCAGGATAACAGTACATGATTTACAAAATAGATAAATCTTTACACAGACTTTAGTGCTTGGCCTTTTTTGCTTGAGAAGGTGCTTGAGAAGAAGTAAGAAAGGTAGTTGTAGCGGTGCTTGCAAACTTGCAAAGTAGAGTAGAGTAGAGTAGGGTATTTGTGTATAGACTTCGGTCTGACCACCTGCTGCTCCCTGGTGTCGTTGAACCCATCCCAGTAGGGTAATACAAGCCCCATCCATGGTTATCTGGGTGTAGCTAAGTGTCTGGGATATCCAAAACTTACAGCTGCATTAAGTGGCTTTTAATTCCCATTCCTGGTGGTCTAGTGGCAAGATTGTAACCCCCACCCCAGCAATGTGAAAATAAAAGTGTTGGTAATTTTAGTTTTTAGAAAGGTTTTATTTTTTTTAAAAGCCATCACATTAAAAAAAGTTATATACATTTACTATCATTGTTAGTGTGTGAATCATTTTGTACATGAAAATAAAGTAAAGTAAAGTTGCATCAGGATAGTGGAGCTGGCCTTCTATTTTATAGGAGCCCGCGGTCAATTATTCTGGAGGGGGGGCAGCCTGAAGTCACAGACATTAACCCCTTCAAGACCAAGCCTATTTGCACCTAAAAGACCAGGCTCATTTTTTAAAATCTGACCTGTCTCACTTTATGCGCTTATAGCTCAGTGATGCTTTAACGTATGCTAGCGATTCTGAGATTATTTTTTCGTCACATATGACACTTTATATTAGTGGCAAAATTTGGTCACTACTTTGTGTGTTTTTTGTGAAAAACATCAAAATATCATGAAAAATAAAAAAAAATAGCATTTTATGAACTTTGAAATTCTCTGCTTCTAAAAAAAGAAAGTGTTATCACATAAATTAGTTACTAAGTCACATGACCGATATGTCCTCTTTATTCTGGATTCATTTCATAAACATATTTTACTTTTTTAGGGTGTTACTGGGCTTAGAAATTTATCAGCAAATTACCACATTTTCGTGAATGTTTCCAAAACTGATTTTTTTTAGGGACCAGTTCTTTTTTTAAGTTGATTTAGGAGGTTTGTATACTGGAAACTCCCATAAGTGACCCCATTTTGGAAACTACACACCTTAAATAATTAATCTAGGGGTATAATGAGCATTTTAACCCTACAGGGGCTAGAGGAAAGTATTCACCATTAGGCCATAAAAAATGAAAAATTTAATTTTTTTCAATAATATATACGTTTAGATTAGATTTCAAAAGGAACATGAGAGAAAAATCACCCCAAAATTTGTAACGCAGGTTCTCTTGAGTACTACGGTACCCCATATGTGGGCGTAAACCACTGTATGGGCACACAGCAGGGCTCAGAAGGAAGGGAGCGCCAATTAGCTTTTCCATTGCAGATTTTGCTGAAGACGTTTCCGAGCGTCAGGTGCATTTGCAGAGCCCCTGTAGTGTCAGCAGAGAGAGAAAAAAAAACATAAGTCACCCCAGTTTGGAAAGTGCACCCCTCAAATAATTCATCTTGGGGTAGGATGAGCATTTTGACCCAACAGGTGTTAGAGGAAAGTATTCAAAATTAGACAGTAAAAATGAAAAACTCTAATTTTTCCAATAATATGTTCGTTTAGTTTGAAATTTCTCAATTTCACGAGGAACAAGAGAAAAAAGTACTACAAATTTTGTAACGCAGGTTCTCCGGAGTAAAAAGGTACCTTATATGTGGGCATAAACCACTGCATGGGCATACAGCGGGGCTCAGAAGTGAAGGAGCGCCAATTAGCTTTTTCAATGCAGATTTTGCTGAAGAAGTTTCTGAGCGCCAGGTGCGTTTGCAGTGCCCCTGTAGTGCCAGCGGAGTAAAATCTCGCCATAAGTCACCCCATTTTGGAAATTGCACCCCTCAAAGAATTCATTTTGTGGTGTGGTGAGCATTTTGACCCCACAGGTATTAGAGGAAAGTATTCAAAAGTAGACAGTAAAAATGGAAAACTCGAATTTTTCCAATAATATGTTCCTTTAGTTTGAAATTTCTCAATTTCCCGAGGAACAAGAGAAAAAAAGTACCCCAAAATTTGTAACGCAGATTCTCTTGAGTAAAATCGTACCTCATATGTGGGAATAAACCACTGCATGGGCACACAGCGGGGCTCAGAAGGAAAGGAGCGCCAATTAGCTTTTTCAATGCAGATTTTGCTGAAGAAGTTTCTGAGCGCCAGGTGCGTTTGCAGTGCCCCTGTAGTGCCAGCGGAATAAAATCTCGCCATAACTCACCCCATTTTGGCAAGTGCACCCCTCAAATAATTCATCTTGGGGTAGGATGAGCATTTTGGCACCACAGGCATTAGAGGAATGTATTCAAAATTGGCCAGTTAAAATGAGAAACTTGAATTTTTCCAATAATATGTTGGTTTAGTTTGAAATTTCTAAATTTCACAAGAAACAGGAGAAAAAATGTACACAGCAGGGCTCAGAAGGGAAGGAGTGCCAATTTGCTGGAGCAAAACTGCAGCTAGTAATAGTTATTAGAATAGCGCAGTTACTAAAATGAGATTACAGGTAATGTGGGGTGGTTGCGGACAGTCTGGGGTGGTTCCGGGTAATCTGGAGGTGGTTACGGGCAGTCTGAGGTGGTTCCGGGTAATCTGGAGGTGGTTACGGGCAACCTGGGGTGGTTACAGGTAATCTGGGGTGTTTACGGTCAACATTGGGTGGTCACGGGCAACCTGCTGTGGTAACTGCAACCTGGGGTGGTTGCAGGCAACCTGGGGTGGTTACAGGCAACCTGGGGTGGTTACAGGCAACCTGGGGTGGTTACAGGCAACGTGGGGTGGATACGGACAGCCTGCTGTGGTTACAGACAATCTAGGGTGGTTACAGGCAACTTGCTGTGGTTACGGGCATTGTGGGGTGGTTACAGACAATCTGGGGTGGTTACAGACAATCTAGGGTGGTTACGGACAATCTGGGGTGGTTACGGACAATCTCTGGTGGTTACGGACAATCTGGGTTGGTTACAGACAATATGGGGTGGTTACAGACAATATGGGGTGGTTACTGACAATCTGGGGTGGTTACAGATAAACTGAAGTGCTTATAGGGTAATCTGAGGTGGGTACCTGTAGTCTGGCGTGGTTACGGGCAATCTGGAGGGGGTCACTGGCAATTTGGGGTGGTTAGAGGCAAGGTGCAGTGGTCAGAGGCAAGGTGCGGTAGTCAGAGGCAAGGTGCGGTGGTCTGAGGCAAGGTGCTGTGGTCAGAGGCAAGGTGCGGTGGTCAGAGGCAAGGTGCGGTGGTCAGAGGCAAGGTGCGGTGGTCAGAGGCAAGGTGCGGTGGTCAGAGGCAAGGTGCAGTGGTCAGAGGCGACATGCGGTGGTCAGAGGCGACGTGCGGTGGTTAGAGGCAGCCTGCGGTGATTGCGTGCAATCTGTGGGGTTACATGTAATCTGGCATGATTACGGGCAACCTGGGGTGGTTATGCGCAACCTGCGGTGGTTACGGGCAACCTGGAGGGGTTACAGACAATCTAGAATTTTTGCGGATAGACAGAAGTGCCTATAGGTAATCTGGGGTGGGTACATGTAATTTGGAATGGTTACAGGCAATCTGGGGTGGTTACGGGCAACGTGCGGTGGTTACGCATGTGCACTTCAGAAGCAGCCTGGACATCGAGGAGGAAGGACTTGGGGGGGGGCACAGTATCACTTTTTATCCCCTGTCACCAATCATTCATGGTGACAGGGGATAAAAAGTGCTGGGGAGCACATGACACAAGTGATCAGCGGTATATAGTATATACCGCTGATCGCTTGTATCGGGACCCCACAGGGGGGTCCCTGATCACTGCTCCATGCTCTCCGCTACCTCCGGTGGCAGAGAGCATGGGTTTTTTTTAATTCATTTTTACTTTAAATCACTGTGAACAGACATTAGTCTGTTCACAGTGATGGCAGCGGCCATCTTGGATCTGATAGCCGCCGCGGGGAGAGGGGGTTAGTGATCAGGGCACTAGGGGTGCTGATCTGGGGTCTGATTTTACTTATTTCATCTCCCCCCATCATGGATTCATGGTGGGGGGAGATGAAATACAGCGGCGGTCACTAAGGGGTTAATGGGGGTCAGCTGCGGGATCGCAGCTGATTCTCATTATCTCCGGTGCTGTACTCAGAGGAGAGCGGGATCGCTATCCCTGCAGCGATCCCGCTCTCATCAGTAACCTTGGATCTGATAGCCGCCGCGGGGAGGGGGGGTTAGTGATCAGGGCACTAGGGGTGCTAATCTGGGGTCTGATTTTACTTATTTCATCTCCCCCCATCATGGATTCATGGTGGGGGGAGATGAAATACAGCGGTGGTCACTAAGGGGTTAATGGGGGTCAGCTGCGGGATCGCAGCTGATTCTCATTATCTCCGGTGCTGTATTCAGAGGAGAGCGGGATCACTATCCCTGCAGCGATCCCGCTCTCATCAGTAACCCCGTCAGTAACAGGAACGTATATATACATTCCTACTGCACAGGGTATGTGCAATAGGAACGTATATATACTGACGTGAAGGGGTTAAGAAATAAAGATTGATTTTTTTTAACCAAGATTCTGGATCACAAAGCAGAACTGAAGGTAACTATGTGACGCTCATGTAATAGGCTACTGAAAATTGGCAGCACAGATATCTGCATTTCTGTGCTGTCAACTTGCCTTTAAAAACATAGTTACAGACTATGTTCACAAAACATCTTTTTTTTTTCTGCTGTTTTGCTACAGTTTTTGCTGTTTCACTGATGTGTTTTGGTGCCAAAATGACAGTCATCCAAAAAAAGTCTGCAAAATGTCCAAAAAAAAAAGGACGTGTGAATATAGTCTCAAAGACAACAGTGAATTTTGTATATACTGTAGTGAGCAGTAACTCGTTATACATTATTTTTTATAGGTGTCAGCAAACTGGCAAACTTCACTGTGTGGTAACCAACTAAATGAGTTTTGTATAGTTTGGTACATCGCTATTGATTCATGTTGTCTCAAGAGTATGTGCTCTTTATGTCAGAAAGGGACATTCAGCATCCATCAGCTGCACAGAATTATGGCAGTAATGAAAACAGGACAAATGCTGAACACAATACAAATCTAGATCAAATTAAATAAGCCAAGCTATATGTTACTGACAGGCATCTGATAAAAAAAAAATATATAAGACATACTGCTAATAATAGTATGAAATAGTTGCCTATTTGTTTTCCATTCAAAAGTCACCAACTGACACAGTGCAGATTAAGAAATGTAGCTCTCAACTCCAGAAATAATACAGAAGCTCATGAGAATCAATCTTTAAAATAAGAGAAGCAGAGATATGAAAACAGGAGACCAATATATCAACAAGCGCATATTAGCCTACAGCAAGAGATGACAGAAATGATAAAGGGCTAGTCCTTAAAAATGGGAAGCCCTTGTTGCTAGAGCTTTTGAGAAATGCAGATATGACATTGTTTTAGAAATGATAATGTGTGTTGATAGTAATGTATCAATGGATATGCCTCTCATTGCTTATGAAATTGTTTAGTATTGATACCAACTAAACCTACTAAAATCTGTATATTACTTGATTGTTTTCTTTTAAAAATTGTATTACTTTTAACAAGTTAATAAAAGGTTTAAGCTAAATACAAATTGTCATGTGTCCAGAGGTGCAATTATTATCTCTTGATTGCAGCGTAAAAACAATTGCTGTTCTATGGGAATGGCCATTGTATAACGCTAATTGCGGCAAAAAAATAATAAACATGATCATTATTTTCAGCCGTAGTAAGTGCTAAACAACGGCCGTTCCCGCAGAATGCCCGTTGTTTTAACACTGTGGGAACATGGCCTTATAGTAAACCTGTCATCTGGAAATTGAATAGTAAAGTGCCGATTGTGTCTTGGGAAAAGGATATACATAATTAGAGATGAGAGTAGTAAAATATTTGAAAGCTCAAAATTTGATTTGAATAGACCGCGATTTTTGACTATTTGATCGAATATAGAACCCCTTTAAACTCAAGTCCAAGTCCACAATGAAAATGATACCAACACCTCTGGAATGCAACTGGGACAGCAGGGAAAGCATGCCTGGGTGCATCTAGCATGCCAAAGTCGCAGTATTACATCACTATCATCAGCTATACACTCCAAACACAATATAACCTCTAGGTAAAGATGGAAGGAATAAAAAAATTTTTTTTCCTCTACATGAGTATGGACAGAAAGCCAGATTTTATGCAAAGATAGGAAAAAATTTCCTGCCCCATTTTAAATAATGTTTACAACTGTGGTTGTCATACGCAAGGGGGGGGGGGGATCAAAGAGCACCCACCGCTAACTTTTTTGAAATTTAATGTATGGCAGCAGGCAATATGTGAGAGGGGGTTTTGTAGAGCGCAATAACTTACTGCAACAGTTTTATATCACAACTAAATCATGCCAAACCTGGCATATACAGATAGATATAGATATGAACTTTTAAATATGGCTGCAGGCAATATGTAAGTGATTTTTTTTTCCAACCTGGCCTGCCTGTCTGTCTAACTAGCTGATATGCTGCTAGTCTATGAACTGTATGGAAGGAGTTCAATGCTGTGTTGTGTAGTTGCCCTAAGAAGGGCTTTTGGGGTCGTGCCTGCCTACAATATGCTAAGATCCTCACTGTCCCTACTCCAATATATATCCCTCAACTACCTGCAACACTTAGACTGTAGGAGCAAGTAGAAGAACTGAAGCCTGTTCTTCACAGTAAGCAGCTGCCTACCTGTCTGTGAAAATAAGCTGCAGATGTGCTGTTAGCCAGCCTATTCACAGGAAATCTCTAGATATATGCTATGCGGAGAATAGTTGTAGCATAAAGGGCTTTTGGGGTCTTGCCTGCCTACAGTCAGCTAAATCCTCGCTGCCCCTACTCCAGGATCTCCACCTCACTAAATTCAAGAGGGCATCTGATGACGAGCAGCAAAAGCCAAGTTCTTAAAGTTTGGAGGTCACATGAGTAAGCCAGCCAATGATTATAGACACTGTTCTCACAATGCCAGTGTGCTCCTAGGGCCTGTCACACCTCCACTGCTTAGTTATTGGCTAGAAAAACACTCCAGGCAAGATGGGAGGAGAAAACATTTTTACTGCGTTTTTGGTCAGATGCTTGATCGAAAACGAGTATTTTGAATGGTGTAGTATTCAATCGAATTATAATCATGGAGTGCTAAACCAATGCATGTAAGTAGTACATCAACCTCTCAAAGAAAAAAAGCATATGCACAAAAAATGGTAGCACATCATGAAAATCTTTATTATAACACTGACATAGATATAAAAATACCACATAAATATATGAATGTACAGGAGTAGTAAAATGAGGGAGACAACACCCCAAATACTGCTCTACATTAAAAACACTAAAATGTCACAATAAGTCCTGCTGGCGTTCCAGCCGGGACTAATCTACCACTCTGACTCTGGACTGTATGTACAATAACAGAAATCCAACATCTCTACCTAGACAGAGACCCGGTAAAACAAAATATAACCACAAAAGATGGAGATAGAAAAAAATAAGAAAAGATCACCATATGCAGTCCAACAGAATGAGAGTCAGATGGGATAAGAAATCACATCTGACTCTCATTGTGAATGATATGTCCGTTTCTCGAGGCGCCGCTTGGGATCCCGGCCGGAGTGTATACTCTGTATATACACTCCGGCCGGGATTCTCTCAGTCTTTAGCATAACGTAATTTACGCACTAATCACGGCCATTGCCAACGACTGTGATTAATACGGAACTTACGTTGTGTGAACACAGCCTTAGTGTGTGCAGTCAACTCCAAGTGTGTTATACCAATTCGCTTACATCGGTGAACACAGCATCCGCCTTCCAAACTTAGTGGGCACACTCAATTCCTAGTTTGTTATACTAATTTGCTTACATCAGTTAACATAGCATCCGCCTTCCAAACTTAGTGGGTGCACTCAACTGACGCACGCGAAACAGCTGTCACACTACGTCAAGGTTCTTCCGTCCATCACGCTCTAATGGATTTTTAAAGAATTTAAATAAAGTCAAGTTTTATGGTGAGTGCCCTTTTGAAAGTTCTTTTTTGTCTAGCTCAACTCAAAGGAAGGTTTTAGCTCCCAGTTACAGTTACACCTGCTCCACGGCAGGCAGTAGCCAGTCCCAGAGACATCAGACAATTAAAGGGTCATCCCGAAGTAGTGCCACCACCATTTCATTGCAAGGTCAGGATGTTTTCTCTGCCCCCTCTCCTGGAGTGTCTCAGAACCAATTCCGCTTGCCAGGGCTGTCAAAAAAAAAGATCATTGTGAGCATAGCAGCCCCCCCCCCCTTGAGCCTCTGATTTGATGCCACTGGTCCACCAATGTCCATTGCTGTCCTGATAGAATGTGCAATTTCATGCTACTCATTTACTGATGTCCACTGCTGTCCTGAGAGAAAGTGTAATTTTATGCCACTCATTTGCCAATATCCACTGCTGTCCTGGAAGAAAATTTATATTATGCTGCTGGTCCACCAAGGTTCACTGCTGTCCTGGGAGAAATTGTAATTTCACCCCACTCATTTAATAATATTCAATGCTGTCCTGGGAGAATATTGATATTACGTCGCTTATCCACCAAGGTCCACTGCTGTCCATGGCAGGAATTTAATGACTGACTGACTGATTGGCTTTTTTATATTGTTATTTTCCAATTTTTTACACTATAACAAAAAATTGTTGTAATAGTCCCACTATTGTAGCTACTATAGTTTGGCTGTTTTATTGACATCCGTTTGTATTTATTTCCCACATTTTTACAAACCAACCCAAAATTTGTCAACCTTGCAAAATAAATTTTCAACTGCTCCATTTATCTCTTGTTAATTTTCAGCTTTTTTTCCTTAACACATTTCTTGCATCCCTGTTGACTATTGGCAACAAAGTATTTAATAATTCTGTAATTGTCTAATTGTGCCCCAATATCAAGAGTGTTTCATCCCCCTGAAAGACTTTTTTGTCCCTTTTTGACCCACCTCATTACACAAATACACACCACCTGACTCGTGCTTCAATCCAATTAGCATTCAAGCATTATAATTTGCACAGCTTAGAGTTATGCTTAGAGTTCGAAAATATGCATAACAATTATCATTAAAATACTCACTTCCCAATATTTGTGCTCACAATTTTTATAACAGTGAAA
The DNA here is from genome assembly GCF_027789765.1 of Dendropsophus ebraccatus. Lineage (NCBI taxonomy): Eukaryota > Metazoa > Chordata > Amphibia > Anura > Hylidae > Dendropsophus > Dendropsophus ebraccatus. Next base: position 73,042,424 of record NC_091460.1, read on the forward strand.
CAAAACGCCAATTTTTTTCAACTGCTTTTACGGTTGATTTTAAATTATATCTGTATTTTCACCTTGTTTTTGAGTTTTCAGCCTATGTTAATGCACTTTTCTTTTTAGGGTAAATAATGTATGCCGCTTTTATATGTTCACAAACATTATTTGTGGCCATTATTGATTAAAAGAAGATTGTCTTTTTGACAGCTGTCCCATTGTATGAACATGGCCTCATCCAGTTATTTATCTTTTGGGAGGGGTTTTCATTTGTTATAATTTTACAGTGTATAAATGTAGCCTTAAACTATAGCTATAGGCTATTTTCACACAATGTTTGTGTTCCAGACATCTTTGTGGACAGCCATCATGTTTACACTAAGAAATAGCCTTTTTTTTTTTTTAATAATTACAGCCACAGATAATTATTAAGACAGCCACAAAACAAAATTGTGTGAACATAGCCTTTTACTTATTTTACAGCCAAATTTAGCTTTTAGTGTACTGTTTGTGAGCTCAGCCTAGGGGTGAGCTAGCCTAATTGTTCCTAAATAGTTTTGATTCAGTCTAAAATACAAGATACAAAAATGGATTGAATATTTCTAAAGGCAGCTAACTTTCAAAACATTTGAACATTATAATATTTTTGCTATTTTGTGAATATGAGTAGTTTAATCTAATCTGCCTACATGTAAGAATTCTATGGCAGGAGATAAATATACTGCTTATTTATATTAACTATTATGTGTATTAGATAATACAGTGCACATCCATTTGTAAGTGTAGAAAATACATTTATGACTTGAGGATGGAGTTTGCTATAAATCAGTGTAAGCGTTCAATTCATACTATATCATTAAGTATCTTTCATGCTTCATTTTTTGCCGTATGCAGGACTTCCATACCTAGTGTTTTACATCTTCAACATATCTTTCAGACATTTCTTTGGCATGCCGCTGAAAAGCATAAACAATAAATAAATGTTACCAGGAAAATATTCAGTTGATCTCTGGCTTGACTCTGTACAGCTAATAAATGAACCCATTTGTTCCTTGTTTTGAAGTCATGGCATATTTGAAATTTACAGTAGGTGATAAATTAGAACCGTGGCCACATGCATTTTCTGAATAAAGTAGTGGCCTTGTACAGTACTATAAAATGCAAAGCCCTTTTGATGTTGCAGTGATACGTATGTATATATTAAACACATAGTAAGTTCCATAAATCAATCTATCTATCTATCTATCTATCTATCTATCTATTCTATATATAAGACTATGAATCACAATGCAGTTGACAGTTTCATGATTGACAACTTTATTGAATACCACAGAAACTACAAGAATGTTTGTTATCAGATTGAATATACTGTATGTGGTAACTGCCAAAGCTACTGTATATTTCTTTAAGGAGAGTGTACATTATAGTATCAATATAGTGTATTTGGACACGGAACGGACGGTCTCTGAAAAGATCTTCCCGGACGGTACATAGATCGCACACCCCAAAGGCCGGCCCTGTGCAGAACCCTTCCCTTGCTTACCATTGAGTGACATCTGTCCAGGAAAGGGAATGACTAGCCCCACTGCCAACTTGCCCGTCATTAAATAAAATCTTCATCAATGAACAGGACTTGCTTTGCTCAGTGAGGAATCTTTCAGAAATAGAAATACAAAACTTCACACAAAACCATATACTACCCAGCAGTGATTCTGAAGTTATAATCTGCCAAATTCCTAGATCCAACAATCTAAAATGAGAACCAAATGGTTGGATATATGGTGGATATAAAGGAAACAAAACTTCTTTCTGTCATAACTCTCATAAATCTAATAATCAATAAAGTGCTTTATAATGATTAGTATATGGATTCTAGCATTCCTTACTGTTACTCCCATTATTGAATGTATGGAAAAGTGGGACTATGACTGGTTGCTATGAGACAGCACATGTTATTTTAATGCCAATATATTAAAATGGCACGTACTATGTCTATAGGGGATAATTTGAGACATATTGTATTGAAAATAATGAAACTGAAAAACACAGCATAAAAATGTCAGTATCTGGTTCCAAAGAGCAAATAGCTATGCTAAATTAAATTATTTGCCATTTCACTCCAAAATGCGTTGCATGATATGAATTACTCCCCAAGTGATTTTACACAGGATCATCAAAACAGTTGGAGTCTGTTATAATAAAATTATAACTAGTTAAGTCAAAACTGTTCTGTAATGGATTGGCATTATTAAAAATTATCTATACACTATACTTTTCTGTCAGACAGATTTGAATTATGCTTATATTTATTAAAATGAGTATATGGCATTAAATACAATACAAACATGGCCTGTATATTGTCAGTGATGTATGAAGCTAGTATTCCCAGTAGAAACAACACAGAAAAGTCCAACTGGATTATTTTACCAACATAAAAATATTCTACTGTAGTACTGTGGCATAGGCTCAATGTAAACCTGAGCACAAAATGCGGGAACGAATGCAGGTAACAAGATTGTTTTAATTCATTTGAAAACAAAGACAGTCTTCATAATTCTTCTTGAGAGATAACATTCAGCATTGCTCGCAGCTACAAATGGCAAGCTTATGTGAATAGAAAACCATATTGAATGCCACTTCAAATTTAATACTAAAATGGGACAGGTGAGTGTCAATGTCATTGAAGGCAATATTACAGTGTACTAAAAACACTCACATAAGATCTATTAAGAGTAAGAACACCAACCTGTTTTAGGATAAACTGCTAGGGGATAAAGTGTGATATATTGGTCACCTTGCTACCGTTTTAAATTGCACAAAAGGCAAGTATATAAATGTCTAGACATTACAATGTATAGTGTTTATTTATTGGTATTTGAAAACAACTTCCATATGTAACAACGTATTTTATCCTTTTTTTTAAAAAACTTAAAATTACTCTTATATAAGTTGAGAAGATGTATTTGATTGTTTGTTAACAACTTTTTTTTTGTGCCAATGCTCAGGGACGGGGTTGGATAAAACAATTACATCCACTTACCTCTCTAGCTATGTTCACACAACATCAAAAGAAGAGATAAGGCGTCCGCTTTTTCTATTTAAAAAGACGTCTGTTATTGCCATAATTTAACTGACTGCAGTGTAATGTATTTAAGTCAATGGAAAGACGGACGTTCAATGCACACTGTGTATAAAATGACGGACATTATCTACGCGGACGTCAAAATAATGATTATGACAGTTATTTTTGGAAGTCTTTTGCAAACAGCGGACATTCAATTAGTCCACCTAAACTAGAATAATTTACCAGCAGCTGTCATTGCACTGACAGGCGGCAAATCATCAAAATAACAGACGTCGTTTAAAAATTTTTAACTGGACAAGAAAAAACGTTGTGGGAGCATAGGCTTACAATACCCGTAACAGGTATTCAGCACAACATAAGTTCCACACTAATCATGGCTGTTGCAACAACGGTCGTGATTAGTACGGAACTTACGTTGTATAAACATGGCCTAATAATCCATAATGAGTACATTGCTTATCATGAAGCTGTATTTGGTTTGCACATTAGTTTTTTTTTTGTTTGTTTTTTATAGAGACCCACATATACACTGTAGCAAATAGAGCCCCTTTGGCTGCATTAGAGAATCATGTGAGTACACCAAGCCAGCAAAGCTGAGGTGGGTGGCTATTTGATACAGCACATCTGCTGATTATTGAACACAAAATGGTAAAACGTTTTGGGATGATGCTTTCTTTCTCTGTTATCAGCCAAAAAGTTGCCATTTTCCTGCCTGTGTTATCGGTCACCGGGTTGTTGCTGTACTGTATCTGTTATCATTTATAGTATTGCTATTCTACTGCCTCTACTATCAGCCTCATGATTGCTGTCTCTCTTAAGTTATCATCCATGGGATAGCTGCTCTGCTCAAGTTACCTGTCTCTGTCTCTTCACATCTTATGGATCTAGAAGCCACCTGTGTGAATTTACATCTTTACTATCTTTAAAATCGCTCATCAGCCTTCTTCCATGTGACTGACTGCTGCTCTGTGGCGCTCCGCCCTAGGTGCTGGAAACAGCTGGATCCAGTCCTGGGAAAATTTCCAGTTTCACATGACTTGATCCACCTTTTCCCAGCAGCCAGGATATAGCGGCACAGAGCTGCAGTTGGTTTAATGGCAGCAGGCTTATGAGCGGATTTCACTTGACAAAAAAAGTGCTTCACTTCATTATTACTGTAAATTCATCTCTACGAGCTAGCCTTTGTTTTTGTGATAAGTTCTTTTACTAAGGGCTAGGGCTTATTTTTCAAGAAAAACAGTATGCCCCTACACTGTAGCACCACTGTATACATAGTAACATAGTTAGGCTGATCATGGCTCCCAAGTTGGGGTACTGGATGGCACCACAGAGATTTTCACATCTATGAAGATTAAAGGGAAAATCGTATTTTTATGCACGATTGTTGATTGCCTGGAAGTGACTGGCCCCCACAACTCTCAATATTGTAAACTGGAAACTTTGTGTAACAAAGTATGAGAAATTACAACGGTATGATACTCCTTAGTGGTCGAGAGGTTTTTTTTTTTTTTTTTACCTCCGCTTGCAAGGGTGAGACAAGGGTGGTGGGTATGGGTAAAGGATGCAGATCTTTTTGTATTACTGATCTTATGGTATATGGGCTTTTTATACACATGCATATAATGGTGATTACTGTTTGGTAATATGAAAAATGTCAAATGATAATTTATAAATAATACAGACCTAGGGGTAAAAAGGTCACTACAAAGATCTCTGTACTGTCCATTCATATATTTGTACATTGGGATCTTGTCTGTTTTCTAAACTAAATAGCCCTATCCTTGATAACCTGTCTGGGTACTGTAACCCACCCATTCCCTTAATGACCATGGTTGCCCTCCTCTGCACCCACTCCAGATTAGCTGTGTCCTCATATACTGGTGCCCAAAACTGTACACAGTATTCCATGTGGGATCTGACTAGTGATTTATAAAGAGGCAAAACTATGTTCTCATCTTTAGCATCTATGCCTCTTTTGAAGTATGCCATGATTTTACTAGCCCTTGCAGCTGCTGCCTGGCATGGATCACTAAAATTGAGTTTACTGTCCACCATCACCCTCAAGTCCTTTTCAGAAGCAGTAGAAACAGAGAGAGCACAACACAATCAGGGGTGCTATATAGTGTAGTATGTCAAACCATATTGCAAAACAATAATCGTTAGTGTCAATAATCTAATCTAATAATCTAACAGGTAGGCACAATTTTATCGTAGGCAAACCATATGATGATTCCGCTGCCCGGCCTGCAATTGCTTCCTCTATTGTTTTAATGACAGCTTGGCTTCACGCTGCCACTTAATAGTGTATGTCTGTTTTTACTTAATCGAAGGACAACTTTTAATATGTCAAGCACTAAAGGCATGCCCTCAATTCAGGCATATGGTTAATTTCAGTGGTAATTTTTTTAGTATATATGATTCTATGATTTATCTTGATTGACACGCATTTAGTGCAACAACATGAGAAGAGGTCATTTTGAAGATTTCAAAGAATGTGCATCATGAAATTCAAATCATAACGAACATGCAATTTTTCATCTGTGTCAAATAATTGCAGACTTCTAATTTGTCTTTTTATTACTTTCAGAAAAAAAACACCATCATATATTGTACTTTATTCTCCCACTTTTTTCTTTGAAGATTTTCCTTAAAACAGAGTGCTGGCAGTTTTTTTGTTTGTTTTTGTATTTTCCCCTCTGCTTTTCACACATGAAAACCAGAAGTATCTGAAAATAATTGAAGAATAATAACTGTTTTGGAGCTTTTCTTTGCACCTGTTGTATTCTCACTCTTTGATTGTGACTGTTTATTATACAATATAGGTAGAACTGCTAATTCTAAGAGCAATCACTTTTTTATTTTTTATATCAACGTAGCTCTGTGATTGCTTTTTTGCAGGTAAAGTTTTTATTATTAGTGTCATTTTATAGTTTAAAAAGTACATTGGGGCCATATTCCCATGTTGGTCACGCAACAGCCGGTGTTAGAGAAGATCATCCCGGCCGCTGACATGTCAGTTTCTTGCGGCGCCACTAGGGATCCTGGCCGGAGTGTATACTGTGTGTATATACTCCAGCCAGGATCCTTAAAAGGCAGCACTACATAAGTTCCATAGTAATCATGGTCGTTGTTACAACGTCCATGATTATTATGAAACTTACGTAGTGTGAACATAGCCTGGGGGTCTAAAATATTAATTATTTATTTATTTATTTTTTACATTATTTGTTAACATGGTTCACAATGTGATATCAATAATAATGCTCCATTGCTTGGTTTGTCGTGATCTTGATGAAACCGTATACTGTATGTTTGTGCTTTGTGTTATTTTTTTATCACTTTTCATAAGAGATGAGTACTAAAATGCTTGAATGCTTGTTACTTGAGTGGAATATTTTCCAATGCTTGAGTGCTTGATTCAAGTAATAAACCTCATTTAAGTCAATAGGAGATTAAGCATTTTCTCAGGGGACTCCTATTCAGTAGAGGAGAGGGTGTCTGGTGCACCTGAAAACCTTAGAAATTGATGGAAACACTACAGAAATGGAATTGGTACAGCAGAGGGAGCATGCATGGATGCATTTAAGACTATCAAGTCCCTGAATTATGCCAATTTTACAGACTGACAATATTGTGCACCCATCCCAAGTTAAAGTCCAATTTAAAGTGGGAAAAAACTGACATTACATGTGTGTGACATGGTCAGACTCATCCTGTTTAAATTTTGAAGGATGGACTCATAGATTCATCAAGCCAATGCCCCAAGTGCAGGAGCTGCCAAAAAAGTTAAGAAAATACGTAATCCCCTACACCCTTAATAACACATAAAGAAGGGCCTTATGCACATGATGTAAAAATTTTATTATGGACCCTGGTGGTGACCCTCCCTAGAATTTGGAGAGAAAATTGATTTAAACCCTGGTGGTGACCTTGCTCAAAATGGTGGCCGAGAGCCAGGTGGGCAAAAATTGGGTTAAAAATTGAGACCCTGTTGTGAGCCTCTCAAAAATCGTGGATGAGAGGCTGGTGTGACCCTCATAAGAATTGTGGGTAAGAGTCTGGTGGGTGAGAGAGACGGGTGCAATGGGGGAGACAGTGGTGTGACCCACAGGGGCATTGAGGTCTTTGTTTATTGAGGAGCACTACCTCCATTCCATCTATTTGGATGCCTTCCTGAAATGTGCTGGCACATGCTCATGGTGGCCATCCTGATAGTGATGGCTCCTTGCTGATATTTGCACAGCACAATTTACAAAAGACAAACCGTTTGTCTTTGGCCCGTTCCTCAAAATTATGCCAGACGGCAGAAGACTCCCCCCTTTGCAAGTGAGTGTTCTTGCTGAATGCCTCTTACAGCAAGAGCTGCAGATCCCTTCCCCTCTCAAATGCTATGTCTACTCGGCTCCCCAATAAGACTATTAAGCTATGACACTGGTTAGATGGCAGATGGCAGTATAGCAGATGATTTTGTTTTCATTATTCTAGTCCTAAAAAGGATTTTTGGATAGTTGTAGGTAAACTGTCTATCACTAGCTATATACCAGTATAATATTTTGTAGAATAGTGGTATATTGTATGATCCCCCCCCCCCCCCCACTAACACCAACAGACTTCTAGTCCTAGGACCGTGGGATGTTTTGTGAGGATACTTCCTTGATTTATCTACCACACTAAGACCCACACTAAGGCTGGGTTCACTTTGCGCTTGTGCAGTCCAATTTTTCGTCCTTTTTTTTTTTTTTATGATGAAAAAACATATCAAAATACTGATCAAAATGCATCAATTTTTTTAACGTGCACAAAGATGTGGTCAACCACATTTTCATCTACGCTTAACAAATGGATGCGTTTTGATTCATATTTTTAACCCTTTTTTATAATGGAGGTCAATGGAAAAGCAGATCAAAATGGATGCACACAAATACATCAATTTTTCATCCAATTTTTACAAAAACCAAATGAAAAAACAGACTGCAAAAAACTTAGTGTAAACCCAACCTCTTTCCTTGCTTCAGCAGATAGTCCTGAAAATGAACACAAAGCAACAGAATCTAGTATCTGGAGACTTCGGTTGATATACATTCAGGTCACCTAAAGCAGCCGGCGAATCACTGCTATGCTTGAAGCCAACTGGTTAAGTATTGTGTACTCTAGAGTGCCCAAGCAAATAGTGAGCTTGAAGGAGCATGTTTGCGCATCTTAATACAGCATCCCTTGCCTGCTCTCAACGTGATAAAATGTTTTATGACATTGATATAAGCAAGGAGGCCTAGGTGAGATATACTGAGGTATATGGCTATATAGTGTGCACACTGACATTTTTCTTGTCATTCTGTATGCTGCATCCCTCCTAAATCCTTATGTCCTCACCTCTTCTTAGTGTCATAAAACATTGGGTGACACCATAAAAGCAGGGGAACCCATCAGTCCATTGAGGCATTCATAAGGACAAGAGGAACATTGCTACAGTGCTGTCAGCGTACATCAGGGATCACTGTCCATACACTGACATGCAGATAACAGCAGAGGTAAAGGGTACTTTTTTAATAATGACATGATTAAGCAACCATTTAGCAACAAATATACATTTTGGGGGAGATTTATCAAACTGGTGTAAAGTAGAATTGTCTTAGTTGCCCATAGCAACCAATCAGATTCCACCATTCATTTTTCAAAGAATCTGTGAGGGATGAAAAGTGGAATCTGATTGGTTGCTAGGGGCAACTAAGACAATTCTACTTTACTCCAGTTTGATAAATCTCCCCCTTTGTGTTAGTCTATATATGGTTACCCACTGATTTTTCAGAAACTTTTTGAGTGTTTCGAGAGTCATGACATTATGTTAGTTGCTGAAGGAGAAGGGTGCCACGGCTTTCTGTTCTATATGCCTGCTTATATGGAAGATTTGTGCTTTCTGCCTACTGCCTAGTGCACCTTCTCACAGCCCGGATCCATTGTGGAGTGACCAACCTGTTCGGTCGTGGAGGCGAATTGTAGCGTGGTGCGGGGGTAATCCTTGTTGTTGCCGTCATTATGTTGAATTGATTTAAAAAGAAATTGAAATCTTTCACCAGATTTTTGGCGTAAAATTTGTAATCTTAAAAAGATAACCTTAACAAACCGCAATAAAACAGCTAAAAATGTTTAGCTGTTTTGGAACAATAATTACCAGTCGATGTTCCCCGGTGTCCTCTTCTGTGTCGCCTCCAGCCTGTTCAGACAATTACTTACTGAGACAGTACAGAGGTGGACAGTGATTGGTTGAGCGGGCTGTCACTCTCCAGTCAAACGTTACAGGGTTCTCAGTCAATCACCGGCGACAGCGATGTCCTGTCACTAATTTGCTAAGCGCAACGTCACTTTTATCTCTGGAGGCAACACAGAAGAGGACACCAGACACACACAAGACACTGTAGATACAAAAGAGGACGCATAGTGGGAACATAGCTTAAAAGATAAGGGGCACTAGGGCTATGTCCATATTATGTAAACATAGCAGATGACTTTCTTAGTGGCTGTTGTTTTAGCAACAAATGGCGGCTGTCTATCAGTAATGAGTAGAGATTCAGTTTGGCAGGGTTCTTCAAACAGTGAAGAAAAGTTTGGGTTCAACCTACTTAAACCATAAATGAACCACACTAAAACAGATAACAGCTTGTAGACGTTCACTCATCAATGCTTACCTATCTGCGCTTCCCCAGTGTTCTGATCATAGCCACTTCTACTTCCTGACTGAGAAGAGAATTACCGCTCGCTCAGCCAATCACAGGTCGTGGTTCTGTCCCGTCTTTGTCAGTCAGTCAGTGATTGGGTGAGTGGGCTGTCACTCTTGTCTCAGGATGGACAGCCCACTTAGCCAATTACGGACTGAGATGGGACAGCGCCACAGCCAGTGATTGCCTGAGCAGGCTGGAGGCACGTGCTATCAGCTGAGGACACCAGAGACCCATAGTCTGGAGTGTGGACAGAAAAACATAGGTTTTTTTTTTTCTGTCTGTACTTAAATATGCTGCTTCCATCTCTAAAAGCTTGTTACAAAAAGTTGCTAACTTTTTACAAATTTCATAATAGATCTCTGTTTTTTAATGTTCTGTTTGCTCATCTCTAGTAATGAAAGTCGCAAATAATGTTCAAGAATGAATGATCATTGCTGCAAACTTTTACATAGTGGGAATATAGCCTAGAAATATATTTAAAATAAATAAGGTAAATGTATAAAGACACATTGTTTATTTCAAATTACCAATGCTATCACCTATATTAGGCTATAAATAGACTATGTATGTTTTTTTTTAAATGTATCTAGTTATTGTAAACTATTGAATTTTTTTATAGTATCAATAATATTAGAATCTAGAATTTCAACTAAATGGACAGTGTAGACAGCAGTTTTACCCATACTGAAAGCTTTTAAGTGGAGAGGTTAAAAAAAATGAGATAAGAGCCGTCAGCAGTGCTCAGCAATTTCCTCCCGTGCCCAGACTTTTGTCTACATGATGAATATTTTAGATGTACCGTATCTTGCGATCCTTACATTTTTCAATGACAAGGAGACAAGATGCATTTTACATCTGTTAAAGACCACTGATTGGCATGCATGCAGAAGCAGTGTTTTAAGACTGAAAGGCGTAATGTTCCTCAAAAGCTACGGACATAAAATATTCATCCTCTTTCCTTCTTTCTTTCAATGAAAACAGTTTGATGCATATGACACAAAGTGCTATTAATAGTCTTAAGAATGATCCTCCAAAAAGATATAAAATGAATATTAAAGTAAACTACCTAATGGGTGGCTCTGATATAGAGATGGGTTTATTATGTAGTGGTGTTTTATAAGTGACTCTCTCATGGGAAATTAGAAAACAATTTGGTGAATCATGAAATTACAACTCTTGTAGCCCTGTATTATACACCTTAGTTTAATTGTAAATGTTCCCTTTCCATAACATGAATGACATCCTGCAATGGAAACTTCAGCACGGCGGCACGTTTTAATAAAGTGTGTAGTTTCAGGACGCTTTTTATTGCATTTGTACATAGCTCACTCACACTGCCAAAAAACATTATCTGATGTTATGTAACATTTGAGGAAGTTGACATCAAACACTGTCAAGACACATTCAGTTGCAAGAAGACAACAACAACTTGCCCTCCTCTGGGCAGGACTTTCAGGACCAAGGTGAAAATAAGAACTCCGAGCAAATTAAACTTTGACATTATTCCCAAATCAAATAGTAAATGTCAGCTACAAAATGTTGCACTGAAACCTATGTGCTGTGGTAACACTCACATGAAAAACTCTTGTTATGCAAAGATGCTTTAGCTAACAGGCTTTATAACATGCCTCAGTAGGCTTGCAGTTTCTATTATAATGTACTTAGCAAAGGACTGTCAAGCTTTTCATCATAAACCTTCCTTCATCTTTTTGAAGAGAGGTAAAAAGGAAACCATGAAGAATGTTCTGCAAATTGCAAATCAATAAATGATAAACCACCTTAGGCCAATCTTACACATGGCAACAATAGTGTGCGGCTGCCGCAAGCGTTGATCATTTTAGCCGGCACCTGGAGTTGCCGCTTTAAGCGGAATGAGGTCCAAGTAATTATCAGGGAATTTGGATTGCCAGTAGCTAGCTGTTACCTGCTAGTGCTTAAGATTCCCCAATAATTGGGACCAACAGACGGACATTTAAAGTGGCAACTCCAGGTGTCAGCTAAAATCATTTACAAGTGAGGCAGCCACCCACTATTGCCGCCACATCTAAGAATGACCTTAAAAAATGCAGAATACTGTTACTGATCAATTAGTGATGAGCCTCTTGATAACAGCAAGACATATAACTTTCTAATATACTGTCATTAGCATGTTTTTCCTTGGCAGGAAGTGAGACACACACACGCGCACAAATACACACACACACACACATCTATCTATCTATCTATCGATTTTTTAACATAACATGTCATTTTGTAAGTAAAAAAGATCACTCCATGACTTTGTTGCCTTGGTAAAACAGGGATCCTGGTGCTTTCAAAGCATGAAACAAAGTATTAGTTTAGGTAAAATACATGTTTAATCACCCTCCCTCCTGGAGACTAACAATTAGTTTCATACTTTTTATTATCTCTTCAGTCTCCTTCCCCAAGTTCTAAACATGCTGCTTTGTGCTGAGGGATCAGAAAACTGTGCGTAAGCTAGGAGATTCAACATGTATTTTAACTAAACAAATAACCCCTTCAATAAGTTGCTTTTATTGATGCAGTTTTTTTCTTTTTTATGTCTTTTCATTTTAAAACCCATAGTATTATATCTTTGTCAATATATCCACATGAGGGCTTATCTCTCTAATGTGAGTTATATTTTTAATGCCACCATTTAAGGGTATGTAAGTATGTATGTATGTTTTTATTTTATTTTTTAAATGTAGGGGTAGGGTTGGAGGAGGTAAAAAAAGCTGTTCTAATAACATGCTGCAGGCTAGCTCTAAGTGGTAATGTGGTGTTGTATTTTCACATTCTACAGCTTGTGCAGTTGTGCTAATCTGGTGGTCCCTTGTGAGCCAGCATTGCTTTTGTCAATAAAGCTATTTTAGTCATATAAAGTGCAGGAATGAGGCCTAATGATATGAGCATTCTGTGAAACAACTTTAAAGGGGTAGTGCGGTGCTAAACAATTATTCACAAAATGACACACATTACAAAGTTCTACAACTTTGTAATGTGTGTTATGTATGTGGCCCCCCTCTGCCGCGTCATAACTGTGCTTAGCCGTGTTTGGCTGAGCACAGTTATGCTCAGCCAATCGCGGCTGAGCTGCTGATGACGTGGCAGAGGGGGGCCGGCATGAGGGACGAATGGAGCGGTTTAGCCGGCCTCCCGAAGACTACGTCATTGTCCCAAGATGGCTGACGGGGGTCGACACGAGATGCAGTGAGTATAATGCACCCCACTTCGGGGTCTAGCATGGGTGGGGGGGAAACACGAGGAAGGGGGCCATTCACATGCATAACACACATAACAATGTTGTATAACTTTGTAATGTGTGTTATTTTGTGAATAATTGTTTAGCGCCGCACTACCCTTTTTACTCTTTACTGTAACAATTCAGGCAGAGACTTTTGATATGGCACAAGATGTAAAGAACAATATTTTCAATAGAGAGTAAACATTTTGTCACATGCCTCTTTAGTCATTGCTCTATTCCTCGGAAGGGCAGGTGATTAGTTATACAGAAGGAGGTGAACCTGGGAAACTTCTCCCTCAGAGAATACTTCACATTAAAGCTGCTAGTTAATGCAGGGGCATTTCTACATAAGGCCAATAGAAGTAGCTGCTCCAGGCAACTACTACTGCTGTCAGCAAGGGGCAGCATAGTAAGTGAGAAAAAAAATCCCAGCCCAAGAGTTGTTGCTGATCCTCGTGTGGTCCTCAAGACTGGCTCAGTGCTGCACCTAGCCCTTTAGAGTTAAATGCAATGTTGGGATTGCACAGCAGAAAGTCATGGGCTCACACCTTGCAAGCCCCATTGACATTAATGGGAGACTCAAGTATCTAACCAGGTGCCCCCCACTTGGCAGAGTGGAGGGTACCTGGTTAATCTAAGAGTGACAGTCTGGCCAGACTGTGCTCTGTTGGTGAGGTGGAGAGTGGGGAAATTTTAATTACCTATGGGTGTTGTTCAACAAATTTTGTGTCCGAAGAAGCGCGCGTGCGCAAACCAGCTGTTACCTGATTTTGGCGTTCCACAGCAAAGCCCTGTATGTCCTGTTCATTTTAAAATTCAGCACGAAAAAAGAAGTTCACATTTATGGACGAGTGCCCTCTTTATTTCTATTTTTGCTTGTTGGTCAATAAATTGTGTGAAACAAAGGCCGTTGTTTATATTGAATTCAGTGGAAATCATTACATTATGAAATGAACAGCCGTGGTTGAAACTGAAACAATTGTCGTTCAATAAAAAGTACGTAGTGTAAGCTGTGTTTAGACACACAGATAATTGACCAATTTATCTGACAGATATTTTAAGCCAAAGCCAGGAAAAGACTATAAACAGTGGACAGGTTATAAGGGAAAGACCGAGATTTCTCCTTTTTTTAAATCCATTCCTGGCTAAGGGTACTATTACACGGAACGATAATCTGCCGAATTTGCCCGATTCGGCCGATTATCGCTCCGTGTAATAAATGCAACGATCAGCCGATGACAACGATCATCGGCTGATCGTTGATATAGATTAGACCCTATTCTGTCGGGCGCCGACCGCGCACCGCTGCGTGTAATATCGGTGCGTGGCCAGCGACTAGCGATATACATTACCCATCCACGTTCCAGGGCTGCTCCTGCCGTCCGCTTCTCCAGGGGTCCCGCGCACGCTCTAGCTTCACAGAGGCCTGTCAGCTGATCAGCTGGGACCGCCGCGGCCTGTGATTGGCTGAGCGGCCTACCAACTGACAGACCGCTGTGAAGCTAGAACGTGCACGGGACCCCGGGAGAAGCGGACGGCAGGAGCAGCCCTGGAACGTGGGTGGGTAATGTATGCCAGTTTAGCAAGGGCTGCAAGGACATCGGTAACGATGTCCTTGCAGCTCTTGTCAAACGATTATCGGGCCATGTAATAGGCCCAGTAAACGAGCAACGATCTAGCAGATCGCTGCTCGTTTACAGGTATTATCGGGCCCTGCTCGGCCCGTGTAATACCACCCTTAGGCTTCAAAAGTCTGTCAGATAAATTAGTCAATTATCTGTGAGTGTAAACACAGCCTTAAAGATGTGTCATGGCTGAACGAACTCTGGACCTAGGCTGTTTTCACACACAGAAAAATAAAAGCCAAATGCATCAGAAATATAGGAAAAACATGGCCGTATTTTAAATCTAATCCTGTGCTACATTAAAGTCTATAGAAAAATGTAAGTCTGTGCGCACATTGTACTAAATATTTTACACTTTAATGTTTACTAGACCTCAATGTTGGGTTCATGTTTTTTAATGATTATGGAAGATACAACACTGTAGTCAATGGTGATTGGACAGTGTGGTCATATAATATATTTTTATATTATTTAAAAACAAATAATAACACTATCAACACTCAATGGATTCTGCATATATACTTATTACAAGGATTTAATAGGGCACCTAAAAGTTCATGGGGTCTTACTTTGTGCTACTGTGCAATCTCCTGTAAAATGCTCTGTGTCATACTGGAGGCCTTACTGAATTGGTTTGTGTACTCAAACCGAATGGTTTAACCCCTTAAGGACAGAGCCTGAAATGGCCTTAATGACAGAGACAAATTTTATGAATATGACCAGTGTCACTTTAGTCATTAATAACTTCGGGATGCTTTTACCTATCCGGCTGATTCTGAGATTGTTTTCTCGTGACATATTGTACTTTACATTTCTGGTAAATTGGAGTCGATACTCATAACAAATCTTTATGAAAAAAACCCAAATAATGTGAAAAAATTTGAAAAAATGCATTTTTCCAACTTTGAAACTTTTTTTGCGTATACAGAAAGTGGTTATACCACATAAATTATATATTAAATAGCATTAGCAACATGTCTACTTTATGTTGGCGGCATTTATTAAACTATCTTTCATTTTTTTTAGACGATAGGAAGCTTAAAACATTAGCAGCAAATTTCCAAATTTTCAGTAAAATTTCAAAATCAGATATTTTTAGGGACCTGCTCAGGTTTAAAGTGTATTTGAGGGGCCTGTATGTTAGAAAGCCCCACAAAGCACCACATTTCAGAAACTGCACCCCCCAAACTCTGCAAAAGCACATCCAGAAAGTGTTTTAACCCTTTAGGGGAGTCACAGAAATAAAAGCTAAGTGTGTAAGGAATTTGAAAATTTTAATTTTCTGTGCAGAGATTTTATTGTAATCCAATATTTTTCATAATTATAAACCTATTACCAGAGAAATGCACCCCAATAATTATTGCCCCGTTTCTGCAGTTTATAGAAATACCCCATATGTGGCCCTATTGCGCTATTTGACGCAACCACAAGCCTCAGATATAAGGGAGCGCCTAGTGAATTTCAACGCCTCCGTTATATTTGGTCATTTTTGACTGTACCACTTCAGGTTGGCAGAGGCTCTGGGGTGTCAAAACCTAAAAAACACCCCTAAAGGGACACCATTTAGAAAACTACACCCCTCAAGGAATGTAACAAGGGGTGCGGTGAGCATCTGGACCCCACAGGTGCTTCACAGATTTTCCGAACAATATGGCGTGAAAAAAGAAAAATTTATTTTTTACACTAAAACGTTGTTCTAGCCTTCAATTTTTCATTTTCTTAAAGGGATAAGAGGCAAAAAAAGACAAAAAATGTGTAGCGCAGTTTCTCCCGAGTACAGAAATACCCCACATGTGGCGATAGAGTGCCAAGGGGGCGCAGGACGAGCCTCCAAAGGGAAGGAGCGCCAATTGGCTTTTGGAAGCTGAATTTCACTGAAAAGGATTTCAAGGGCCATGTCGCATTTACAGAGCCCTCGTGCTGCCAAGACACTGGAAACCCCCCAAAAGTGATTCCATTCTGGAAACTACACCCCTCAAGGAATCTAACAAGGGGTGCAGTGAGCATATGGACCCCACTGGTGACGGGCACAAATGTGGAACAATGTGACGTGAAAGGGAAAAATTTCATTTTTTCACTTTCATGGCACAAATGTGCCCGTCATCAAGGGGCCCATATCCTCACTGCACCCCTTGTTAGATTCCTTGAGGGGTGCAGTTTCCAGAATGGGGTCACTTGTGGGTGGTTTCCAGTGTTTTGGCAGCACGAGGGCTCTGTAAATGCGACATGGCGTTCATCATCCATTCTAGCCAAATCCAACCTCCAAAATCCAAATGGCGCTCCTTCCCTTCGGAGGCTTGCCCTGCGCCCACATGGCGCTTTATGTCCACATGTGGGGTATTTACGGACTCGGGGGAAATTGCTCTACACATATTGTGTGTTTTTTTCTCTTTTAACCCCTTGTGAAAATGATAAATTCAAGGCTAAACCAACATTATAGTGTAAAAAATGTAATATTTCATTTTCACGCCACATTGTTCCACATTTGTGTCCGTCACCAGTGGGGTCCATATGCTCACTACACCCCTTGTTACATTCCTTGAGGGGTGCAGTTTCCATAATGGGGTCACTTGTGGGGGGTTTCAACTGTCTTGGCAACACAGGGGCCTTTTGAATGCAACATGGCCCCTCGAAATCCATTCCATCCAAATCCAGCCTTCAAAAACCAAATGGCGCTTCTTCCCTTCGGAGGCTTACCCTGCACCCGCATGGCGCTTTATGTCCACATGTGGGGTATTTCCGTACTCAGGGGAAATTGCTCTACACATTAAATGTTTTTTTTTATCTTTTAACCCCTTGTGAAAATGAAAAAACATGACAAGATTAATGATTTAGAGTAAAAATTTTACAAAAATTACACTAAATGTTGGTCTAGCCTTGATTTTTTTCCATTTCCACAAGGGGTTAAAAAATAAAATGAACACAAAACGTGTAGGGTAGTGTCCCCTGAGTACGAAAATACCCCACATGTGGGCATAATGTGCCATATGGGCACAGGGCAAGTCACCAAAGGGACAGAGCGCCATTTAGAGGCTGGAATGGAGGATGGAGGCCACGTCGCAATTACAAAGCTCCTGTGCTGCCAGGACAGTAGAAACCCCCCACAAGTGACCCCATTCTGGAAACTACACCCCATAAGGAATCTAACAAGGGGTGCAGTGAGCATATGGACCCCACTGGTGACGGGCACTTACGTAGAACATGTGCCGAGAAAATAAAAAATACAATTTTTTTCATTTTCACGTCCCAAATGTGGCCGTCAGCAGGGGGCCATATCCCCGCTGCCCCCCTTGTTAGATTCCTTATGGGGTGTAGTTTCCAGAATGGGGTCACTTGTGGGGGGTTTCTACTGTCCTGGCCGCACAGAGGCTTTGTAATTGCATCATGGCATCCTCTAATGGGAATGGCGGCCATACCTACTTAGCTGGGGAAAAGGGACAATTCTAATTTATTTGGGGGTATTAGGCCAATTATTAGTTTATAAGGTTGGAAAGGACAGGAGTCCATCAAATTCAACCTGTGTTGATCCAGAGGAAGGCAAAAAAAAACCCTCGTAAGGCAGATGACAGTAGCCTCATCACAGGGGAAAAATTCCTTCCTGACTCCATAATGGCGATCAGAATAATCCCTGGATCAACGTGACCCCTGAAATAGGAATAAGGGACAGAATTTAGATAATGTAGAACCCCAGTGACGTGTGGTGCGCCTTGAAGCGATCCAGTATGCAGAGGCCGGGGTGATCAGGACAGGTGTCACACTGGAAAATGGTGTCCTTCCTGATCCCCCTGTTACGCCACACTCTGCACTTCTTCTGGGGTCTCCCTTTCTCCAGTGTGGGGGACGTCACCTGGAAAATGTTGTCCTGGTGCGATACGGGGTCCCACATATCCAGAAGCGCTGGGTCCGCTCCATGGTTGCTAAATATTAGGGCTCTATTACTACTTCTGATATGTTCGGATGGTGCCGCAAGCTACAGTAGCTCGGGCAGCGAGAGACCAGAGGAGGGGGTGCTGGTATAAAAGTTATCCTCGTACAGGTGGTGACCTCTATCCAGCAGTGGGAAGATCAGCTCCCGGACTATCTTCCCACTAACTCCGAGGATGGGGGGGGGGGGGGGGCATCTGGGGCTGGATTCGGCTGTCCCTTCCTACATACACTCTAAGGCTGGGTTCACACTATGTATATTTGAGGCTGTATTTGGTCCTCATGTCAGGTCCTCATAGCAACCAAAACCAGGAGTGGATTGAAAACACAGAAAGGCTCTGTTCACACAATGGTGAAATTGAGTGGATGGCCGCCATATAACAGTAAATAACGGCCATTATTTCAATATAACAGCCGTTGTTTTAAAATAACAGCAAATATTTGCCATTAAATGGCGGCCATCCACTCAATTTCAACATTATGTGGACATAGCCTTTCTTTGTTTCCAATCCACTCCTGGTTTTGGTTGCTATACAGCCTCAAAAATACAGCCTCAAATATACGTAGTGTGAACCCAGCCTAAGGGTACATGCACACTGCGGAATCGCGACAGATAACCCTTCGTGCATTCCGCAGTTGGCACCCACCGGCGGAGTGATGCAGGCGTGTCATAGACTCCATTCTATGCACGGACGGATTCCGCTCTCCGTCCAACGTGTTCATTCTTTGGATGGACGACGGATTCCGCCCGTGCATAGAATGGAGTCTATGACACGGGTGGAGACGCGCGCCTCCATCAGTCCGCCGGTGGGTGCCAGCTGCGGAATGCACAAAGGGTTATCCTTCGCCATTCCGCAGTGTGCACGTACCCTAACTCTGTAAGAGTACCCTGAGGTACTGTCACAGAGTGTGTAGAATTTCACACCATACCGTCATCTCTTATTGGGACAGTACTGGCGGAAAAGACGTGTCTGGGGGGCAGCGTACACTACGCTACCCCCAGACACGTCACTGGATGATGAGGATGATGAGGATGAATGGAGGAAAGAAGGATCCCCCCATTCATCCTCACTGGCTGTTTCGGTGTCGGAGGCAATAACGTATCCCTCTGACGCCGAAAACACCCTGGGGGCCATCTTTATACGGGGATTGGTATATGGGGTATGTAGTGGTGTATTGTCAAACTTTATTCAATGTAGTGTGGTGTAATGTAGTGTTTTTTACGTGTTTTTTTACAGTAAGTATAAAAAAAAAACCTACGCCAACAAAGGAGTTGCTGATAAATGCCGCACTTATGTGCGGCACTTATTAGCAGACTGTGGCAGTAGAATATAGAAAAAAAACACCCTACGCCAAAAAGGAGGAGTTGCTGATTAGCAGCGCACTTTCGTGCGATGCTGATCAACACTCAGCGGCGATAGGGTGCGGAAAATAGAAAAAAAAAAAATTGAAAAAAAAAAAAAAATTCTACATTCTGAACATCCCTGTAGCTGCTGATAAGTGTATTACACATATCAGCCGCTAGAGGGCAGCAGAGCGCAAAATACGGAAAGAGCCGACGCTGGAGCCGAAAATAGCCGAGAGAAGCCGAACGTGACGTCACGGAAGAAGCCGAAGACCCGAACGAAGACGAGGATGCCGCGAACCCGGAAGACGCCGATCAGGAGCCCGGGACAGGTGAGTAATGTACAAATACCTGCTCTGGACCCCTCGGCTACCTAGCTGAGGGGTCCAGGGCAGGTATTTACTATTTTGTGGGACTCTGATCGCCGTGCCACCGGCCCGATCGCCGTGAACGGCCAGCCGGCCATTCACGGCGATCGGGCCGGTGGCACGGCGATCACCATTACTTTTTACAGTAATGGCGGTCGGTGCCGTCCTCGGACAGCACCGACCGCCATTTTTTTCCGGGTCATCGGGTCGCCGATGACCCGGAAAGGTTCCGATCGCCGCTATTGGCTGATCTGAATTGATCAGCCTATAGCGGCGATCGTAAGCACTGGGGGTGTTAACCACCCCCCGTGCCGAGAAGCTATGATGGCCTGCTATGATTTATAGCAGGCCATCTTCCCCGACCGCTGTGTGTGAACACGCAGCGATCGGGGAAACATCGGGCGTAAATTTACGCCCTGATGCGCCAAGTACCAGGGCGCGAGGGCGTAAGTTTACGCCCGATGTCGTTAAGGGGTTAATAGTTCTTTAAGATATACAAAAAATAACATTTACAAATATATTTACAAATAAGCTTATAATATTCCAATTTACATTGTCAGATGAAATACAAATTTTGCTGACTCTTATTACACATGAGTAGGACAGAACAGGAAAGATCAGATTTGCTGGCCAAGCAGGTGGCATAAAAAGATGAAATGAGACATAAAGAGGAAGAGATAAATGTACTGCTTTCAACTGAAAAATGAGAATGTTTTACAAGGTATTACATATCACTTGTTAAAAGATAGATTTCAATAGCATTGAGATAAGAAATACAATGATGTGCTCTGCTGCTTTAGGGTTATACCATAATGTATGAGGAAGTGACACATCACAGATAGTGAAGATAGGAGTTTTTTTTTTCCCCAAAAGAACAATTTGGATATTTCAGAATCAAATTCAGTTCATAGTGCAGTCTCTTACCTGCCTGTCAGGCAAAATACTAACATACTAACATTTCTTGCTAAAATGTCTTTAAGGGAAGCTTCACACGCACCGTATTGCTGCGTTTTTAAGGCTGGGTTCACACTACGTATATTTCAGTCAGTATTGTGGTCCTCATATTGCAACCAAAACCAGGACTGGATTAAAAACACAGAAAGGATCTGTTCACACAATGTTGAAATTGAGTGGATGGCCGCCATATAACAGTCAATAACTGCCATTATTTCAATACAACAGCCGTTGTTTTAAAATAACAGCAAATATTTGCCATTAAATGGCGGCCATCCTCTCAATTTCAACATTGTGTGAACAGATCCTTTCTGTGTTTTTAATCCACTCCTGGTTTTGGTTGCAATATGAGGACCACAATACTGACTGAAATATACGTAGTGTGAACCCAGCCTTATAACACTGCGTTTTTATCGCTGCATTTTTGGTGTGATTACATGCGTCTTTTGATTTTCACAAAAATCGCACCAAAAACGCAGCGTTAAAAACGCAGTGTTAAAAACGCAGCGATACGGTACGTGTGAAGGCAGCCTTAAAGGAAAACCAACAGCAGGTTAGTAGACTCTAAGGCTATGTTTCCACTACGTGACAAACCAATGGCAACAACGGTCATACTTTTACGTAGTGTGAACATAGCCTAAGAGTGGTGGTAATAGTGGTAAATTTTCTTACCTTTATTCTCAGTGCAATAATTGATAAATCTTGACTTTAATCAATATGCAAATTTGGAGGTTTAATGCACTGGAGATGGGGTTCCTGCCCTATCCACCCCAATGGCTCGCCTTTCCTTATGAATATAGACGTCACTCCAGCACTTACTACAACAGAGCGCAAATGAATATTCATGAGGAGAGGCAGTGGGTTGGGTGGTTCAGTGCAATGAGAGAGGTAGTTCCATCCAAAGTCCACTAAGCCGCCTATTCACTGCACTGAATTTATGACTATTAAAAGGAATCTATATACTTCTATATATATTTGAAAAAATGACACATTTTTTTTTTATAGAATTTAGGTTGGCCATAACCTTTATTATTTTATTGATATCACTTCTTGACTAGCAGCCACCATCATCATCATAAACCCAATTTTAATACTGAACTTAGGAAGCAACACACCTAAACAGTACAGTGATAAACAAAGCCATCTCAGTTCAATATGCAGAGAATGTAATGATTTTTATACTGCAAATAAAATATGAACTGAGGAAGAAAAACAAATCATGTGAAATTGTAAAAGTCCTTACACCACAACATTTTATTTTACAGGCTCACAAACCTTTTAAAAAGGGAAAACAAGTAAAAAAAAAAATATGTATAAAATATTGTGTTTGACCAGTGAACCAATGCATTTCCCTTATGTTTTGTGTACCGCAGGTAAAGAGCTAGTTCCAGCTGGGACTAGACAACAGTAATAAACCATACGGCCGCTGAACTCAAGGTTTTGCAAATTTATGTTGCTATAGCCATAAACCACTTGCTGCTAATCAATCTGCCTAGGAGTTCTCACCATGCAGACTGGTTTGGCATTGAAACATTAACAAAGATTCACAAATTTACATAAAAATTATGTCACTGTGTAATACAATAAAACAGTATGGTATGATAAAACAAGCTGAGATCCAGATGTTTTTAAGCTGTGGCTGATAATAATGATTATAATAATTTATGCACTTCTCACACTGATTTGCAAAGTTAAATGCAAGAGCTTACAGATTCGATTTTAACAGTCCCATAAGTGCCCTTTAGGAAATCACAGTATGAAAAAATAAAAGCTATAGTCTGTAGTTCTCTGGTAATAATCTGGCAAAATGACAAATGAGCTAAATTCCCATATGAAGAAAAGAATATGAATGTTCTAACTCATGGGTAGTCATTTCCAGCCTTTGATTGACTGTACTCTCACTATACTCTGGCAGTGATGTCTTAAAATGGGAAGTAGGCTGGTAACTACTGTATTTGCTGTAAAAAAAAAAAAAAAATCTATATTCTCATTAGTTACATTTAGGTTTATGTAACATATATCAGAATCTTGACTATACATGTTAAAATTATAAATGAAATTGCATAAGTCTTTAGAATTTGTTTTCTCAATCAGAAATTAGCTTTTCCAAGCCAAGTATAATTTATAAATGTTCCATAAAAGGTATATGGCTCACATTTACAATGGTAAATGGTCAATGGTAGGAACATTTCATGTAATCAAACACAAAATGTCTGCAAACACTTCATGGTTTTGACATATTTTCAAAAGGTTTTGCTATGACAGATTAAAGCGATTCTGCACCTACAATCTAACCCCCCCCCCCGCCCCCCCAAACCACATGTACCTTCGGATAGCTGCTTTTAATCCAAGATCTGTCCTGGGGTCCGTTCGGAAGGTGATGCAGTTATTGTCCTAAAAAACAACTTTTAAACTTGCAGCCCATGTCAAACAAGAGTATCTGTGCCGGAACTTTGCACCACCCCTCCGTCCCTCCTCCCTACCCTCTTTATTATTAGGTCAGATTGTCGGTACAGAGTTGCTTTAAGTTTCACAGAACTGGCACATAGGAAAATGTGTTGCCAATATTCAAAATGGGATCAAAAATTATCCTGGTGTGAGACTATATAACTGTCAGTTTAAAGTGTCACTGTTGTTAAATTTGTTTTGCAGAAATCAATAGTTCAGGCGATTTTAAGAAACTTGGTAATTGGGTTTATTAGCCAAATATGCCATTATCTGCATGTAAAAAACCTTTTCCCAGTCCCCCCCCCCTCCTCTCCTTTCTGCTGTCCACTCCTCAGAATCAGGAAATCTCGACTGTTTTTTCATCTCTTTCATCATTCGGATCCTGTCTGGTTTATGAAGAGGGGAGGGGGGAGCGAGGCAGCAGAGCCGAGAACAAAGGATTGCTCAGTGGGGGAGCTATTCAGAGCCTTAAGGGCCTATTACACGGGTCGTTAAGAGGAGCAAACGAGCACTCTCAGCGCTCGTTTGTTCCTCATTGCCCGCTAGCTGCCTCCGCTATTCAACGCGGCTGCAGCGAGCGGGTGAGTGCGGGAGGGGGTGGCGGGGAGCTGTGGGGGGGGGGGCTGCCCGGGTGGTCGCTGATCATCCGGGCAGCCCATAGGATATAGCGACGTCTGCTGCCGATGCTTCTATTCAACGGAGCGCCGGCAGCAGATCGCTGCTATATCAGTCGCTTGTTTTTCAACATGTTGAAAAACAAGCAACTGCAACGATCAGCCGACATGAACGATGTCAGCTGATTGTTGCACTCTATTCCACGGGATGATTATCGTCCGTAGCGGCTGATATCGGCCGAATACGGACGATAATCGTTCCGTGGAATAGGGCCTTTAATTAGTGGTCAGATAGCTCTGTGGGGCCTGTCAGAGGAGAGAGCCCGGGAAGTGAATGTAAATTAACTCTTTGTTGTCCTGTTTTTGCTGCCTTTACTTTCTCTCTCCATAGGAAAACCATGAAGACAGGGGGGAGAGCTTCAAACTGCTTTTTCATGATAAAAATTCATTTTCGGCTAATAAACCCAATTACAAAATTTCTTAAAATCGCCTGGACTATTGATTTCTGCAATAAAAATTTTAACAACAGTGACACTTTAAGGGTATGTGCTCACTACGGCACTTGGCGGAAATTTGAAGCGGAGTCCGCACAGCGGTCCCCACTTGAAATTCTGCCTGGCCCATAGACTCAATGATATTCTACACCTCAATCAACCGTCCCATCAAAGAATTGACATGTCAATTATTTGGGCACATGGTGGATTGAGCCTCAGAATATAATGGAGTCTAATGGACAGAACTTCAAGCGGACACTGCCGTGCGGACTGAAATTTTCGCCCAAATTCCTGTGTGTGCGCCAATACCCTTACAACTATTGTGGGTAAATATTTAAAGGTTTTCCAGTGTTCTAATATAAATACCCTTACAACAGTAATTATAGAGGTCAGGGATGTGCATCCCTAATCTCACTGGCTTCATTGTTCCTATCCATTATCAGCCCTAGGCAATTGCTTCCTTATCTGGAGAAGGAAGGGTAGGATAGTCAGCAAGTTGGGTCAGAACCTTATTGGTAGAGATGAGCGAATAGGGAAATATTCGATTGGATTGGATTCGAATAGCTCCAAAAATGTGACTATTCGATCGAATATCGAATCCCATTATAGTCTATGGGAGAAAAATCCTTGGGACTTGGAAATCAAGATTCGACCACTAGGAGGTCACCAAGTGCCCAATGAAACCTCAGGAAATGATGCCGACTTCTCTGGAATACATATGGGAGAGCAGGGGAAGCATGCCTGGGTACATGAACGTAAAGTACAAGTGTACCTTTTGGTCTAGCGGTACTTGCCTACGTATTAGGTGGTGCGTAATATTAGCGTATGTTTGTTTCTTGTTTATTCAGTACACTTGTGAAATTGTTTGCAGAGTTATATATAGTCCAGCCAGTGATGAGAATTGCACACATATATATATATATATATATATATATATATATATATATCCACTTTCAGTATTACGCCACTATCACAGACTATCAACTTTAGACTCTAAACACAATATAAGGCTAGGTTCACACTGCATTTTCAGCATCCGTTTAACGCATCCGTTTTTTGCAAAAAACGCATGAAAAACGGATTGCAAAAAACTGATTCATTTGTGTGCATCCGTTTTTCCATTGACTTCCATTATAAAAATAACGGATCCGTTTTTTTTGGCGGACCAAAAAACGTTGCTGACCCTATTTTTCTGGACGTTAAAAAAAACGGATCCGTTAAACGGATGCTGAAAACGCAGTGTGAACCTAGCCTAACCGCTTTGTATAATGGAAAAAATACTCGGACAACTTATTTTATATACAGACGTATACTGGATATAGAATTGTTTTTACAACATCAGAAATTAAGGGTTTGGTCAGCACTCTCCCTGGACGCAGACTGTGCAAATCCCTAGAGTTGCTATAACAGCTATATTATCCCACACACTGTATACAGCCGTATACCAGATATAGAATTGTTTTTACAATAGAAATAAAGGGCTGGTCAGCGCCTTCCCTGGACACAGACTGTGAAAATTTGTGGTAGCAAGATAAAAGGTATTATCCCACAATCAAGTATACAGCCCAGGGCCCTTTCTAAGGCCGGGCGAGCCGGACCACCGCACAGGGCGCCCACAGCTAGGGGGCGCCCTGCGGCACCCGACAGTACCCGGCCCGCAGCCCCTGAATCCTTAGGGCTTGCCATGGGATCTGGAATCTAAGTTCCAGATCCCCTGGCCAGAGCGACCTTTAGCTGTGCGTACAGCAAGCACAGCTAAAGGAAACAGCAGCCGGGGCAGAGACACAGAGGCTTTCTGTGCAGGCGGCCTCTGTATGACAGGTGGCTGCCTGCACTGGAAGTCAGAAGAGGACGGAGAGACCAGAAGAGGAGCTGGAGGCTGCAGGGGGAGAGGTGAGTATCTGGTGGGGGCTATGAGGAGGGGGTGGGGGGAAGTCTGCGCAGAGGGAGCCCCAGATATGTCCCGATAAGCCCGCCCCCGCAATAAGCCCCGCCCCCGGTGGCAATGTTCACAGTTTACCAGCTCTCCCAGCATCCTGTATGTCAGTGTAATGGAGGTCATCCAGCTTTCCCAGCATCCTGTATGTCAGTGTAATGGAGGTCATCCAGCTTCCCCAGCATCCTGTATGTCAGTGCAATAGAGGTCATCCAGCTTTCCCAGCATCCTGTATGTCAGTTTAATGGAGGCCACTCAGCTTTCCCAGCATCCTGTATGTCAGTGTAATGGAGGCCACATAGCTTTCCCAGCATCCTGTATGTCAATGTAATGGAGGTCACCCAGCTTTCCCAGTATCCTTTATGTCAGTGTAATGGAGGTCACCCAGCTTTCACAGCATCCTGTATGTCAGTGTAATGGAGCTCACTCAGCTTTCCCAGCATCCTGTATGTCAGTGTAATGGAGGCCACTCAGCTTTCCCAGCATCCTGTATGTCAGTGTAATGGAGGTCATCCAGCTTTCCCAGCATCCTGTATGTCAGTGTAATGGAGGTCATCCAGCTTTCCCAGCATCCTGTGTGTCAGTGTAATAGAGTTCACTCAGCTTTCCCAGCATCCTGTATGTCAATGTAATGGAGGTCACCCAGCTTTCCCAGTATCCTTTATGTCAGTGTAATGGAGGTCACTTAGCTTTCCCAGCATCCTGTATGTCAGTGTAATGGAGGCCACTCAGCTTTCCCAGCATCCTGTATGTCAGTGTAATGGAGGTCATCCAGCTTTCCCAGCATCCTGTATGTCAGTGTAATGGAGGCCACTCAGCTTTTCCAGCATCCTGTATGTCAGTGTAATGGAGGCCACATAGCTTTCCCAGCATCCTGTATGTCAGTGTAATGGAGGCCACTCAGCTTTCCCAGCATCCTGTATGTCAGTGTGATGGAGGTCATCCAGCTTTCCCAGCATCCTGTATGTCAGTGTAATGGAGGTCATCCAGCTTTCTCAGCATCCTGTATGTCAGTATAATGGAGGTCATCCAGCTTTCCCAGCATCCTGTATGTCAATGTAATGGAGGTCCCACCATGCAGACTTTACTGCACCAAACAGCAGAATTACTACAGTTTGGGACCTTATAGATGGGAAAAGGGGAAGGAAGTTTCTGCAAGTGCAGAGCCTGAGATGTTTGTCTCACAGGTTCTAAAGAGATGAAACGTAGCTGCAAGAAATCATCATGGTGGTCTGGGCCGGGTGAAGAGGAAAAGGGAAAGTGACGCCTTAGATCAAAGAAGACGTCACCTGTGAGTCACTGTATAATGAATTTGTATTGAGCAGAACATTATCTGTTAGGGGCTCTGCACCGTTCTATGCTGCAATACTCACACTGCTTCTTCCTAGTAATCCGAATCTTGATAAAAGCCCCCCTACCTTCCCTAGGGCTGAACTGAGGGGGGGGGGGGGGGGCTTTTATCAAGATTTGCCCTGTTACCAAAATGACCTAGAAACTGCCCTGATACAGTGGGTATACACACTGCCTGTCTCACAAATGCTTCTACAGTGTGTGTATGCACTGCCTGTCTCACAACAGCTTATACAGTGTATACACACTGCCTGTCTCACAACTGCTTCTATGGTGTGTGTATACACTGCCTGTCTCACAACAGCTTAAACAGTGTGTGTATACACTGCCTGTCTCACAACTGCTTATACAGTGTAGACACACTGCCTGTCTCACAGCAGCTTATACAGTGTATACACACTGCCTGTCTCACAAATGCTTCTACAGTGTGTGTATACACTGCCTGTCTCACAACAGCTTATACAGTGTATACACACTGCCTGTCTCACAACTGCTTCTATGGTGTGTGTATACACTGCCTGTCTCACAACAGCTTAAACAGTGTGTGTATACACTGCCTGTCTCACAACAGCTTATACAGTGTGTGTATACACTGCCTGTCTCACAACTGCTTATATAGTGTAGACACACTGCCTGTCTCACAACTGCTTATACAGTGTGTGTATACACAGCCTGTCTCACAACTGCTTATACAGTGTAGACACACTGCCTGTCTCACAGCAGCTTATACAGTGTATACACACTGCCTGTCTCACAACTGCTTCTACAGTGTGTGTATACACTGCCTGTCTCACAACAGCTTAAACAGTGTGTGTATACACTGCCTGTCGCACAACAGCTTATACAGTGTAGACACACTGCCTGTCTCACAACAGCTTGTAAATGTCTGTTTTTATATAGTTTCAGCCCTAACAAGGGCTTTTGGGGGTCCCTTCCTACCTAACTTCACCTAAAACCTTCCTCTCCCTGCTTTACAGATTGTCCCTCTCTAGTTCCAACCAGCAAGTGACACAAACCTCAAATCACTATTCTTTTATTCCGGAGGTCACATGGTTTAGCCAGCCAATCACAGTTAGAGGTTGTTTTTTTTAAGTCCTGCTTACTCCTAGTGCCTGTCCCTTCCCCCTGCATGTTTATTGGCTGGAAAAAGCTCCAGGGGGTGTGGGAGGGCGACTCAAATTTTTACTGAGTTTTAGCACATATATTCGACCGCAGTCGAATACCTCGAATAGCGTACTATTCGATCGAATAGTATTTGCTCATCTCTACTTATTGTCATTATCGAGGCACACTCAAAACCTAAAATGAAGCATGAAAATTTGAATTCAAAGCAACTGTTTCAAGAAGCCACCTTTTAAATCTATTTACATCAGGCGGTGTAGGACACTGATGACCGCCACTAAAGGCCCAGAACTTGTAGCAGAGGCAATAGAGTGATGCCCTCTGCACTAGGTGGAAGAAACCAGGGCTCCTGCTGGACTGTGGCAAGGTAAGTACTTTACAATAGCTTACCATCAGTATAGGTTTATGAGGGATTAATCCTATCAGACTCATCTGATCAGTTTCTACAAGGAGGTCTGTTGTGCTTTGATCTGAGAGAACCAGCCCTGCAGTTTGGAGATTGTCTGGGTACATAAATTACTGGAATCATGGGTAAAGGCCCTATTCCACTAACAGATCTGACGACAGATTATCTGACAAAGATTCATAGCACAAAAAAAACATGTGCTTACCAATGCTAACTTATTAGAGTTCAACTCTGGTCCACTCAAAGGACCACAGACTCCCCCCCATGTGCATTTCAGGGGCATTCATTTATTTTCCTAATTAACAAGGAATACAAGATATAGGAAAGGAGTAGAAAATATCATCCAAAGGCCTCCATGTTCAAGGACAAGTCCAGTGGGGGGCAGGGAGGAGGGGGGGGGGGAGATAAAAAAATTAGTTAAAGTCACCTGTCCTGGTGCCCGCGTAATGCTGTGTCCTGCTCCTGGACCCTGCCGGCTGTCTTCTGAGCTCCCTTCCGGCTATGTTAAAACCTGGCTGATGGATGCCCCGCTCAGCCAGTCAGTGAGGCGGTACACTGCTGCAGTCACTGATTTGCTTAGTGGGCTAAATCCTACCCATCTGTGATGTGTCGTGATGTAGCCTGAACCTGGGAGAAGATGACAGCCGGCAGAGTCTAGGAGCTCTGTGAGGTGATGCAACGGGGGCTTGCAGAGCGGCAAGCACATTGGCTTTTTCATTTTCCCCTCACCCCTGCCCATAGTGATTTTTTACCCCACCCCAACATGATTCTCCTTTAATAGCATAGTTATTTTGTATACAGTAATATAAAAGAGTTATCCATTACATTCAGAGATAGTTCACAACTGTATCACAAAAGTTAGTCCCTGCAAATGCTATCAAGAAAAATAAGAAAAATGGTTAAACCAGCTAAGCGTCTTTGACAAGTGGGCTCAACAGAACATCCTGAGCTTTCTAGAGCCAAGCCATTAACACTGAGCTGTTTTAGATATACCCAAAAGTCACTATAAACTCAGGGTTTTTAACAATCACTGCAGGGCCCTGTAATAACACTTGAAAGCAATGCATTATTGATACATTGTACACATTTAAAACTCAATTTTTGCACTTTGTAATCAAAATGGAGTTTCATTATACATGCAAAATGCCGAGACCCCATTAGAAACTAAATGTCTCAAGGTGCTTGAGCCTTGTTAATGCAGCATTGTCCTTAAAAAGGAAAGAAAAATGTGTCTAGTGCCACCCATTGGGAGAAGTTTATATGAAACTCAAAATACTGAATTCAGCATAGATTACCCCCAAACTTTGCAGTATATAAACTTACAAAATGAAAGTGATCCCTATTATGATCTCTGCAGCTGTCAATTTTAAAATTGTATCTAAAACAATCTGTATTAAGTAGCCAATGTACAAAAGGAATATTTTTTAAAATGAATGTTTAATCATTGTGCTTCCCTCTGACATTTTAAAACCGCCTGAAGTGTGAAGATGACAACAATTTATATAAAAACAAAATATGACAGTGTGTCACATTATATTGATTCACATCTCACTGTTTAGATGAGAAATATTGCAAGCACAGTTATTCTTCCTGAAGCAGTCTAGAAACACCACCATGTGGACAGAATCGACATTGAAGCACTTCACAATCAAGTTATGAATGTCAAAGCTATTTGTTTAAAACTGTTGCTACAATTCCTTTGTATTTGTTTTTGCTTCGATGTAATTAAAATGAACAAATAACTATAGTGATACTAGAAGCTTTGTTAAACACTGTAGTTATCCACTGTTAGGCTATTCCACTTTGTACAAGGAAACATAGTTTTTTGCATTAGAAAAATGTCTGCAAAAAAAAAAAAAAAAGAAAAAAAGGGGGGGGGGGGTTGCAAAAAATGCTGTGTGAACCCCTCCTTTGTTTTCCCTTTTAGGCTATGTTCACACTACGTAAAAGTATGGCCGTTGTTGCCATTGGCAACAACGGCCGTACTTTTTGTGGAGCGCAACATAACCTTGTCTGATATGGCATCCAGGCCGGAGCGCACACACATCATATACGCTCCGGCCGGGATCCCATACGGGGCTGCAAATAACTGACATGTCAGTTTTCTGCGGCCAGAATTCAGTGAATTCCGGCCGCAGAAAGCCCTGTCAGTTCACACAGTGCAGCGAGCGGCTCCGGCAATATATTTTCTCTATATATTTCTTGAGGTGCAGTCCATTTTCTAGTTCTTCTTTGCTTTTTTCATGGTACGATTGTCTTGGATCTAGGGGCTAGCACTTGAGTGGTCCCGCCCACACAGCACACAGTTACTACCTGCAACACCACACAGCACGATCAACAAAATCAGTGCAGCAGCTACTTCTGGCCGGTCAGAGATGGTGAATCACTCAGGGGATTGGGGGATCCAGCCAAGCCTCCTGTGACATCACACCCTGCCCCCTGTCTCCATCATCAGCAAACACACAGAATGTGAGACAGAGGCATGTATTTTTTGTTTCCTAAGGTGGAAGAGCAGTGGAAGCAGGTGAATTAGCACAGAGGCCATTTTTCTTCACTTCCTGGATGTCAATCAGCTACCAGTGTGGCAGAACAGTACAGATATGGTAATACATTATATAGACATATCTATATAACTTTGAATGTACTTTTATTAGAAAAATACATTTTCCTTATGTGGAGTTCCTCTTTTACGACAAAGGGCTTACATGTACAGCCTGGCGCCGCTAGGGGAGTTCAGAGGGGGGCTGCATGGCAACCCCGCTCTGAACTGCCACAATTCTGGCTTCTATGTGCAGCCTTAGACCACGGCAGTTAAGCGAGAATGGTCTGATCGCTGTGTCCGCTAATTAACTATTTAAATACAGGTGTCATATTGCTGCAGCAGCGGCGGGAGCTGGGAGGGTGCTGATTGGGAGGTGGGAGGCGAGTGGCAGTGGCTGTGCAGCGGCGTCGGGGCTTGAGAAAGTGCTGATGAGGAGGTGAGCGGCAGTGGCGGGGGCTGGCGTGGGTGCTGATATGGAGATGAGTGCCAGCAGCGGCTGTGCAGCGGTGGCGGGGGCTGATGGGGAGGTGAGCGGTGGCGGGGGCTGGGGATGTTGATGGGGAGATAAGCGGTGGCTGTGTAGCAGTGGTGGGGGCTAAGGGGTGCTGATGGGGAGGTGAGTGGCAGCTGCAACTGTGCAGCGGCAGGGGATGGGGGGTTCTGATGTGGAGATGAGTGGCGGTGGGGAGGGGGGGCTTGGGGTCGTGGTGGTGAGGATGGGCCCTAGTACTACTCCCCCATTATGTGCTCAGGGTCAGGGCAGCATGGGGAGGGAGGGGGGAAGGTAGTTAAAAGAATGGGCAACTCTCTCCCTCGTGATGCAGTGGGGGCTTAGCATGGGTCAGAATCACTCATAGTATGAGCACATGATGGGGGAGTAGTACAGCCTGCATCTGTCTCACAGCCCTGAGCAGAGCAGTGAGGGAGAGGGGAGGTAGTTAAATGCACAGGAACCTCTCTCCCTCCCTGCTCAGTGCTGTCCATTTGGGGAGCAAGTGTTCCATAAAAGTATTCCATCAATAAAGGATAGTGTACTGTAACCACTCACTAACACTACATTACATAGAGTTCCATAAACTTCTACATATAGTGCGCCCCCTGCTGGACAATCCATATTAATTACACCTGATTCATGATGTCACGGTTTTTAGAGAATCTGAAGCCTGCCCGATCTACTAGATTAAGGGAAATAGCAGTATATGTGCATTAATAATTAATTACATTACATTACATTAAGTACATTATAATTAATGTACATTAGGAATTTGTCTAACTTTCCTTATGTAATAACATATTAAGTTGGCTGGAGTTGTCCTTTAACCACTTAACGACATCGGGCGTAAATTTACGCCCCCGCGCCCTGGTACTTAGCGCAAATGGACGTAAATTTACGCCCGATGTTTCCCCGATCGCTGTGTGTTCACACACAGCGATCGGGGAAGATGGCCTGCTATAATGTATAGCAGGCCATCTCTGCTCGTCGGCACGGGAGGTGATTAACCGCTCCCGTGCCGACGATCGCTGCTATAGGCTGATCAATACAGATCAGCCGATAGCAGCTGAAAACAGCTTTCCGGGTCATCGGTGACCCGGTGACCCCGAAAGCACTGGCGATTGGTGCTGTCCGAGACAGCACCAATCGCCATTACTGTCCGGGGAAAAGATGGCGCCGATGCCACCCCCACGAACGCCGTAATAGGCCGGCCAGTACCGGCCAGCCCATCATGGCGATCAAAGTGTTAAAAAACAATGTCCTGGGTTCTGCACCCCTCAGCTGGGTAGCTGAGGGGTGCAGAACAGGTGTGTATAGTGTAGGTGCACTATACTCACCAGATCTGGGCGTCCGGAGCGGCGGTCAGGTCCCACGCGTCCACGTCTCTTCACTTCCGGGTTCGGTCAGGTCCAGTCGGCAATTTCCGGCTCTTCGGGCTTTTCCGTGGCCCCTTTCTTCGGCAGTCTTCGTCAGCTTCTCTATACTGCCCCCTAGCGGCTGATCGGTGAATATCATTCACTGATCAGTTGCTTTAGGTTAAAAAAAAAAGTTTTGGTTTTTTTTTCCATTTTTTTTTTTTTTACTTTTAATGCGCCCTAACGCCGCTGAGTGCTGATCAGCATCGCACGTAAGTGCGCTGCTTATCAGCAACTCCTCCTTTTTGGCGTAGGGGCATTTTCCCCCCTATATCCTACCGCCACTATCTGCTGATAAGTGCCTCACATAAGTGCGGCATTTATCAGCAACTACTTCCCCCCCGTATAAAGATTGCCCCCAGGGTGTTTTCGGTGTCGGACGCATACGTTATTATTGCCTCCGACATCGAAACAGCCATTAAGGATGAATGGAGGGTCCTCCATTCATCCTCATCATCCTCATCATCCAGTGACGTGTCTGGGGGTAGCGTAGCGTACGCTGCCCCCAGACACGTCTTTTCCACCAGTACCATCCCAATAAGAGATCACTGTATGGCGTGAAATTCTCCAAACTCTGTGAGAGTACCCCAGGGTACACTTACAGATTTAGGGTACGTGCACACTGCGGAATGGCAAAGGATAACCCTTTGTGCATTCCGCAGCTGGCACCCACCGGTGGACTGATGCAGGCGCGCGTCTCCACCCGTGTAATAGACTGCATTCTATGCACGGGCGGATTCCGTTGTCCGTCCAAAGAATGAACACGTTTATTCTTTGGACGGAGGGCAGAATCCGCCCGTGCATAGAATAGAGTGTGACACGAGTGGAGACGCGCGCCCGCATCAGTCCGCCGGCGGCTGCCAGCTGTGGAATGCACAAAGGGTTATCCTTCTCCATTCCGCAGTGTGCACGTACCCTTAGAGTGTATGATGGAAGGGACACCCGAATCCAGCCCTCAGATGTCCCTCCCCATCCTCGGAGTTAGTGGGAAGATCGTTCGGAACCTGATCTTCCCACTGCTGGATAAAGGTTACCACCTATACGGGGATAACTCCCATACCAGCACCCCCTCTTCTGGTCCCTCGCTGCCCGAGCTACTGTAGCTTGCGGCACGATCCAAAAATATCGGAAGCAGTAATAGAGCCCTAATATTTAGCAGCCATGGAGCGGACCCAGCGCTTCTGGATATGAAGGACCCCGTATCGCACCAGGGCAACATTTTCCAGGTGACGTCCCCCACACTGGAAAACAGGAGACCCCAGAAGAAGTGCAGAGTGTGGCTTAACAGGGGGATCAGGAAGGACACCATTATCTATTGTGACACCTGTCCTGATTACCCCGGCCTCTGCATACTGGATCGCTTCAAGGCGTACCACACGTCATTGGGGTTCTACATTTTCAAAATTCTGTCCCTTATTCCTATTTCAGGGGTAACATTGATCCAGGGATTATTCTGATCGCCATTATGGAGTCAGAAAGGAATTTTTCCCCTGTAATGAGGCTACTGTCGTCTGCCTCACAAGGGTTTTTTGCCTTCCTCTGGATCAACACAGGTTGAATTTGATGGACTCCTGTCATTTTCAACCTTATAAACTAATAATTGGCCTAATACCCCCAAATAAATTAAAATTGTCCCTTTTCCCCAGCTAAATAGGTATGGCCGCCATTACCATTAGAGGATGCCATGATGCAATTACAAAGCCTCTGTGCGGCCAGGACAGTAGAAACCCCCCAAAAGTGACCCCATTCTGGAAAATTCCCCCCTATAAGGAATCTAACAAGGGGTGCAGCGGGGATATGGCCCCCTGGTTACGGGCACATTTGTGCTGTGAAATTGAAAAAAATTTTATTTTTTATTTTCACGGCACATGTTCTACACATGTGCCCATCACCAGTGGGGTCCATATGCTCACTGCACCCCTTGTTAGATTCCTTATGGGGTGTTGTTTTCAGAATGTGGTCACTTGTGGGGGGTTTCTACTGTCCCGTCAGCACAGGAGCTTTGTAATTGCAACATTGCTTCCATCCTCCATTCCAGACTCTAAATGGTGCTCTGTCCCTTTGGTGGCTTGCCCTGTGCCCATATGGCGCATAATGTCCACATGTGGGGTATTTTCGTACTCAGGGGAAATTACCCTACACCTTTTGCATTCATTTTCTTTTTTAACCCCTTGTGGAAATGGAAAAAAATCAAGGCTAGACCAACATTTAGTGTAAAAAATGTTTAATTTTTACACTAAATCATTGATCTTGTCTTGATTTTTTTCTTTTTCACAAGGGGTTAAAAGATAAAAAAAACACAAAATGTGTAGAGCAATTTCCTCTGAGTACAAAAATACCCCACATGTGGACATAAAGCGCCATGCGGGTGCAGGGTAAGCCTCCAAGGGAAGGAGCGCCATTTGGTTTTTTGAGGCTGGATTTGGCTGGAATGGATTTCGAGGGCCTTGTTGCATTTAAAAGGCCCCTGTGTTGCCAAGACCCCCCACAAGTGACCCCATTATGGAAACTACACCTCTCAGGGAATGTAACAAGTGGTGTAGTGAGCATATGGACCCCACTGGTGACGGGTACAAATGTGGAACAATGTGGCGTTAAAATGAAATATTAAATTTTTTACACTATAATGTTGGTCTAGCCTTGAATTTTTCATTTTCCCAAGGGGTTAAAAGAGAAAAAAAGCCACAAAATGTGTAGATCAATTTCCCCTGAGTCCGTAAATACCCCACATGTGTACATAAACCGCAATTTGGGTGCAGGGCAAGCCTCCGAAGGGAAGGAGCGCCATTTGGATTTTGGAGGTTGGATTTGGCCAGAATGGATGATGAACACCATGTCGCATTTACAGAGCCCTCGTGCTGCCAAAACACTGGAAACCCCCCACAAGTGACCCCTTTCTGAAAACTACACCCCTCAAGGAATCTAACAAGTGGTGTAGTGAGGATATTTACCGCTGTATGACGGGCACATATGTGCCGTAAAAGTGAAAAAATGAAAATTTTCACTTTCACATCACATTTTTCTACATTTGTGCCCGTCACCAGTGGGGTCCATATCCTCACTGCACCCCTTGTTAGATTCCTTGAGGGGTGTAGTTTCCAGAATGGGGTCACTTGGGGGGGTTTCCAGTGTTTTGGCAGCACAAGGGCTCTGTATGACATGGCCCTTGAAATCCATTCCAGTGAAATCCAGCTTCCAAAAGCCAATTGGTGCTCCTTCCCTTTGGAGGCTCGTCCTGCACAAAAATTGCGCTTTATGTCCACATGTTGGGTATTTCCGTACTCGGGAGAAACTGCGCTACACATTTTGTGTTTTTTTTTTCCTTTCATCCCTTTGTGAAAATGAAAAATTGAAGGCTAGAACAACGTTTTAGTGTAAAAAATATATATATTTTTTTTCACGCCATATTGTTAGGAAAATCTGTGAAGCACCTGTGGGGTCCAGATGCTCACCGCACCCCTTGTTACATTCCTTGAGGGTGTAGTTTTCTAAATGGTGTCCCTTTAGGGGTGTTTTTTTACATTTTGGCACCCCAGAGCCTCTGCCAACCTGAAGTGGTACAGTCAGAAATGACCAAATATAATGGAGCCATTGAAATTCACTAGGTGCTCCTTTGTATCTGAGGCTTGTGGTTGTGTCAAATAGCGCAATAGGGCCACTTATGGGGTATTTCTATAAACTACAGAAACGGGGCAATCAATATTGGAGTTCATTTCTCTGGTAATAAGTTTATAAATATGAAAAATATTGGATTACAATAAAATCTCTGCACAGAAAATTAAAATTTTCAAATTTCTTACACACTTAGCTTTTATTTCTGTGACTCTCCTAAAGGGTTAAAACACTTTATGGATGTGCTTTTGCAGAGTGTGGGGGGTGCAGTTTCTGAAATGGGGTGCTTTGTGGGGCTTTCTAACATACAGTCCCCTCAAATACACTTTAAACCTGAACAGGTCCCTAAAAATATCTGATTTTGAACTTTTACTGAAAATTTGGAAATTTGCTGCTTATGTTTTAAGCTTTCTATTGTCTAAAAAAAATGAAATATTGTTTAATAAATTCCGCCAACATAAAGTAGACATGTTGCTAATGCTATTTAATATATAATTTATGTGGTATAACCACTTTCTGTCTAAGCAAAAAAGTTTCAAAGTTGGAAATGTGCATTTTTTCACAATTTTTCACGTTATTTGGTTTTTTTCATAAAGATTCGTTATAAGTATCGACTCCAATTTACCAGAAATGTAAAGTACAATATGTCACGAAAAAACAATCTCAGAATCAGTTGGATAGGTAAAAGCATCCCGAAGTTATTAATGAATAAAGTGACACTGGTCATATTCAATTTGTCTCTATCATTAAGGCCATTTCAGGCTCTGTCCTTAAGAGGTTAAACACAGTATTCATTCACCTTAGTCTACAAAAGGATGATCTTTGCAAATTGAAAATACAACAATAGGAAAAACTATTATGCAGATGTTTTCTAAGGTAGACATGCAATAATAATTGTGTAATATTTTATGACATGAAAGACAGTGTGAATTTTATAATAATCGATACAAAAATACATTAATTACCATATGCTTGTAATGAATGCCTTGTCTTTCATTAATGCTGCCCGAGTGTCCATCATACTCCCTTACACACAGCATGTGATCTTAAATAGCTTCTGTGCAATTATTATTGTTTCATCTCCATGTTACTTTTGACTGCTTTATCCCAGTGCTAGGATTTACTATACCCGCTTACCAGCAATATGCCATATACCATATGCTTGTAATGAATGCCTTGTCTTTCATTAATGCTGCCTGAGTGTGCATCATACTCACTTACACAAAGCATGTGATCTTAAATAGCTTATGTGCAATTATTATTATTTCATCTCCATGTTACTTTTGACTGCTTTATCCCAGTGCTAGGATTTACTATACCTGCTTACCAGCAATATGGCAAACAGAAAATACACTATCACTGTTTATTCCATTCTAGTGTTTTCATTGTAGAATATACTATTAAAATGTATAACTTCAAATAAACAGCAACAAATTCATTAGTTATAGTATCAAGTAAGTTGATATGAATGGCAATCTCTCAAAAAAGAGACACTTTTATCTGTTTACATGTCCTAATATGTCCATAGTTCTGTGACAAAGTGACTTAGCTATCCTTTTTTATTTCTCAGGGGTTATTGGCGACAGAAAAACTGATGTAAAGTTTTAAGTGTGAATTTATATTTATTTAGATGCATAATTGACATAATTCATCAGTGCAGCATGGTAAAGTAAAAGAGAGCCCATTAGTTTCCTCAGTTTTAAAGGGATGGAGATCTAATTCTTCATTTCAGCAGAGTTGAGGAGTACATAGGATACAAGAAAAAGTAGTTGCTATAAAATGTCACATAGAAGTTTCAGTATTTCCACTGTTGTAACATCTACAACTATCAGACACAAGGCACTACATGGCTCTTTTTGTCTTACGCCTTCTTCCCCAATAGTGGCAATAGTCATCATAATGGCAATAGTCATGAACTAACACAAACATTATTCCCCTCAATTCAGGGGAATTGAGCAGATTTTGAAAGAAATGATCTGGGAGAGTAAGCGGGTCCATCTTAAATATGTAAATTTTTGCCCTAATATGAAGAGGGGAGGCTTTGGATTACCTGATTTTAGATTATATTACCTTGCATCCCAGTTGTGCTTCTTGTTGGCCCAAAAATATTCAGTGGTGGAGAGAAAAATGCTTTAACCCCTTAAGGAACCATGACGTATCGGTACGTCACGGATCACTGTCACTTAAGGACCCATGATGTACCGATACGTGGGCCCTTTAAATGGGCACCGCTGCTGATGGCTGCTGATTCTTACAGCAGCCATCTTTCTTTGTCACGTAGGGGGCAGTTTCCCTGCCCCCGTGACGACGATCGCTGGTATTGGCCGAAGACTTCTCATCTGCCAATCACAGCAATTTGCTGTATTTCCGGGACCGGACCCCGGCACAGAGCTGTGATTGGTGCTGTCCGAGACAGCACCAATCACAGCAGTGCCTGGGCATCCCCTGCCCGTGGGTGCCGGCCCCCGATTGGCCGGTAACCAGCCGCCGGCCAATCACGGGCGATCTTAACTACCACTCCCATCATCACCTTCTCTGCTTGCTGAGAATCAGAAGCAGAGAAGGTGATGATGGGGGTGGTGAGTCCTGTGCCTTGCGCCCGATGCCGTCCTGAAGTGTGCCGGGCGCCTCCTTCCCCCGTGCTGCCTCCTCATCTGCCCCCTCCCCCTCGTGCGTCCTCTGTTACAGGGAGATCAGCTAGCAGGATGATCCCTTCTAGCTGATCTTCCTGTTTTGTCTTCTCCTCCCCCTCCCTGGTGCTTCCTCCTCCCGATGCTGATGACAAGCCCCCAAGACGTTGCCCTAGGAAGCCCCCTCAAGTGACCCCGCCCCGTATGAACCACAGATTCCCAAGTTCATTGGGGTCACTTGTGGGGGGTTTACAATTTTTTGGAAGCTTGGGAGCTCTGCGAACCCAACATGGCCTTCGCCCTTCATTCTGGCCAAATCCAGCTTGCAAAATCCAAATTGCGCTCCTTCCCTTTGGAGGCTTTCCATGCGCCCCATTGGCACTTTGTGTCCACATGTGGGGTACTCCTGTAATCGGGGGCAATTGATTTACATGATTAGTGGTTTATTTTTTCTTTTAACCCCTTATGAACATAAAAAATTCTAATTTACACCAACATTTTAGTGTAAAGAATAAAATGTTTCATTTTCACAGCACCTTGTGCCTGTCACCAGTGGGGTCCATATGTCCATTATGCCCCTTGTTACATTCATTGAGGGGTGTAGTTTCCATAATGGGGTCACTTGTGGGGGGTTTACAATGTTTTGGCAGCACAGGGGCTCTGCGAACCCGACATGGCCTTTGTCCTCCATTCTGGCCAAATTCAGCTTCCAAAATCCAAATTGCACTCCTTCCCTTTGGAGGCTTTCCATGCACCCCCTTGGCATTTTGTGTCCACATGTGGGGTACTCCTGTAATCGGGGGGAAATTGCTCTACATGATTAGTGTTACTTTTTTCATTAAACCCCTTGTGAACATGAAAAATTCAAAGTTACACCAACATTTTAGTGTAAAAAATTAAATTTTTCATTTTCACGTCACATTGTTCCACATTTCTGTCTGTCACCAGTGGGGTCCATATGCTCACTATACTTCTTGTTAGATTCCTTGAGGGGGGTAGTTTCCATAATGGGGGTTCCCATAACTTGTGGGGTGTTTACAATGTTTTGGCAGCACTGGGGCCCTGCGAACCAGACATGGCCTTCGTCCTCCATTCTGGCCAAATTCAGCTTTCAAAATCCAAATTGTGCTCCTTCCATTTGGAGGCTTTCCGTGTGCCAGCTTTGCACTTTGTGTCCACAATTGGGGTACTCTTGTAATCGAGGGAAATTTCTCTACATGATTAGTGTTTTATTTTTTCTTTTAACCCCTTGTGAACATGAAAAATTCAAAGTTACACCAACGTTTTAGTATAATTTTTTTTTTTTTTTCACAGCACATTGTGTCGGTCACCAGTGGAGTCCATATGCCCACTATACCCCTTGTTACATTCTGTGAGGGGTGTAGTTTCCATAATGGGGTCACTTGTGGGGGGTTTACAATGTTTTGGCAGCACGGGGGCTCTGTTAACCCAACATGGCCTTCGTCCTCCATTCTGGCCAAATCCAGCTTGCAAAAGCCAAATGGTGCTCCTTCCTTTGGGAGGCGTGTCCTGCACCCGCATGGGACATTATGTCCCCACGTGGGGTATTTTTGTACTGGAGGGAAATTTCTCTACAAGATTAATGGGATTTCTTTCCTTTTAACCCCATGTCAACCTGAAAAAATTTAAGGTTTAAATTTCACAGCACATTGTGTCTGTCACCGGTGGGGTCCATGTGCTCACTATACCCTTTGTTACATTCCTCAAGGGGTGTAGTTTCATAAATGGTGTCCTTTTAGGGGTGTTTGTTAGGTTTTGGCACCCCAGAGCCCCTGCCAACCAGAAGTGGTACTTTTAAAATTCACCATTTGTAAGGAGGCTTCAAAATTCACTAGGTGCTCCTTTACACCTGAAGCTTGTGGTTGCGTCAAATAACGCAATAGGGCTACATATATATTTTTATAAACTGCAGAAATGGGACAATATAATTTTTGGTGCATTTCTCTGTAAATAGGTTTTCTATCATGAGAGATATTGGATCACAATATAATTTCTGCAAAGAAAATTGAAATTTTACATTTTCTAACACACTTATTTTTGTGACTTACCTAAAGGGTTAAAAAAAACTTTCTGGAATTAATTTTGAACAGTTTGGGGGGTTCAGTTTTTGAAAAGGGGTGCTTTGTGGGGCTTCGTAACATACAGTCCCCTCAAATACACTTCAAATGTTAACTGGTCTTTTAAAAAATCAGATTTTGAAATTCTGGATTTTGGAAATTTGGAAAAATGCTGCTAATCTTTGAAGCTTTTGACTGTCTTAACAATTGAACGCAAGTTTAATAAATGCCGCCAACATAAAGTAGACATATTGCTAATGCTATTTCATAACTAATTTATGTGGCATAAGCCTTTTCCTTACAAGCACAAAATTTCAAAGTTAGAAAAATGCAATTTTTCTCAATTTTTCATGTTATTTGGGGTTTTTTCATTAAGATAGGCTGTAAGTATTGACTCAATTTTTCCAGAAATATAAAGTATAACATGTCACAAGAAAACAATCTCAGAATCAACTGGATAGGTAAAAGCATCCCGAAGTTATAAATGGATAAAGTGACACATGTCATATTCCTGAAATTTGGTCCGGTCCTTAAAGGGGTTGTCCGGGATTTCTCAATAAACTAGCATTGCATGGACCTCTGTGGATGTTGCATATTCTACATACACTTCTATTTTTTATTTAGAGTGCTTACTGTGTTCTCAGGCTCAGTCACATGACCACTCTGCCTGTGTTTTCTTTACTTCCTGTGAAATTCTATTCCCTTTCCGTTTCCTGTTCCTGCCAGTGAGGAAACAGTGAGTCATCAGGTGGGTGGGTTTATGCATATATTTCTTTAGCCACACCCCTAACATCTAACTAACATCTGAGCCCAGAAGAAACTGCAATAGTAAGGAGAGCATGACAGACTACAATCTCTGTACAGCACTGCAGCATAGGTTGGAGCTATAAACAGTAAATAAAGGAAGTATGAGGGGGTCATTTATCAAAACTTTTGCAGAGGAACAGGGAAGCAGTTGCCCATAGCAACCAGTCAGATCCTAGGTTTCATTTTCCAAGGTCTTTTTAAAAAATGAAAGAAGCAATCTGACAGGCTTTGATAAATCTTCCCCTATATTGTTACCATTGTAGTGTAAAGATGTGTGTAATTTGGAGAGGACAGAGGGGACTTCACCTCATGGCAGTCACCATGTCATCTATCAATCTATTGCTGAGGTAAACTTGTAACAGAATCCTGCCTCATTGAGACCCCTCCCACCCGTAGGATGGCTACTGTAGTGTATATGTAATCCAGGACTACAACTCCTATCATGTACATGTGTGCTGGGGTTTGTAGTCCTAAAACAGATAAAAGTGTGAAAAAACTAGTTGATTTGATATAACTAATTGGCAGACACTGAGCCACCATGCTGCTCAAAAGGACACTTGTAGTAATACAGACATTACCTGCCTATGGGTAGAGGGGGTGGAGCTACAGGCTTGCAGAGCTGTGATGTCACTGCTGACCTCTGTGACCTGGAAGTTCTTTATGTAAACAAACACAAATCCAAAAAGCAGCAACAGAGAAGGCTGCCCAGGGGCACAGAGGAGAAAAAAGGTTAGAGAAAACCAGTCAGGGGAAGGGACAGATTACAAATTATTCACATTTCCAATAAAAAAAAACCTCTTTAACCCTTTAAGGACCGTGCTAACTTTCGTTTTTGCGTTTTCGTTTTTTCCTCCATGTGCTTAAAAGGCCATAGCACTTGCATTTTACACCTACAGACCCACATGAGCCCTTATTTTTTGCGTCACTAATTGTACTTCGTAATGACAGGCTGAATTTTTCCATAAAATATGCTGCGAAACCAGAAAAAAATTATATGCGCAGTGAAATTGAAAAAAAAAAACGCAATTATTTTTCTTTGGGGGGCTTCATTTTTACGCCGTGTGTCCTATGGAAAAACTTAGTTGTTATATATGTTCCTCAAGTCATTACGATTAAAACGATATATAACATGTATAACTTTTATTGTATCTGATGGCCTGTAAAAAATTAAAACCTTTGTTAACAAATATACGTTCCTTAAAATCGCTCTATTCCCAGGCTTATAGCGCTTTTATCCTTTGGTCTATGGGGCTGTGTCAGGTGACATTTTT
Source organism: Dendropsophus ebraccatus (assembly GCF_027789765.1). Lineage (NCBI taxonomy): Eukaryota > Metazoa > Chordata > Amphibia > Anura > Hylidae > Dendropsophus > Dendropsophus ebraccatus. Next base: position 73,086,888 of record NC_091460.1, read on the forward strand.
TTGCACCATGATGTGTTCTTTCTATCGGTACCTTGATTGCGCATATGCGACTTTTTGATCGCTTTATATTACATTTTTTCTGGATTTGATGCAACCAAAAATGCGCAATTTTGCACTTTGGGATTTTTTTGCGCTTACACCGTTTACCGTGCGAGATCAGGAATGTGATTAATTAATAGTTCGGGCAATTACGCACGCGGTGATAAAAAACATGTTTATTTATTTATTTTTATTTGTAAAATGGGAAAAGGGGGGTGATTCAGACTTTTATTAGGGGAGGGGATTTTTTATTAATAAAAACACTTTTTTTTAACTTTCCCTTACAGTAATATGAAGCCCCCTGGGGGACTTCTATATACACAGTACTGATCTCCCATTGAGATCAATCCTGTGTATATAATAGAGCAATGATCCATCAGATCGGTGCTCTATTATAATGGTCTGCTGCAGACCATCTGAATAGATTCCGACGCTGAGCCCCGGCCGGCTCATTAGAACGGATCTCCCCTCCGCGATCGCATCGCGCGGGGGGGGAGATCCCCCACTGGACACCAGGGAGAGGGGGCACAGCTGCTATTCAAATGCAGCTGTCAGCTTTGACAGCGGCATTCGAATAGTTAATCGGCCGCGCCGGCTAATACACGCGGTCCCTGGCTGCACTTAGCAACCGGGGACCGCGCGCTGCAGAGAGGGCTCACGCCGGGAGGACTCTGTTTACTCTTAACGGCCGCATGACGGGTATACCCGTCATGCGTTGTTAAGAGGTTTAGGACATTTTGGGCTCTGTCCTTAAGGGGTTAAAGGAGGTAGCAAGGACATTGTTGTGCAACTGGAGTAAGCGGTAGTACAAGTTAGCTCAATACATAGGGTTTGCTTTGGGATTCACTGCGAAAGAATATGGAAAGAAATTAAAAGAATTTGTAAGGTGAAGGGTAATTTGGAAATCACTAAATTATGGGATAATAAACATTTGGTAGAGTTTTCAAGGTACCCACCCAGGGATATTGGAAAGAGGAACATTACACTAGAATAAGTGATTTTTTTTTCCTCAGAGGATGTGTTGAGGGAAGTAGATTCGCTAGATAGTTGGAGGAATAGTTGGGGACACAAATTTATGTATTTGCAATTGAAGAGTGCATACGAGATGACACTGGACAAGAGTATATTTCAAATAAGATTTAATGAAGCTATACAGAATATCACAAATTTACAGGGTAGGAGGCATCTGGTCTCTAAAATTTGTAAGATTTTGTTGACACAAAAGTTTGGTTTAGTCGCAGAGGGATTTAGGAAGCAGTGGGAGAAGGAGGTAGCCCCCCTAGGATTGGTAGAATGGGATAACATTCTGAATAGTGTCTCTAGACCCTAGTCAGTTCAGAACATAAAGTAGTACCATTTAAGATCATTCAAAGGGTCCACTACACCCCGCTTTTTATGCAGAGAATTGGCCTAAAAGAGGACTCTGTCTGCAATAAATGAGGGATGAAAAATGCTGGGTTTATTTTGGTCATGTAGGGTTATTAAAGCTTTCTGGTGGGAGGTAAATGAAGAGCTAACTAAAAAGGGTATCCTAAAAAGAAGAACTTACGTTCAATTGGGCAGTTTTGGGTGAAGACCAGGGCCTAAAAAATTACAGAAGATTAGTTAATACTCTGCTTTTTCAAGCTAGACTATCTATTCTAAGGAACTTAGAATAAGTTTTTGGAAGAGTGGATGTGTAGAGGTGGAGGAAATATAGATAAATACACTAAAAAGTGGTCTGGTTGGAAATATGATTCCCCCCCCCCCCCCCTCTCTCTTTCATTCCCCCTTTGTTTGTTTTTTTCCCCCTCCTGGCCTGGGGAGGGGAGGGGAGGAGGGGGGATATGATGCTATGAAATTGTGCAGCTGTAAGTTATGTGGCTTAAAAAAAAACACACAAAGATTATAATAATTGACTAGAGATGAGCAAACTGAACTTACGGAACCAATCGAGACTCATTCCAAACTTTGCAAACAAAGCAATTTGGGTACTAAACAAGTTTTTCAAAAGTTTCTGTCAAAGTTTGTCCAAAATTGCAGCCACGACCAGTACATTACAACAAAAGCATCGATGCAAGGGGTTATCTATAATGGTCAATGGGCAATGGGCTGCAAGGCCCATTATACTATATATGTTGTAGCAAGTCAGCTACTGTGCAGTGAACTAAACACTAGCTAAAGCATTTACACTAAGTAAAGGCAGATAGGTAGAGGTAGGGTTAGAAAGGTAGGCTTATAGAAGGCTTTAGAAGGTTGATTAGGTATCAGGGACAGATGGAGGAATAGTGTGAGGGTAGTACTGTAAGTTCTGTAGCTGTGGATAGCCCCATGCCCTGTCAATTTGTGTGCCAGTACACTCTGTAAGCTCTCCTGTGTGAAATTACCCAATGAGTCACTTCTCCCAGACATAGTTTTACAATAAGCCACCTGATGTACACTAACCTGACAGGTGACTGATTTAACCCAGGGGAGCTATGAGTCATTGTACACCAGTGATCCACCATATCCACAGCTCTTCGGGCTAAAGTTAACCTGTTGAGTCACCTGTCACGTGAACATGGGGTTCAGTAGAACAGCAGATCATTGGTGCAGCAGAAATCAGCAAACAGGGAGACAAGATATTATCATTCAACAGTGACTTTACTCAAACATCTAAACATTCAAAGTACAACAGGTGAAAGTCTTTTATCTGTTGAGTACCTTCATAGCCCTCGGCCACAGGAATTTCTACAGTCAAGAAAAAGGGGGAGGCCAGAGGGGGGGGGGGTACTTATACAGCTGCCTTTGGGCCCCCACAGCACCTATTCGTCCTGATCCCTGTCTGCTGTGGATGCCTGGACCCATGTGCTTGGGCCTGGCATCACCGCACCTTTAGCTCTGCAAGGTACCTTATCCGTCCGTTGACAGCTGCATTTGAATAGTGAATGTTGTCCCTCTCCCTGCCGTCTAATGAGGGATCTCCCCCCCGCAATGCGATCGTGGAGGATAGATCCGTTGTAATGAGCCGGCCGGGGCTCAGCGTCGGAATGATGCTGATCCCGCCTCGGCAATCCATTTAGTTGGTCTGCAGCAGACCATTAAAATAGAGCACTGATCTGATGGATCGGTGCTCTGTTATATACACAGCATTGATCTCAATGGGAGATCAGTGCTGTGTATATAGAAGACCCCCAGGGGGCTTCTAATTACTGTAAGTGAAAATAAAATAAACTGTTTTTATTAATAAATAACCCCCTCCCCTAATAAAAGTTTTAAACACCCCCTTTTCCCATTTTATAAAAAAAAATAAACATATTTGGTATTGCCGAGTGCGTAATTGCCCGAACTATTAAATGATTACAATTATGATAAACGGTAAACAACGTAAGTGCAAAAACCCACCAACGTGCAAAATTGCGCATTTTTTATTACATTAAATCCAGAAAAAATGTAATAAAAAGTGATCAAAAAGTCACATATACGCAAACAAGGTACCAAGAAAGAACAGATCGCGGTGCAAAAAATTACACCTCACACAGCCCTAAACAATAAAAGAGTTATAAGGATGGGAATAGAGCGATTTTAAACACATTTAGTTTTCTTTAAAAGGTTTAACTTTTTTAAAAACCATCAAATAATATGAAAGTTATACAAGTTACATATCGTTGTAATCGTACTGACTTGAGGAACATAGATAACATGTAAGTTTTACCATAAGCGAACAGCGTAAATACGAAACCCCTTCAAAATGAAAGGAGTTGCATCTTTTTTTTCAAATTTCACTGTACATGTAATTTTTTCTGCTTTTGTAGCATATTTTTTAGAAAAATTAAGTCTGTATTTGCAAAGTATAATTGGTGTCACAAAAAATTAGGGCTCATGTGGATCTGTAGGGGGAAATATGCAAGCGCAGTGTTCTTTTAAACATGAGGAGGAAAAAACGAAAGCGCAAATATGAAAACTGGCTCCGTCCTTAAGGGGTTAATATATTTAGTTTAATACTTATCTGTTTAGCTACAGGTATAATTTATTCCTTTTGTACATTAATTTGCATGTTTTTTAGGATTTAAGAGATTTTTGTTTGTAAAGAATTTATCTATTATTGGAGAAATAATATCTTCTGCCCTCTGGCATAGTCAAGTATTAATATTCTCTAATGTGCATTTTAGTCGTTTGCTACAATAAAATGCAGTGTACAGAAATTAACAGAAAGAAAATTAAATTCACCCTGCAGACAGTTTCTTCTATCTGAGCCTTTTACAAGTTTTGTTGGTTTGCTGGTTCCCCGTGTGGCTTTTCCTAATAGAGGTCATTTGAGAAGGTATTTTGTTAGGAAAGGACTAATATGAAACACTAGGGTTTATTATCTCATAACTTGCATCTCCACCTATCACATAGTTATTATATCAACATGAGATAGTCAGGGAAGGTTTTCTTCTGAGAGGTTCTTATTTTTGTATACTACACCATTAAAACAAAACTCCAGTTCTTCAAATATACACACCAAGTGCTTTTTTTGTCAAGTAAAATTTTCTAAATTGATTTAAAGTGTGCCCGTCATCGAAAATAAGACATGTCAAAAGTTATTGATCACAGCTGGTCTCACTGCTGAGATCAGCAGTCCATCCATTCCCCATATCTCTGTAATGGCTTGTTCTGACCATGTCTATAAGACTAATATAAAGTACAGATGATCCAGCAATTTGGCAAAAAACAAATAACTTTATTCGAAAGCCAAATTAAAATATAGGTATATACACCATAATGACGCACACCGCAGAAGTGACGCATTTCGAACACGTGCGTTTTTGATCAGTGACAACGTAGCTACTTCCACCAGATATTTAAATACACATGTGTGCTAATTTAAAAATTGCAAGACAGGCAACCGGTGTGTTACACATAGGGGCTAGGTTCACACTATGTAACTGTGCGGCTGTATTTTTTATGCAGCTGTAAATTTGCGGATGAAACTACGGCCGTGGGAAAAAATAGACATGCGGCTCAAAACATACGGTCATTTACTTTGAAATCTGGTTCAACTAAAAATAACAAATAAAATCTTAAGAAAGTGATGCAAACACCTCTGGATGCATCTGGGAAAGCAGGGAACACAGTTTACATGAATTGCTATTACCGGGGTTTGCGATCCTCTGCACTAATGCCGATGTCTCTCATGGTTAATCTATTAAAATAATAAACACATTTTTGTTGTAATAAAGTGCCTTTCGTTGTTCAATAATTAAATTTAAACTAATCCATCATTTTGCAATTAAATATACTGTTAAAATAAATATATATATATAAATGTATATTTATAAATATATTTATTTTTTGACAGTATATTTAATAGCACAATGATGGATTCAATAGAATTAAATTATTGAACAACGAAACTGAATTTATTTCATCGAAAATGTGTTTTATTAATTAAATATTAATTAGTACAGGAAGCTCCATAAGCCGTTAATTCATATGCCGGCAATAGAGCTTTCTGTACTAATCATCACTTTACTTTAATGAAAACATCAAATGTTTCTTCTAATTATGTTATCACAATAGCATTATTAGAAGAAACATTTAGAATTATATGTGCGCTCAGCTGATTGGCTGATCGGCTCAGCGCACATATAATGAGCCGGTCCGCAGTACAGTGACTTCATTGTGCTGCGGACCAGCGAAGAGGACACATCGGGGTGAGTATAGAGCTCTCCCCACCCCCTCCCCAGCACTGCACCCCTCCCAGCAAGGAAGGGGGGGGCAGTTAACCCCTTTCTTACTGGGATGGGTGCAGTCTGACATCAGTCTGGCCCCCAAGGGGTTAAGGGGATGCAATACATCCTCCCTTAACCCCTTGGGGGCCAGACTGTAAGCAGTGATCTGTAAAGATGCTGCATACTGTAAGGTGCACAACACCGCTCACAATGATGGGTGTTGTGCTCCTGTTTGTGTGTTTTTTGTGTGTTTCTCCCTTTTTGTTTTTCAGATATCGGTATCCTGTGGATTACGTCGGATTACGTGGACTACGTCGATGACCAGCGTTTTTTTAATGTGTTTTTTTTTTTATAAAATGGTCAATGAAGGGTGTGGGGGTGTTTTTATTTGAATAAATTTTTTTTTAACTTGTGTCTTGTCTTTATTTCTTTACTTTATAGACTTAGTAGTAGAAGCCGTCTAATAGACGGAATCCAGTACTAAGTTGGGACCTAGTGTTAGCCGGTATAAAATGGCTAACACTAACCCCCTATTATTACCCCAGTACCCAATGCCACCAGGGGTACTGGGAAGAGCCGGGTGCCAGTGGTCCCGGAGCATCAAAATTGGCGCTCCTGGACGGGGCAGCAGCAGGCTGGTAAGATTTAGGCTGGGGAGGGCCTAAACCAATGGCTCTTCCCACCCTGGTGTTACCAGGCTGCTGTCGTTTGGTTTTTAACCCGGCTGGTTATAAAAATAGGGGGGACCCTATGCGTTTTTTTTAAATTATTTATTTATTTTAAAAAAAACGCATAGGGTCCCCCCTATTTTTATAACCAGGGGGTTAAAAACCAAACGACAGCAGCCTGGTAACAACAGGGTGGAAAGAGCCATTGGTTTAGGCCCTCCCCAGCCTAAATCTTACCAGCCTGCTGCCGCCCGGTCCAGGAGCCCCAATTTTGACGCTCCGGGACCACTGGCACCCGACTCTTCCCAGTACCCCTGGTGGCATTGGGTACTGAGGTAATAATAGGGGGTTAGTGTTAGCCATTTTATACCGGCTAACACTAGGCCCCAACTTAGTAATGGATTCCGTCTATTAGACGGCTTCCACTACTAAGTCTATAAAGTAAAGAAATAAAGACAAGACACAAGTTAAAACATTTTTTTATTCAAATAAAAACACCCCAACACCCCTCATCGACCATTTTATTAAAAAAAAAAACATTAAAAAAACGCTGGTCATCGACGTAGTCCACGGAATCCAACGTAATCCACAGGATACCGATATCTGAAAAACAAAAAGGGAGAAACACACAAAAAACACACAAACAGGAGCACAACACCCATCATTGTGAGCGGTGTTGTGCACCTTACAGTATGCAGCATCTTTACAGATCGCTGCTTACAGTCTGGCCCCCAAGGGGTTAAGGGAGGATGTACTGCATCCCCCTTAACCCCTTGGGGGCCAGACTGATGTCAGACTGCACCCATCCCAGTAAGAAAGGGGTTAACTGCCCCCCCCTTCCTTGCTGGGAGGGGTGCAGTGCTGGGGAGGGGGTGGGGAGAGCTCTATACTCACCCCGATGTTGTCTCTTCGCTGGTCCGCAGCACAATGAAGTCACTGTGCTGCGGAACGGCTCTTTATATGTGCGCTCAGCCGATCAGCCAATCAGCTGAGCGCACATATAATTCTAAATGTTTCTTCTAATAATGCTATTGTGATAACATAATTAGAAGAAACATTTGATGTTTTCATTAAAGTAAAGTGATGATTAGTACAGAAAGCTCTATTGCCGGCATATGAATTAACGGCTTATGGAGCTTCCTGTACTAATTAATATTTAATTAATAAAACACATTTTCGATGAAATAAATTCAGTTTAGTTGTTCAATAATTTAATTCTAACGAATCCATCATTGTGCAATTAAATATACTGTCAAAAAATAAATATATATATATAAATATACATTTATTTATATATCTATTTATTTTAACAGTATATTTAATTGCAAAATGATGGATTCTTTAGAATTAAATTATTGAACAACGAAAGGGACTTTATTACAAAGAAAATGTGTTTTATTAATTTAATATATTAACTATTAGCGGCATCAGCATTCGGCATCATTGCCGGCTATTTTTGAAGTACTCCGTACGGACTGCCTGTCCAGCCGCAAACAATGGTCTTGTTCATTTTTTACGGGTCCGTTTACGATCGGGCCATAGATTCATACATAGTGTGCACTGTGCAGCCGTATATCCTATACTTTACAGCGTACGCATGAACCACCAAAAATACCGCCGCACAATTACAGCCGCAAATACAGCCGCACAGTTACATAGTCTGAACATGGCCTAAAAACACATTGAAAAATGTCCATAAAAAATATTGCATAACAATGCTAATGAAAATATAGGAGGGGATTTATCACACATGGTGTAAAGTGAAACTGTCCCCAGCAACCAATCAGATTCCACCTTTCATTTTCCAAAGAGTCTGTGAGGAATAAAAGCTGGTATCTGACTGGTTGCTACGGGCAACTGAGACAGTTTCTCTTTACACCATGTTTCATAAATAGTATATATATTGATATACTTTTAAATGCTATATAGATGGCATTAAATGATTACACTGAAATCTATTTCTACACTAAAACTATTTCTGTTGATGCACAATTTATCAATAATGAGAAATTGACTCTCTATGTTTAATTAGGCCCTCTAGCATTCGAGTGCCCAACGTAAATTGCCAGAAGGCTTCCCGATTATGTAGAACACACTGCATATCACCTCCTTTGTATTCATTTTTTCTATGCCATAAATTTTAAAACCAGCTATAGAGCAAGCATGTTCCTACATAAAGTGGAGTGAAGCACCTAATTTTTGTCTGAGTGGATTTTCAGTGATATCATTGATGTGCTCAAGTGCTCTTGTTTTTAGTCAGCTAGTTGAAAATCCTACAGACTTTTCTTGGCACAGTTCACACTCAATTGCATATACCATGTTAACTAAGTTGCGGTTTATGTGTTGTTTGATGTCAAACTGCTTTATATTGTCCTGATTACTGAATTATTTTTTTTTTACATGTTTTCACAAACTGACATGTCCTCCAAGGGTGACGGCCAGAAGTCAGCCATCAAGGAGACTAGACATTAACCTTCAACAATGACTTTACTGGAACATCAGGTACAATAGGTAAAATGTTTTTTATCTCTGGAGAACCTTTAAAATAGGCGAACAGAGATGGGTCAAAAAGTGCAGATTTCTCTTTCAAATACAACACATTTACTTCCTATGCAATATAACAGCAGCATAGGATATTTACAAATAAAAGTGCAACAGGTTTAAATATCATAGAAAATAAGTTAAAAAGTGGAATGACCTTCTGCCGAATGAGATACACTCTTAACCCCTTAACAACGGGCGTATATTTACGCCCTAAAGTCGTTAAAGGGCTTTAGAGAGGGGCCACACGGCGACGGCTTTATGCAGCCCGGGACCACGGTTATTAGTGGGCACGGTCCGATCGCCATGCCCGCTAATTAGCTTTTTAAATGTAGCTAATTAGCAGGCATGTGGTTGAACTTGATGGACATGTGTCTTTTTCCAACCGTATTAACTAGGTAACTATGTAATTAGCTTTTTAAATGCGGGCTTTTCACTTCCCTGGTGTCTAGTGGGGGGGATCGTCCATCTGTCCCTACCCCCCCCTCCCCCGCGGCATGCTTGCGGAGGATCGATCCCTGCATCCAGTCCTGGACGGGGTCTGCGGCTTAATGACGCTGATCCCGGCTCGGCATTCTATTGCTTTCAGCTGCTGAAATCAATAGAACACTGATATCATTGATCTATGCTGTATAACTTCTAGAATATGTGTAAAAAAAAAAAAGAAAATGTTTTATTGTTAATAAATTATCCCCTCCCCTAATAAAAGTTTGAATCACCCTCCTTTTCCCATTTTATACATAAAAATAAATAAATAAACATGTTTTGTATCGCCACATGCGTAATTGCCCAGACTATTAATTTAAAGGCGTAAGCGCAAAAAAAATTCAAAGTGCAAAATTGTGCATTTTTGGTCGCATCAAATCCAGGAAAATTGTAATAAAAAGCTAAATGTTGCATATGCACAATCAAGGTACCAATAGAAAGAACACATCATGGCGCAAGAAATTACACCTCATACAGCCCCATAGACCAAAGGATAAAAGCACTATAAGCATGGTAATAGAGTGATTTTAAGGAACATATATTTTTTTAAAAAGGTTTTAATTTTTTAATAGCCATCAAATAAAATAAAAGCTATACAAGTTACATATCGTTGTAATTCTACTGACTTGAGGAACATATATAACAAGACAGTTTTACACCAGGGCGAACGGCATATAAACAACCCCCTCCCCATCAATAAAAAATTGTTGTTTTTTGTTTTCAATTTCACCAGACATATATTTTTTTGTGCATTTGCAGTGTACTTAATGTAAAAATTCAGCCTATCATTGCAAAGTACAATTAGTGGCGCACAAAATAAGGACTCATGTGGGTTTCTAGGTGAAAAAATGCAACTGCTATGGCCTTTTAAGTACAAGGAGGAAAAAGCGAAAATGCAAAAATGGAAAATGGTCCGGTCTTTAAGAGGTTAAAGTCCTTGACATAGCATTCATATTACAGTTATCCTATAAACTCCTGTAAACCAGACTCTGGTGACTGCCCTAGTGGTGGCAAGATAACATAAGCATTCTGGCACTGTAAATCTGTATAGTGTTCTTTTTAATAAAAGTCCCTTTTTGTAGAAAGAGTTCCTCTAGCACATAACAAGTAGTGTTCATTACAGTATCTGCATAAAACAGTCACAAATCATTATATTTTATTAAAAAAAAAAGATGGCAGAAGTATTCACTGTAGTAGTGTGCTTAGAACACACTTAATCCCAACAAAACTATCCCCTCCCCTTCCTAACAATAGGCAGTCTTCCTGCAGCATACATGGTGTAATGACCAGGCACATTGCTTAAACATAACTTGTTTCAAACATAGTACAACCACTACAGGAGAAGGTGAGATGGCGTGTCGCAACTTTGGCACTGCCCCTAATGCATATGATGAGATGGAGTGTCGTGACTTTAGCACTAGCCCCTAAATCATAAGGCAAGATCGTATGTTGCGATTTTGGCACAGCCCCTAAAGTGTAAGGTGAGATGGTGTGTCCCAGCTTTGGCACTACCCCTGTAGCAGAAGGTAAAATGGTCACAACTGTCCTAAAGCAGAAGCTAAGATAGTGTCTGCTGACTTAGGGACTGCCACTAGAGGAGAAGATGAGATGGTGTGTGCCGACTTAGGGTCTATCACTAGAAGAGAACATGAAGTGATGTCTGCCGATTTAGAGCCTATCACTAGACGAGAACATGAAATGATATCTGCCGACTTAGGGACTGGCACTACAGGAGAAAATAAAATGGTGACTGCTGACTTGAGGACTGCAACTAGAGGAGAAGATGAGATGGTGTCTGCTGACTAGGGATGTGCCTCAGAAATAGCAGGGACTTTTTAGGTGTATTTAGACGCTGCAGGGATGGCTTCTACGTCTTGCAGTAGAGTCAAACACAGACTCTCAAGGGTCTCCAGCAGGGCCTGTACCTGTAGCCAATTGTCCCACTAGTGCAGCTGCTATAGTTTAACAGTTTTAGTGTGGTCTGTTTAAGGTTTGGTCTGGATGCACCAAAATTTTATGCCACAAATTTGCAAACCAGCCCACCCTTAACTTTTGAAAAGTTCACTTACTTTTCAGCACCTTTCAGACACTACATAATTAGGCTATGTTCACACTACATAAGTTCCGCAGAAATCACAACCGTTGTAACAACGGCCGTCATTTCTACGGAACTTACGTAATGCTGCGGGCTAAAGGGATCCCGGCCAGAGTATATACACATAGTATACACTCCGACCGGGATCCCTAGCGGCGCCATGAGAAACTGACATATGAGTTTTCTGGGGCCGCTTTTCACTAAATAGCGTCCGAAGAAAACCCTGTCAGTTCACACTATGGAGCGAGTGAGCGATACAAGGATCAAAGTATTAAAAGGTTAAAGTAAATTGGAATAAGTTAATAGTTTTCTCAATATTCTTAGACCAGAATCTCACATACTATTTTCTAATATGCATTATTTTGGAAACTTGCCAAGATAGAGCCAAACCTAGTTTGTTATTATTTAACCAGGCAAATGACTAGATCTAGAGCTTTAAAAATATCATCCCAGATTTTTTATCTTCTATTAATATACTGAAGAAAAAAAATGTGATGTTTGAGCATCAATATACCAATATGTACAGCTGTGTAGGTTTTACATTTAGTTTTAATGTGAAAGGAAAAGGATGCAACCATAGCTTAAAGGACCTTTACTTGTTTTGTTATCACCTAGTCTTTTGTAAATGAGATTTACACAAGAGGATTTGAAGATCTTCTATGAGAGAAAACATAGATTTTAATCTTTTTATGCTAGAAATCCTGCTGTTATTGGAAGGATTTGTTTTTGATGAAGTTTGCAGTGGGAAAGAGTTAGTGTTTTAGTACTAAACTAGAAATGATTGAAGCTTGCGTTATCCAACAGTGAGTAAAGAAGACTAGAATTTCAGCTAGAAGCCCAAAATGCTATAGTCATTTGAGGAGTAGCTGCAGGAGATGGGTTAGCTAGGTAAAACTTTCTCCTGGAAAGATGACTGCTATTCCACCTAAACTAGCCATTTTTTGTTGGGAAAAAAGGCACTAAAATACCAACTTTGGGCACATTACGTTTTTTGGAGTAAAAAATGCTGTACCCAGACATTAGTTGAGACTCAGTTGAGAAAAATGAAATGCAGTACCCACAGGATGTTTTTTGTATGGCAATTATTTTTTTTAATGACAGATTGACGTTTTTCGATTGAGGTTTGAATTTTTTATTTTTTTGTATTATTTCTAAATGGCAGCAGGGCTTGCATATTTTTTTTACAGAAATGTTGGTGTTTTCCCTCTTAGGCGTATAGTGGGGTTAAAATCCTCAGAAAAAAATCTGTTATGTCTAAATGCAAATTGCTATTTTCTGCTGTTTTTTCCTTATATTCTTTAATAGAAAACCTGAAACCACATGATAACGAATTACGTAAGGGCTTTAAAGCATGTTCACATCTACCAAGTTTGTGGCATATTTCACACAGCGAGTTCTGTCTCCCTGGCGTCCCTCTCAGCCAAACAATGCATTGTCCTGCCATAGCCACTGATTGGCTTAGCGAGACATCAGGGACCTGGGGGCCTGAAAAGAAGGCAGGAGCACGGGCAGATAATGTATTAGCCTGGCGGTGGGTTAAGATGGCAGTGGCTATATACTCATAATGAAATGAAAATCCGCTGGGAGAATGTAGAGCCATAGGCAGTGACAGAACAAAGTACAGAACTTGTAGTGTGAAATGCGCTGCAAACTCGGTACTTCTATTAGTTTGAATGGGAGGGCTCGCGCACCTCCACTCTCCGCGCCTCTCCACTCAAAGAATTGTTATGACTTAACATTTTTTTTTGGCCCTTTAAGACTATTAGACAAAAAGTGTGTGTGAGAGCACCAAAAAAGGGCCTAAAGTAAAAACTTATTCCATAGAGACACATTTTATTGTCACATTCTGCATGTCTGTGACGCTATGTTTTCCCAGGTTTTTCTTTTTCTTTAGCTGTTTATGCATGTTCCCCCACACTTTCAGCATATTTTTGCTTTTGATCTGTATTTTTCCAGCCATTTATGGCTCAATCAATTTCTAAGGCCTAAGGCCATGTTCATACAACATTTTTTTTAAGGGGAAAATACGGCTGTAGTTTGGTAATCATGGCTGTAAATAAATGGCATAATTATTATTTATGGCCATAATTTTAAAATACAGCCATAAATAATAATCATGCTCTTTATTTATGGTTGCAATTATTAAAATGCAGCAATATTTTGCTTTTAAAAAATGTTTTGTGAACATAGCCTTATTGCCTTTTCGCATAAGGTTGTGCCGCCACATCCTGTGGTGGATGGTGGAATTAAGAGAGGGGTCATGCGCATGGCTCCTTGCTGCTCTCAGGTGCTGGGGACCATGGGCATCAGTAGGCATGGCTGACAGCTACATTTGAATGGCTATTAAATGGCGATCCCTGCTTCTCACCCGGCAGGGCCTCAGCGTCGTAATGACACTGATCCTTGCTTGGTTGTTGATTGCTCTGGGATCCAGCAGCCCAGAGAAATAGAGCATTGATCTCATTGATATATACTGCATTCATCTCTATGAGAGATCAATGTAATAATAAAATCCCCCAAGAGAGACTAGAAGTAACAGTGTAAAAGATTAGTAAAAAGATCCTATCCCATCCAATCCCATACCACCCAATAAAGCTACATAGAGTGTAAACAGCCTAATAGAAATCAGTGTCCCTAAGTTTGTCTGTAATTGCGGTTCCAAAAATTTTCAGAACGTAGCCTAAAGTTGATGTTTAGTTTTAAGTTTCCTTATTCATTTCCAGAGGCAATTACAGTGGTACTGCACAGAATTCTAAGAAGGAACATAAACAGCAGAAGTTTTATGGAGAAGACATTTGCCTCTATATACTAGAAAAACTGGCAGGCTCTCTTTAACATGACTAAGACATGTATTTCTATGTACAAACAATTTAGGATCATGCAAAGTTTTTTCAGTTGTGTTTTAGGAAAGACTTCATTTTGAGGTAAAAATATGTCTGTATTTTGATAATTATAGATGTAAATAAAGATCATGATCTTTATTTATTTTTTTAAAGTGACAGCCTTCAAAAACTACACCCCCCCCCAAAAAAAAGGACGTGAACATCATCAAAAAAGTTTATTAAACTATAAGAGCTTTAAGTAAAGTTAGATATACTTTCTCAAATATTTTTGTACACAATACAAATGGCAGCAACAGTGCATTATATCATTAAGAAACATTTTTTCCTAACAAAAAAGAGAAAAAAAATCTTATTACAGTGTAGACAGTTGTACATGGAATGGTGAGGTTCTTTTTCTGGTGGTTAGCCTTTTGAAGTTTTCATTTGAATGTCTATCTATATAGCACTGAATAGAGACTCGGATACCCTTCAGTTGGCACAGATAATAGTCAAGGTGAATAAAATTTGCATGCATAAAAGACCAACATCAATATTAATGGATCGTTCAGATCACATACAATCCCTGCCTATAAAGCACACATGGCTGCTAACATTTCACCCTCTTAATTTGTTTGTACAGCCTCAGATCTACAGAATAATAACATTAACCTTCACTGCTTTTCAGAGGTCAGTATCATCCTTTTAAATATTTTGTCCCACCTAAAGTCATATTTGATCAAGTAGTTTTATTTCATGTCCAGTAAGGTCATAAACTTTGAACAATGTAAGGTGGCAAAACCATTGAGTTGTGGAGCTGATTATAAAAAAAAAACCTGCAACTATTTCACTTTTTGATCATATGAGTTTCATATACAATCCATACAATTATATACAGTGTCATTATGCATAATTAAATAGCATAAATAAGAAATGTGTTGAACATTAATAACATACCTACAGAATAGATTGTAACTGCCTTTGTTACAGTGCTTTATATGAGTTAGGGTCCTTTGACATGGCCTGATATGGGGCAATGTAGGGCTGTGTATGGATGCAAACGAGAACCAATCAACCCTATCCTAAAGATAATTTCCTGCAGGACTAATTACTGGTACAAGGGCAGGTTAAAAAAAAAATCCAAAGACTTCATACTGATAAAAGGACAGGTTAAGTTTACGTTCCCACAACGGGATCGTAGCACAATCATTATTTGTGGCAATCATAACCAATAGACGGTCCCTTTTGCCGTTAAATGATGCCCCATTCCCGTAATGGGAACATAGTCTAAAAACTAATTCTCAGCAGGATAAATACTACCATTAGAGATGAGCCTTTATGATTTCACATAAAAACTTATGTGCCAAAGGTTGGCAGAAAATTACAAGGGTCTGTAAAATCTTGTTTTAACAAGAATTACTAATGTTATATTGTGGGTGTATGGCAATAAAATAAAAAGATCACTCGGAAATTTGTTTTGCAAAGTTTGCAAATATTCACAAATATTTGTAAATTATATTAAGACTTGCAAACTATAGTAGCTACAATAGTGCAGCTATTACAGAGTAATGATTTTTTTTTACGGCTATTGATGTGATGGTGACAAAACTGAGACATATTGGGACAGAATTGCAGTACAATGATAGCAATACCCTTACTTACATACATCCTCAATATTTCAATACATGTCATGATTTTACCTTGACTCATGTGTAATCGAATGTTTCAATGTCAAATATTAAATGTAACCCTGGCTTTGCTACATGTTATTGATTTGCATATTGTAGCAGCATGGCAATAACTGATAATGGTTTGCGTCAACCTGTAGTATATTGTTTATGTGCATGTGTACATTTAAGATCCTAATGCTCTCATAAATAGTAGTTTCAGCAATACTGCTTTATCAACACAGATCCTACTATAGCATATTCAAAATGCACCACGTAGACTAGTAGCTGATTGTAATTGCTATTGATGTGTATGTTTAATACTCTGTTGATATTTTCTGTGATTGGAGAAAAGAAATATGTGATAGAAGTAATTTGCTTGGATCCTGGAGACTAAAACAAAGCTGTTAGGAAGCCTCACTTTGCAATATCTATCCTAAAGGAAATTCAAAGTAAAACCGTAGGCAAAATAAAATCATATCCATCTTTGATGCGAAAAAAAAGTATGACTTCTGGCAAAATAAGCAATCTGAACATTCTGCATACCAACGCATATTTAAAAACAAACCATAGGGAGTATACAAGTTTCAAAAACTTCATAAATATCATCTACAATGAACTGATGAAAACACTTTGGTGAATTTTATTTTTGATGTACTCATGACAGGCGGTAAAAGGGAATGCACCAAAACTATGAGGACAGCTACATAATAATACACTGATAAAGAAAAGTATAGCAACAGCAAAATATTATTCTTTACTCTAAGGACTAGCGAAACCAAAGCGGATCAAAGACACTTAAAATGTCAGGTGAAACATATTCAACAAATGTGGTTCATAACTTAGGAGAGACCAATTAGATTACTTTTTAATTCTTTATTTTGCCTGCTTACATTCACTGTTCATTCTTTCTTTCTCTCTGTGTGTACATGTGTATGTGTGTGTCTGTGTGTACGTGTGTACGTGTGTACGTGTGTGTGTGGTGGTGGGGCTCTGCCTCTGCCATATTAATCATAATTTAGGTGTGTGAGATTCCAATCTTGTTAATTTCTTCCAATGTGTTTTTGCACAGATGAACATTTACTTTCATTTTACTGTGAACAGAACCTAAGGGACATGTCGAGCAAACCTCATGCACTGCTCTATGGCCTTAGTTACACTAATTTTCTTGACATTTTAAAAATGCATGAAAATATGTTAAAAGATGCATTTTTCCTACAGTTTTTAGGATTTATTTTGTGGCCCATGCATTCTGTAGTACATTTTGGGGCAGTTTTAACATTACAAATCATTTAATAAAAACATTAGCCTAATCCTTTCTGAGTTCCAATAAACAACCCTGCAATTGAATTTTTAAAAGTTTCTGAGCCTGTTACGTGAGATCTACATTTATAGTCTACCAGTCATAGGTTCTTCTGAATACGAACGTTCTGCATTTGATTACTGGTGGCTAAAGATGCTGCCTGCAGCCCTAAGGCTGCCATCCATTCTTTACAGGACTCTCTAGGGCTTTATCCAACTTCTTCAGCCCCCGGTAACTTAATGCAGAGCACTCAGGTTTGGAAGAACCCGAGCACGTCAATATTCGCTCATCTCAACTAATGAGCAATGGCTAATTACATAAACAACAGTTGGGCGAAGAAGTTACAACCCTGTTGGAACAACTGGAAATTTTATCATTAACAAAAACTGTAAAGCCCGTATTACATGGGGTGATTCAGAGGAACAAATGAGCACCAGCCTGTCAGGTCAGCACTCACTTGCTCCATGTTCTCCACTTGCTGCCGGCACTATTACACGTGCAGGCAGCAACCAGTAAGAGCAGAGGGGGCTGCGCGGAGCTGAAGGGGCTGCCCGGGTGATTGCTAGAATGTCCGGGTAGCCCATAGAAAATAGCGGCGGTCTGCTGCGGCCACTCCTATTGCACGGAGCAACGGCAGCATATCGCTGCTATCCTCATCGTTGGCGTTTCATCATGTCTGCTGATCATTGTCTTCTCTCGATGTCGGCTGAGTACGGCCAATAATCACTTTGTGTAATGCGGCCTTAAAGCATAACTGTCATTTCAGGGTCATTTTTTTGAAAACATTAAATATCAACAGTACAAGCGATTTTAAGAAACTCTGTAATAGGTTTTATAAACCAAAAGAGTTTCCTTCTGGACTGAAAAAGCAATCTCCCAGCCTCCCCCCTCACTGCAGAAGCAGCAGGATTTCTGTGTCTATTATGTGGCTATGGAGAGGGGAGGGGCTGTTAGGAGTGACTGAGCACGGAGGATTTCTGCAAAGCACAACACCCTGCAATCTTCTCTCAGTAAGTTCATAGATAAGCACTGACCTTTGTGACCCCAGATTTTAGCGTTTTAGGTGCCCAGACAGTGTAAAAACAGCTGACCTTCATGTCACCTCTTCCTGCTCCCTCATCTCCCTTAGCCCCTCCCCCCTCCATAAGGATAGAATGGAGAGAGCAGAACCCGTCTTCACTGGCTTCTCTGTAATGAAGACGTGTTTGCCTGATAATGCACAGATAAGTAGTCAGGGGGGAGGCTGGGAGATTGCTTCTTGAGTACAGAAGGAGGCTTTTTTGGCTGATGAAACCTATTACAGAGTTTCTTAAAATCGCTTATACTACTGATTTCTGCAATAAAAAAAAACATGACAGTTACGCTTTAAGTTTTCTCTTATCTCTATCACATCAAACAACTTGTATCATGTTCTATTATAACTATACTGAAAAGCATAAACAAGGTTTAGGCTTTTTCTTTTTTTTTTTTAGGTTGCATTGCAGTAGCAATGTGAAAAAGTTACCTTTTTCCCATTATTGCACAGATGTCAATAAGTGTTACTATCCTTATTGGTCCCAGTGGGACTAACTAGACATAGCTAACAAGACCTACAGTAGTAAAATTATAAAAGTCACAATTATCACTGTAACAGGGCTGATTTCCCCTTTAACAGCAATGTTTCACTGTTTCTAAATCTCCCATTGACTATAATGAAAATATTGGGGCGCAAAGCTTTCAGGTTTGCATCCACGAGCATGTAAGAAAATAAAAGACACTGATTTGCATTACTGGATGAGTGCCGCGTCATCTCTTCGCTTCACCTTATGGTATTAGAGATTGTTTTCTGAGGTGCTGAGCAACATCCAGGAGTATCCAAGGCGGGGTATAATACATCCTCCATAATATGATGTCTCCAGAGATCCCAATGTGGCTAAGCTGATTACGGGCAGGTGCCGAGGTACGCCTACTATTACAAGGCAAAGCTTTCAGACCTTTTGCTATATCCTAGGGAATTTCTGTTTGCAACATTGACAATGTAATCATAGGCCTCAGAAATTTATAGTACACATTCTAATAGTTAAAACTAAATAAACATATTTATCTAGAGATTACCCTTAAAGCCCTTAGAAAGAATGCTTGATCATAAAGCTCTGTAACGGTGCAGTATGGAGGCACCATACAGGAATACAAGGCATGCCTATGGCTCTGTAGTACTATAACTAAAATATGGCTGTTTGCATGAAGCCTTACAGTATGTGCCCAAAGTGTCACTGTTGTTATAACTTTCAAAATCTAAATCAACAGGGGATGTGAAATAAAGCATGCTGAAATGGATGCATACTTTTTATTTATTTATTTTTAGTTGTCATGCTTTAAAACAAGGATGGAAAACCTTCAGCCCTCCAGCTGTTGGAAAACTATAATTGCCATTATGCTTTGTTTTTGCTATCCAGGCATGATGGGAATTTTAGTTTTGCAACAGCTGAAGGGTGGGATTGCGGTTATTAGCGGGTGCAGCTGATCACGCTAATTAGTACAGCTAATTGCAGCTGCATTTAAATGCCCTGCACAGCCCCTCTCCCTGGTGTCTAGTGGCTGGAATAAAGCAATGGATCAGTGCTCTATTATATACACAGCATTGATCTCAATGGGAGATCAGTGCTGTGTATATAAAAGTTCCCCAGGGGACTTCAGGCACAAAAAAATGACACCTCACACCTCACACAGCCGCATAGATAAAAAAAAAAAAAGAGTAACTTTAAGGAACATTTAGTTTTTCAAAACATTTTAATTTTTCCATCAAATAGCCATCAAAGCCATCAAATAAAATAAAAGTTATGCAAGTTGCATATCATATTAATCGTACCAATTTGACGAACAAAGATAACTTTTACCATATTGAAATGGCGTAAATACAAAACCACCCCAAATAAAAAATATTGTGTTTTATTTTCAATTTCATTGTGCATATAATACAATAGTTTTACAGCATATTTTCTGTCATTGCAGAGTACTATTCAATGCAAGTCTGTCATTGCAGTGTACAATTAGTGGCGCAAAAAATAAGGGCTCTTGTGGGTCTGTAGATAAAAAAATGCAAGTGCTATGGCCCTTTAAACACGGAGGAAAAAACGAAAAGACAAAAACGAAAATTAGCCCGGGAGGGAAGGGGTTAATGCATGACAACTAAAACAAAAACAATTAATGTAACTTACATATGTGTTTTGTTTCAAATTCCCTTTTGTTTCAGCTGATCCCCTGAAGTTTATTTTGCCCCTGCCGTAAAAAGCCGATGGGGATAGAATAAAGCCCGGTAGTGACGGCCGTAAAAAGCCGATGCGGTGGTCACTAAGGAGTTAAATAACAACGACAGCAAATAATGATTATGATCATTATTTGCAGCTGTCATCACTTTTAGATAGCCACCTTTTTCCAATAAAGGCCAACACATGCTTGTAGTGGGAACATAGCCTAAAGGTTTGTGAAATGTCTGTGCATGTGACCTTAAAAAGATTGGAGAAACTCAATTAAGGCATCTAGCCATAGTGCACTCTAATATATTTAATCCCAAGCAAAGGCTTCTCATAAAGGACTGCTATAATAATAATAATGTTTTTCTATAGGCAAAAGTAAGTTAATTGTACTGTAGGTCTGTGAATAACAATAACATTTTACAAACAACATGTGTTTTGTAGTTTAGCTCTGTTGAAAGTAATAATTATCTAACTGATTATATTAGTAAAAAAGTGTAATTATTTCAAGTGGTAGTCACAATTATTTTGTTCTCTCTCCTGGTTAATGTCATATTCTCGAATAATAATGTAGGTGGGTCTTTTGACCACACACAGTGTGAAACTATTATTTTAACAAATGCACAATTATTATGAACATAAATGTATTTTATTGTTTAAGAAAAAAAACTTCTTTTTTTAAGTAAAGAATTAAATATTCACTATAGTATTTGGTATTGCCCGTAACATAAAAATGGTAACATACTAAAATGTTATGTATCTCCATCTATATACATGCGCGCACACACACACACACACACACACACACATATTATATATATATATATATATATATATATATATATATATATATATATATATATATTCAAGGTAAATCAGTGCGACACTCCAACCCTGTGCACCAGGGTTGATATTGATTCACTCTCATACTGCTTTCCTCTACAGGAATGAGAGATGAAAAGTTCTGCTTGTACCGGGGGTCAAGGAGGGTGAACACCCAGTAATCGTTGTTGGCAAAATTGTTTCTAATGCGAGGGCTACAAGAAAGGCAGCCTAACATAAATCAGCCATGTGCACCAGAGTCCCAACATGCAAGAATTCCCCCTTCTTCAACAGGCTGACTCTCCATTTCCTCCTCCTTCAACTCCTCCTCCTCAGCCCATACACACTCGACAGAATGGAGTATAGGTACTCTCTTCAGTCTCGCAAACAGTCTCCTCCTCTTCCACCTCATTCTCCCCCTCCTCCAATATGCGCTGATAAACAGACCAGAGGGTTTTCTGGCTATCAAGCAATTTCTTCCCCAATCTCCTGTGACAAGCGCTCACCCTCTGACTTCATGCTGAGCAGTGAGTTTTCCAGCAGACAAAGCAGTGGGATGGTGACGCTGATAACGCCGGCATCGCCGCTGACCATCTGTGTTGACTCCTCAAAGGGGCTTAACACCTGACATATATCAGACATCCACGTCCACTCCTCATTGTAGACTTGAGGAAGCTGACATACCTGACTACCAGTTGTTGTTGAAATTGTCATCTGGCAGTCTACAATCGCTCTGCGGTGCTGCTGCACCTAGAGCTACCGACTGAAGGCGTCATGCTCACGAATGGTAATTGAGATGAGGAGGAGTTGGAGGAAGAGGCATAATAAGGCTGAGAAACCGTGACTGAGATAGGCTCCTCAATCCTCGGTGTGGGCAGCACATGAGCGGACCCAGGGTCAGACTCGGTGACAGCTGCTATCTCATCTAACTTGGTCACTCTGTTGTCAACCCCATGCTGTGTCAGGCTACATTTTTGGGTGGTTCAGCTGCTCCCTCATTTAACTTGGTCACTCTGTTGTCACTGCCTGTTGTGGCACAGGTTGCATACCACATTCCGTAGGTCATCCTCACTTTCTTTAAAAAACCTCCAGACTTGTAAGCATCTAGGCCTTGACACGGGAGCTTCCCTCCATGAAAAAGTTGCTGATCTAATTGTTCTGGCCCTGCTCCCACTCTGGCCCCCCCATTGCCTCTCCCAACCTGTTCTGGTGCTGCACTTGCCTCCCCCTCAGAAGCACTAGGCTTACCAACCCAGTTTGGGTCTGAACTGCATATGGGACAGCAGGGGTGAATGGGTGAATGAACGTAAAGTAGAAGTGTATTTTTGGTGTAGCGGTACTTGCATATGTATTAGGGGGTGCGTAATATTAGTGTATGTTTGTTTTTTGTTGATACAGTACACTTGCGAAATACAATTGTTTGCAGAGTTATAAATTGCCCAGCCAGTGATGTGAATTGCACACATGTATATATTTCATATAAATATCCATTATTATCCATATTACGCCCATCAACTATATACTCCAAACAAAATATAACTGCTTTGTATAATGGATAAAATACTCAGACAACTTATTTCCTCTACATTAGCGTGGACAGAAAGCCAAATATTGAGGAAAAGAAAATTTATCATGGAGCCATTTAAATCACAAAAAGCAAAGTTGGTGTGGGGTTTACTTTAAACAACAATAGAGTCTCTCTCCCCATGCTGTTTAGCCAAACAGCAGTCCTTTTATTTTTTGAGGCAATGGAAAAGCCTGGAATACGTGGGAGCAGTTGCCCCACCCGTCTCTTTTACTGCTCCAGTAAAGCCGGACCCGGATCAGCTGTGGAAACAGCTGATCATTTAATAAAAGTGTCAATAACCTACAGTTACTGTCTACAGCTATCGATTCATTTCACCAATGTCAGGCACCTTGGTGACACGTGTCTATCCTCTAAAATAACAAATAGTATCTTCTCACAAGGCTCATGAGGTGAGCCCTCTAAAAATTAGCTTGAGGCCAATGAGGTTAGCATTGATACTTTTTTTAAGTGGCCCATTTCTATGGTAGTGGAGGAGGAGGAAATGACCTAGAGCTGAAACATGCAACCTCACTATCTGTGATGATGCCCCCCAGCTGCGCTAAAGGCTCTTTCAGATCCATCAATACTTGTCCCTCCTGTTCCTACTAGGCCCTGCAGTGATTGTACTGTGGCGAGGGGGTGCCTCACCAAAAGAATGTGTCCCATACTTTGGAGAGTGTTCCCCTGGCAGCTGTGGACTTGATGAATGTTGTCAGGCTTTGGGAGGAACTCTCTTCTCTGCTGCCAGCAATGGAAGGTGGGAATATCTCCATCATATTCTGCAGCAGTTCTCTCTGGTACTCAAGGAATCTAGTGGTCCTCTCATCTACTGGAAGAAACAAAGAGACATTATCTTTATACCGGGGGTCCAGTATTGCGAAAACCCAGTATTTTTTGCTCCCCTTTATGTGAACAATGCATTTGTCCCTCGCAAAGCAGCCCAACATAAATTCAGCCATGTGTGCCAGGCTGTAAATTGGCATTTCCTCCTCCTCTTCCTCCTATACCTTCTCTTTGCCCCATCCTCGCTGGACCAATGGGACGCACACAACTGCACTGCTAGCCTCGCCGACATTGTGGCCACCAGCCTCCTCCTCCTCTTCTTTTTCCTCCAGGAATGGATGCTGAGAAGCTGACAAGAGTGTAGTCTGACTGTCTAGTTCTGTCACGTCTCCTCCTATCCCAGCCTCCTGTGCGTGCAAGGTGTTCTCCCTGATGGCGATGAGGGATTCTTTAACAACACATAAGATAGGGAAGGTTACGCTCAATATGGCATTGTTGCAGCTGACCCTCTTGGTGGACTCCTCGAATATCCTTAAAACTTTGCATAAGTCTGCCATCCATGGCGACTCATGGTTGGCAAACTGAGGCAGCTGAGTTGAAGGCACCCATGGGTTTTGGAGCTGGTATTCCATGAGAGCTCTCTGCTGCTCACACATCCTGGACAACATATGATATGTAGAATTCGAGCAAGTGGTGACATCGCACAACAGTCGGTGTTCAGGCAAATGCAGGGGTTTTTTTTGTAGCCTTTTAAGGCTAGCAGCAACCACGGTGGACTTCCAAAAGTGGGCTCACAGGAGCCACACTATCACCAGTAGCTCCGGCAGGTCGCGGTAGGTCTTTAAAAGGCGCTGCACCACCAAATTAAAAACGTGGGCCAGGGATGCAACGTGTTTAAGTTCTCCAAGCTCCAGAGCTGCCACCAAGTTATGGCCATTATCACACATGACCATACCTGGTCCCAGCTGCAGCGGCAACATTGACCCAGTGTGCCGTCAGTGAGATATAGCGTCCCTGGCCGCAAGCACTTGTCGTGTCGGTGGTCAAGTGGACCTTCCCGCTAACCGCATAACTCAGGGCCCGCCCAATGTTACGGGACAAGTGCTGGTGCAAGGCAGGGATGGCACACCTGGAAAAGTAGTGGTGGCTACGGACGGAATACCGAGGTGCAGCAGCTGCCATCAGGTCACGGAAGGCTTGTGTCTCCACAAGCCTAAACGGCAACATCTCCATGGCCAGCAATTTGGAGATGTGGCAGTTTAAGGCTTGGGCAGAGGGGTGAGTAGAGGTGTATTTAAGCCTGCAAACAAATGCCTGAGTGATGGACAATTGCTGTAAAGAGACGCATGACGGTGCAGGCGAAGGAGCAGACACAGGCAAACCGGAAGGAGGCAGACTGCGCAAACCAGTAGTAGCAAGATAACAGCTATTATCCCACACACAGTATACAGCCTTATACTGGATATAGTATTTATTTTTTAAATAACAGAATGAAATAGCTGGTCAAGTCTTTCACAGGACGCAGACTGGGCAAACCAGTAGTAGCAAGATAACATCTATTATTCCACACACAGAGTATACATATCAGTGGGTGTCTGAACACACTGCCTGCCTCCCAACAGCTTCTAAATCTCTGTTGTTTGATATTTTTAGCCATAACAGGGGCTTTTGGGGGTCCCTTCCTACCTAACTTCACCTAAAAACTGTCTCTACCTAGTATACAGGCTGTCCCTCTCTAGCTTCAAGCAGCAAGTAACAAAAATCTCAAATGACTATTCTAAGATTCAGGAGGTCACATGGTTTAGCCAGCCAATCACAGTTAGAGTTTTTTTTTAAGTCCTACCTGCCCCTCCCCCCTGCATGTTTATTGGCTGGAAAAAAAAGTGTCAGGGGATGTGGGAGGGCAAATCCAATTTTTACTGCGCTTTTGCTCGAATATTTGACTACAATTGAATACCTCAAATAACGTATTATTCAATCAAATAGCTGTTCGATTGAATAATATTTGCTCATCACTTGTGAAATGAACACTGCACAGCCAGGATAGGTGTAGCTGCACTATAGATCCCAGAAGGCCAAGGTACAGCAGCAGTAAAAATGAGTACTGAGAGTACTTTAGGCAATTTCTTTGGGGTCTATGTTGACCACATGCTGTCCCCTTTCTGGCACCAGTCGCTCTGCACAGTTTGCAGCCAAGATGGAGGTAGCTGCACTACAAGTCCCAGCCAGCAGCCAAAAGGAGGCCAAAAAAAAATGTAGCTGTAGCCCTTAAAAGGACTGTTGAGTTCTTTGTGGATGATTCCTGCCTAACAGACAATACTTTCCACAGTCTAACACTCTCCCTGACAGACAGCAGCTCTCTCCCTAAGCTCATCCAGCCTGCGTCTGAAACCAGCATTGCGGGACCTGATTCTTATATGCCCAGGTCATCTGTTCTGGCCAGCCAATCTCTGCTAGCGACGTGCAGGGATTCCTACGTGATGCTAGGAGGCCCCAAAGCCTGTCCTGTATATTGATTGGCTAAGAAAAAGCTGTCAAACATGCAGAATAGGAAGATGCCATTGCCTTGAGTATCACAAGATGCTCGACCGAGCACCTTTAGGTACCCTAATACTCGAACAAGTACCAAGCGCGAACGAGCATATTCGCTCATCTCTATCCGTGTACCATCCATTTTTTACTGAAACCTTTGGCCTTTTATTAACCTCCTATCAGTTTTTACTGATCAGCAAAAACTGGTGCAAAACTGTTGCATCACTGATGGTTTCTACAGGACATCAGTGATCTTGGAGAATCACTGATCCTGCTGAAAAACTGATGTTGAGATTTGGCCTAAGGCTCTTCCTCTAATATTTCATGTGTATTTGTATTGCTTATATAATTCTCAGCCTGACAGCATGTCTGATAACTCAGACTGACAACTGTGATTTCATGCGATGATACATTCATGTACATGTACACGAGGTTGCGCTAAACTGGTGCAAACCCTGATGTAACTGTATGTGAATTTGTATTAGGGGGTTATAGAGAGGGAAAGTGTGATCACAAATGACTTATTTGCATATGTCTGTAGTAAAGTGTTATTCTAAAGATATTTTAAGAATACAAGGTGATGTATTTAAGTTTTTTATATTATTAGCTGAACTCTCCCCCAAGCCGGCCCTGGCTGTATTTTTATTACATACAGTATATCTCCCATCCCAGCTACTTCCAAAACTACAGTTAATCATTTTGTCATTGCAGCTTGTTCAGCAGTCTGCTTTTTTTTTTCCATCCCCACCAGAAAGCTTCCACTTATACCTACCTGAAGTGATCATGTACCCAAGGTGTTATTTACATGTTCAAACTCCATTCAGATCCCAATGGCACCTGCATGACCTCCTCTGGCTGTCCCGAGTCTACAGAGGCCAGATGTTGCTGGCTTATATGTTTTATTATAGGAACACTCTTATAAAGATGCAAAGAAGACTTGGGACAATCAGAGGAGAAGTCATGTGGTCGCCGGTGGCACCTGGGTGGCGTCGGTAGAAGAAAATATTAATTTGCTGCACAAAGTTGTTCAGCCCAAGTGAGCTTGTGGTGAAATAGAAAAAAAATTACCTCTTGACTTCTTATAACTGGAAATTGGGCACCTTACCCTGAATACAGGAGGTCAACCACAGAGTTAAACATACTTAGGGTGGTATTATACGGAACGATAATCGGCCGAATTGGCCCGATTCGGCCGATTATCGCTCCGTGTAATAAATGCAACGATCAGCCGATGACAACGATCATCGGCTGATCGTTGATATAGGTTAGAACCTATTTTCGTCGGGCGCCGACTGCGCACCGCTGCGTGTGATAGCGGTGCGTGGCCGGCGACTAACGATATACATTACCCATCCACGTTCCAGGGCTGCTCCTGCCGTCCGCTTCTCCCTGCGTCCCGCGCGCGCTCTAGCGTCACAGAGGCCTGTCAGCTGATAGGCCGCTCAGCCAATCACAGGCCGCGGCGGTCCCGGCCTGTGATTGGCTGAGCGGCCTACCAGCTGACAGGCTGCTGTGACGCTAGAGAGCGCGCGGGACCCCCAGGAGAAGCGGACGCAGGAGCAGCCCTGGAACGTGGATGGGTAATGTATGCCAGTTTAGCAAGGGCTGCAAGGACATCGGTAACGATGTCCTTGCAGCTCTTGTCAAACGATTATCGGGCCATGTAATAGGTCCAGTAAACGAGCAACGATCTAGCAGATCGCTGCTCGTTTACAGGTATTATCGGGCCCTGCTCGGCCCGTGTAATACCACCCTTACTATTTAGTAATTTTTTTATGCCCACCACTCTTTTTCAACTTTGTTAACTTCCCTGTCTTAAGTTCCTGGTAATTTTTTTTTACCCAGTCTCTGATAAATAAATTTAATGTATTTAAATGCGGTACAAACAACCAACATTTCTTTAAAAAAATAAAAATAAATTATAGAAGTAAAAGCATAAGATAAGAAAATTAAACTACTAAAGGATGTGATAAGGGTAGTCCCAGTGTTTAAATGATCAACACAATGATAGTGTTCATGTGCAAAATAATAATAAAATTCCAGCTGAGGGTAAAACATTATAATTTTTGATAGATTAACCTTTGTCTGCTGCTGTGAAGGGGCCGGACTGAACAGTCAGAAGATTTCACAAAACAGAAAAACAGCTTGGCTCCACTATGTAATGCTGTAAGGAACCAGGAATGTTGAATTAAACCTTTTAAATGTTTATTGAAGATTAATAATAGATGCATACTAACATTTTTTCCTCTGGAGTGATGCAATCTATAGTACATTTGTTAAACTATACATCCATATATTTTAGTGGTATGAGATTATACTGTCTGTTGTAGTTTAGACCTTAAAGAGTTACTGTCATCCTCTGACAGACTTGCTGCAACCCCAAAAATACAACTTGGGGAGTGCACAGCAGTGTGCTCCACTCCCCAGTCAGGAGGGACGTTCGAATCATTTGCTCCATAAACTCTAATGAAGTAAATGGGTCAGATTTGATCGATAGGTGGGAAGTGAGGCACGCACCTGCGCATTTCCCACTACTGTAATTTGAGATCACAGCCGGTCTCAGACGTGAGATGATATTACTGTTCTTAGTAGAGATGAGCGAACCTCGAGCATGCTCGAGTCCATGCAAACCCGAACTTTCGTCATTTGATTAGCGGTGGCTGCTGAAGTTGGATAAAGCCCTAAGGCTATGTGGAAAACATGGATATAGTCATTGGCTGTATCTATGTTTTCCAGACAACCTTAAAGCTTTATCCAACTTCAGCAGCCCCTGCTAATCAAATGCCGATCGGATCGACTCGAACCCGGTTCGCTCATCTCTAGTTCTTAGCATTTCAGGAGCTTTAGAAAGCCTTTTTGACTCTTTACACTGGAGATTAGAAGATTTTCTCTATGTTCTGGAGGCACACAGGGCCGATTCTAGGCTTTCTTGCCTGAGGCGAGATCTGAAATGGCAGAAAATCTCTTACGATATTAATAAGAGCGTACACACAATCCAGCTTCACCATAAATCACTCTGTTCCAGCGCCATCTTCGTTCCTTGGTGAGGACAAGACAGAAAATGTTTTTAAGTCTCAAATTCCACCAGTGTGTAAACAATTCTTCAATCGTTATTGCTTTTAAGAATAAAAACATAAAGACATAATCAAGAGTCAATGCATTGGGGCTCTTTATGGTGATCTTATTCTTGGTCATACTACCATTACACCTTGTGCTCCATGTATAGGGGTAGTGATCACTTGCAGTGTAGTGATGTCTGAAACTTATAACAATACCTGAAAAGTGTTAGCATTCCTGACTTCCTTGCACTCTATTTCTATGTCTATGTGTCCAACTATCATTTGCCGGTCATGGGGTCAATGAAGTGGGTGTAATTTATGGCCATGCCAAAAAATCAGCTGTCCCTACAAACCCCTAAAAACAGATCTTCCCTCCGCGATTGCATTGCTTTGAAAGCTGCATTTAAATAGTTAATTAGCCAGCCACGGCGATCGGCAGCGGAGGCTAATACCCGCGGTCCCTGGCTACACATAGCAACCGGGGACCGCGGGCTGCAGAGAGGGCTCACGCCGGGAGCCCTCTCTGATCCCCCTTAACGACTGCATGACGGGTATACCTGCAGGAAGTGGCATATTCTTTCCAGTCTGACACATTGCTCTCTGCTGCCATTCCTGTCTGTGACAGGAACTGTCTAGAGTAGAAGAGGTTTTTCATGGGGATTTGCTACTGTTCAGCTTTGTTTTACATCATGATAACAACAAAAAATAATGAAAGTATAATGCAAACTTGCTTTATATCACATCTACTGTTGATTTAGACTTTGAAAGTTATAACGACAATGACACTTTAACTTATATATTTTTTTTAAATACATTTTTTTAACACTTATGTACTCCCACTAAGTACTGCATTAATCCAATTGCTTGGTGCTCCATTGGTACAACCTGCTGTAGGCAGGCTGTGTCTTTTGCAAAGTCAGTTCAAAAAATATGGTACGGTATACTGTATATCATTTACAATCATATTATATTCACAATCACCTAGAGACTAGGTAATATTTTATTCAGATATTCTGGTTTATGCCGCTTTTAAAAGTACTAGCTTTCTAAAAGTTTATTCTTTGATTATGCTACCAAGTGATGTCATTTTGCAGTTTAAAGGCTACTGCTGTCAACTTAGCATCTGTTACATTACTTTTTGAGCTATGGCCTGTTAGCACTCTGCAGTTTATTTGGCATACACTGATATCTACTGAGACATCTGTTTACCAGGAAGTTTTATAGCATTTGCCAGCCTTAATGATTTGACCAATACTTTTAATATACACTACAACAACATTAACAGAAAGCAAGGAAAGCATTGTCTATCCTCTGCTTAATGAAGTCCCACATGAGGTAAAAATGGGGAATTTTTTTAGATAGATTTTGATCACAAATTTACACTGTAAGGGGGAGATTTATCAAAGGGTGTAAAATTTAGACTGGCGCAAACTGCCCACAGCAACCAATCACAGGTCCTCTTTCCTTTCAGCACTGCCTAAAGCTGAGCTGTGATTGGTTGCTGTGGGTAGTTTGCACCAGTCTAAATTTTACACCCTTTGATAAATCTCCCCCTATGTGTGGCAAATAAGACAATGGTTGAAGTGTTTAAACATTTTAGTCTAGAACTGTATATTTAAAAAGAAGTATAAAGTACTATAAGTCATTATGTAGTTCATGTACTTTACTGTATGTGTACTTACGTACTCAGGCTATGTTCACACTATGTATGTTTCCACGAACCCTGAATATTCGCCCGTAGTTTTGAGGTTAATGCGTACGCTCAAAAGTATACGATATACGCTCGCACAGTGCACACTATGTATGAGCGTACGGCCGGATCGTATACGGCGCCGTGAAAAATGAACAAGACCATTGTTTGAGGACGAAAATGTTCCAACTCACGGCCGTGGATTTCCATGCGGTCCCGTACAAAGTACTTATTTCAGCCAAATTGAACTTGATTTTTCGATCCAAAAGGTTCTGTGTGGTTTACGGGGTTGGGTGAAGATTTCCAAGTAAATGACCTGTCTCAGATCACTTCAAAACAAGCTAGGGAAGCATAACTGTACTACAGGCGTATGTTCGCGGTTCGTACGCATCCGGCCGCATGTTTTTTTTCCCACGCCCGTAGTTTCAGCCGCACATGTACGGCGGCGTACAAAATGCGGCTGGACTCGTACGCAGTGTGAACATAGCCTTACTGGTCAGATAACCACCTAGTATCAGTTACAGTCAGACCCAAAAATATAGATATTTTTTCCTTAACCCCTTAAGTTTAAAGCCAATTTTCATTTTTGAGCTTTTGCTTTTTACTCTTTATGTTAAAAATGCCATAGGCGCTTGCGGTTTTTCACCTACAGACCCACATGATCTCTTATTTTTTGCAACACCAATTGTACTTTGCAATGGCAGACTTTATTTTCCTATAAAATATGCTGCTAAACCGGCAAAAAATCATTTGCGCTGTTAAATTGAAAAAAAAAAAAAAAAAGGAATTTGTTTTCGTTTCAGGGAGTTTTGTTTTTACGCCGTTTTCCCTATGGTAAAACTGACATGTTCTCTATGTTCAGGGCCGTATTAAAAGTTGCTGCTGCCCCAGGGACTAAACCTGAAGACACCCCATCTTGGGGAGCATGGGGGAAAGTGGTTTCGGCCACATGCATTTCTCTACATGTAGAAACATTGTTTGAATTGCGCTTTTCATGGTTTTTAATGGCTTAAGACATAAACAAATTTCTACATTGAATCAATGATTAGAGCCGTTTGCATATTGTATGAAGGAATTCTCCCCACAGGATTGGTAGGTAATAGCTCCAGGTGGCACATTTAACACACCAGACCTGAACATGACCTCCCCCCCCCCCCCCCATACACCATATTTACTGTCAAGTCTGGGAGGTGGAAGACTAAATAGAAATAAAAACAAAAAAAAAGTATTTTTTTTCCCTCCCGGACCATGTGTGCCTAGTGGCATATACGGCCCTGTCTATGCTCCTCACATCAGTACAATTACAACGTTATGTAACTTGTATAACTTTTATTTTATATGTAGGCTTTTAAAAAATGTTAACTTTTTTTTATTTTTTTAAGTAAATTTGTTTGAAATTGCTTTATTACCATCCCTATACTACTATTATTTTTTTGGTCTATGGGGCTATGTGAGGTGTCATTTTTTGCACCATGATCTGTACTTAATAGTTTGGGCGATTACGCACGCATACCAAACGTGGTTGTTTATTTGTTATTGTTATTGTTTATTTATATTTATAAACTGGGAAAAGGGAGGAAATTTTTTTAAATAAAAAAAAGTTTACTTTTTTTACTTTAACTAGGGACTTCTATATACACAGCCCTAATCTCTCATAGAGATGAATGCTGTGTTTATACACAGCACTGATCCATTAGATCAGTGATACCTTGCTTTGGGCCGCTTCAGCCCAGAACAATTTATTGGTGAGCCAGGATCATTAAGGCACATGTGCAGTGTTCACACAGGTAATGAAGAGAAAAAACACTTTCCAGTGGTATTCCTAATGGTGAAGAGGGTGGGGAGGAGACATGGAAAGGCAGTGCAAGTCTACGGCACAGACACTCTAGGCAAAGCCAATTTGAAACAGGGATGCAAGTTTAAAAGATGTTTTTTAGGACAATGACTGCATCACTTGCCAAATGGACCCCAGGACAGAACTTGGATGAAAAGCAGCAATAAGAAGGTACAAGCAGTTAGGAAGGGGGCAGATTGTGGGTACAGAGTCACTTTAACAGTCCAGATCAGTGTACAAGCCTACAGTTAAAAAAAGCTTATAGTCCATGCATAACTATGTCCACGTCTCTCAGGCTCCAGTGAGCACAGTGCTCAGCCAAGTCTTCCTGCTTCTTTTATTTTAGAGATTGGTTGCAGTCTCAACCACTATCTGTCACATTTAAAAAAAAGTTTTTGAAATGATAATGACCCTATAAGGATAAGGATTCTTTTTATTTCTTAAAATCTCAGCATAATTATAAGGAACAAAATATGTTCTCTTCTTCATGACACAAACACACCCTATATGTACAAACCTCACAATTAAGTAGAGAAAACTCTCTACTTTTTTTTTTTATAATAACTAGCATAATCCGAGATTACCTGAAATCATAAATGTTTTCACATCTATTTATAGACTGCGTATGGAGCAAAATAATTTACCAAGCTTCAGGAAGTTGATTGTATCTGTTAGTGGCTTATTATTACAGCTTGATATCTCACATATTCTGATTATGTCTATAAGAACTGTTAACACTGATAACTACTATGTAGCTGAAAGAGTAATTTAGTGCTGTTGGAGGGAAAACAAATAACCAAATTATACACAGTTCAGTATTTTAGTCTTTTAAAGTAGTAGATGTATTTGCTTGGCCAACCCCTCAGGTATTTCCCATACTAGCACTTTCTTAACATTTGCCTTGAATGAGGAGAATATTAACAGTTTTGCTGTAATTACTGTAATATTCATTATATGTGTGAAATGCAGAGCTAAGAATCAACCAATATCAATATTTATCATAGATTGACTATTATAGAAGCTTTTCTGCCTTAGTTTCTTCTAAATGTTACCTAGCAAGTGGAATTATCATGACCAGGCAGAGGGTGTTAGCTTCCTAATTTGCTGGGGAGACATACCTGCTGTCCAGATGGTCCAAGGGTCCTCACAGGCAAGATTGCACATTGTTTAAGGGATGGGGGGACTCTACTCATGCTGATTGTAGAGTAATTAGGGGGATATACAACCTAAAAAACACTTAACACTACAACCAAACGACAAAAAGAATGATCTTTATTGTAAAAAAATAAGTAAAAGTAAATCTTAAACAACTGGTAACATTACACAATGGTAACATTACACAGAAAAAAAAAGGACCAGAGATACACTCAAGTTATTGATGCATAAGCCTGACAACAATTAAATTGCATATAGAGTAGTGTAAGGTAACGGTGCTAAAAAATCATATAAATAGTAATCTGGCTTCATTACTAATTACTTCATACAAGTTACTCCATTACTATTGTATATATAATTTTAAACTGCACCTTTACCTTACACCAGTGCTTCTCAAACTCTGAGGCGCCCCCTAGTTGTTGGTGAGGCACAGCTGGGGAGCCAGTTTTCACAAAAGTAACTATGATCTGCACAGTCCTTTTGCTGTTTGCAAAAATCTCCATTTTAGCAACATTATTAATTTATTTTGTACTTGTGTTATTAGTATCTAGAGCTTGGGAGAAGAGTAAAAGGTAGCCCTAGCATTATTTTCAGCTTTTAAACAGACTTTAACCACAGATGTTGAGGCCCAGTTACCCTCTAGGTCAGTCTGGTGAGGCCCAGGCATTGCCTTGGTCTGTTGGTTGAGGCTCCAGTAGAAAAAGTTTGAGAAGCACTGCCTTACACTATTCTATGAACAATTAAATTATTTTCTGACTTCTGCACCAGTCCTTTTTGTTGTTTGTGTAATGTTACCAGTGATGTACTGAATGCATTTTACATTTATTTTTATTTGTACAATAAAGATCATTGTTTCTTTACTTTGGTTGTAGTGTTAATTGTTTTCTAGATTATATGTTTGATTTTGGTTGATTAACACTTTACAATTAGTGTGTTATTTTACGCAAAATTGACAGGCAGAGCAGAGAGCCAATGGCTGTTTGCTCTGTCAGTCCACTAGACTTAACTTTAAGGGTCCATTAGGAGCCCTTATGGATAAATACATAGGTGCAGGAGCAGACTACCTTCTGCTTAACCCCTCATGTACTCCAGTGTGTAAGTGACCCAATGTTTAGAAGACAAGGAAATCTTTGCTCTACTGCTGGTGCACTGATAACCCCTGACCTCTGCACGACAGGAAGTGAGAACAGAGGTTAGGGGTTATCAGTTTAGGGAAGCATAGTTTTTTTGCCTTTTGCCTCTTAACCCTTTTTTGTGTTGCAGCATGTAAGTAAACATTGGGTCACTTACACACTGCAGTACATAAGGGGTTAAGCAGAAGGACACAGCTGGCTCTTATGTTCTCCCCAGGGCCCCCCTCCTGCACGGGCCCCATAGAAACCGCCTACCCTGCCTCTATGGTAGCTATGCCACTGACTATTGACAAACAGTCATGCTTTGGTCCAACCTTGTGAATAAAGCAAGGGAAAATTGCTATATATCCTGGTGAAAAGGGCTGTTAGAGATTCAGTGACATCAGTTACAGCACTATAATCAACTTGTATTCACAAGCATATAGATGTGTTGGCACTATGTGAAAACCATGATATCCTTGAATCTTGTATAGGCTGAGTGACCTGATGTGATGGGGAGCGTTATTATCTCCGTACACTGGTTATCCTCAGCGTGGTGTCTGCACAGCGGTGGGGCTCAGCATGTGTGAGAATACAGTTCATTCAATAAGCACAAGTGTGAGAATACAGTTCATTCAATAAGCACAAGCCTTTGAGTAAGAAAATAGGAGCCAGCAGCACCGAATTTCTGTAGCAGTAGTAGTTTATTTTCAAGATGCCATCATGCAGGTACGTGCAGGGTAGGGATAGACCAAGGGTGCTGTGCACAGTGGCTCTATAATCAACTTGTCACTTTTCTGAAGGGTTTATCTAATTTATGCCGTAATGATTTGTCAGTGGTGTGGCTAGCCTTTCCTGCACCCGGGGCGAAGATTCCATTCAGCAGAGGCCGCTACACAACACCTGCTGAATATTGTGCATGGATTTAATTCTTATAAATGCAGGCACCATAGTAAGTGGCCTTAGCAACCCCCCCCCCCCCCCCCCCCCCCGTCAGATCAGGCAGCACAGTAAGGTCAGCTACACAAGACTGGTTTGTTTATTAACCTTAAAGAGGTTGTCTGGGAAAATGGTATTATGGTATAATACTCAAAGGCTCAGTTTAAGGCTATGTTCACACTACATATATGCATGGCCGTAGTGCGAGCCGCAAATATTCGGCCGTATTTTTGAGGTTGATGCGTACGCTGGAAAGTATCCGATATACGGCTGCACAGTGCACACTACGTATGAGCCTATGGCCCGATCGTAAACGGGCCCGTAAAAAATGAACAAGACCATTATTTGCGGCCGGAACTATGCAAATTCACGGCCGTGGATTGACAGGCGGTCCGTACGGAGTACTATAAAAATAGCCTGCAATAATGCCGAATGCCGATGCCTCTAATAGTTAATATATTAAATTAATAAAACACTTTCTTTGTAATAAAGTCCCTTTCATTGTTCAATAATTTTATTCTAACGAATCCATCATTGTGCAATTAAATATACTGTTAAAATAAATATATATATATATATATATATATATATAAATTAATGTATATTTATATATATATTTATTTTTTGACAGTATATTTAATTGCACAATGATGGATTTGTTTAAATTAAATTATTGAACAACGAAACTGATTTTATTACAACAAAAATGTGTTTTATTAATTAAATATTAATTAGTACAGGAAGCTCCATTAAGCCGTTAATTCATATTCCCGGTAAATAGAGCATTTTGTACTAATCAACACTTTACTTTAATAAAAACATCAAATGTTTCTTCTTATTATGTTATCACAATAGCATTATTAGAAGAAACATTTTGAATCATATGTGCGCTCAGCTGATTGGCTGATCGGCTGAGCGCACATATAAAGAGCCGGTCCGCAGTACAGTGACTTCATTGTGCTGCGGACCAGCGAAGAGGACACATGGGGACATCGGATGGTGAGTATAGAGCTCTCCCTACCCCCTCCCCAGCACTGCACCCATCCCAGCAAGGAATGGGGGTCACTTAACCCCTTCCTTGCTGGTATGGGTGCAGTCTGACATCAGTCTGGCCCCCAAGGGGTTAAGGGGGATGCAATACATCCTCCCTTAATGGGTGTTGTGCTCCTGTTTGTGTGTTTTTTGTGTGTTTCTCCCTTTTTGTTTTTCAGATATCGGTATTCTGTGGATTACGTCGGATTCGAAGGACTACGACGATGACCAGGGGTTGTTAGTTGTTTAATAAATAGTTTTTTAATAAAATGGTCAATGGGGGGTGTGGGGGTGTTTTTATTTGAATAAAAAAAAAAATTTCACTTGTGTCTTGTCTTTATTTCTTTACTTTATAGACGTAGCAGTGGAAGCCGTCTAATAGACGGAATCCATTACCAAGTCGGGGCCTAGTGTTAGCCGGTATGAAACGGCTAACACTAACCCCCCGTTATTACCCCAGTACCCAATGCCACCAGGGGTACTGGGAAGAGCCGGGTGCCAGTGGTCCTGGAGCATCAAAATTGGCGCTCCTGGACTGGGGCGGCAGCAGGCTGGTAAGATTTAGGCTGGGGAGGGCCTAAACCAATGGTTCTTCCCACCCTGATGTTACCAGGCTGCTGTTGCTTGGTTTTTAACCCAGCTGGTTATGAAAAATAGGGGGGACCCTATGCAGTTTTTTTTTTTTATTAAGTATTTATTTAAAAAAAAAACGCATAGGGTCCCCCCTATATTTATAACCAGCCGGGTTAAAAACCAAGCAACAGCAGCCTGGTAACACCAGGGTGGGAAGAGCCATTGGTTTAGGCCCTCCCCAGCCTAAATCTTACCAGCCTGCTGCCGCCCAAGTCCAGGAGCGCCAATTTTGACGCTCCGGGACCACTGGCACCCGGCTCTTCCCAGTACCCCTGGTGGCATTGGGTACTGGGGTAATAATGGGGGGGTTAGTGTTAGCCATTTTATACCAGCTAACACTATTAGACGGCTTCCACTACTAAGTCTTTAAAGTAAAGAAATAAAGACAAGACACAAGTGAATTTTTTTTTTATTCAAATAAAAACACCCCTACACCCCTCATTGACCATTTTATTAAAAAAAAACAACAACAAACAACCGCTGGTCATCATCGTAGTCCATCGAATCCGATGTAATCCACAGGATACCGATATCTGAAAAACAAAAAGGGAGAAACACACAAAAAACACACAAACAGGAGCACCTTACAGTATGCAGCATCTTTACAGATCACTGCTTACAGTCTGGTCCCCAAGGGGTTAAGGGAGGATGTATTGCATCCCCCTTAACCCCTTGGGGGCCAGACTGATGTCAGACTGCACCCATACCAGCAAGGAAGGGGTTAAGTAACCCCCCCTTCCTTGCTGGGATGGGTGCAGTGCTGGGGAGGGGGTGGGGAGATCTTTATACTCACCATCCGATGTCCCGATGTGTCCTCTTCGCTGGTCCGCAGCACAATGAAGTCACTGTGCTGCGGACCCGCTCATTATTTGTGCTCTCAGCCGATCAGCCAATCAGCTGAGCGCACATATAATTCAAAATGTTTCTTCTAATAATGCTATTGTGATAACATAATTAGAAGAAATATTTGATGTTTTAATTAAAGTAAAGTGTTGATTAGTACAGAATGCTCTATTTACCGGGAATATGAATTAACGGCTTAATGGAGCTTCCTGTACTAATTAATATTTAATTAATAAAACACATTTTTGTTGTAATAAAATCAGTTTCGTTGTTCAATAATTTAATTTAAACGTATCCATCATTGTGCAATTAAATTTACTGTAAAAAAATAAATAAATATATATATATATATATATATATATACACACATTTATTTATATATTTATTTATTTTAACAGTATATTTAATTGCACAATGATGGATTCGTTTAAATTTTATTATTGAACAACGAAAGTGACTTTATTACAACGAAAATGTGTTTTATTAATTCAATATATTAACCATGAGAGGCATCGGCATACTGCAGAGGATCGCAAACCCCGGTAATAGCGATTCCTGTAAACTGTTTCCCTGCTTTCCCAGATGCATCCAGAGGTGTTTGCATCACTTTCTAAAGATTTTCTTTGTTATTTTTAGTTGAACCAGATTTCCACGTAAATGACCGTATGTTTTCAGCTGCATGTCTATTTTTTCCCACGGCCGTAGTTTCAGCCGCACATTTCCGGCCACGTAAAAACTACGCCCGGAAATATACGTAGTGTGAACATAGCCTAAGAATGCACACTGCACACTGCACACTGCACACAATGATGTCACAGTGATGTGACAGTGCACACCGTGATGTCACAATGATGTAACAGTGCACACAGTGATGTCACAGTGATGTAACAGTGCACACAGTGATGTCACAGTGATGTAAAAGTGCACACAGCGATGTAACAGTGCATATAGTGATGTCTCAGTGATGTCACAGTGCATACAGTGATGTCACAGTGCACACAGTAATGTCAGTGATGTTACAGTGCACACAGTAATGTCACAGTGATGTAACAGTGCACACAGTGATGTCAAAGTAATGTAGCAGTGCATAAAGTGATGTCACAGAGATTTAACAGTGCACACAACGATGTAACAGTGCATACAATGATGTCACAGTGCACACAGTGATGTCATAGTGATGTAACAGTACACTCAGTGGTGTAACAGTGCACACAGTGATGTCACAGTGATGTTAAAGTGCACACAGTGATGTAATAGTGATGCAACAGTGCATACAGTGATGTCACAGTGCATACAGTGATGTCACAGTGATGTAACAGTGCACACAGTAATCACAGTGATGTAACAGTGCATAGTGATGTCACAGTGATTTAACAGTAAACACAGCAATGTCACAGTGATCCTCAGGTCCCACAATTAGCTGTGTTAACAGTGGAAGCATTTTGTGAACCTTTAGACAGTGCTCTGATGAGATGCCTGCACTTCACCCATGGGAACCTGTAATATCAGCTCTATGAGGTGATTACATGCAGAGATATATTGTCTGTGAGCTCCATACTCTGGTCAGAGCAGGATCAGGATTATTGTCAATAGACAACAGACTGCAGTCCCATCAATAGCAGGGAGATCAGGGTGACTAAATGTATGATGTGTATGTAACCAGGGCCGGTTTTAGACTAGATGTGGCCCTGGGCAAAGTTAAAGGTGGGGCCCCAAATGCTGAAATATTTTAGCAACAATTTAAGGTCCCCATACATGTTACTCTTTTGTTGGTGGTACCTGTTGCTCCTGGTGGGTGCGACCATCAGTGTAAGGTGTATGCGGCTCTCTGGACAGTCCTCTGACAGATGATATCAGTGGACATAGGGGATCAAGCTTGATGGAAAATCAATGCCCAACCTCTTTGTTCTAAGAGAGATAAGCTGCCATTAGATCTGTATGGCTATGGCTTTACCCTCTCATGGAAAACTCAGATGTGTCAAATTTCTGTGTATGGGGAGGACGGGACCAGATGGGAGAGATAATTGTCAGCTGAAGGAATGTTCAACCAGCAGTTATTGGAAGCATACGGCCACTTTTAAGGCCGTATTACATGGCCTGATATTCTGCAGAAGTGAGCGCCAATCTGGTAGAACGGAGCTTGCTTAGAGAGCCTACTACAGCAAAAGCTATGGAGGAGATTTATCAAACTGGTGTAAAGAAGAATTGGCTCAGTTGCCCCTAGCAACCAATCAGATTCCACCTACTTAGAATCTGAGTAATGAAAGGTGGAATCTGATAAGTTGCTAGGGGCAACTGAGCCAGTTTCACTTTACACTATGTTTGATAAATCTCCCCCTATGTGTATATATACAGTATATCATTAGTGATGTGTGTGCAATCCTTGCTGTATATAGTAAACAATAAAGATATATACTACCTGATCACGTTCCCCGGTGTCCTCAGGCCATGTCTGTGATATATACTACCTGATCATGTTCCCCGGTGTCCTCTGGCCTTGTCTGTGATATATACTACCTGATCATGTTCCCCAGTGCCCTCACAGAGCAATAGCGTCCTGATTCAGACAATTTTCGCTCCATGTATTAGGGCCCTTACTCAGTTCAGAAGTTTACATGCCACTACATGTCAGGACTACCGCTACATGCCGGGACCGCAGCTACATGTCGGGACCGCCCCTACATGTCGGGGCCGCCCCTACATGTCGGGACCGCCCCTACATGTCGGGACCGCCCCTACATGTCGGGACTGCCCCTACATGTCGGGACTGCCCCTACATGTCAGGACCGCCGCTACATTCTGGGACTGCCCCTACATGTCAGGACCGCCGCTACATTCTGGGAGTGCCCCTACATGTCAGGACCGCCGCTACATTCTGGGACTGCCCCTACATGTCAGGACCGCCGCTACATTCTGGGACTGCCACTACATGCCAGGACTGCCGCTAAATGCCAGGACTGCCCCTACATGCCAGGACTGCCGCTAAATGTCAGGACTGCCTGCTAGTGGTGTAAATACAAGAACTATTTATATGAATTGCTTTAAAAAAATAAATTTAAAAAAATCACTATAATCAGGACCAAATATTACCTCCATACCGTTATTGAAGAAAACACACTATATATAGGCCAATATTACCACCATAAAAGTGACCGCCCCATAATGACTCTTTCCCTTACGTCCTCAGCAGCAGCACAAATGGGGAAGATCCTATCTTCCTGCAATGGTAGGACAGATGGTACTAATAAAAGATTGATTAGGAGCCCTATAAGAAGGCCATACAGACCCCTCCTCCTTGTGTTTTTTTCTGTCCTCCTGTGGGACAGGTGGTAGGAGAGGGAAGCAGGCTCAGGCCTATGTTTGTGTCTGACTTTCCTTTCCAAAGATTCTTCCTTTCCACATGGTCGTGTGGAGAGGGGAAATTTATAAAAATGTTGTTTTTCCTGCTCTGCTGTATCAGAGAGGAGATTATTTACTTTTTAGTAGAGTTATCGCTCAGCTTCTCTGCTGTATGAAGCCGCTGTGTGAGGGAAGCCAGGAAGCTGCTGCAGTAAGTATCATGGTGCTGCCAGATCTGTGTCCTCACCTGGGCGGCTGCTGCAGTAAGTATCATGGTGCTGCCAGACCTGTGTCCTCACCTGGGCGGCTGCTAATTTTCTTGATACTTCAGCAAGGTAAGATATGCTGTTTTTTCTTTTGAGCTGGAAGCCTGGCCTGTGTGTCAGGAGGATTATTGGAGAGATATATATGTTGTGTGAGGCTTTTACGCCTCAAATGTTTCGTTTCAATGTCTTTCACTTTTTTTTTTAACATTGGTTGTGCAAGTCCTGTTAGACTGCTTCACTATATGAGTGACCTATGTAACTATAGTGTGTATACATGAACACAGCTTTAAAGCTGCTAGTTGGGTATTTAGTACACCTGCTGTCTCATTATTTTCTCCAGTACTGCTACAATGTAGCTATGAAACTGTGTATGTGTGTGAACACAGCCCGAGAGCTGCTAATTGTGCACACCTACTGCCTGATTACTTTCTATAGCACTGCCACAGATGATGCAGTGAAGCTATAAAACTGTGTGCACACAACCCTAGAGCTGCTAGTTGTGCAGTGTGCACACCTGCAGCCTGATTACTTTCTATAGTACTGGTACCAGATGATGCAGTGAAGCTCTGAAACTGTATGTGAACACAGCCCTAGAGATGCTAATTGTGTACACCTGTTGCCTCATTACTTTCTATAGTACTGCCATCGGATGATGTGGTGAAGCTATAAAACTGTGTGTTTGTGTGTGCACACAACCCTAGAGCTGGTATTTGTGCATTGTGAACACCTGCTGCCTAATTACTTTCTATAGTACTGCTACCACATGATGCAGTGAAATTGTGTGTGTGAACACAGCCTTAGAATTGTAGTTGTGTAATGTGTATACCTGCGGTCTGATTACTTTTCCAGTATTTCTATCAGATGATACAATGAAGCTATAAAACTGTGTATGAACACAGCCTTAGAGTTATTGTGTAGTGGTAGATACACCTCCTGTCTAATAACTTTCACTAATACTGCTAACAGATGACGCAGTCACCCTATGGAGCGTCTGTGTGCTACTCCAGTGCTGCCATTTAAGAATGCAGTGAAGCTACTGTGTGTGAACACGGCCTTAGAATTGTTGTATACTATACACCTGCTGTCTATTTACTTTCACTATACTGCTATCAGATGATACAGTGATTATGTGGACCTTCTGTGTGCTAACATTTAAGAATGCAGTGAAGCTACTGTGTGTGAACACGGCCTTAGAATTTAGTCGTGTACTATGTACACCTGCTGTTTAATTACCTTCACTAATACTGCTATCAGATGATGGTTATCATGTGGACCTTCTGTGTGCTGCTATTTAAGAATGCAGTGAAGTTATGAAGCCACTATGTGTGAACATTGCCTTAGAATTGTAGTGTACTGTGTAACACCTGCTGTCTGATTTCTTTCACTATACTGCTATCAGATGATGCAGTGCCCTGTGAAGCTGCTGTGTGTG
The DNA here is from genome assembly GCF_027789765.1 of Dendropsophus ebraccatus. Lineage (NCBI taxonomy): Eukaryota > Metazoa > Chordata > Amphibia > Anura > Hylidae > Dendropsophus > Dendropsophus ebraccatus. The sequence goes on from NC_091460.1 coordinate 73,130,452, forward strand.
AACACAGCCTTAGAGTTGCTAGTTGTGTACTGGATACATCTATCTAATTACTTTCCCTAATACTGCTATCAGATTATATAGTGACCGTATGGAGCTATGTGTGTGAGCACATGCTTAGAGCTGGTGGATGTGTACTGGATACACCTGCTATCTGATTACTTTCCATAATACCGCCATCAGATGATGCAGTGATTCTATGGAGTTTTTTTGCGCTGCTCCAGTGCTGCTATTTAAGAATGCAGTAAAGCTACTGTGTATGAACATGGCCTTAGGATTGTAGACATGTACATCTGTGTACTATCTGATTAGTACTGTTATCAGATAATGCAGTGACCTATGAAGCTACATGCTTAGAGATGCTGGATGTGTACTGTGTATACCTGCAGTCTAATTACTCTGTAATACTGTGTACACCTGCTGTCTAGTTACACACTGTAATACTGATATCAGATGATGCAGTGACCCTATGGAGCTTCTGTGTACTGAAGGATGCAGTAAAGCTATGAAGCTGCTATGTGTGAACACCGCCTTTAGGATTGCTGGTTGCATATTCAGTGCACCTGTGTGTCTGATTCCAGGCACTCTGCACTAGTCTGTTAGTCGGCCAGTCAGTCTGGCACAACTTCCATCCTTGGATGTAGCAGGATTCTGGTAACAGAACTTCTGGAGGCGTACAGATCCTGCAAGATTCCACTTTCAGGTGGCAGAGAATTCATTTGTAGATTGCAACTTTTTCTCAGAGACAATGACTGCTTAAGATTTTACATCTGAATGATAATCTACAGGCTGAACTGGATGGAGTCCGAGGTCATGGCTCCTTCAGACGCACAAAGACCTTGTTCAGAAAATAATAATAATAATAATAATAATAATAATAATAATAATAATAATAATGAATAAAATAAATGTCTATATTACTATAGCTGAGCAGTATACTTGGCTGCCCGATCCCCACGGTTTGGAGACTGGTCCTTTGTTGTAAGGGGGCAGATGTTCACTCCAATATAAAGAGAGTTGGATCTGTATTGGACATTCTCATGAAAGTTCTTTTTTTCTTATGATCAGGTCCATTATCTGCCCCAGTCTAATAAGAAGAGAAGGAACTTCTACTTTTGTTCCCCATTCCGTAGGAATTCTAGTACGGAAGGTAAAGGAAAGAATCCTGCACAAGAAGGACCAGACGTCTCGGAGGCCTTGGGGATGGGGACAAGAACTTGTGACTACGTCTTTTCTGATAATTTATTTCCATAATGAGAGAGGTCTGTACCAGTGTTATATAATAGGAAAGGCTACCATATTGAATTTTGATCTGTGGGTCCCTCCTAGAGCGATGTTATCTGACCGTATATACCTGAATACAGCCTCCTCTGAGGAAGGTGCTGTATGTGGGATCTATGTTCTGTGGGTCTCTCCTAGAGGGATGTTATCTGACCGTGTATACCTGTATGCAGCCTCCTCTGAGGAAGGTGCTGTATGTGGGATCTATGATCTGTAGGTCCCTCCTAGAAGAAGGATGTTATGTGACCAGGTATACCTGCATGTACCTGTATACAGCCTTCTCTGAGAAGGCGGTTGTATGGAGGATTTATGCTTTAGTTCCCTCCTAGAAGAAGGACGTTATCTGGCCATGTATACCCACATGTACCTGTCTACAGACAAAAGCTGCATATTCCTTTACATCAAGACCCTTTGTACAAGGCAATTGGAATTCTTTTCAATTTACAGCCCTTCTGTCTGGAATCATCTTGGCTCCATCTACAGTCACCAAGGTGATGTCTATTGTACTTTGACTGTCTGAGAAAATTGAAGCTCATCATTGTTTCTGGCATGGGACAATTCCTAGGGAGGAGAATAGATCCCCAGTCTGTGACTTTCTTCCTCCAGAGAGATTACAGAAGTTGACACAAGTCGGGGTTCTCGGCACTCCCCAGTTGCTGTCACTTCATCTGATACCCTTGGGTCTTATGTCTACACTGGAAATAACACCCAGAGACAAGGATAGCTTTCCCTGCTCAATGGCAACAGTCTCCCAATGAAGTGGGTAGAGAGAACCATTGATGTATCAAGCACACAGTGGGGCGCTTGTATGAGCAACGGGCAAAGGAGCCTTAATCCCCATCAGAGATGTTGCTGGCATCCAACATATGAAGGGAATACTAGTCTACTCCAGCACATCAATCTATGGGAAGCTATCACTATAAGATCAAAACCGCATCTAGGATGGCGCATATCGATCTTTTTAGGGGCACTAAATCAGTAGCATTACTACTGGAGGCAGGGGCATTTTGTCTGCTGGCAATCTATGCTGCGATGTAATCCTGTCGGAAGAACGGTCTCTGGACCAGAAGCTTTCTGGTAAATCGCATGGAGAATAGACCTATTCCTATTGAAGGTTCAAATTGGAAAACCTTTTTTCCTCACTCCTAAAAAGCCCAGAGTCTTGCAGAATCTGAGACAAGGTTGGGCCTTGGTCAGCCTCATTTGCCCCTATTGACCCAAGAGGGCATGGTTCACAATGGTGAGCCCCCTGCCTAAGAATCTTCTGGGAACTCTCCCAGTCTCCCCAGCTACTGACACAGAGTAGCAGAGATTACTCCCAGCGTCCCTGCCAGGTGTGGGCAGAGTCTAAAAATCTTGCAAGTAGCAAGTCTCTGGTTTCATGATGGCCTCTTATTATCTAAAAGCATGGCGCTAATTCCATAGGAATAATCTGGAGACTTCTGTATACCCTCAGTTAATAACTCAAGAGGGCAGGCTTGTCCGAAGCTTGACTGCCGTCAATAAGGTGGGAATTGATATGCTGTCAAAGTGGTGACCACTCTTCTGCAGTCCAGAGCCACAACTGCCTACAGAACCTACCTGAAGGTAAAGAAGATGTTTGAAGCCTGGTGGGTGAGTCTCTTCCACATCTCCATTGTTACAATCCATTACTCCTGCCAACACGGGAGAGAAGGAGCTTCATCCCTTAGATGTGGGAAGGGCTTGGAGCATGTATATTGAACGGGCAAACTCCTTCAGGAAATCTAACCACTTGTTTTTATCCTTTGCAGGGAAAAACAAAGGATGCGAGTCATCCAAAGCTTCTCTGTCCAGATGGATAAGGGAAGTCATCTCCATATGCTACCAAGAAGCTGGATTACAGGTACCTGGTGCAATCAAGGCACATTCAACAAGGGCAATATCATCCACATGGGCTGAAAAAAGATCTGTACCCTTGGAACAAATATGCAGGACTGCTTCATGGTCGTCCGTCATTACCTTTGTCAAGCACTATAGACTAGATATTCACGAGTCAACCAGTTTTTGGCTCAGCCATTCTGTCTTCTGTAATGTAATGGCCCTCCCTAGTCTGTTTTCATAGCTTGCTATATCCCCATTTGTGCTGCTGCTGAGGACGTAAGGGAAAGGATAATTTTTTACTCACCGTAAATTTTCTTTCCTGTAGTCCAAAGCAGCAGCACAGACTTCCCGCCCTGATTTAAACAAACTATTTATGCAGCATACCTTGATTGTTTTAATGCCTTATTAACTAAGATTTTATTATGAATTTTAATTTTTTTTTTTTTTTTGTCGTTAGAATTGACACAAGGAGGAGGGGTCTGTATGGCCTTCTTATAGGGCTCCTAATCAATCTTTTATTAGTACCATCTGTCCTACCATTGCAGGAAGATAGGATCTTCCCCATTTGTGCTGCTGCTTCGGACTACAGGAAAGAAAATTTACGGTGAGTAAAAAATTATCCTATATACACTATATACAGACCAATATTACCGCCATAGAGTGACCACCGCATAATGACTCTATATACACTATATACAGACCAATATTACCGCTACAGACTGACCACTGTATAATAAATGACTGTATATAGACCAATATTATGTGGCTGTCACCCTATGGCTGTACTATTGGTGTATATAGTGTATATATAGAGTCATTATGTGGCAGTCAATCTATGGCAGTAATGACTCTACGCTATATACAGACCAATATTATTGCCATAGGCTGACCCCTGTATAATGATTTAATATACACTCTATATACAGACCAATATTACCGCCATAGAGTGACCACTGCATAATGACTCTATATACAGACCAATATTACTGCCATAGACTGACCCCTGTATAATGACTCTATATACACTGTATGCAGACCAATATTATGTGGCGATCACTCTATGGCTGTACTATATATACTGTACTGTGGCTGTACTGTATATAGTGTCATTATGTGGTAGTCAATCTATGGCAATAATTACTCTATATATACGCTATATACAGACCAATATTAATGCTAAAGAGTGACCACTGCATAATGACACTATATACAGACCAATATTACCGCCATAGAGTGACCACTGCATAATGACTCTATATACAGACCAAAATTACTGCCATAGACTGACCCCTGTATAATGACTCTATATACACACTATATACAGACCAATATTATGTGGCGATCACTCTATGGTTGTACTATTGGTCTGTATATAGTGTGTATATAGAGTCATTATGTGGTGGTCACTGTATGGCGGTAATATTGGTCTGTATATAGTGTCATTATGTGGTAGTCAATCTATGGCAGTAATGAGTGTATATATATACGCTATATACAGACCAATATTAATGCCAAAGAGTGACCACTGCATAATGACACTATATACAGACCAATATTACCACCATACAGTGACCACCACCTAAAGACTGAATACCACCTTATTTTTTTCTCAATAAAATACACCGTATTGCCTTAGTGATGTCATCATACACTATACATAGGAGCTGCAGCGTATACATAGGACTGATGAGGCCGGAGAATGGCTGCAGCTCCTATGTACAGTCTATTCACCTCAACACTTGTAGTCAGCAGTGCTTATACACACACCATTATATATATATATATATATATATATATATATATATATATATATATATATATATATATATATATATATATATACACACACACACTCACACACCCACACCCATGAAAACACATTATACAGATACAAACCATCCAGCCCATACACTATACACAGGACATGTAACACACACTGCATTCATGCATTATACACCTACATTCATACACATTACACACTACATGTACAGTATACTTACCCCCTCTAGCATGCTGGTTGTAGTGGTGAATCTCCCTCATGTACCTTGCAGCAGCAGCAGGCTGTCATCCTCACCCGGCAGCCCTCTCCTCCATCGTCCCGACAGCTCCAGACCAGAGCAGGAAGTCACGTGCAGTAAGAGGAGCTGGAGGGAGGGGGAGGGGGAGCAGACACGGAGCCCAGCGTCCTGCAGCCTCTGCGTGACCCCTGATAGCAGCAGCCAGGGATCACTGCCAGACGCTGCAGGACCCTGTCTGTGCTCTCCTCTCCACTGGAACTGCGGCAGGGGGCCCCTGGGGGATGGGGGCCCTGGGCATTTGCCCTGCTTGCCCCCCCCTAACGCCGGCCCTGTATGTAACATGTCCCAGAGCTGCTCCTGTCATCACACACATCTGTCCAGCTCACATACCTGCTCTAATACACTCTGCTTCTACAATGGGGATGCACTAACCAGGTAGCTGAAAAGTCGGCTTCTGCCTCAAGCAGCCAGGAAGGAAGTTAGCGGAAACACTTGTAAGGAGATCCAAGCTCAGGGGATCCTCCTGTGGGGTCATCATGCTGATCAGTCTCAGGACCCTGTGTTGACTATGGCTGCCTGCAGCCCCACAGTATCTTGAGTTTGGGGCCTCACAGTACGAGACATGGGAAGTTGTGCAGGTCAGATGTCCCACTCTCTCAGGCAATCCAGAGCAGTAGTGTGAGATGGAGACCCCCCCCCCCACACACACACACACACACACACATACAGCAGAACTGTCAAAAGTTGTGATGGGTGCTATGTATATGCAGGGCTCCAAACACACCTCCCCTCTGTCAGGATAAGGCTGCTGACAAAGGCATTAGGTTTCGGAGAAGGCTGTTGCCCTCCCTAGGCAGCTGGGGTACAAGCCATGTGGACTCCACCACTATGAAAATTCTGCTGAGTGTATGTAAACCTATTCAAACTGACAGTGCTGGAAATCACAGCGGAGATCTGCTGCAATTCAGGTATGTGTGAACCCACCCTTAAGACACCAATTGATGTTATGTTGTATAATTTGCCATTTCTGATGTTGTGTTGTATAATTTGTCTGCCATTTCTGATGGAATCTGTGATAGAGACTCCTAATGAAATCTCCAATGTAGACGTGAACACGGGGTGAATGATAATTGTTCTGTTTAAGTCATGCATAGATTTGTCAAATATGTTTGCACAACTGCTTGTTTTGCTCATAAATTGGTATATGTAATGCTGCGTTTACACGGAACGATTACCATTCGAATTTTCGCATAAACGATCGCATTTGAGCGATAATCGTACCGTGTAAACACAGCAACCGATCAAACGATGAGCGAGAAATCGTTCATTTTGATCTTTCAACATGTTCTTAAATCGCCGTTCGCTGAAAGTTCACAAATCGCTTAATGTAAACAGTCTTTCACCGATTTACCCTATGTAAAATATGGGCTTAAGCGATCTTAACGAGGATCGCAAAAAAAGGATTTTTCTTACGAATTTTCAAACAATTTATTTATCTAAACGCTGATCGTTATAAAAACCAAATTGTTGCTTCAAAATCATTAAACGATCGATTGGGCGAGTTATCGCTCCGTGTAAACGTAGCATAAAACTTCCTGATGCCTGTGAAACACACATAAGGCTAAAAACTTCAACATGATACAATGTTCAATACTAGCGAACAGCAGGGCTCAAAATAAAATAAAAAATGTATTGGCTACATTACACCCAATATTCATTTGTTGCTGGCTGAATGCGTGCCTTTTTTAATAGATAGTAAGAATGTACAATAATAAAACTTGCTTTGTGTCATAAAGGACCAAACTTTTTTTATCCACAGAAAATAATTTAAATAGGTTCCTGTGGGAAGAAAGGGCAGACAGTGTCCACAAGTATATATTAAAGATCAACATCATTTTTTAGTTCACACAGTTCCACACAAATTAAAAGAAACAAGAAGAGAATGTACATGAAGTGAGGGTTGATTGTTAGGTTGAGGGAAGGGTCGTTTGGGGAAGGTGAAGGGGAGTTTTTCAGGTGAAAATATTTATCATAAAATGCATTTCCTAATATAAGTCCTGAATTAATAATTAATCACTGTTTTAAAGTAGTAAAGGTAAATTTCAGTGTTTTTAAGAAGTAAGAAAATAGGGATGGTCCGAATCGAGTTCGTACGGAGTTCATACGAACCCGAACCATCCGCAATGATTACCGCTGTCTGCCTGCTCCGTGCAGCGGGCGGATCCAGCGGGAGGAACGCTTGGAAAACTGGGATACAGCCATTGCCATAGGCTGTATCCCAGTTTTCTAGGCGGTCCTCCCGCTGGATCCGCCCGCTTCACGGAGCGGGCAGACAGCGGTAATCCGATGCAGAGCGTTCGGGTTCAGCCGAATTATGATTGGGCCTATTATTGCTCTGTGTATTACATGAAACGACACACGCCCAACGCCCGATGATTTTAGGCCAAAGGCTGATCATTGTAGTATATAATAAAATATTAACCCTACCACATTCCCTGGTGTACTGTGGTCTTTATCTCTTTTCTCGGATGGCCTTCCCGGTGTCTGCAGCTCTGCCTTCTCTAAAATGACAGGCCACTGGACACTCAGCAAATCAAAGGCCGAGACTGGCCACCGGCTGCTTAGCCAATCACTGGCCATGAGAGACCATGGCCTGTGACTGTCTGAGTGACCGGCAGTGCAGAAAAGGCAGAGCTCTGTGAGGACACCTGAGAAGGCCTGAGGATACCTGGGAATATGGTAAGGTGAGTTATTATGTTATTATTTTATACTAAAGGCAAGGGCTGTACGGACATCGCTAATGATGTCTGCAGCCCTTGCTGCCTGATAGCGGCCCATTTAATTACCCAGTAAATCAACGCCAATCTAGCACATAGGCGCTTGTTTACAGTTTATGATTGGGCCACCTAATAGGAGACTTAAGGTATGTTTACACAGAGGGATTTATCTGAAAGATTTTTGAAGCCAAAGCCAGGAACATAGTATAAACAGAGACCAGGCGATAAAGGAAAGACTGAGATTTCTCCTCTTTTCAAATCCATTCCTGGCTTTGGCTTCAAATATCTGTCAGATAAATCTCTCTGTGTAAACACACCATTAGCTAATCTGCAGTCAACAGAAGATCACTTTGCAGAGAACTGGGTATACGAAGAATGACTACACCTTGAATACAAAGTGGTTTCATACTGGAAGTCACAGGAGGTCATGGGTCAGCTGACTCCCTGAAAACTACAGGATGGCATAATAATAATAATAATAATGAAATATCAAATTTATCCTGGCAGTTCACAGTCCACTTTCCTCCCCACCCATCTCTATCTGTATAATGTGGCTAATGTGGCTTTTATTTTTATGGGATCAGGACATATAGTGGTTATTCAAGACCCCTGAGACCAGGGCCAGCTTTAGGCTAAATTTGGCCCTAGGCAATTGAAAAGTGGGGCCCAAAGTGCTCAGATATTGTACCACAACATAGTCACAGTTCAAAACCATGAAGAAGTATTTCTAGGGTCCTAAAAGATTAAAGAGGTTGTCCAACATTTTTTTTTCTTATTGGAAATGGGAACACTTTGTAATCTGTCCCTGTCAGCGCTCATTTGCTCCTCCTTCCCTGCTCGCTGTTGACGCTATTACAGATGTTGGCAGCAAGCGAGTGAGTGCATGAGGGGCCACAAGGAGCTGCGGGGGGGCTGCCCGGGTGATCGCAAGATTGTCCAGGCAGCCCATAGCAGGTAGCAGGGGTCTGCTGCCGCAGCTCCTATTCCACGGAGCTATGGCAGCAGATCGCTGCTATATGAGTCGTTTGTCTTTTAATATGTTGAAAGACAAACGACTGCAACAATCAGCCGACATCGTTCATGTCCGCTGATAGTTGTGTTCTACTTCACAAGACAGTTATGGGCTGTAACAGGCGGTAATCATTTCATGTAATAGGGCCTTTAGTTGTTTTCTCTAACCTTTTTTCTCCTTCATGTCCCTGGGCAGCCTCCTCTGTTGCTGCTTTTTGGATTTGTGTTTGTTTACATAAAGAACTTCCAGGTCACAGAGGTCAGCAGTGACAGGACACCTTTGCAAACCTATAGCCCCACCCCCTACTCTCTGAATCTAGCTCTACCCACTCTACCTATAGGCAGGGAAAGGTCTGTCTTACTATAGGTGTCTTTTTAACAGCCTGTTTGCTCAGTGTCTGCTAATTACTCATATTATCAAATAAACTATTTTTCTTTATTATTATTTTTAATCTTTTATCTGACTAGAAACCCCACTACACATATGCATGTTAGGAGTTGTTGTCCTGGATTACATACACACTAAAGTAGCCACCCTGCAGGTGGGCAGGGTTAAAATGAGCCAGGATTCTGCTGCAAGTTTACCTCTGTAAGAAACAGAATGGGGACTGACAGGGGACTGAGGTGAAGTATCATGTCTCCTCTTTATAGTACAAAGAGCAGGGCCGCCATCAGAGCAGTATTGCCGGGAGTGCTGTAAGGGATCCGGGCCTGGTGACTCACAGAGAGGGGCCCGGTACTGCTACCTGTACAGTGTATTGTAGTCCATTCTTCTCGCTAAGCTGCAGTCTGGGGTTCCTGCTTCCTCCCCTTGTGCTGTGTGGAGGTCTCACCGTCTCTTCCCTCCCCTCATGACTTTCACAGACTCCTTCCTGCTCTTCTCTGCTGTCGGTGCAGAGAAGGTGGGGGAGGGGCGGGAGACCGTGGTGTCAGTAAGAAGGAGGCAGTGGACAGAGGATGTCCAGGTGCTTTGAAAATATAAGGAGCTTAAATGAATGTGTGAGTGTTAGGGTACAAACACACACACCGTATACTCAGCAGATAAGCCACAGATCTGCAGCAGATTTGATGGTGCAGATTTGATTCTGTGTTCAGGTATTTAGATCTAATCTGCTGCGTTTCTGCTGCGTATCTGCTGCGTATCGCAGCAGAAAATACGCTGCGATACAGTGTGTGTGTTTGTACCCTTATGGTGCGTTCACACCTACAGGATCTGCAGATGATTTTCTGCAGCAGATTTCATTTAAATAACTGAACACAGCATCAGATCTGCTGTAGATCCTGTAGGTGTGAACGCACCCTTACAGTGAATGTGTGTATGTGTGTGTGAGAGTGAATAAATGAGTGCGTGTGAAAGTGAATGTGTGTAAGTATGTATATATGTGTGAGAGTGAATGAATCTATGTATGTTTGTATGTATGTATGTATGTATGTGTGAGAGTAAAGGTGTGTGTCTTAATTTGTGGGAGTGTGTGTGTATATGATGTATGTACAGTAGGTGTATATTATTTATGTACAGTATATGTGTATCTTCTGATGTTAAAGTGTCACTGTTGTTTCAAAAAGACAGAGACATGTCCAAAGTTTTAATCGGTTAGGGTCTAAGGTTTTCGATTCGTACCGACCAGGCTGTGTGTCACGTGATCAGTCAGGCTCCTGATGTAAGTCTGTGGAGCCCAACTCTTTCACTGACATAGAGTCAAGATAGAACGGTGCTTAGTGTGGTCTTCTCCCGACTCTTTCTCACGGTTGGTACGATTCTAATCCTCAGACCCGGGCCGATCAAAACTTTGGATATGTCTCTCTGACCTGTAAAAAGCTTTTGAAAAGGACAGGTACACTTTAATATGGACTGTACAAGGGATGGGAAACTGACAGAACAGATATGCATATATTGAGTTCTGGGAGATACATATATCCGGGCTGCTAGTTTCCCACTGCTGCTCTTACAAGCAGTGCATACAGTACATGCCTTCACCGCTGCTGTGTTATCAGGTGTCTTGCTAAAAAAAATATATTTTAATCCCAGGCTGAGAATGTCAGGGAGGTGGGTCTGTGACACTATCTGTGCACATCCTACTCTCTGGCTGCTGCTGTATCTTCAAGCTGCCACCTCCTCCAGAATGATTGACAGCTGGAAGAGTGAGGACGGGCTGAAAATAAAGAGCAGAGCGTGCACAGACAGTACCACAGACCCACATGCCTGACATTCTTAGCCTGGGATAAAAATGTCTGTTAGCAAGACACTGGATCCCACAGCAGCAATGAAGGCATGTATGCACTGTTTGTGAGAGCAGCAGCGGGAAACTGGCAACATGGATATACTGTATGCTGTCAGTTTCCCATTAAAGGCAACCAATCAGCACATATGGTTCCCTCCAGCAACTTATAGAGCTACTGTGCAGCTCACAACACTTACTGGCCATGGCTACAGCAGTAGCTTAAATAAGCAGGAAAATAAGTTTTATTCCTGCATGAGTCAGGGAGAGGGGCGGCAACCAGTCATTTGGGTGGGGAGCTGTCCGGGACTAGTCATGGCTCTTTTATTTACATAGGCAGCTAATGGCATAGGGGCTTGACTATCTGTGCCAGTTCAAGACTATTTCATTATTGAATGGGCAGTTCACACTAACCTCTGAGGTTTGTGAGGGGTGGGCATTGCCTATTTGCATATGCGCAGATTTCTCTGTGCCATGGAAGCCATGTTTTGAACAAGCTGCGTTTTTTTGTTTTTGTTGGTATTCTGGGTACTGCTTTATTGAGCCGCCTTATAGTTAGTTTTAATGTTGTTTTTTTTTAAACCATTTCACTGTATGTAGGTGTTTTATGATTTGTGGCTTTGGATGTCTTAACATTTCTTTTTTTGGGGTTTCAGGTACATTGACTCATAAAGTATCATAGCGGTTTTCAAGCTGCAACTTTCTAGCAGTGAAATCCACTGCAATACTGATTACTGTTACTATGACATAACAGAGGTTGTAGAAAAGGTACGGAACAGTATATTTTGGGTTGCAAATCAGCACATATTTTGAGCTGTAAAAAGCTAATAATATGTCCCCCATGTTGGTAGGGGGGGGGGGGGGGGGCATACATTTTGGCTGCATAGGGTCCCACTAGGCTCAGATGTTAGCTCCTCCTACAGGTGTGGGGCTAAAAGGAATGTGGATGCATAATCCCACCCTCCTGATGACTCACTGGCAAGAACAGGAAACAGACAGGGAGAGTGAAATCACATGAAGTAAAGAAAACACAGGCAGAGTGGTCATGTAACTGAGCCTGAGAACACAATGAGTGCTCTAAATAAAAAATAGAAGTGTATGCAGAATATAAAGCACCCACAAAGGTCAATGCAATGCTATTTTATTGAAAAATACTGAACAACCCGTTTAACCCCTAGACGACCTAGAGCGTACAGGTACGCCCTGGAAGTCTGTCCCCAGACAGAAGCGCGTATGAAGCGTTCTCCAGAGCACCCGGAACCTCACCGTTAATGACAGGCTGCAGCAATCATGCTGCAGCCTGTCATTAACCCCTTAAATGCCGCTGCGTTTAAGTGTAAGTGACAGGGGGAGTCCCCTGTCACTTAACAATCGGGACCCCCGCAGTGTGACTTTGGGGGTCCCGATTGCTGTAACAGACCGCCTGAGGTCTCTCACCTGCCTCAGCGTGGTCTGATCGGCAATCTGCTCACTGAGCCTGCACAAGCAGGCTCAATGAGCAGATCGCCTATCACACTGATCAATGCTATGCCTATGGCAGAGCAGTGACCAGTGTAAATAATTACACTAATGTTTTCAAAAGTCCCCCAAAGGGACTTAAAATGTGTAAAAAAAAAGTAAAAACCATTATTACACTACCCCAAAGCCACTCCCACAATAAAAGTTCAAATCACCCCCCTTTCCCATTATATAAATAAAACATATAACAATAAACAAATAAATAAACATATCATATACCATAGCATGCGTAATTGTCAGATCTATTAAAATATAACAAGCGTCATCACTAATGGCGAATGGCGTAAACGGAAAGAGCGAAAAAAGGGTGCAGATTACCGATTTTTTGTTACATTATATTTAAAAAAAAAGTTAATAAAAAGTGCAAAACGTCCGATCTTCACAAATATGGTACTAATAAAAACTAGAGCTCTTGACAGAAAAAATTACACCCCATATAGCCTCGTAGGTGGAAAAATAAAACCATTATAAGCGCTACAATAGGTCCATTTTATTTATAATTAATTGAAGAAAAAAAATTATAATAATTTCATTAAAAAAATATAGAACATTATGGAATCTGTGGTTGTGTTCGGGCTGACCTATAGAATATTGATATCATGTCGCTTTTACCATGTAATGCATTATGTAGACACAGGAACCCCCCAAACGTTACCATATTGCTTTTTTTTTTTACGATTTCACCAATTTAAATCTTCATAAATATACATTTTGGGGTTCCATCATACATGTTATGGTAAAATGAAAGACGCCATTACAAAGTACAACTACTCCTGTAAAAACAAGCCCTGTAGCACATGCCACTGTAGATAGAAAACTGAAAGTGCTAGACTTCTTAGAAGGGGAGGAGGAAAAAAACGAAAACTCAAAAATGAAAATTTGCGTGGTCCACTTGGTCATTTTAGGCCTGGTCCTCAAAGGGTTAAGAAAAAAACCCACCTACTTATGGACATAAATATTTATATGCCTTAGTAGTACCAAACAGTACTGAGCATCCACCTCGGTTCTCGAACGTAATCGGTTCTGGAAGGCTGTTCCAGAACCGAGCAGTTCGAGAAAGGAGCTGTAAGTTCCCACTCTGTGGGTTAGGTGCAGAGCAAAAATACTCAATATCCCCCGCAACAGTGAGAGGCAGGAGCAGGCGGTTATTTAAACTTGTCACCGTGCTCCCGCTCCTCTCAGCTGCGGGGGACACCCCATAAAGAAGCAGGGATTCCCCTCATTATGATGGGATTCCCCACTTCTTTACAAGGTGTCCCCCACAGGTAAGAGGAGCAGGAGCACGGCGGCAAGTTTAAATAGCCGCCGCTCCTGCCTTCTCACTGAAGCTGGCTGCACTTCTCCCCGCACTGACCTGACACTCTACGTCCCCCCTGCCGACCCGGAGCACCTCTTGTACACTTCCCCCGCAGCCGCATTCATCTGCTGTTCTGCTGGCATCCCCGCTCACAAACTCCTTGCTGCTTCCTCCTGATGCTCCTTGCCGCCTCTGCAGACTCTCCTTCACCCTGCACCCTGTCAAGGAGCAGCAGGAGGAAGCAGCAAGGATTTTGTGAGCATGGCCGCCGGCAGAACAGCAGATGCGTGCGGCTCCGGGGGAAGTGTACAAGAGGTGCTCCGGGCCAGCAGGGGGGACGTAGAGTGTCAGGTCAGTGCGGTCGTCTTTAGGGCGTCCCTGCAGTGAAAGGCAGGAGCGGGCGGCTATCTAAACTTGCCACCGTGCTCCTGCTCCTCTAACCTGCGGGGGACACCCTGTAAAGAAGTGTGGAATCCCATTATAATGAGGGGAATGCCCGCTTCTTAACGGGGTGTCCCCCGCAGCTGAGAGGAGCGAGTGCACAGCGGCAAGTTTAAATATCCGCCTGCTCCTGCCTCTCACTGTTCCCGAACACCCCTAACTGTTATATATTTTATTTTTTTATTTTTTTAAAGGTCAAAATGTGCACATGGCATTTATATTGGCTCAAAAACTCTGTGGCCAGATAATAGCTGAGAGCCAGCAGGGAAATAAGTAACACAATAACCAGAGGGCAAATAGTTTTCAAAGTGTTGTATAAATATTTACCCCAAATATAATTCTAATGTAAAAAAGAGATGAAACGACGTTATTCATATATTTTTTTTAAAAAAAAGTTTTATATACCCTTTGTTATATTTGGTATACTGTACCTTACAGTTTAACATGTTATAAATATAAGTTTATTAAAATAAATTCTTTAAAAAGCAAATTGCTTGCAAGAATATTTCCAAGTATACTCAAGAGCCTCCTTAAAGCACAAATATCACTGCAAAAAAAGAAACGTCTAGGGGAAAAGCCAAATTATTTCAATGAAAAAGAGATGACACAGGAATATGCTGCTACCTTTTAATAGTCTTTTTATATTCTTATCTTCTACTTACATTTTAATTTCACAGCCACTCACATTTATGTCTTATTAATATTTAATTCCCAGGTATTATCTTACATAATCATAAATCAACTGATTGTTTGCAGATTTTGCACAATTAGAGGCAACATAAAAAGTCCAAACTAAAGCTCTGGTACACTTTTTTGATTCTAGAAGAAGTAGAAATTATTCTGTATTAAATATTGTATTAATGGTAAATAGATTGTGTTATTAATACCAAAAAAGCCTGGAACGATTGGGTCATGAAACTGCAAAACTCTTAGATTTAATGGCAGTTTAAAATGAGCTACCCTTTCTAATGCTAATAGACTGAGGTTGCTTATAGTGTCTAGAGTGTTTTCAAAGGAATTAACCCTTAGACAGTAACAAGTTTAAGATATCTGTTGCGTCATTATTTTGGTTATTCATAATCCATTATACATTTACATATTATATTATTTTCATAACTTTGGTGTCAAATACCTAACATTAAAGAGTACCTGTCTTAGAATAAACTTTAGACAGGTCACAGAGACATGCCAAAAGTTTTGATAGGTCAGAGTCTGAGTGTTCAGATCATTACCAATTAAGAAAATGGCTTGGAAGAAGTCCATGCGCAATACGCTCTCTCCCGTCTCTATGACTTAGAAGGACTCCCAATGCAAGTCTATGGGACCATTAAGGTCAGATGGATGCAGAGCAGGAAGTAGAGTACACGGCAGTGCAGTGGTCTTTGTGCTGATTCTCCTGATGGATTATGGTGTGAAAACTCAGAACTTGATTCATGAAAACTTTTTGTATGTGACATAAAAACAGCAACAGTACCCTACAAAAGCTTAGACATATTTAATATGGTTGTTTATAATTGCAAAACTGAAAAGAAAATAGAGGGGACAAAAAGGTTTTTAGCATACTATTTGATCAAATAATGTGTACCATCCCTCCACATTAAGGCGATCTCAGAAGGATAGACCCTACACGACCCAACGCGACATACTAGCCATGCAGGGTCCAGCTAACCTCTACTTAACTCATCCATGCTATGACCCTTATTTTTTTTTTTCTATTTTTTCTACAGCAGTTTTGATATTTTAAATATATCTGTTGCACTTTCTGTTTTTGTGTCTGTATTTCAGCCATGGCAGCATGCAACTGTATAGTGTGAATATGTATAGATGTATAGGATAGAGATTAGTGAACTTTTCAATAGTTTGGTTTAGCAGGTTTACTGAAGTTTGGTGTAAAATTCGAGTTCATCCAAACCAAACCTTAAATGAACCACATTAAAACAAATAAACTTTTGCAGCTACACTAGTGGGACTCTTTTACAGCGAAAACCATGTACAAAATGTGCATTTTACATGGCATAAAAGTGCTCTTTAATGTCATATTGTTTCTATGGGTGAAGAGTCTACCTTTTCTGCTTGCGCTTTTGTGGCATAATTTGCAAACTAAACATCAAAACAACCACCAGAAAAGCCTGCTAAATGCCCAGAAAAAGCTGCAAGTACATGTGTGCTTATGAGTGAGGTGCCTACCTGGAGTATGGATATTCATGGGGTGGCCTGAAAAGGAGGAAGATATGGTGTTATGGCAAGTGACTACCTTGATACCAGCACTCTCATACAGGAAGGCTGTTGAGGGCAGGTGGGATGAGGAGTCAGTTGCATACAGTCTACAACCATCATACTGAAAAGCCATATTGGACCCAGTTACCCAAATAAGTGACTGCAGTGTAGAAGTGCCAAAGAGGCCGTCAAGCCATACTAAGTGGTCTGTTGTTCCAGAGGGGCCATCAAGCAAAACTTAGAGTGCAACAGTCCCACTGAGGTCATTAAGGCACACTGAGGGTGCAGCAGTCCCACTGAGGACATGAACCTATGCTAAGCAGACCCCAAGTCAGCAGGCACAATCTTCTTCTTCTCTAGTAGAGTACTTTGATGCCTAAATGTCTCCAGGTTCACATGCTAGGGTCTCTTGGCTCTGCATAAGAGAGGAGCCCAGAAAGGACAGTTAGAAAACCTCAGTTTTTTTTATTTAGGCCTAATTTTCCAAAATTTGAAAGTTGGCCCAAGTTGGAAACAAGTAATGTTATAGAAATATGCTTAGTCAATACCCCATGTATGTTTCAGTAAAACTGCCAATTGTTATGAGGGAATTTCGTTTTGTTGGGATTTAGTGTGAAAGGACACTATACAGATTTAGGCCAGGTTCAGACTATGTAAGTGTGCGTCTGTATTTGCGGCTGTAATTGTGCGGCGGTATTTTTGGTGGTTCATGCGTACGCTGGAAAGTATAGGATATACGGCTGCACAGTGCACACTATGTATGAATCTACGGCCCTATCGTAAACGGACCCGTAAAAAATGAACAAGACCATTGTTTGCGGCTGGAGATGCGGCCGAGGATTGACAGGCGGTCCGTACGGAGTACTTCAAAAATAGCCGGCAATGATGCCGAATGCCGAGGCCTCTAATAGTTAATATATTAAATTAATAAAACACATTCTCTTTGTAATAAAGTCCCTTTCGTTAATCAATAATTTAATTCTAACAAATCCATCATTTTGCAATTAAATATACTGTTAAAATAAATAGATATATAAATAAATGTATATTTATATATATATTTATTTTTTGACAGTATATTTAATTGCACAATGATGGATTTGTTAGAATTAAATTATTGAACAACAAAACTGAATTTATTTAATCGAAAATGTGCTTTATTAATTAAATATTAATTAGTACAGGAAGCTCCATAAGCCGTTAATTCATATTGCCGGCAAAAGAGCATTCTGTACTAATCATCACTTTACTTTAATGAAAACATCAAATGTTTCTTCTAATTATGTTATCTCAATAGCATTATTAGAAGAAACATTTAGAATTATATGTGCGCTCAGCTGATTGGCTGATCGGCTGAGCGCACATATAATGAGCCGGTCCGCAGTACAGTGACTTCATTGTGCTGCGGACTAGCGAAGAGGACACATCGGGGTGAGTATAGAGCTCTCCTCACCCCCTCCCCAGCACTGCACCCCTCCCAGCAAGGAAGGGGGGTCACTTAACCCCTTCCTTGCTGGGTTGGGTGCAGTCTGACATCAGTCTGGCCCCCAAGGGGTTAAGGGGGATGCAATACATCCTCCCTTAACCCCTTGGGGGCCAGACTGTAAGCAGCGATCTGTAAAGATGCTGCATACTGTAAGGTGCACAACACCGCTCACAATGATGGGTGTTGTGCTCCTGTTTGTGTGTTTTTTGTGTTTCTCCCTTTTTGTTTTTCAGATATCGGTATCCTGGGGATTACGTCGGATTCCGTGGACTACGTCGATGACCAGCGTTATTTTTTTTTTTTTTTTTTTTTAAATAAAATGGTCAATGAGGGGTGTGGGGGTGTTTTTATTTGAATAAAAAAATTTTTTAACTTGTGTCTTGTCTTTATTTCTTTACTTTATAGACTTAGTAGTGGAAGTCGTCTAATAGACAGAATCCATTATTAAGTTGGGGCCTAGTGTTAGCTGGTATAAAATGGCTAACACTAACCCCCCATTATTACCCCAGTACCCAATGCCACCAGGGGTACTGGGAAGAGCCGGGTGCCAGTGGTCCCGGAGCGTCAAAATTGGCGCTCCTGGACCGGGCGGCAGAAGGCTGGTAAGATTTTGGCTGGGGAGGGCCTAAACCAATGGCTCTTCCCACCCTGGTGTTACCAGGCTGCTGTCGTTTGGTTTTTAACCCGGCTGGTTATAAAAATAGGGGGGACCCTATGCGTTTTTTTTAAATAAATAAATAATTTTAAAAAAACGCATAGGGTCCCCCCTATTTTTATAACCAGCCGGGTTAAAAACCAAACGACAGCAGCCTGGTAACACCAGGCTGGGAAGAGCCATTGGTTTAGGCCCTCCCCAGCCTAAATCTTACCAGCCTGCTACCGCCCGGTCCAGGAGCGCCAATTTTGACGCTCCGGGACCACTGGCACCCGGCTCTTCCCAGTACCCCTGGTGGCATTGGGTACTGGGGTAATAATGGGGGGTTAGTGTTAGCCATTTTATACCGGCTAACACTAGGCCCCAACTTAGTAATGGATTTCGTCTATTAGACGGCTTCCACTACTAAGTCTATAAAGTAAAGAAATAAAGAGAAGACACAAGTTAAAACATTTTTTTATTCAAATAAAAACACCCCCACACCCCTCATTGACCATTTTATAAAAAAAAAAAACGCTGGTCATCGACGTAGTCCACGGAATCAGACGTAATCCCCAGGATACCGATATCTGAAAAACAAAAAGGGAGAAACACACAAAAAACACACAAACAGGAGCACAACACCCATCATTGTGAGCGGTGTTGTGCTCCTTACAGTATGCAGCATCTTTACAGATCGCTGCTTACAGTCTGGCCCCCAAGGGGTTAAGGGAGGATGTATTGCATCCCTTTTAACCCCTTGGGGGCCAGACTGATGTCAGACTGCACCCATCCCAGCAAGGAAGGGGTTAAGTGACCCCCCTTCCTTGCTGGGAGGGGTGCAGTGCTGGGGAGGGGGTGGGGAGAGCTTTATACTCACCCCGATGTGTCCTCTTTGCTGGTCCGCAGCACAATGAAGTCACTGTGCTGCAGACCCGCTAATTATATGTGCGCTCAGCCGATCAGCCAACCAGCTGAGCGCACATATAATTCTAAATGTTTCTTCTAATAATGCTATTGTGAGAACATAATTAGAAGAAACATTTGATGTTTTCATTAAAGTAAAGTGATGATTAGTACAGAAAGCTCTTTTGCCGGCAATATGAATTAACGGCTTATGGAGCTTCCTGTACTAATTAATATTTAATTAATAAAACACATTTTCGTTGAAATAAATTCAGTTTTGTTATTCAATAATTTAATTCTAACGAATCCATCATTGTGCAATTAAATATACTGCCAAAAAATAAATATATATATAAATATAGATTTATTTATATATATATTTATTTTAACAGTATATTTAATTGCAAAATGATGGATTCGTTAGAATTAAATTATTGAACAACGAAAGGGACTTCATTACAAAGAAAATGTGTTTTATTAATTTAATATATTAACTATTAGAGACCTCGGCATTCGGCATCATTGCCGGCTATTTTTGAAGTACTCCGTACGGACCGCCTGTCAATCCACGGCCGCGTTTCCAGCCGCAAACAATGGTCTTGTTCATTTTTTACGGGTCCGTTTACGATAGGGCCGTAGATTCATACATAGTGTGCACTGTGCAGCCGTATATCCTATACTTTCCAGCGTACGCATGAACCACCAAAAATACCGCCGCACAATTACAGCCGCAAATACAGACGCACACTTACATAGTCTGAACCTGGCCTTACAGTGTCAGAACTATCTTGTCACCACTACAGCAGCCACCAGACTCTTGTTTACAAGTATTTATAGAATAACTGTAATATGGACGCTGTGTCAAATGACTCCTAAAAGTTAAAGGGGTACTCTGAACCATAATGGATGCTGATTACAAGTGCTATTTACAAGTTCCTTATCAAGGACTGTTTTCCATTGAACAGGAGACCATTTCACTTTATAACTTATGTTTATATTTATTGTGATATTTATGCCTTTTGTACTTTATTTGTGAATATTCCCCTATGCTGCTATTATTTGATAGAAAAATCTGCATTTATTGACCAATCTCTGTGAGGTTCCCATTTTGAATGTACTTAACAGATAAAACACTTACTTGTTGTACCTGATGTTCAAGTAAAGTCACTGTTGAACAATAATAGCTCGTCTCCCTGTTGGCTGATTTCTACTGTACCCAATTAACACCAAGGGCCTTCCTGTGATCCCCCTCAAACAACAGTACCAACACCATCCCCCATCAACATCACCAACACCTAGGTGTTCGACCTTTGTGGCCATTTTTCTCAGAAGAGAGGTATAGAAACTGGCCTTTGACAAGACTTTAGTATTGGTTCAACATACAGTACTCTCTTTTAAGTAAAAGGGTTAACTTCACCCAAGAGAGTGGTGGACATTGGAGAATCACTGATGTACAGTGAGTCATTGTACATCACTGATCCGCATGCTGTCCACAGCTCCACTGGAAGAATTTCTGCTGCTGCCAGACATGGTTTTAGAACAGGCCACTCGATGCAACTTGACAGGCGACTCACTGGGTTAACTTCTTTCGAGAGAGTTTTGGACAGCATGTACTGGAAGAGAAAGTTACAGGATAAGAGCAATTTTACAGCTACACAGCTTCCTTTTAAAAAAGAGTCCTATATAGTTTGTATGCTTGCTGAGATATCTCCAGTTGTTTGTCTCATAAAAATAAATACATTTTTCACCTATATGTATGAAATTGTTTGTGGCCCTTCCTTTCTTCACCGTCCCTTATAATTGTGCGCACCACAGCCATCTCAACTTCCAATACATAGATAAGACAGTTTTTCATGCATAACACCATATACTACATAACACCAATCTATAAAAAGCAAATATTGTGACCATACATACTAAGTCCATACTTTTACTGACCAAATCCTGCATACCATGACCTTTAATACGAGTATACAAGGGGCAAATTTTCCCCCCAAGAATTGTGCATTATACAACCCACAGGCTGGCACAACATGTGGGGAATACTGTGCATTATACTATACCCAGCATGTAGAGATATCTACAGAGATATCATTTCCACACTGCAAGGATTGTTTTTTTGTGTGCCTATTTGTGCCATTCCAAGAGCATGCACCTTTATGCTCTCTACAACAAGGGGTTAACATACAAATTGCAAAGTAAAGCCTTTTAGGTATTTTGATAATATGTTATCATATTGTGTTGAACTGGTTTCATAAGAAAGATGTATCATTAAAGAGGTATGCAGAGTTAAAATTATGTGATCTGTGATCTGACCTCCAGGACCCCCTTTGATCCCCAGAACAGTGTTCCTGTCCTGTGTTATAAATAGAGTAGAGAAATGAAAATGTGTGTTGCCCACCCATTCCTCCTCTGTGGGAACTCTTGCAGATAGCCGTGTACTTTGGTATCATGAGCAGCTCCTTAGACAATGAATAGAACAGCAGAGCACATGCATGACTTACTGCTTAATTCATAATAAAAACCCAAGACCCAGGGGCGTAACTAGAAATGGCTGGGCCCCATAGCAAACTTTTGATTGGGCCCCCCCCCCGCCCGCCCCCTCTCGATCGACCACTACGCCATCAACACACTCAGCTCTACACAGGTCCTGTACACCATATAAATTACAGTACAGTTATATCAGGTGACTTACAGGGGACATCTTCTCTGATCGGAGTTCTTCCCTTTTCATTTTCTTCTCTATCTCCTTCTCCGAGCCACAAATCCACAGAATCTGCCAGAAAAACATATTAGTCTCCTCACACTGGCACCATCCTCATCTCTCTATACTGCACATCTGCATTGGCCCCTTTACACCCTCATTTAGTGGGAAGGCTGACTCTATGTGATCCCATTTTATTATATGGCCCTCCTCTCTGTCGCCCCTCCTTATAAATAGCCCCCTTATGTTGCCCCCCATGCTGTCCCCCTTATAGATGCCCCCCATGTTGTCCCCTAATAGATGGTCCCCTATGTTGCCCCCCTATAGATGGCCCCTCCTATGTTGTCCTCTTATAGATGGCCCCCTCTCCCCCTATATTATCCCTTTATAGATGTTCCCCTCTCCCCCAATGTTGTCCCTTTATAATATCCCTCTCCCCTATGTTGTGCTCCTCTCCCCTATGTTGTCCCCTTATAGATGCCCCCTCTCCCCCTATGTTGCCCCCCCCCTTATAGATGTCCCTCTCCCCCCCCTTCCTTATAGATGTCCCCCTCTCCCCCCCTTCCTTATAGATGGCCCTCTCTCCCCCTCCCTTATAGATGCCCTCCTCTCCCCCCTCCCTTATAGATGCCCCCTTCTCCCTCCCTTATAGATGTCCCCCTCTCCCCCCCTTCCTTATAGATGGCCCTCTCTCCCCCCTCCCTTATAGATGCCCCCCTCTCCCCCCTTCCTTATACATGTCCCCCTCTCCCCCCTTCCTTATAGATGTCCCCCTCTCCCCCCTTCCTTATAGATGTCCCCCTCTCCCCCCTTCCTTATAGATGTCTCCCTCCCCCCCTTCCTTATAGATGCCCTCCTATCCCCCCCTTCCTTATATATGTCTCCCTCTCCCCCCTTCCTTATATGATGTCCCCCTCTCCCCCCTTCCTTATAGATGTCCCCCTCTCCCCCCTTCCTTATAGATGCCCTCTCCCCCCTTCCTTATAGATGTCTCCCTCTCCCCCCTTCCTTATAGATGTCTCCCTCTCCCCCCTTCCTTATAGATGCCCTCCTATCCCCACTTCCTTATAGATACCCTCCTCTCCCCCCTTCCTTATAGATGTCTCCCTCTCCCCCCTTCCTTATAGATGTCTCCCTCTCCCCCCTTCCTTATAGATGTCTCCCTCTCCCCCCTTCCTTATAGATGTCTCCCTCTCCCCCCTTCCTTATAGATGTCCCCCTCTCCCCCCTTCCTTATAGATGCCCCCTTCTCCCTCCCTTATAGATGTCCCCCTCTCCCCCCTTCCTTACAGATGTCCCCCTCTCCCCCCTTCCTTATAGATGCCCCCTTCTCCCTCCCTTATAGATGTCCCCCTCTCCCCCCTTCCTTATAGATGTTCTTCTCTCCCCCCCCTTCCTTATAGATGCCCCTTCTCCCTCCCTTATAGATGTCCCCCTCTCCCCCCTTCCTTATAGATGTCCCCCTCTCCCCCCTTCCTTATAGATGTCCCCCTCTCCCCCCTTCCTTATAGATTTCTCCCTCTCCCCCCTTCCTTATAGATGCCCTCCTATCCCCCCCTTCCTTATAGATGTCTCCCTCTCTCCCCTTCCTTATAGATGTCCCCCTCTCCCCCCTTCCTTATAGATGTCCCCCTCTCCCCCCTTCCTTATAGATGCCCTCTCCCCCTTCCTTATAGATGTCCCCCTCTCCCCCCTTCCTTATAGATGTCCCCCTCTCCCCCCTTCCTTATAGATGCCCTCCTCTCCCCCCTTCCTTATAGATGCCCTCCTCTCCCCCCTTCCTTATAGATGTCCCCCTCTCCCCCCTTCCTTATAGATGCCCTCCCCCCTTCCTTATAGATGTCCCTCTCTCCCCCCTCCCTTACAGATGCCCCCTTCTACCTTCCTTATAGATGTCCCCCTCTCCCCCCTTCCTTATAGATGCCCTCCTATCCCCCCTCCTTTATAGATGTCCCCCTCTCCCCCCCTTCCTTATAGATGTCTCCCTCTCCCCCCCTTCCTTATAGATGTCCCCCTCTCCCCCCTTCCTTATAGATGCCCTCGTCTCCCCCCTTCCTTATAGATGTCCCCCTCTCCCCCCTCCCTTATAGATGTCCCCCTCTCCCCCCCTTCCTTATAGATGTCCCCCCTCTCCCCCCCTTCCTTATAGATGCCCTCCTCTCCCCCCCTTCCTTATAGATGCCCTCCTCCCCCCCCTTCCTTATAGATGTCCCCCTCTCCCCCCTTCCTTATAGATGTCTCCCTCTACCCCCCTTCCTTATAGATGCCCTCTCCCCCCCCTTCCTTATAGATGCCCTCCTCTCCCCCCCCCTTCCTTATAGATGTCCCCCTCTCCCCCCCTTCCTTATAGATGTCCCCCTCTCCCCCCTTCCTTATAGATGTCCCCCTCTCCCCCCTCCCTTATAGATGCCCTCCTCTCCCCCCCTTCCTTATAGATGCCCTCCTCTCCCCCCCTTCCTTATAGATGCCCTCCTCTCCCCCCCTTCCTTATAGATGCCCTCCTATCCCCCCTTCCTTATAGATGTCCCCCTCTCCCCCCCTTCCTTATAGATGCCCTCTTCTCCCCATACCCCTTATAGATGCCCCCTTCTCTCTCCCCCCCCCCCCCGGAAAGCAAGTTTAAAAAAAACAAACAAAAAAAAAACAAACTCACCTTACAACGCGCTCCCCCGTCGAGCCTTTTTCCTGTCAGTCCCCCGTCTGATGCGCAGCTGCCGGGGGTGTCGCGTCCTATCCCCGACAGCGCGCGTATCATAGAGCTCTCTGTGGGCTTGTGCTACAGCCGCGACTTCCGGCACACAGAGAGCTCTATGATACGCGCGCTGCCGGGGATAGGACGCAACACCCCGGCAGCCGCGCATCAGACGGGGGACTGACAGGAGCGCTGTCGGTCGGTCCCTTGCTCCTCCTGGCCCAGTGACTCCTTTTCCCTATGGTTGGGGAAATGAGTCGTCGGGTCAGGAGGAGCACGGGACCCGCGTCACGGGCCCCCTGATGCGGCGGGGCCCCGTAGCAGCCGCTATGGCTGCTACGGCAGTAGTTCCGCCAGTGCCAAGACCCCTTTATTGTTGTGCAGAGTCCCAGAGTCTGGATTATCTAATGAAATCCTGTATTCCTAATCTAAGAAGGAGAATGAGGGAAATTAAAACATACTCATTTGTTTCTGCTGGACTCCTATTGGTCTCAGTGCTACATGACTTACAAGCTAACACCTTTACTGCCTTACATTATGCAATAGGGCAGTGCTTCTCAAACTGTGAGGTGGGCCTCACCAGTGAGGCCCCCCTAGTTGTTAGTGAGGCCCAGCTGAGGAGTCAGTATTCACAAAAGTAACTATAAGCTGCACAGTTCTTTCCCTAAATGCAACTTTGGTTAAGGAACACTATTAACTCATTTTGTGCTTATTTAATGTTATACAGAGGTTATGAGATAAATAAAGGGTAGACTGAGCAATAGTTTTTATCTTTGCATGGACTTCCATCACAGATGGTGAGGCCCAGCATCGTCTTGGTCAGTCTGGTGAGGCCCAGGCATCATTTAGTCTATTAGGTGAGGCTCCAATAGAAAAAGTTTGAGAAGCACTGCAATAGGGTATCATAACACAACTAACCGTGAGTAACCAAGTCCTCTACATATACCAGCTGTAAAGATCCCCTTTTCAGTAAAGTATTGCTTATATGGACTGCGTATTCTAATGCAACACTTAAAAGTGCTTCAAGAGTTGCTAGAGATTCTTTGAACGTTTCCTGCTAGGAAAACTATAAGGGGATTATAACTCCTCTCATACACAAAAGCCAAAGCCGTGTGTGCTTGTGACCATCCTGAGCTGTAAGAGAATGTATTCCTGTATTAGGCTATGTTCACACTACGTATGAGTCCGGCCGTAGTTCGTACGCAGCCGTACATGTAAGTACGGCCGTGGGAAAATTAGACATGCGGCCGGATGCGTACAAACCGCGAACATACGCCCCTAGTACAGTTATGCTTCCCTAGCTTGTTTCAAAGCGATCTGAGGCAGGTCATTTACTTGGAAATCTTCGCCCAGCCCAATAAACCACACAGAACCTTTTGGAACGAAAAATCAAGTTCAATTTGGCTGAAATAAGTACTTCGTACGGGACCACATGGAAATCCACGGCCGTGAGTTGGAACATTTCCGTCCTCAAACAATGGTCGTGTTCATTTTTAACGGCGCCTTATACGATCCGCCCGTAAGTTTATACATAGTGTGCAATGTGCGGCCGTATATCGTATACTTTCAAGCGAACGCATCAACTTCAAAACTATGTTCGTATATTCGTGGTTCGCACTACGGCCGGAAAGATACGTAGTGTGAACATAGCCTTAAATTGTACAGAAGCATTTCCTTAAAGGGATTATGCCACCTCTTATTTATGTTCTAAACTGCCAACAATGTTCGATAGCTGTTAGGGCATTTTTCTATAGTATGGAAACACAGCTGGATTTATGAAACATACTGTATGTTTCCTTGATTACCTGGGCCCTGAGTCAAAGTGGATTAAGCAACAGGTTAGAAAGATCTTACCTGGTGCTAAGTTCTAATAGGGCAGAGCATGGGGAGTGCGGCCATACCTTTATTTTAAAGATTCACTGCTCCATTACTGATAAAACATTATTTTTCATTGTATGTAAGTTAAGAGGTTTAGTGCACTGGGGGCAGTCATGTAGCCCACAGTGCACTAATCTGCCTGCTGTCTACTGCAACGCACCTCTTTATATTCATAAAGGCCCTATGAAGTGAGTGGCAGCTGATGTCAATGCAGGTGCTGTTCCAATGCATCCGATCTGCCTCATTTACATATGAAAATGTTTTACCAGTAATGGAATTCAACACAAAAAGAAATGGGTAGCGCACACTAATATAAATAGAATAAGTCATAGGAGTGCAATGCTAGAAAAAAAAAACTCAAACATGAATACAAAAAGAAAAAGCCTGAGAAGAAATCATGCACATCCACGATGTAAAAATGTAAATACAATTTTATTAAAGCAAACAGGAACTAAAACAAAGAAAAAGTCTGTATGCAGCATTAAAATCCAAATTCAAGGAGGGATGTCATGGTGGATCGACCCTCCTGCCGTATGCCGAGGTCATGGTGATCAACCCTCCTGCCGTATGCCCTACACTTATTCTATAAGTAATGAAATACTTATGGTACCCCCCTGTAAACAATTATGTAAACAATTGTCATATAAGCATATCAAAAAATTCTTAGTACCAATTCAATATAATTTGTATTGACAAAGAATGATAAAAAATACCCAACACATACAAGATATAAACCAACAAAATTGTTCAGTAAGAAAGGGAGGAAGCAGCCCCGGAAAATAAAACCCTTTCACACACGTTCCGTCAGCCACGTGCTGACTTCATCAAGAGTCTATGTCATAGTTCAGATTGCGTTACTTTTAAGGCATATCATATCATCTCTTTACCACTCATAGTGCAGAGAGTGTTATACTTCCGCCGCTCGCACCATGCTGGGCACTGTTATTCATCTCACCTGTGAATACTGCCTCTTAGCACTATGACTGTAACAAAGATGATATGATATGCTATATTAACCCCTTTAACGCTTATGGTGTTTTACAAAGCCAGTGACAAGATAAGCACATGTCACTGACTGATTTGGACCCTCGCAGCATGGTGGGGATAAAACACTTACCTCAGTCCTGTCTAATGGGTGATCTGTGCATAGAGTGTACTTTCAGGCAAACTCTATTCACAGATTGCAGATAGTACTGATCAATTCTATGCTATGGCATAGCATTGATCAGTATTTGCAATCTGAACATTGCATATGTAAGTGTGTAAAGTTTTAAAACATATTTTTTTAAAACCCTCATAAAATAAAGCCCCAATAAATGTTTAAATTACCTCATTTTCCATTATACAAATAAAAATATGTAAAAAAATAAAAAAAATTGTGTCTTAGCGTGCAGAATTTTCTGATCTTTTAAAATATTACAATATTTTTCCTACACAGTAAACAGTATAAATGAAATGAGAAAAAACAAACAAATTAAATTATATATTAGAAAAATATAATAATAAAAAGCAATCAAAAATTTTCTTCTACACCAATATGACCAATGAAAACCTAAAAATCTAAAATTCTCTTTTACAACATTTTGTTACCAATAAAAACTATAGACCATGGCACAAAAAATGACACCCCAACCAGCCCTGTAGGTGGACAAATAAAGGTGTTAGAAGGCGAGGAGGAAAATGGCTTCAATTTGACCTAGACATCCATGCATCAATGACCTTTGAAGTTAATGAAGTTATGTAGTAACACAATAAAATGATGAAAACTGCAATGAAATGATCTATTACTGCAATTAAATGATATATTCACTTTTCATTTTCATTTCATTAATGCATGTGTGAACACAGCCTCAGTTAGAAGTACAGATAGTTAATCATATAGTAAAACCCCTATATATATATATATATATATATATATATATATATATATATATATATATATTTATACTGTATATGTGAGGTACCATAGAGGTACATCAGCTTTTGAACAGTATTCACATGAACCGGAGGGACGTGCGGTTTTACCTTTATATGTCGTACACAACATCCTGGAGAGGCTTAAATGGCCGGGTAGAAGTGGACATAACTAACCGAATGGATGTCAGCCAGGTCAGTGGTTCGCTGCATGGAGGGTATCTGGGGTCATCTGTCTACATCTTTTTACCTGTGCCAACAACACTGTCACAAGTAGTTCATACTATTATGTCCCCTGGATGGTCCAACCGATACAGAAGGTGATCATTGATGTGTCATCTAACGGATCTCAGCGACTCTGCACACTCCCGATGTCCAATGATAATGAGGTGGTGAGTTCAGACACCGCGGTATCTTAGCGATATGTGTAACTAAACGTGGAAGTACTCCGCAACTTATGTTCAAGCTTTTGTACATTTTAAACCACTGTTTGGAGAACACGGGACTTTTAGACAATGGAAATGGACTTAATTACAATGTATAATGGACAATATGAAACCTTTAGTACGCCAAGTTGGAAGAGGCGTACCTTACTCACGGGGTGGTTCACTACTCAATAGTATGCACAGATTAGCATATGCATGCACTAATTAGAAGGCATGTTAATTATTTGCACATGTATAAAAAGGAAGTTGTTCACTAGAAGGATATGCTTGAAAAAGGTGGCGGAGGCCACTGAAACATCGCATCATATCCTCATTTGTTTTTTCTGTGCTGCACTTATGTTTTTTCTACATTTGATGAAATAAATCACTGAAGAATTTTTTCACTTGAAGTGCTTCTGGAAAATGATTTATTTTAGATAGATAGATAGATAGATAGATAGACACTGCTCAAAAAAATAAAGTGAACACTTAAACACAATATAACTCAGAGTAAACCAAACTTCTGTGAAATCAAACTGTCCACTTAGGAAGCAACATTGATCGAAAATCAATTTCACATACTGTTGTGCAAATGGAATGGATAACAGGTGGAAATAATTGGCAATTAGCAAGACACACTCAATAAAGGAGTTGTTCTGCAGGTGGGGACCACAGACTACTTCTCAGTACCTATGCTTTCTGGCTGATGTTTTGGTCATTTTTAAATATTGGTGGTGCTTTCACACTAGTGGTAGCTTGAGAGTGCCTTCACACGTAACGGATCCGTAGCGGATTTCATACTGCGAATTCACAGCGAAATCCGATGTGAATAGTCCCATTCATCCTTATGAGAACACATACTCGCAGAGGGATTGACATCCCGCTGTGAGTATGTGAGTCAACCCCCCCGCCACCAAGAACATACACTACCTGCTCGGCGGCGCAGTTGCATGTGAGTGCAGTGCACTGATTGGCTGAGCGGGACCAGAGCCGGGAGCCTCACACGCAGCCGCGGCACGAGCAGGTATGCTCTCGGTGGTGGGCTGTGGGGGTGCGGGTGACGGGTGGTTAACTCACATACTCACAGCGGGATGTCAACGGAATCCGCTGCAGCTCCATTACGTGTGAAGGCACCCTGAAATGGACTCTACACAAGTGGCTCAGGTGGGGAAACTCATCCAGGATGGCACATCAATGTGAGCTGTGGCAAGAAGGTTTGCTGTGTCTGTCAGCATAGTGTCCAGAGGCTGAAGGCACTACCAGGAGACAAGCTAGTACCCCAGGAGATGTGGAGGAGGTTGTAGAAGGGCAACAACCCAACAGCAGGATCACTACCTCCGCTTTAGTGCAAGAATAAACAGGAGGTGCACTGAGAGAGCCCTGCAAAATGACTTCCAGCAGGCCACAAATGTGAATGTATCTGTACTAACTGTTAGAAACTGACTCTATGAGGTCATGAATCCAATTGAGTACATCTGGGACATCATGTCTCGCTCCATCCACCAACGTCACGTTGCACCACAGACTATCCAGGAGTTGGTGGATGCTTTAGTCCAGGTCTGGCAGGAGATCCCTAGGAGAGGGAAGGCACCTTATGCGAAGGCATTCTAGGGAGGTCATACAGGCACGTGGAGGCCACACACAATACTAAGCCTCATTTTTACTTCTTTTAAGGACATTATATCAAAATTGGATAAGTCTGTAGTGTGTGGGGTGTGTGGCTTGGACGCCGGAGCAAGCGGTCGCATGCTGCAGTAGCTCCGTGCAGATTCCGTGTAACCCAGCATCCTGCACAGAATCCTGGCTTCCAAAGCGCCACAAAAGAGACCCAGGACTCGCGCCCGTCCAGTGAGATCCGCTATGGGACTTACAAAGCAACCCACGATCCCTTAAAAGCTGCAATCACAGGCGCACACGGCTTCCCAAAATGGCGGCGGTGGCGGAGGGGGAAGCGGACGCACCGCAACTAAAGCTCGTGCAGATCCTGATGATGGCGTAGCCGGCAGCTCGTCTGGCAGTGGAGCGGAGGAGGTGGAAGAGCCTACCATGAGACAGATCCTTGCGGCTATGACCACATGCAAAGCCTCCCTCACGGGTATGTTGGAGGAAGTTAAATTAGATTTGGGCCTACTGCGGGCAGACCTCCATAAACTCAGGGACAGAGTCAGACATACTGAGGACCGTATATTGGACCTGGAAGATAGAACGGCTCCGATCCCTGCGGCTATTACTGCCCTGGAAAAGCAGAGTGAGCAGTGGAAATCTAAGGCCGATGATCTGGAAATTCGGCTACGATGCAACAACCTGCTGATCCTGGGCCTACAGGAGCGCTCTGAGGACTCTACTCCTGGCCCCTTCGAGGAGCAGTGGCTGAAGGAAATCTTGCCTAACGCGCCATTTTCAGCGGCCTTCGCAGTTGAAAGAGCACACAGGGTGCCTGCGAAACCACCTCCACCGGGGGCCCCCCCCGCGCCCATTCCTTGCTAGACTCCTCAACTGCAATGATCGAGACTTGGTGCTGCGTCAGGTACGGCAACTACCCGCCCTTGTCTTTAATGGAGTGCCAATTTCTATATTCCCCGACTTTTCGGCGGAGCTGCAGAAGAAGCGTGTAAGCGCAAACTCAAAGAAATGGACATCCTATACTCTATGACATACCCTGCTCGCCTCCGAGTTGTGGATGGCGACAGAGCTATTTTCTTCACAGTGCCCCGTGAAGCTGAGGAGTGGGCAGCCAGACAACAGGGCGAGGCCCGCAGACATGAGGAGGATTAACAACCTGATCGCCATGCACTGTTCCCAGCATGATGTCATACCGGGTGGTAACGCTTTGAGTTATTCTGTTTGACGTTCTTCTTGTTTCCTGAACGTACCTGCACTACACTGTTCTTTGTTATGGTGCCTCCTTCTGAAGTGTTAGAACTGTTACAGGAGCCCTGTGGTCGCCTCCATATGTGGGGATACAGTATGCTTATCATGTGACCATAAGGATGCCTTTGCTCCTTATTTGGCATCACTAGGTTGGACAGACTTCTGTACTATCATTGACCAGGACTCCAATCGTGACAAGCACAGCCATCTTTAGTATCATTATTTTATTGGTCACCTGGACAAATGTGGGCCCTTAGGCCAGCATATGGCTGGGCTCAGGAAAGGCGGGGCTGGAAGCCTATACATACATATTCTTGGCATATGGCTTTATATCCACCTGATCCCCCCGTACGTAGAAGTGCCACATGTTAGCTATACAGCTTTTTGTTTGCTTTCATAAGTTTTATGCCGAGTGCAGCACTGTTTGTTGGTTTATTATGTTTTTGTTATCAGTTCTATGCATCCATGATTTCCTAACTGTTAATGCTGCCTGCCCACCCTGTCTGTTCTCTTCTTTTAGGTGCCATGATGTTCATTAAAATTATGTTGTGGAATGTGAGAGGCCATGGCAGTCCACAGAAAAGGGCAATGGTGTTTTCCCAGATTCACAATCCACACCTGTTGTGCCTACAGGAGACACATATGGTCTCCGAGACAGCACGGTTCTTAAATAAGCCATGGGTGCAAGGTACTGTACACTCCTTTCACATCACACACTCCAGAAGAGTATCTTTATTGGTACACAAGTCGGTCAAATGGGAGATGGCTGCCTCTAGGGTGGACACTGAGGGCAGATACGTCTTCATAAACGCTTACATTGATAATCGCCCTTATGTCCTGCTATGCATCTACAATCCTCCCCCTGGTTCACTACAGATTATACATCAAGCAGCGGTATTCGCAGCCTCGTACCCTGGTGCTGCTCTGCTCTGCATGGGCGACTACAATATGGTTTTAGACCCGGTCCTAGACAAATAGGTAGCTGCTTCCACCACATCCCCCTCCCCCACCCCACTACACGGTTTGCTTACTGAGCTGGGCTGGATAGAAATTTTTAGACACTACCACCCCACAGCCAAGGTATACTCCTGCCACTTTATCTGACACTCCACCCTCTTACGAATTGATATGATTGTAGGAAACTCTCTATTGGTTTCTGCAACCACTTCAATCACATATCTCCCTAGATCCGTATCGGACCACTCAGCTGTGTTACTTGCTTTGGGTCAACCCCAGACGGGAGGGCCGGGGTGGAGACTCAACCCTTTCTGGCTCTCTCTCTTTGGCGAGGCTGACCGTATACCGGATCAGCTCGAATGTTTCTTCCGCCTGAATTCACTGCATGAAAACAAACTGACTCTATGGGAGACCGCAAAGGCTTAGTTGCGCAGCTGCCTTCAGTCCTCTATTACTTACATTAAAAGAGAGAGCACCAGAGAGGAAACTGAGTTGGAAAATGATTGTAAACGCCTGGAACAGGCTTATGTTCAAGACCCCTGAGATAGAAATCGGGAAGCCTGGTGGGAATTGGGAGACGATACTTGCACCTCCTACAACCAGCGTATTTTCTTTAATAAGCAATCAGCGTTTGAACTGGGCAATCGGTCAAGTAAAAACTCACGATCACCCTTTATACTTAAAATAAGGGACCCACAGGGTACGGTGCTGGACTCCAACCAGGCCATAGTAGATTGTTTTGCCCACTTTTACACAGATTTATATTCCTCCCCACACCCTCCCTCACAGTCTCTGATAGATGGTTATGTCGGATATAACATTTCCCACCCTTTTGCCCGGTAGTTGCACCATGCTGGAGGCCGCCATTACCCTAGAGGAGGTACAACTGGCCATCTCTGGCCTGGCCAAAGGGAAGGCGTCAGGCCCCGATGGGCTTCCGATCGAGGTCTACGCAAAGTACCTGAATGAACTGTCCCCTGTCTTAGTGGAGGTCTTCCAAGCTGCTATTTCGCAAAGTCAACTTCCAGAAACCTTCTATGATGCCACCATTATTGTGCTATTGAAGCCAGATAAGGACCCGCTTAATTGCGGTTCATACCGCCCGATATCTCTGCTAAACGCAGATTATAAAATTTTAGCCAAAGTACTGGCCAATAGGCTTAATAAGGTTATTCTGGAAGTTGTACACTGCGATCAATGTGGTTTCATGCCGGGCCGCTCTACTTCTAATAATATACGCAGAGTCCAGGTATTGACACAAGTGGGCATGTCTGAGAAAAGGGACTGGGCCTTGGCCTCACTTGATGCGGCCAAGGCCTTTGACTCTATTGAGTGGACTTTTCTCTTATCTGCCCTGAGGCACTTTGGGTTCGGCCCTATTTTTGTGAAATGGATGTCCCTACTTTATCATTCCCCTAGAGCCCGCATATCTGTAAATGGTATTCTGTCACCTTATTTCGGCTTGGCCAGGGGAACGCAGCAGGGCTGCCCTATCTCTCCCTTACTTTTGCCTTAGCCATTGAGCCCTTGGCTCTGCGCCTTCGCCAGAGTCGGGACTACCGAGGTATCGTAAATGGCATAAGGAAGGATAGGGTCGGCCTGTACGCTGACGACCTGGTTCTATTCATGTCGGAGCCCAGGATGACTTTACAGACCGCAATACAGTTAATTGAGCAGTTTGGCGCCCACTCAGGCCTACATATCAATTGGGGGAAATCATACTTTATGCCCTTTCAACCATCCGGGAGGGGGGGGGGGAGGCATCTGGCCTCAAAGTTGTGGATAGCTTTAAGTATCTTGGCATAATCATTAACCGTACTTTTGCGAATGATTACCAGACTAATATTTCCCCCCTCTTAGCCTATGTTAGTGATAAGTTTAGGGTGTGGGCAGCTCTCCCGTTGGCGGTCCCCGGCCGCATCAACCTGCTTAAAATTGTTATACTTCCTAAGTGTCTGAACACTCCTCTTCTCCAATCCCACAAACATTCTTTAAGCTACTAAATAAAATGCTTACTCCCTTTGTCTGGGGACAGAATAGATTGAAATTAAAACTATCCACGCTTCAGGGTGGTATGTCCTTTCCGGACTTTTATATTTACTATATGGCAGGACAGCTGAGATACCTTATGGAGTGGACTATAGCTGAAGTGCTGTCCAATAGGGAGCACCATCTTGCATACTATTTGGGCCTACAGCACCTTTGGACAGTTCTAGAAAGGAAAGCGGACAGTAGATGGATTCCATTGCACACACTTGCAACTCAGGTGTGGAATGCTGCCAAGTGCCTCTCACAGTACACGGACTGCATGTTGGACCGACCTTTATGGCATGATCCCAATTTAACTCACCTCTCTGAAGCTCTAGACCCTGCTTTCTGGTCTCGCCATGGACTTGTCAGCTGGGAGATGTCCTTATTGCCCCACATTTTAAAACATTTCAACAACTGCAGGAGGCCCATGATCTTCCTCGCCACTTCCACTATAGATATCTCCAGCTGCGCCACGCAGTAGCAGCACAGTTTGACGTTCCCCATAAAATATACTCCAAATATCCCCTCATAGGTGTCTTTAAATCGCAAGGCCCCAGAGGCATCATATCTGCGCTTTACACACACACCTTATGAATGCTAAAATTCAAGGGTCACCTCTCCCAATAGAAGTTAAGTGGAAAGAACTAATCCCATCTATGACGGATGAGGATTGGGATGAGGCACTAGCTTCTCACACTTTTTTTTCCCCTGCAATTAACAATAAACTCACCAAATTATTTTTCTTTCATCAATGTTATTTGACACCGGTCAGATTGTACAAAATGGGCAAATGTCCCACTACGGAGTGTAATAGATGTAAGCATCCAAGATCTGACTTTCTTCATATCTGATCTGGAACTGTCCGTTGATTAATGCTTTTTGGTTGCAGGTGTGGGAAGTAATGAATAGGCTCCTCCTGGGGCCTATTGATCGCTCCCCCAAATGTTGCCTATTGGGTATACTAGATGAGGATGCGTGGATTCACCACCAGATGATATTCATAAAGGAAACATTGTTTCTTGCTCGCAAGGCTATCGCACTCAGGTGGCTGGACTCCAGGTCCCCCTCGCTCGCCGAATGGATGGCCCTAGTGAACACGGCCATTTCCTATGAGAATATTTTGTTTTAACATAGGAGTTGTGCATCTAAGTTTCGCAAAGTTTGGGGTATATGGTGTGACTCACCGGACACTAACTACTCCCCGTCCCGATACTTGAGTCAGTGAGATACCTTGCGCACTTGAGTGGTCTAGAGGTTGGAGGGGACGATCCTCTACGGATGTACAGGGTACAGGCAGCCAGGACTGCTTATTGTATTAGTTAGTTAGGATGCATAGACTGTTCTTTATGGTTGGTTAGGCCCTCGGTTAGGGCATACATGTAATCATTGTTTTAACCATGTTGCGCACACTGTACATTTGTGTAAATGACTTGTAACACTTATATATATATACTTGTATATTATGTACAACCTTCAATAAACCTCAGGTTTAAAAAAAAAAAAAAAGTCTGTAGTGTGTTTTTCCACTTTAATTTTGTTTGTGATTCCAAATCCAGGTCTCCATTGCTTAATAAATTTGATTATCATTGATGATTTTTGTGTGATTTTGTTGTCAGCACATTCAACTTTGTACAGAACAAAGTATGAGAATGAGAATATTTCATTCATTCAAATCTAGATGTATTATTTGAGTGTACCCGGAGCTGCCCGGGTATAAAGTATCAGTGTGTTAATTAGGTTTGTTCCCAGGAGTCAAATCTATGCCCTTGTTTTTTGTTTGTTTTGTTAAAGGGGAAATTGCCAGGAGCCCTATTATACGCAATATACCCTGACAGTTCTGCACTGTTTAAGTAAATTGTAGCTTATGCACATTAAAAATAAACTAAAAACTTTAAACATCCTAAATACCTAATAGCCAAACTGAGATGTGATCAGAATGTATACAGAGCCTGGTTATATACAACATTGGCAGTGTTATATACAGCCTGGTTATGTACAACATTGGCAGTGTTATACAGTATACAGCCTGGTATACAACAATAACAGTGTTATACTGAGCCTGGTTATATAAAACATTGGCAATGTTATATGAAAGCTGGTTATATACAACATTGGCAGTGTTATATACAGCCTGGTTATGTATAACATTGGTAGTGTTATGCTGAGCCTGGTTATATAAAACATTTACAGTGTTAGTGGAGGTCCTATATACCTGTAGTATATACTGTAGTTGGTGGAGGTCCTTTCTACCTGTAGTGTATAGTTCTGAGGTCCTGTATACCTGTAGTGTAAAGTTCCCAATCCCCCCCCCCACAGGTAGCCCCCATACTCTATACACTCCCCCCTCCTCTTCTAGGTTGCCCCCATACTCTATACAATCCCCCACTTTCAGGTAGCCCCCACACTCTATACCCCCCTCCTGCTGCGAGTTTGTCAGAAGCCCGCCCCATTAACCCCACGCTGCCGAGCATATACATCACCTAGTCCCCGCTCCGGCTTGCTTCACGGATTCCCGGCACATTCCGCTCTGCCAATCAGTGCGCTGCCCCGCCACAGCACACTGATTGGCTGAGTGGGACGTAAGGACACCGGGTGCCCCGAAGCAAGCTGGAGCAGAGAGCAGGTGATGTATACGCTCCAGCAGGGCAGAGGATTAATGGGGCGGGCTGTAGACAAAATTGCAGCGGGATGTCCCTCCTGCTGCGAGTTTGTCTGCCCATAAAGTGTACAGGGCAGGGACCAGCAGCGGGTACATCCAGTGTGTTTGTACCCTTAGGGTATAAACCCACACACCGTATATGCAGCGTATTTACTGCTGTGATACGCAGCAAACTCGCAGCGAAATTGCAGCAGATTAGATCTAAATAACTGAACACAGCATCAAATCTGTACCAACAAATCTGCTGCGTATTTGTTGCATATATGCTGCATATACGGTGTGTGGGTTTATACCCTTACTGTATTTATTTCTGTGGATTTGTTGTGAGGCAGCTGGCCCTAGCAACCAATCAGATTCCAGCTCTCTGTGAAAATGAAAGTAGTAATCTTATTGGTTGCCAAGGCTTTCAACTGCCATTTCTGCCAGGCAGAGCTATAGCACTAGCTGTAGCACTGTGTGTGCAGTGTGAAGATTCTCCCATTCATCTCTATGGGGCGCTCTTCACCCTCCTGCTCCCCTCCTGTACATCTGGCAAGGACAGGACCTTCGCTCTAACCTGCCAAGGCACTCAATGTATCTGTGGGCCAAATTTGGGGTCAAATGGTTAAGGAATTTGGAAGGCTATACGGGACAGACAGACAGACTTTCATTTCTATTATATAGATATATGTGTATATATTATATAAATATATTTTTTCCCCTTTTTTGGACTGGAGTACTAGGATGCAATAAAAAAATACTTGGAATTTATAGAGCTCTCACCTCAAACAGTGATTTGCTGAGCGGCAGTGTCTTGCCCTAAGCATTAGGAATTAGAGCGCAGTGGATTAGACTACCATGTGTCTCCTTGCCCTAACTGCGTCTCCTTAACCTAACAGTGTCACCAGTTTCAAAGGGGAATTGCAGCTGACTGATTCACTTTAGGTAAACTTTAGATTCACTACGTAAAAAACACGGCCGCAATTCATAACACTGGTCATGCTTTTTACGTAGTGTGAACATAGCCTTAATGTGTATCATACATCCACTATATATTCATAATTTTATTTAAATAAATAAATTTAATACACTGTAGTCACATCTGGGTAATTTCACTATGAGTAAATTTGGCAGACTGCAAATGTATTATTTATCAAAAAAAAATCTATTTTTAAACAGCCCACATTCTGACTCATTGGTGAACACATGTTCTCTATTCCAATGTATGTATTCTAAACAACAATTAGCACTGATGGATGGATCACAAAATAACTTTATTTTTGCTTTGAGTCACATATTCAGCATTTCCGTTTTTGTATATATTTGCTGTCAGTTTTCCTGTAATTTTCTGTCCTGTTTAGTTATTTGAGAGTAATGACTAATATTACTGACCTCTCTATGCACCACTGATAAAATGTGCATAATATAGCTTGAGAGTACCACCTCTTTGCTTACTCCAGGAACAGACTTCATGCCTTCTAACTTGTCAACCTGAAACACTCGTACCAAACTGGCTACCAGATTTAATTAAACTTAATCAATTGTGTGAGCATCTTTGTTAGCAAAATATTAAAATACAATAATAATAAAAACAACAATAATAATAATAATAATAATAATAATAATAATAATAGTAAACATAGGTAATTTACCATATTTTTTTTCTCATACATACATATGGTTTCTTGTAGCAGTAAAAATGTATTTTTGGAAATGGCAGGTAGATTTAAATTCCTTTTTTCCCATTCAAAGAATGTGTTTAGGCCATACTAACATCATATTAGAGCCCTGATTTAGGGTGATATTACACAGGCCGATGAAGGCCTGATAATAACAGTAAATAAGCGCTGATCTGCTATAGTGGCGCACGTTTACTGGGCCTATTATCTGGGCCCGATTATCGTTTAACAAGGGCTGCAGGGACATCGTTACTAATGTCCTTGCAGCCCTTGCTTAACTTTATATGTTACCTTTCCAGGCTGCAGGGCTCCTCTTGCAGTCTTCTCCCCGGGTCCAGCGTGCTCCAGCTTCAGAGTGGCCTGTCTCAGCTGACAGGCCACTCATCCTATCACTGTGATTGGCTGAGCGGCCTGTCAGCTCAAACAGGTCGCTCTAAAGCTTGAGCGCGCGGGAGTGAGAGAAAGAAGATGCAAAAAGGAGCCCTGACGCCCCCCCCCCCCCCCGGACCGCTATTATACGTAGTGATGTGTCGTAGGCGCTCGACAATTATAGGTTGAAGCCTATATCCACGATCAGCCGATGATCGTTGTCATTGGCTGATCGTTGTATTTATTACACTATGTGATAATTGTCCAAATTAGGCCGACTCGGCCGACCAACGTTCCGTGCAATTGTACCCTTAGGGTCCATTTTCACAGAAAATTATATGACTGATTATCTGCCAAAGATTTTTTTTCCCTTTATTCTAAAGACCATTTATCTGTCATGGATATTTAGACATTTGAGCAGGATTTATGGTAGAGTCCCAATTCATTCAACGATACAATTCTACTCTAAAAATCGACAATGGGATCATGCTCAATTTTGCCCAACTGGAACCCAGTCACCGATGCCTTCTTTCCACTATTAGGTAGAGGCTTATATATGCTCCCATGGCAGAACTGACCCCTTGACAAAGTAGTTCACTCCAGCAACCACCTGGCTGGTATAGCAGAGCGCCCTAAACTCTTTGACAGTAATTTCAGTTTTTTTTCTGAAACTCAGGTTTTACCACATCACACACAGCTTGGATTTCATCATCAGCAGGCTTCTCTGTACCTGCCCCTGCCCTTAGCCGAATTGGTCGGTCCATCCTGAGTGCTAGCTCTGCAGACTACTCAGACTGCTCAGGGGCTCACTTATCAATGTGATGATGTCTGATGATCTGCCAAAGATTAAAAGCCAAAGCCAGGAACAGACTATAAACACCTATCAGGTCATAAAGGAGAGCCTGAGATTTTTCCTCTTTTCAAATCCATTCCTGGCTTTGGCTTCAAATCTTTGGCATCTGTCCGATAATCTTTGTAATTTGTGTAAATGGACCCTAAAATGTATGCTCCTGACTTGTATGCTAAATATATCCATAGGGTTCCATTCATCCAGTGGAGGCACAAAGAGTGTCCTTTGGTCTTGGTCAGGCTAGTATACAGAAGTATATTGTATAGTTTGTGTAAAACGTAGATGAAATCAGCACTCACTTGGTATTGTAGCTTAGTTTATTCCATAAACCACGGGTAGCGGGAAGGGAGAAACACTGGTGCTAGACATGAACTGGGACGGCCGTTTCTGGTGATCACGCCCTTCGTTAACCTATCATCTTGTGGACAAAGGGCCTGTTCACCAGAAACGGCCAGTTTGCGTCTAGCACCAGTGTTCCTCCTTCCCCGCTACCCGTGGTTTATGGAATAATCTGAGCTGATCTACAATACCGGGTGAGTGCTGATTTCATCTACGTAACCAAGTTTCCACAGAGAAACTTGTCTGAATATATATATATATATATATATATATATATATATATATATACCGTAGATCCCCTGATATTGGAGTTACGGAGTGTGGTGCAGGTCAGCTGTGTCTCCTACCAGCATATCTTACAGTTTTAGGCTATGTTCACACTACGTATGCCTGTAGTCTACTTACGCTTCCCGAGCGCCCTACGTAGCGATCTGACAGCAGTCTTTTACTTGGAAATCTTCGCCTAGCCCCGGACACCCCACAGAACCTTTTGGATCAGCACAAAAAGCTTGCAAAATGAATAAATCACCACTACGTATGGGACCGCATGTTACGCTACGGGTGTAAGTTTTGGCATTTTTGTCCTAAAACAATGGTCTGGTTCATTTTTTACGGCACCGTGAATGATCTGGGCGTAAATTCGTACGTAGTGTGAACTGTGCAGCCACTCCTGGTTTTGGTTGCAATACTTATTGAAATATACTGACTGAAATATACGTAGTGTGAACGCAGCCTAATATAGTTATATTGTAATATAGTTGACTACACTTTTTATGCAGCTTCATCCCTTTAATTAACACTGAAATCAATTTTCAACATGCATAAATGAAGATCTATACGATGGCCCTCGGAGGACATTATATAGCCAGAAATGAAAGCTTAGATTTTTTGAACAGACAGCTCTCCAGCCGGGCACATAGAGAATTCTGTCAGAACCAAAGCAATACTTATTGGACATGAGAATCATGAGTCTTCAGATGCAATTTAAAAAAAAATTGTTGGAAACAGCAGGAGCACTCCATTCCTAGTGTCCATTCCTGTGTTGTCACTGGTCTTCCTCTTTGATCTCAATTACATCATAGGCAGATCCAGCTTGATAAGATAATGGAATCCCATGATGCATTCAAACAATTCCAGGATCTAGAATTGTGGGTATCTGTTCTTCACTGTTACCATGTCTAGCCTATGTTAATTATTACATTGCCTCAAGCTATTTTTTTTTCATAAAGGGGTATACCAGAGTTCATTAGAAAAAAATATATATGCAAAATTATCTCACAGGGAGCAGCAGAAAAACACAAATATTCCACCCTAAGGCTTTGTTTACACATAATTTTAACCAGGGAAAGGGACTCCTGATTTTGGTTAAAAATATTGACTGAAATATTAACCAAGCCCTATTATAAATCATTACCTTTTATAGACACATGTCACTCCCTATAGATTCCTTCTTATTACAGTGAGTGTGGGCGGAGCTTAACCCCTTAAGGTCAAAGCCTATTTTCGTTTTTGCGCTTTTGCTTATTCCATTTTAAGTTTAAAAGTCCATAGCGCTTGCATTTTTTCACCTAGAGACGTATATGAGCGCTTATTTTTTGCGAAACCAATTGTACTTTGCAATGACCGGCATTATTTTTCCATAACATATGCTGCGAAACCGGAAAAAAATCATTTGCGCTGTCAAATTGGAAAAAAAAAACGAATTTGTTTTGATTTCGGGGAGTTTTGCATTTACGCCGTCCGTCCTATGGTAAAACTGACTTGTTATGCATGTTCCTCAAGTCGTTACGATTACTATGATATATAACATGTATAACTTATATTGTATCTGATGGCCTGTAAAAAATTCAAACCATTGTTAACAAATATACGTTCCTTAAAATCGCTCCATTCCCAGGCTTATAGCGCTTTTATCCTTTGGTCTATGGGGCTGTGTGAGGTGTCAGTTTTTGCGCCATGATGTGTTCTTT
This sequence comes from Dendropsophus ebraccatus, assembly GCF_027789765.1. Taxonomy (NCBI): domain Eukaryota; kingdom Metazoa; phylum Chordata; class Amphibia; order Anura; family Hylidae; genus Dendropsophus; species Dendropsophus ebraccatus. The sequence continues at coordinate 73,173,413 of NC_091460.1, forward strand.
CTATCGGTAACTTGATTGCGCATATACGACTTTTTGATCGTTTTTTATTACATTTTTTCTGGATTTGATGCAACCAAAAATGCGCAATTTTGCACTTTGGAATTTTTTTGCGCTGACGCCGTTTACCGTGCGAGATCAGGAATGGGATTAATTAATAGTTTTGGCGATTACGCGCCCGGCGATACTAAATATGTTTATTTATTTATTTATTTATTTATATTTATAAAATGGGAAAAGGGGGGTGATTTGGACTTTTATTAGGGGAGGGGATTTTTTATTAATAAAAACACTTTTTTACTTTTTTTTTTACATGGACTAGAAGCCCCCCTGGGGGGCTTGTATATACATAGCACTGATCTCTCATAGAGATCAATGCTGTGTATATACACAGCAAAGATCCATCAGATCGGTCATAGATTGCTATGGCCTGCTGCAGACCATAGCAATCTATTGCCGAGCCGGGATCAGCATCATTCCGACGCTGAGGCCCGGCACAGGCAGAAGAACGGATCGCGGGGGGGAGATCCGACCCACTAGACACCAGGGATAGTGTGCATAAAGCACTTCAATGCAGCTGTCAGGTTTGACAGCTGCATTGAAGTGCCTAATTAGCCGGCGCGGCAACGGGACCCGCGCCGGCTAACAGAGGCACTGCCCGGCTGCACGTGTCAGCCGGGAACACCCCCCGCGGCGCCATGACGTATCAGATACGTCATGGGTCGCTAAGGGGTTAAGCAGCAGCCCATGTGTGTATCTAACCATAGTTCCCATCATCCATGGTTTGCATCTACTTCATGCTGTTGTTCCTGTATTTCTCTTCCTGCTGAATAGTAAGGGCATCTTTTATGAAAAGTGGGTGAAAAAACAAAAACAAAAGCTGAGACATAAATCATTTATTTTTCTTCAGCCTCTTCATGCTGTGCTCATTAGCTGCTGAGCTTCTCACATTTGTTTCCAGCTCCCATACACTGTTGTTTTATATTCAAACAACCTACCCAAGTGAGCATGTGCGACCAGCAACTTGAAGTTTAACTACAGGTCATAACTTGAGATAAAGGTGTAGTGAAATATATTCGAAAGTTCGAAATTTGATTCGAATAGACTGTGATGCTCGACTATTCAATCGAATATTGAACCCCATTAAAGTCAATGGTTTAAAAAATGCTCATTTCTTGGAAACCTAAATTCGATCACTTGGAGGTCAACAAGTCCATAATTACACCTTTAGAAAATGATGCAAACAACTCTGGATTGCAACTGATAAAGCAGGGAAGCAGTATTAAACCACTATCACAGGTAACGGCAATAATACCGCTCTGCATTGGGCCCTCGTGTTCTCTTTTATGAATATAGCAGCAGGTACGGCACATGACACAGCTCTATTTACTCCTATGGAGCTGTCGTAAAGAATAAACACTTTCCAGCGAATGGATGAATTGAGCCATGGGTCACGTGCCGTACCTGCAGCTGTATTCATAATAAAGAAACCAGGGCCTGATATCGAGATTGGCGGGAGGTACTGAGGTCAGACCTCCCCACCCGATTTCTCACTTGCCCCCTATTTTGTGGATAGGGGACAAGGGAATTTTGCCTGGACAACCAATTGAATGATATTAATAAAGGCTATATTTTAATATATTTTTTACATTGCTTGCTTATTTTCTTTCTACTGTCTGAGCAGAGAGATTTTCTATGGGGATTTGCTACTGCTCTGAACAGTTCCTGTCTGGGACAGGGATGTCAGCAGAGAGGACTGTGTCAGACTGAAAAGAATACACCACTTCCTGCAGGACATAAAGCAGCTTATAAGTATGGGAAAACTTGATTTTTAAATAGAAGTAAATTACCAATTTACAGTGGTACCATGGTTTAAAAGTAACTTTTAAGAGCGTTTTGAAAGAAGAGCTCACAGTTTTTCAATATTGTGACTTGATTTAAGAGCATTGCTTTGGTTTAAGAGCATGGTCTGCAGCCCTGTACTCTGACCCAGGAAGTCTCCCTTACCTTCCAAGTCATAGCAGATCCACTTCAGGCTGGGGCTTACATCAGGGGACAGGACTGTGGAGGTAATATCTCCATAGGTGTAACCCCTCTCTCCCTTGACAGAGAGTGCTGCTATACTGTGCTCACCCTATACCCTGCTCATTCTTTCATACTCCCTGCAGTCTCTGTCAGTCCTGATTGGTCCATGCTAAATACACGCTTCTTCTCCATTGCTGTCATGTGACCACACAGACCTCTGACAGCAGCCCTGATTCTCTATTCTAGCCTGTTGTACTATGCTACTGCATTATAGGGATCTGCAGTATCTACAAACTGCTGCTGTGTTATCAGATTTATGCAGTTACTATATGTTATACTCCACATGCTAATTGTTATACCGTACAGTAACTTATAATATGACATATCCAGCTGTTTATAAATGTTTGTTTCTTTTGTTTTACATGTTAACCAGAATATAAAATCATTATTTTTGGGGTCTGCAATTCAATGATTTGGATTACAAGCACAGTCCCGGAACGAATTATGCTCATAATCCAAGGCACCACTATATATAACTTTCTGAAACCAGTTGATTTCAAAGAAAAATATGTCCGCCAGACTGCCCCTTTAATCCCCAGGAGAAGAAAATATTTGTAGATACTATGTTGTGAGTTTATAACATGTACTTGTGTCAGATATTTAGATGATAGATAGATAGATAGATAGATAGATAGATAGATAGATAGATAGATAGATAGATAGACAGATAGAACAGTCAGTGTTAGGTGAGACATATTGCTAAACACAAAAAGGTCAAGGTACAGAGTTGACAGATATTAAAGTTATTACGTAATTTTTATTTACCTACTTTACATATATTATTTTGTACATAACATAATCAGTAGGGCAAAGGTTACATTATTAAATAGTTTTGAGACAGAAGAAATAAATACACTTCAAGCATTTTTCTCTTCCTATTGAGCACATTTATAAACCAAAAAAAAAAAAAAAAAAGTTTCAATCGCAGCTGTATTCTTTGACTTTACAGATGCAAGTGGTGTTGAATAAAAACTGTGATTTTACTTTTGTATGAACGTAGGAGAGAGCATTGTAAAATGGTGCCAGCTGTAAACTGGCATTTAGAAACATTGTTCTTTGGGGGAGGAAAAAATCAAAAAGAAGGAGTCATGTCAAAATGTTTGCATTAATAAAGACAGAATTTGAGCTTTTCTTTGGGACACTGCTCATTATGCCTCCTTCATACATATTTAGCAACATGTCAGTAAATAGAACTGAGTCATTTAAATTTAATTATTTATAAAGCAAAAGAAAATTCTTTCCTAAGTACACCACCCACCAGGCTTATTTTTCCCTGTTTCTTTTATTAACAAAGGATATAAATTAACAATTGGTTCTGAATGGCACAATTAATGTCCTCATCTGTGCCCCTCTATAGAGTATATAGCTGATTAAACATTACTCTTTTAGTCTATGTTTCCACAACCAAAAAATGACGGCCATTTTTGGGGAGAGCTGTCAATTTAACACCAAAAGACAGACATCAGCTGTTTCCACACATAGTTTTCCTGTCATTCATTTGGTCAATCTTTTCTCAATCAAAACCAGGAGTGGGCTGAAACTGTGGAAATCTTATCATTATAATTTTGCCCTATCAGTTCCACTCCTTGAAAAAAGACTAACCAATAGACTGACGGAAATACTATGTGTAAACATAGCCATCAATTGGTAATGACTGCCCCAAATAGTGATAATGCACAAAGACAGCTGTAGTGGGAACATACAGCCATGGGAGCCATACAGTGTGTATCCTCTGTATGAGGGTCATTATGGAAGTCTGAAGCATGTGAACAGAACAGTGTCTGTTCACATACTATTCCTGTCAGTCTTTTGGTTAGTATTTTTTAAACAAAAACAGGAATGGAACTGAGACAGTAAAATTATAATGAAAAGATTTTCACTGACTCTGTGTTTTTAACCTACTCCTGATTTTGGTTAAAAAAAGACTGACCTTCAAATAAAAAAAAAAAATCTGACCAAAAGACTCATGGAAATAGTATGTGTGAACATAGCCTAAGAGAGGAAATCAAAAGAGAGGGATTTAGAGGTAGTAATTTCTGACATCTTCAGAATGACTGAACAGTACAGCCAGGCAGTAGGAAATATAACTAGTAGAAAGAGAGATATTGTAAAGTTTTTAATAATGTGTACCTCCAGTAGCCAGTACAACTTTCACACTTCTTACATGTACAAATAAAACTAAAATCACAACATTAAAGAATCCTACTACCCCCCCATTTATACTTTCTGAAAGTTGACACCTTGCACATTATTAAAATGTCACTCTGCACCTGCATACAATTTTGTTTTGAAACTTTTTGATACTTTTTCTAAACAAAAAGGTGCTAATTGATGCTGAAAGTGTGACACAAGCAGAAAAATACAGTATGTGCACCCTTCCTCATCAAATCAAAGTTTAACATGTACATAGTTCATACATCACTTAGACCTATGTCTACATGCATATATGTTCATAAAACCACCATACCACAAACTAACACAAAAAAAAATTGGTTTCAAATTTGGACACAAAAAAGAAGGTAACAACCAATAAAGCAAACTTTTAATACACCTTGTGCTAAAGGCATCCATGTCCACCTTCACATAACTTTGGGAAAAACAAGAATTGGAAAAAAAAAATAGTTAAAATAATAGATCAAAGTTCTTATATACCACAACCATCCACAGCAGGGATGTCAAACTCAAATACACAGTGGGCCAAAATTCAAAAAATTGGGCAAAGTCGCGGGCCAACCATATTTAATGAAGATTGCATGCAGCGTTCCAGGCCCTGTCAGCAGTGTGCGTCTCCCCCTGCCATATCTATAACTCACCTTACACATGAAAATGTCCCTTACCCACCTATATACAAGTTCCCAATCCATAGTGCCTAAAATGGTAATAATGCCCCCTTTCTGTCCCTCATGCAGTACTAGTTTCCTTACTGTCCTAAAGTAATTGCACCTACATGGTAGTTACCCATTATATCCCCCAAGCAGTAGTTAATCCTATAATTGTCCCCAATATAGTAGCAAGCCCTCCCATTAGTTTCTTATATAGTAGCCAGCCCACGCATATTATAATCTGCTGCAATGTCAGGTGGGCCAGATTAAACACAGCAACAGAAAAGCGCGGCGGGCCAAAAATAATGGCACAGTGGGCCAGATTTGGCCCGCGGGCCAGAGTTTGACATGACTGATCTACAGCAACAATATACTGTGCTCTCAAAAATGCTGAGACCATGCACTATTTATCCATCAGGCAAAAAACTGTGATAACACATGCTGCACGCCAAAAAATTATTACTATACTATCAAAATGTACATTTATTGAGGATGCAGAGGATACCATTTATAAATATGCAACTTAAATATTAGTACAGGCAAGCACCTTCATGCAATTTTGCATCAAACACATATCATAGGTAAAGACAGCAGAAAAATGCAAATTTGCTAAAAAGGGGGAAAAACTGCATATTCAAACAAATAACTTATGCAAACATGTGAGGAATCGATACATACCACACACATCTACCTTCATAGGTGTGTGCATTAAGAAAAAAGCAATGAGCCACACAGTTTGGGCATACAAAAAAAAGGGCATTTTATAGATGTATCATTTTCCATCACTGTACAAATCCCTTATCAATAATTCTAATCATTCCTAAGCCTAATGAACTAAGACAGCTTTTTAGAAGAATGTATTATGGATGCTTTATTACTCCTACATTATGAGTGCAAGACCCAGAACATGTAATAATTGGCAAAAACTAAAACTGATATTTTATAGCGACAGTCTGTGGGTAACAATGTCATTTCTGACTGATAAGAAACTGATAGAAATTATTTTCACCTGTCAGAAATTTTTTATACATTCCTCTAGAAATAATTATTTTTGCTATGACTGTAGCACATGACAGGTATCGCCAGACAAGTGGTTAGTGGATTAAACACTTAAGAATGAGTTTGGACAGGAAACAGACAGCATAATATGTACAGACTTTATTGATGTTTGCGTTAGGTTCTTGAGTCATGGATAGAAGATGGAGTTATGTTTAATAGAAGGATCAGATGAACAAGTGCCATTGTCTCACTTCTCTGCTTCAGGTCCTTATGAAGTGAATAGGAACTGAAGCTGCAGTAACCTGGCGCCATCATTACACTGAGGACTGAGCCAACTGTTTCTGGACCTATGCTTAACCCCTAACCACTAAGGGCGTACCTGTACATTCTGAGTAAGGGAGTTTAGAGGAGGGTTCACATCCTTGACCCCACTCTGAACTGCGCACCCGGCTAGTTAGCCATTTAAATGCGGCTATCAAAACTGACAGCTCAATTTAAATAGATTTTAATCCCCATCCTTGGTAGTCTAGTGGCAGGATCAGCCTGGTGCTCTATTACAGTAGGCTCCAGCAGCCCATAATAATGAAGCACTAACATATGAGAGATCAGAATACAGAAGTCCCCGGAGGGTATAAGTTACACATCCCATAATAAAAGATAAAAATAAATCACCCCCTTTTCCTATTTTAAAAATAAATGAATAAACATATTTGGTATTGATGTGAATAATTGCACAAACTATTAAATTAAGGCATTTTTGATCTAGCACAATAAATTATTAAGCGCAAAAATATGCCAAAGCGCTAAATTGCTGATTTTTGGTCACATCAAATCCAGAAAAAAATGTAATACAAAGTGATCAAAAAGTCACATATACACAAGCAAGGTACCAATAAAAAAAGTACAGATGATGGTGCAACTTCACAAAGCCTTATAGACCAAAAAAATAAAAGTGTTAAAAGGATGGTAGTAGAGCATTTATTTAAAACAGAAATAGGTAAATGGGTAGCATTCACATATAGACGTATAATAAAAGCATCAAGCAGTGCCAGTGGACATATTAAGGAATAGTTGTAGTATTGCATACACATCCACTATACTATTAAATAAGCCCCCGCTATACAGCTCCTCACAACCTAGGAACCCGAAATGCACCAGGAGAATGGCAGAATCTCCACCCCCATGCTCCAGGATGGATTTAATATAACTGGAAACCTCTTACTAGAATTTAATGCCAATTCTTTCTGCCAATTTCGCCTAGTGACGAAACATGTTGGAAGGGCTTAAACACACTAAGTTGAATATTAGGGTGATTTCAAATTGCCCAGTACTGCAGACTGGGTATCAAAGATATAGGGGGGGGGGGGGGATCCTATTATAGATACTTGTCACAATAATATCAGCTTTGTAATGGGCTTTTATAAAGACTACAATATAAGTTACATTCTTGGGGTGGGTGTTGTTGTAATAGGGCTCTTTTGCCCCAGGCTACAGCCTGAGAGTTTTGGTTATTTACGGTATATGGGTAACTTTGACCTGCTTGAGAGTTTCAGTTGTTTATATTGTTCTCAATAGGCACATTTGTTAGAGACATTCTTGTGTCTTACTGTCTTACTTGTCTAAAAGGATTTGCAAAAATGAATATACATGCTGTAGAAACCCTTTTCAGATGTATAGAATATGTATACAAATTTAAAAACAAATGTGGTAATAACTTTATGATGCCTGTATCCACTTATGTATCCAAAAGATTGGTCCCTACTGACCATGGTATCTAAAGCGTTATCTGTCAGGATCAATGTAAATTTCATTCCTGGCATTTGCGGTGAGAGGCTATCCTTATATATGACAGTCAGTGAACATAATGTTTTGTCCATATGGAGTAAGGACCAGTTCACACTAAGCAAAAGTGGTGGAATCAGCAAGGTAAGTGTTCTACCCAGAAAGCGGTCTCGTGGAATTTCGCACGGAATCTACGAGAAAAGTGTTTCCGGAATCAGCGCTCTTGGAATTCTGTGGGGAATTCTTGGGCATTCCACAAGCATTCTGTGTGGAATGCAAGTGGAATTTCCGCACTGAAATGTGGGAGGGAGACACAAACAATGTTCTGCAAAGTTGTTTTTAGAAGTTTTCTTTTTGACAATTCTGTGCTGATTCTGTGCTAAAAAATCTCACAGTGGAAAATCAAAGCCCCATTGATTTCTATAGGATTCCGCCAGTGGAAGAATGAACATGTCTATTCTAGCAGAAAGCAGATCCGCTACGGAACGTTCTGCATGGAAATTCCACTGTGTGAACTGCAGAGCGGAATTTCCATTGAACTCAATGAAAATTGAGTCTGCAGCAATCTTATGGGTGGAATTTTCAGTGTTGATGAGGAGGAAATGTAATTAAAACCACACGCAGGAAAATGATGAGGGGGTGTGAAGGGGGTGGAACGGAGGGCGCGGACTCAGAGTCTGCGCAATTCACCATCCGTTCCGCCAAAAGATCCGCCGAAAACCTACTCCAGTCCTCAGCTGGCGTAGGTTTTCGGCTGTGCACACCGACGCGCACGGGATTTATGTAGAGGCAGTCCGCCTCTACATAAATCCCCGTAGCGCTGAAGATGTGGGGACATTTTTAAGTCCGGTGTAAAAAACGCCGGACTTAATAAATGTCCCCCTTAGTGTTTATTCTCGGACTCCCGGGGTCGCCGTCCCAGAAGTTCTATGTGATTGTGTCATTAGTGAATCCTTATAGGAGTTAGCACATTGTTTATTTTTTATGCTTGAGAAAGGCCTGTATTAGATACATCAGGCCGAACCACGTTGCAATAAAGAGTATATGGTTTAATATACGTCCATGGTTTGATGACTCTTGGCTGCATATATATGCAATAGTTTCAGTACTTCTGCACTGATCCTTTTCGTGGGGATTTTTTGGTCTGGTGATCTGCCCTGGTTGCCTTGTTGCACATTTTCCTCCTACCCCCTGGAACAGCTGCAAAGTACAACCTTATATGCCTAGGATAGAGTTGTGCCTATACATTGCACAATTCGTCCAAGAGAGTGGATCCCTGCAGCACCTTGCTAAAACACTCCTTGCCCTCTCATACTACACAAGATAGTGCCTCTCCCTCCCTTTCTCTCTCACATTAGATTCCATTGATACATTCCATCTCGATTTCATTTTGATGTGATCGATATCATTCAGTAATAGGAATGTTCTCAAGATGCCATTTATAGGTGGTTAGTATGTATGGCAGAATTTTGCTAACCATTTTGTTCAAACCATTATATTGTCATTTTCTGGAAAATGTTCTCAAAATAAGCTGTGAAGAAACAGTATAAACATAAGTGGCTGTCAGCAGTGCTGTTTATTACTATTCAACAGACAAAAAGCAGACTGTCATAATAAAAGGCATTTATTTGTTTCCCATTTCTGACTGGAAAGGGGCTGGAAAGGGGAGGTGTCGTTGGTCATAATTGTAGAACACATAAATAATAATAGCAGCTTTCAAATCTTATAGCAAAAGGATATTCAAGGCAGTGGAGAAAAGAAGAAAGTAGATTTAGCTAGCAAAACCTCATCTTAAGGGATGCTTAAAATATTGATGAAGGTTTTGTGTATTCTCTGTATATTTTGAAGAATATAAACTAGTACTTGAGGCTTCATTGATTTAAGTATGTCATTGAAATGTATCCCTATGTAAACATAGCAGGTATAGCTTTATTAGACTCCATTCACACTGGATTTAACGTGTATAATTGGCATATTTATCAGAAATATCTCCCAGTGTAGATGCTGAATACAAAGCCATGACTTTTGCCACTATATAGAAAACAGTTGAATAATTATTCACTCTTTGATTTAAATTTTTTTTTACAAAATTTAGTTTTTACTGTCACATTTTCTATTGGGAATTAGGGTAATGTTTATATTGTTTATAATGTAGTAAGTATTGTAATTTATTGTTATATAGATAGGGAATAGAATGAAAAAAATATTGGATAGAATACAAGTGGTGGCCAGAGTATACATGTATAGTGTATATGGTGTATACATATAAATTGTATATACACATCTATATAACTTTTAATGTACTTTTAATAGAAAACAAGTTCTTCTTATCCGGAGTTTCCCTTTAAGGAACATATATTTCTTAAAAATGGTTTAAATTTTTCAAAAACCATCAAATAAATTAAAGTTTTATATATATATATATATATATATATATATATATATATATATAGTCCTGTTATATTCAGAGGGTACAGTACACATGGTCCTGTTACATTCAAGGGTACAGTACACCAGCTGGACTCTCCCATATAATCTGCAGTGTGGTAATACTCTGCAGAGCCTGTGATGACCAAGTATCAGCACCAACATACATTATAGCCTCCTGGCTGCCCCTGCATAGTGTATAGTCTACACGGGGGGGGGGGGGGGGGGGGGTTTAAAGAGGAGATGATGGAGTAGGGAGGAGATGATGGGGTACAGAGGAGATGATGATGGGGGTACAGATGAGATGATGGGGTAGAAAGGAGTTGGAGGGGGGAGAGATGAGATGATGGGGGTAGGGAGGAGATGATGGGGGTAGAGAGGAGGTGATGGGGGGCTGATAGGAGGTGAGAAGAGATGATGGGGGGCTGAGAGGAGGGGATGGGGGCTGAGAGGAGGAGAGTGGAGGTGATGGGGGGCTGAGAGGAGGTGAAAGGAGGTGATGGGGGCTGAGAGGAGGTGAGTAGAGGTGATGGGGGGCTGAGATGTGGTCATGGGGGGCTGAGGGGAGGTCAGTGGAGGTGATGGGGGCTGAGAGGGGGAGCAGGGCACCAGCAGCGTCTGCTGCACACTGTCCCCCTGCAGGATCCGGGAGTGGCGGCTTGAGGAAGGTCGGCAGCGGGCGAGTGATGGGTGCAGAGAGGAGGTGAGGAGGTGGATTTTGCATAGGGGGTCTAATATCGGGGCGGGAGAGTCCTATTCTGACCTGAGAGAGATCGTCCAGCTCCCAGAGAACTGGGCCGGGAATGAGTTGTGGTGCGCGGGGCTCCTTTGCCTTGACAGAAGTGGGATGTGGTCCGGAAGATGGGGCAGCCCCCGCATCCACCCGCATCCAGGGCCACCAGGTAGAAGCAGGGGTGGTGGGCAGCGGGTGCGGGGGCTGCCCCATCTTCCGGTCCACGTCCCACTTCTGTCAGAGCCCGCGGCGGGGGAGCCCCGCGCACCATGACTCATTGCCGGCCCAGGTATCTGGGAGCTGGACGAATCCCTCTCGGGTCAGAATAGGAGTCTCCGGCCCCAATTAGACCCCCAACACAAAATCCACCTCCTCTCTGCACCCATCACTCGCCCGCTGCCGACCTTCCTCAAGCCGCCGCTTGAGAAAGCTTGAGCTTGAGAAAGACCGTGTGAGACGGTTGAAACATCGCTTTACTTTGCTGTGCTGCACTACATGGAATAACTTGCATGTTTGACTTGAATCTTTTCTGAGTGCCGTTGGAACTTGTTTGGATATCTCTCTCTCTATCTATCTATCTCTCTATCTCTCTATCTATCTATCTGTGTATATTGGTTATATATATATATATATATATATATATATATATATATATATATATATATATGTATATATATATATATGTATATATATATATATATATATATATATATATATATATATATATACACACTACAGTTCAAAAGTTTGGGGTCACCCAAACAATTTTGTGCTTTCCATGAAAAGTCACACTTATTCACCACCATACGTTGTGAAATGAATAGGAAATAGAGTCAAGACATTGACAAGGTTGGAAATAATGATTTGTATTTGAAATAACATTGTTTTTACATCAAACTTTGCTTTCATCAAAGAATCCACCTTTTTACAGCAATTACAGCATTGCACACCTTTGGCATTCTAGCTATTAATCTTTTGAGGTAAGCTTATTTGCCTGGATGGGCACTTCTGGCGTACCATACGGTCAAGCTGCTCCCACAACAGCTCAATGGGGTTCAGATCTGGTGACTGTGCTGGCCATTACCGATAGAATACCAGCTGCCTGCTTCTGCTGTAAATAGTTCTTGCACAATTTGGAGGTGTGTTTAGGGTCATTGTCCTGTTGTAGGATGAAATTGGCTCTAATCAAGCGCTGTCCACTGGGTATGGCATGGCGTTGCAAAATTGATTGATAGCCTTCCTTATTCAGAATCCCTTTTACCCTGTACAAATCTCCCACCTTACCAGCACCAAAGCAACCCCAGACCATCACATTACCTCCACCATGCTGAACAGATGCCGTCAGGCATTCTTCCAGCATCTTTTCATTTGTTCTGCGTCTCACAAACGTTCTTCTTTGTGATCCAAACACCTCAAACTTGGATTCATCCGTCCACAACACTTTTTTCCAGTCTTCCTCTGTCCAATGTCTGTGTTCTTTTGCCCATCTTAATCTCAGATATGGCTTTTTCTTTGCCACTCTGCCCTGAAGCCCAAAATCCAGCAGCCGCCTCTTCACTGTAGATTTTGACACTGGTGTTTTGCGGGTACTATTTAATGAAGATGCCAGTTGGGGACCTGTGAGGCATCTATTTCTCAAACTAGAGACTCTAATGTGCTTATCTTCTTGCTTAGTTGTGCAACGCGGCCTCCCACTTCTTTTTCTACTCTGGTTAGAGCCTGTTTGTGCTGTCCTCTGAAGGGAGTAGTACACACCGTTGTAGGAAATCTTCAATTTCTCGCATGGAATAGCCTTCATTTCTAAGAACAAGAATAGACTGTCGAGTTTCAGATGAAAGTTCTCTTTTTCTGGCCATTTTGAGCGTTTAATTGACCCCACAAATGTGATGCTCCATCTGCTCAAAGGAAGGTCAGTTTTGAAGCTTCTGTAACGAGCTAGACTGTTTTCAGATGTGTGAACATGATTGCACAAGGGTTTTCTGATCATCAATTAGCCTTCTGAGAACACTGGAGTGATAGTTGCTGGAAATGGGCCTCTATACACCTTTGTACTGTAGATATTGCACCAAAAACCAGACATTTGCAGCTAGAATAGTCATTTACCACATTAGCAATGTATAGAGTGTATTTCTTTAAAGTTAGGATTAGTTTAAAGTTATCTTCATTGAAAAGTACAGTGCTTTTCCTTCAAAAATAAGGACATTTCAGTGTGACCCCAAACTTTTGAACGGTAGTGTATGTATATATATATATATATATATATATATATATATATATATATATATATGTATGTAAAGGTTTTCCCACAAAAGTGGTACAAACATTGGTTGGTTACAAACACAGTATGTTACAAAATGCTTGCTAGCTGTAGGTCGCACTCATCGACACAAAATGTTGTATATGTTGCACAACCTAACTTTTATGCCCTTTTGTCCTCTACCAGGTCTGTAGTGCTGTTACAGAATTTTCTCCAAAGCATTATTGGGTGCTAACATGTAATCATGCACATCTGCCAACTAGTGTAAATAGTATGGTAGGAGAGCTGACCAATGTTTTTTGTCTTTTTTGCTGTGTTGCAGATAGGGGGAGTAACTGCCTCTACTTGGTCATACACTCCACCCATGCCACTCTGAGTGTTATTTTGGCCAGCATCAGGTTATGTTCACAAAGGTAAATGTTATCTTTATGTTCAGCAACTTTACCTATGCATTGCTAACCTTATACTTCAATTAGAAATCATCAGCATTTGAATATAGGTGGCTGAAGAAGTCAGATGGAGCCTTAGAGAGTCCAACAACGGCCGTACTTTTTACGAAAATATATGTTGCCTTGCCTTCTATGGAATCTATGTGTATACTCTCTGGCTGGGATCTCTCACTGCGCTGTAGACAACTGACATGTCAGGAAACCCTGTCAGTGCACACTATGGAGCGAGCGGCTCCAGGCTGTCGTCCATAGTGTGCAGTGGGGAGTTCTGATGCGAGCGCGCACAGATGCGCCCGCATCAGAACTCTGTGGTCCTAAAGATCATCCGGCCGGTACAGCAGTACCACCCGGGATGATCTTTTCAGAGACCAGCCGCTCTGTGACCCGGCCGGGTCTCGGAACGGCCGGTCTCTTATACTGTGTGAACATAGCCATAAGCTGTATTTATGTTTCTCCATACCCCCTAAAGCTGCACTCATAACTCTTCAGTCAGCGTTTTTTAAATGCTAAACAATTGGACTCGGGCATGCTCGAGATTTGGTCATTTCTAACTACAACACATAATAACTGCATCTTCAGTGTATGAAAATGCTAGTTGGGCTCCCTTCTATTTTCACCAGACTAGATTCAATAACTATAACTCACAGGCCACATTACAAGCCTCAGTGCAGCCAATCTCTCTGTCACTGTTGGTCAAACATCTCTCTCACTGAATAATAAGGTCGCTCACCATCCTTGTGACCCAAAAATTGTACATCTCCCCTACAGAGATGACCTATCATATAAGCCACATCATTGCTTATATACATATGTTAGCATCCTATTTAACAGGTTGTTGTATGTGCCACAGAAGGTACATTTATGGTGTGAACCCAGCTTAAAAACACAGCCTACCATCTAACAACACTGCGGCCTCATCTGGAGTATGCTGTTCAGTATTGAAACCCGATTCATAGAAAGGCTGCCCTAGAGCTCGAAAAGGAACAAAGGTGGGCAACTAAACTAATAAGGGGAATGGAGCATCTTGGTAATGAAAATAGATTAAAAGAATTACATTTGTTTGGTCTTGACAAGAGATGTTCGAGGGGAGATATGATTAATTTATTTAAATATATAAAAGGCCCCTACAAGAAATATGGGGAAAAGAAGTTCCAGGTAAAACCCCCTCAAAAGGGGCACTGTCTCCACCTGGACAAAAAAAGGTTCAATCTTCGGAGGCGGCAAGCCTTCTTTACCATGAGAACAGGGAATATGTGGAACAGTCACCCCAGGATCTGGTCACAGCAAAAACAGTAGACTGCTTCAAAACAAGTTCTTAAAAGTTCTTAGATTAAAATAACATAAATGTATATGTATATAAACTACCCATGATTAATCCCCCTTCTCTTCATCCATCCCCTCCTTGGTTGGACTTAATGGACATAGTATGGTTGAAAAAAGAACTATGTAACTATGATATGCAATACCTCTTTTGAACTTTTGGTCCTCATATGCAGACTTTATTTGGGCACATCATTTATAAACAACAAAATTAAGTAAGCTTTGTCCAGTATTTTCCTTCTATTTGCTAATTGGTATTTAACAATATTCTTTTTTTTTAGGTGTCTGAAGCCAAACACGATGTAAGGAAAATCTAACAAGCACAAACAAAACGCTACTTAGACATGCACAATCTATGTTTGACTTATTTATTCACATTCCTTTAGTGAGTCACATATGTATTAGAATTATTCATTCCAATTGCTTTCACTCGGATTCACTGAGTGCAGTATGGCTTCTGTCTGACTTTTTGAATCGATGCCATCAGTGAAACAGATGCCATGTCTTGGTTTTTGAGAAGAACATTATTTTGACATTACTCTGTTAAGTGTCAGCAAAATGCACTAATTAAGCAGGAAAAATGCAGCTGTAGTGATCACACATAGAGGTGTTGTAGTCAAAAAATTTCTAATCAAGATATTTCTAGGGTAGAAAACGTTTATTTTATTCTCGAAAATTTTCATAGCAACATTAGACTTTCAAAAAGAACATTTCATGGTAACAGTGCACATAGCAAACTTTGCTACTTTGGTTTGTTATGCTCTGGTGCTTTGAGACTGTCACAACTTGTCATAAAAACATATATTTCTGGATATAACCCTACATGACAAGGTTTAATCATTCATACTTCAGCATTGTTTCTCTTGGGAGTTTTAGTCACCTCAACGAAAAGCTGAAAAGGAATATTATGTATAAATTTCCATGTATCCAAATCTTAAATAACTTTTTGTTCTACTTTTGTTACACGCTGGTGCACATGTAAAGAACTGTCTAACTTTGTGCTTATATCCTTAGATTTGCAAAATGTTTCTTTCCAGGTTTTTTTTTTTACCTTTTATTTCTATGAAATTGTGATTGCTAGAGTAACTTTTCAGTTCTTATAAACAGCTTGTTATTTGAATAAATATTGTATTGTATTGGCTGTGAAAATAAAGTGTTCCTAGCTTTGTACCATATTCACAGAAGAGTTACATGTGCAGAAAAAGACTCCTACGCAAGTACAATAAATTGGTACCCTGGTGTTCTGTTGAGTGTTACACGTTTGCCTGTAGTAGAAATGTAGTATTACATAGAGAATATTAAAATGAATGGCCAACCATTTATAACACTGAGAGCCTCATCTGCCAAAAATAGAGCTGCTCCACATTTTACCTTTTGCTAATTGCCCAACATGGGAAATTTTTTTATTAAATTTAAAGTGTCAATGTTGTTATAATTTTTAAAATCTAAATCAACAGTAGATGTGATAAAAAGTTTGCAATTTACATTTATTTCTTGTTTTGTTGTTATAAAAAAAACAGCACTTCCTGTTGTCTACCTTTTTTCTAAAAAAAACAGGAAACAGAAAACAGGAAGTCCTGTGTATCCCAGGCCATCTGAGCAGTCACAGAAGGCAGTCATGTGATTGGTGAACACATTGAGCCATGACTCTCTGTACTGGCCAGAATTCCTGTGTTTAGTCTGTTATTTTCCTCCAGCACAAGTCAGAAAATCTGCCTTCAGGAGACTGGACCTGCATTTCTGGTAAATTCCCCTTTGTTTTACAGCATGATAACAACAAAACAAATAATGAATGTATATTGCAAACTTGCTTTATATCACATCTACTGTTAATTTAGATTTTGAAAGTTATAATGACAGTGACACTTAGCTATGCACCAAACAAATACATGGTACAGCAAATGTATTATGGGAATTCTTTTGACAGCATGGTGCTGTGTCACCCTAGTCATGGTGCTATTTCATCCTAGTCAGGACAGTGTCTGCTATTAAACAGGCAAACTTAACTTGTTAGAGAGAAGGATTCAATGAATGTACTAGGCTAGCATATACCATGTAGTGTGAAGTAATAAAGTCATATGACTTTAGGCTCATGAAGGTGTCAGGCTAGTTAGGACGCATGTGGCTAAATCGGGATAAACACTAAACTATCCTCAATGGCAGCCATGTTGTACAGTCTGTGCTATTCTCACTTGACTTGATGTCCTCTATGTACCTCACGGAGGCTGCCACAACCCATAGCAGCTATGTTGGAAGTTCTGAAGATCTCCAGAACTTAGGCATAATCTGACATTATAAATTGATGAAGAAAGTTTTTTTTTTATCTTTATCTTTCTTGAAGATAAATCCAGGCAACCCTGCACAATAATGCCATTTTAGGAATGTGATGTATTACATATGGTATTGGTAAGTAATAGAAGATCTATTTCCTTCCATTAGGGAATAATGGGGGTGTAGCCAGCTTCACCAAATATGTAGTACGGTAGCTTGGGAGCATTTCTTATTTAATATGCATTGGATTCTGTACCTTTTGGTACAGAAAAATTCTCCTTGGCATAGAAGTTAAATAAATATACCTTTATGTGCTAATCTCCCTCTTATGTGTTAAGATGAACACTTCACTCCACTGCTCCAGTAATAGGCCATGTTGATAGTTTTTCCATCTAAACCTGGCTTCGAATCTTCTTTAGGGTACAAACACACACACCGTATATGCAGCAGATACGCAGCAGATTTGATGGTGAAGACTTGATGCTGCGTTCACTTATTTAGATCTAATCTGCTGCGTATCTGCTGCGTATCGCAGCAGTAAATACGCTGCGTATACGGTGTGTGTGTTTATACCCTTAGCAGCAAAATACAATAGACCAGGGAGAGTTTTTTTTTTAATGATGTCATTAAGCTAAGATAAAAAGCTACAACATTCACAAAGCTTTAAAGTTCAAGATATTTCTTCCTTGCTCCAGCTGTAGAAACACTTGCCCTGAGGATTTTATTAAACCCAGAATTTCTACTATGATTTTTATCTGTTTTCAGGCATAACCCATGGTAAATCAGGCACCAGAGGAGGCAACACCTCTTTGTTGCCTTGCCACTGAGCCCCCCACCCCCCACCACCACCACCACCCACAAACACACACAAACAAACACACGTGCCCTTCAGGTGAGCTGGCCATTAGTTGGGGATAAGAAGCCGTGTTTTTTTTTTTTTTTTTTCAAACCTAGTAGCTTGTGCAAATATCATTGCCTTCTTCTTGGCTTACGGTAGGATACCGGTTGATAAATGTGACCCACTGTCTTTTATTTCAGACTAGAAAATGTACCCGGCGCTGCCCGGGTATAAAGTGTCAGTGTGTTAATTAGACTTATTCTAAGGTGCCCAGGAGGCCAATCTATGTCCTTTTTTTTTTTTTTTTTTTAAGGGAAAATCGCCAGTAGCCCTATATGCCCCTATATACCGGACAGTTCTGCACTGTTTATGTAAATTGTAGCTTATGCACATTAAAAATAAACTAAAAACTTCAAACATCCGTCCTGTATACAGTACCTGTAGTGTATAGTTGGGGTGGGGGACTGTATACCTGTAGCGTATAGTTGAGGGGGTCCTGTATACCTGTAGTGTGTAGTTGGGGGGCCTGTATACCTGTAATATATAGTTGGTGAAGGTGCTGTATACCTGTAATGTAAAGTTGTTGGAGGACTTTTATACCTGTAGTTTATAGTTTGAGGGTTCTGGATACCTGTAGTGTATAGTTGTTGGAGGTCTTGTATACCTGTAGTATATAGTTCTGAGGTCCTGTATACCTGTAGTGTATAGTTTGGGGGTCCTGTATAGCTGTAGTATAGAGTTGGTGGAGGTGCTGTATACCTGTATTATAGAGTTGGTGGAGATCTTGTATACCTGAAGTATATAGTTTGGGGGTCCTGTATAGCTGTAGTATAAAGTTGGTGGAGGTGCTTTATACCTGTAGTATATAGTTGATGGAGGTCCTGTATACTTGTAGTGTATAGTTTGGGGTCCTGTATACCTGTAGTATAGAGTTGGTGGAGGTGCTGTATACCTGTATTATAGAGTTGGTGGAGATCTTGTATACCTGAAGTATATGGTTTGGGGTCCTGTATACCTGTAGTGTTTAGTTTGAGGGTCCTGTATACCTGTAGTATATAGTTGGTGGAGTTCCTGTATACCTGTAGTGTATAATTGGTGGAGGTCCTGTATACCTGTAGTGTAGAGTTTTGGGGTCCTGTATACCTGTACTGTATAGTTTTGTGGTCCTGTATACCTGTAGTATAGAGTTGGTGGAGGTGCTGTATACCTGTAGTATATAGGTGGTGGAGGTCCCGTGCACCTGTAGTGTATAGTTTTGGGGTCCTGTATACCTGTAGTGTCCTGTATACCTGCAGGGTCGTATTTACCATTAGGCACTCGTGGTCTGCCTAAAGCAGCACCTTGCATGGGGGCAGCACCGGGGAGCAGGGGGAAGGAAACAACTTTTTAATTTTTATTTTTCTAGTCTTCCACCTCCTGTTTAGACTTGCCAGAAAATCTAGTGTCTTTTCGAAGGGGGGTTTGGTAGTATTGGTCAGGTCTGGTGTGGCAGTGTTATCCAGTCACGGTATGGTGGTATTGGTCAGGTCTGGTGTGGCGGTGTTATCCAGTCACGGTATGGTGGTATTGGTCAGGTCTGGTGTGGCGGTGTTATCCAGTCACGGTATGGTAGTATTGGTCAGGTCTGGTGTGGCAGTGTTATCTAGTCACGGTATGGTAGTATTGGTCAGGTCTGGTGTGGCAGTGTTATCCAGTCACAGTATGGTGGTATTGGTCAGGTCTGGTATGGCTGTGTTATCCAGTGACAGTGTGGTGGTATTTGTCAGGTCTGGTATGGAAGTGTCATCCAGTCACAGTATGGCGGTATTGGTCAAGTCTGGTATGGCGGTGTTATCCAGTCACAGTGTGGTGGTATTGGTCAAGTCTGGTATGGTGGTGTTATCCAGTCACAGTGTGGTGGTATTGGTCAGGTCTGGTATGGCGGTTTTATCCAGTCACAGTATGGTGGTATTGGTCAGGTCTGGTATGGTATGGCACTGTTATCCAGTCACAGTATGGCGGTATTGGTCAGGTCTGGTATGGCAGTGTTATCCAGTCACAGTGTGGCGGTATTGGTCAGGTCTGGTATGGCAGTGTTATCCAGTCACAGTGTGGTGGTATTGGTCAGGTCTGGTATGGCGGTTTTATCCAGTCACTGTATGGTGGTATTGGTCTGGTCTGGTATGGTATGGCACTGTTATCCAGTCACAGTATGGCGGTATTGGTCAGGTCTGGTATGGCAGTGTTATCCAGTCACAGTGTGGCGGTATTGGTCAGGTCTTTTATGGCAGTGTTATCCAGTCACAGTGTGGCGGTATTGGTCAGGTCTGGTTTGGCAGTGTTATTAAGTCACAGTATGGTGGTATTGGTCAAGTGTGGCATGGCAGTGTTATCCAGTCACAGTGTGGAGATATTGTTCAAGTCTGGTATGGCGGTGTTATCCAGTTACAGTGTGGTGGTATTTGTCAGGTCTGGTATGGCAGTGTCATCCAGTCACAGTATGGCGGTATTGGTCAAGTCTGGTATGGCGGTGTTATCCAGTCACAGTGTGGTGGTATTGGTCAGGTCTGGTATGGCGGTGTAATCCAGTCACAGTGTGGTGGTATTGGTCAGGTCTGGTATGGCGGTGTTATCCAGTCACAGTATGGCGGTATTGGTCAGTTCTAGTATGGCGGTGTTATCCAGTCACAGTATGGCGGTATTGGTCAGAACTGGTATGGCAGTGTTATTCCAATCACAGTGTGGTGGTATTGGTCAGGTCTGGTATGGCGGTGTTATCCAGTCACAGTGTGGTGGTATTGGTCAGGTCTGGTATGGCGGTTTTATCCAGTCACAGTATGGTGGTATTGGTCTGGTCTGGTATGGCCCTGTTATCCAGTCACAGTATGGCGGTATTGGTCAGGTCTGGTATGGCAGTGTTTTCCAGTCACAGTGTGGCGGTATTGGTCAGGTCTGGTATGGCGGTTTTATCCAGTCACTGTATGGTGGTATTGGTCTGGTCTGGTATGGTATGGCACTGTTATCCAGTCACAGTATGGCGGTATTGGTCAGGTCTGGTATGGCAGTGTTATCCAGTCACAGTGTGGCGGTATTGGTCAGGTCTGGTATGGCAGTGTTATCCAGTCACAGTGTGGCGGTATTGGTCAGGTCTGGTTTGGCAGTGTTATTCAGTCACATTATGGCGGTATTGGTCAAGTGTGGTATGGCAGTGTTATCCAGTTACAGTGTGGAGATATTGTTCAGGTCTGGTATGGTGGTGTTATCCAGTCACAGTGTGGTGGTATTGGTCAGGTCTGGTATGGCGGTATTGGTCAGGTCTGATATGATGGTATTGGTCAGGTCTGATATGGTGGTGTTAAAAGGGGGTCTAATAGTTATTACTGTGGATTTGTAAGGCAGCTGCCCTAGCAACCACAGCTCCCTGTGAAAATGAAAGTAGTAATCCTATTGGTTGCTAAGGCTCCCAACTGCCGCTTCTGCTGGCAAGCTGCTGAAGCTAATTATATCACCTGTGTGTGCAGTGTGGAGATTTTCCCAGTCATCTCTATGGGGCGCCGCTCTTCCCCTTCCCCCACCCCTCCTGTACATCTGGCGGGGACGGGACCTTCGCTCTACCCTGCCCAGGCACCTAATGTATCTTTGTGCCAAATTTGGGGTCAAACGGTTCAGGCGTTTGGAAGTCTATATGGGACAGACGGACAGACAGACAGACAGACTTTCATTTTTATGATATAGATTTAGAGCCATTACAAAGGGAAAAGTGGGGATCCCTGCATGGTGATTAATAGCATTGAGTGAGCACTTAACTGTTTAAATGCTCAACTCGAGTAATGAAATCAATTTAAAATTCAAGCATTTAACCAGATGTCCCCTGCTCAGCAAAGCGGAGAGTGCCTGGTTAACATATTATATTTTTTTGTTCTATTTGCCGACATACCATCAGAGTTGTAATGTGTCTTGCAGAAAGTATCGAGGGATTGCGTCTAGTGTCACTGGCGTTTCAAAAAATATGTCATGTCAGACAGAAATTTCAAAAGCTTTGTTCAGCCCAGGTCTAAGTGCCCAGACCCTGACTGATTGCAAGAACAAGCAGGGAGAAGACTGCACTGCCATGCGATCTTCTCCACCCTTTCTGTTATTGAAAACAGTCAGGCTCATAGACTTACATTATCAGTCAGACTGATCACATGACACAGAGCTGGGATAGCAATGTGCGTGGACTTTTCTGGGCTCTTTCTCCCAATTGGTCAGGGTCTGAACACTTAGACCTGGACCGATCAAAACTTTTGACATGTATCTCTGACATGTTAAAAGTTTTTTGAAACAACAGTGACAATTTAAAAAAAACGGAAACCTTATGGAACAATAGATAACTGAGGCTAAAAGACGGCATTCCTCATCAAAAAGAATCAATTTTCTGCAAAAATGATTAAATAATATAATGAAGAGAAAAATGTCAATGTGAATAGAGCCATAATATAAGTATGTTTAACTATTTTACTTTACGGTTTATGTAACTGAATAATTAGAAGAAAAAAATAGGTTAGCCCATTATAGGTTAGCCTTTTCTTGATCTAGAGAAGTCAGAGTTCTGAACTGTAAAGGTCTCCTCTCAATGAAAACACTAAATATAATATAAAATGACAACTATGATCTTAAAATGCTAGTTTTAATTGGTTTTGGATAGAAGTTTAAAAAGATAGATGTGCTCATTTTGAAAAAGAAAAACTGATTATCCAAGAATAGCTGGTGCAGAGCAATCTAAGCTGAAATCCAAGTAAGATATAGAAGACTTATTTTTTTAACAATTCTGTACACTTCAAAACTATGTTACAATTAAATGTCTACCTTAAATAATTAGAGATGAGTAGTGATGAGCGAATACTGTTCGATCGAATAGATATTCGATGGAATAGTAAGGTATTCGATCTATATTATCGAATAGTTCGCCGAATATTCGAAAAATATTCGATAAGCGTTCAAATCCCCTAGCTTCCGGTTTTTACCTCCAAGTGGTCGAATATATGTTTTGCAATAATCGAATACTTGTTCCCATAGACTTTAATGGGATCGAATATTCGGGAGATATTCGTACGAATATTGAATATTCAAATATTTCACTATTCGATCATCACTAGAGATGAGCGAATAGTGAAATATTCGAAAGTTCGAAATTTGATTCGAATAAACCGGGATGTTACAATATTCAATTGAATATCAAACCACATTAATGTCTGTAGGAGAAAAATGCTCGACACTTGGAAATCAAAATTCGATGAATTGGAGGGCACCAAGTCCATATGACACCTTTACAAAGTATGCAAATACCTCTGGAATGCAACTGGGAAAGCAGGGAAGCAGTATAACAACACTATTACAGGGAACGATATTACGGGTATAAGCGGTCCCCAGCAATAATACCACTCCCTGTAATAGTTAATATAGAATTAACAAAGCAAATTTTCGTTCTAAAAAAGCTATCACATAATTGAATCACATAATTGAAACGAATAAATGCTTTTTCAATTAAATATACTGTTAATAAAAAATAAATATACAGTACAGACCAAAAGTTTGGACACACCTTCTCATTCAAAGAGTTTTCTGTATTGTCATGACTATGAAAATTTTAGATTCACACTGAAGGCATCAGAACTATGCATTGACACACGTGGAATTAGAAACTTAACAAAAAAAGTGTGAAACAAATGAAAATGTGTCTTATATTCTAGGTTCTTCAAAGTAGCCACCTTTTGCTTTGATTACTGCTTTTCACATTTTTGGCATTCTCTTGATAAGTTTTAAGTGATAGTCACCTCAAATGGTTTTCACTTAACAGGTATGCCCTGCCAGGTGTAATACGTGGGAGTTGCAAAAACCATCAAGCGCTACAAAGAAACTGGCTCACATGAGGACCGCCCCAGGAAAGGAAGACCAAGAGTCACCTCTGCTGTGGAGGAGGAGTTCATTCGAGTCACCAGCCCCAGAAATTGCAGGTTAAAAGCAGCTCAGATTGGAGACCAGGTCAATGGCACACAGAGTTCTAGCAGTAGACACATCTCTACAACAACTGGTAAGAGGAGACTTTGTGTAGCAGGCCTTCATGGTAAAAAAGCTGCTAGGAAACCACTGCTAAGGACAGGTAACAAGCACAAGAGAATTTTTTGGCAAAAGAACACAAGGAATGGACATTAGACCAGTGGAAATATGTACATTGGTCTGATGAGTCCAAATTTGAGATCTTTGGTTCCAACCACCGTGTCTTTGTGCAACGCAGACAAGGTGAACGGATGGACTCTACATGCCTTGTTGCCTTTGTGAAGCATAGAGGTGGAGGTGTGATGGTGTGGGGGTGCTTTGCTTGTGACACTGTTGGGGATTTATTCAAAGTTGAAGGCATACTGATCCAGCATGGCTCCCACAGCATGTTGCAGCAGCATGCTATTCCATTCGGTTTGCGTTTAGTTGGGCCATCATTTATTTTTCAACAGGACAGTGACCCCAACACACACCTCCAGGCTGTAAGAGGGCTATTTGATCAAGAAGGAGAGTGATAGCGTGCAACGAGATGGTTTTGGGTGAGATGGACCTCAGAGTGAAGGCAAAAGGGCCAACAAGTGCTAAGCATCTCTGGGAACTCCTTCAAGACTGTTGGAAAACCATTTCTGGTGACTACCACTTGAAGCTCATCAAGAGAATGCCAAGAGTGTGCAAAGCAGTAATCAAAGCAAAAGGCGGCTACTTTGAGGAACCAGGAATATAAGACATATTTTCAGATGTTTCATACTTTTTTGTTAATTATATATAATTCAACATGTGTTAATTTATAGTTTTGATGCCTTCACTGTGAATCTACAATTTTCATAGTCATAAAAATACAGAAAACTCTTTGAATGAGAAAGTGTGTCCAAACTTTTGGTCTGTAATGTATAAATAAATGTGAATTTACAGTATATTTAATAGAAAAAAAAAACATTTAATTGTTTAAATGTTTAATGAGGCAGCAGCGAGCGGGTGAGTGCGGGAGGGGCTGCCCAGGTGATCGCTGATCGTCCGGGCAGCCCATAGGATACAGCAGTGTCTGCTGTCGATGCTCCTATTTAACAGAGCGACGGCAGCAGATCGTTGCTGTATCAGTTGCTTGTTTTTCAACATGTTGAAAAACAAGCGACTGCAACGATCAGCCGACATGAACGATGTCGGCTGATCGTTGCGCTCTATTCCACGGGATGATTATCATTCCGTGGAATAGGGCCTTTAGCAGTGGAATCCGTCTAAAGACGGGGCTTAGTGTTAGCCGGTATAAAATGGCTAATCCCTCTCCCCATTATTACTCCAGTACCCATTGCCACCAGGGGTACTGGGAAGAGACGGGTGCCAGTTGTCCCGGAGCATCAAAATTGGGATTAGGCGGCAGCAGGCTAGTATTATTAGGCTGGGGAGGGCCAAAATAAATGGCCCTTCCCACCCTGGTATTACTAGGCTGCTGTTGTTTTGTTCTTAACCCCACTGGTTATGAAAATAGAGGGAACACTACGCATTTTAAAAAATATATATTTATAAAAAAAAAACAAAGCATAGTATCCCCCTTATTTTCATAACCAGACAGGTTAAAAACCAAACAGCAGTCTAGTAATACCAGGGTGGGAAGGACCATTTATTTTGGCCCTCCCGAGCCTAATATTACCAGCCTGCTGTCGCCCAATCCAGGAGCGTCAATTTTGACGCTCCGGGACCACTGGCACCTGGTTCTTCCCAAATAAACACGAGACACAAGTAAAAAATTTTCTATATTCCAATAAAAATATCCCAACACCCTCAGCCATTCAGCGGCCAAGGCGGGACTTTGCTACGGCCGCTGAAAGGCTGAGATGCCTTGAGACGTCACGTCTCATGCGGCAGCTCACACCAGGAAGCAGCCGCGGGACTGGTGTACCAGGCGGGTCGTTCCGGGACCCAGCGCTTGAACGGGGTAGGGAAGTGACCTCCGCCTTCCATAACCACCCCATCCCCGTCCATAGCTGAAAAATATCCCTGAGCCGGAGTACTCTTTTAAAGCAAAGGCCCTATCCTTGCCAGATATACAGAAGAGGAGGGGTATGGGGAAGAACACCCCATAGAAATGACTGGGAGAATCTCCACACAAGCACACAGGTAATATCATTAGAGCTGCAGCTCTTCCCAGTAATGCACACGTGAGGTAATTATCGTTTAGGCACAGCTATAGAGAGATGAATGTGCAGATCCAAAGAATCACAAATATGACAGTCAGGCCTGTTGGTACAGTAGTTCACGATGAAAAGGTTGGGGCAAAACAGACCGATAGCAATAAATAGTACAATGTTCTGGAGATTAAATTTTACTCCACAAAGATGATGTCAGTGTCTGACCACACCCCCTTTACACATACACACGCTCTTACACACACAGTAGTTGAGAAGGTATACTTACAGAAGCCTTGGCAACGAATGTGATTACTTTTTTTTAATTTTCAAAGGTAGCTGGAATTTGATTTACTACTAGGGACAGTCGCCTCAAAACATCCATAGAAATAAATGGTAGACCCTCCAGCCCAACTATACAATACGGATATACAGGACCCCCCATCTGGTAATCAGCACAATCAGTGAGCATCTGTGCTCCATTATACTGCTGACACTTGTGGCCTGCCTACATTGTAGCTACGCCACTGTTCATCCCCCAATAGTATCTCCTCTGTTATACCTAAAAACCTACACCCTTTCTTAATGAGAAAGTCATTTATCCTACAGGCAGGCTTCTCCTTCAAGTTATTCCCCAGCAGGCATAAATATCCTGGTGGTATGTTTTTGCTTTTCGAAAGAGGCAGTTTTTCCATTCTAATTATGAACTTGTGCCCCTCCCCCCTTCATTCTTCATTTGCCTTCTAATTTTAATCATTTAGCCAAATGCAACCTAGCATTCTACCCATTCTTCTCATTTCTAAGTATCTCCAAAATACTCTGTAGATGGGAATACCTCCAATCTAAATGTTAAACATGCACATTGTGGATCAAACTGCAGCCCACAGCACAGTGCTTGTGGATCAGCCTCTAACATTTCCAGAACCAGTTTTCATTCTTCAGAGGACTGCACCTAAAATTTCCACTTTCTGCAACATTCCTCTTGTTGTTATC
This sequence comes from Dendropsophus ebraccatus, assembly GCF_027789765.1. Taxonomy (NCBI): domain Eukaryota; kingdom Metazoa; phylum Chordata; class Amphibia; order Anura; family Hylidae; genus Dendropsophus; species Dendropsophus ebraccatus. Next base: position 73,200,527 of record NC_091460.1, read on the forward strand.
CTTTTGTTAGGAAACTTGATAAAAAGCAATGGCTTTAAATTCCCAGAGACCAAGTATGATCCAGTCATTGTAGACAGAGGTGACCAAAAGAAATAAAAATATAAAGTATAACTAATAACAAATGGAAATTGGTAACAAGGAAGGTACCACAAATCACTGCACTCTGGGAATTTAAAGTCATTGTAATAAGACTTCATTATAGCATAAAATTTTAAGATGAGGTCACCTTCAATGTTTATCCTGAATTTATGTCTTGAATGGGACCTGAGTGTTCCTATTTACTTTATTCTTTTTACATGTCTGACCTTTTCAATAAAATTTGTTTGGATAAAAAAAAGAAGCAATGGCACCTTTATTACTTAATTTGTTTGATTTTTGCTCCAGTTCAGCATGCCACATTGTATTTCTGAAATAGATGGCCACATAGTAAAGTGAGTTTGTCCAATTTCCTCAAAATGATGACCCTTATTTTGGCACTTTGGGAGGGTTATAAAATGTAATACAGAGGATTGACGCATTTCACCACCTACAGCTCCTTTCCCTCAGGTACATTTTCACTGCAGTATAATTCCTTCTGTATTGCATTTCTTAAATGGAAGTCATAATAGTAGATTTAACATTGATAAACTAATAAAGGGGGGGGGAGGCGAGAAGTGTAGCCATGATCGTAGCCATATCACTGATGTGTATACTGAAACGCTCTCTGCTTACCATTACGCCCATCGCTTTGCGTGTGCTAGAGGAGGTACAATAACAGTCTCACAGGTTCTTGACCTGGAGAAAAAAATCCCTTTATAGAATCTTAATAATGAGAGTAGGAGACCGTTATGTATACTGCTGGCAGTGGTACCCATGGTAGTTGTATTCCATCTGTTCAGCATGGATGGCCCAAAGGGGAGGAGGAGGAGGAGATGGAGAGTAATCCATCCTGGTGAGGACAGGGAAGTCTTACCTGTTAGAAGTCTATTGCACATGGCTGACTTCATGTTAGGCTGCTTTTCCAGTGACCCTCACGTTACACACATTCTGGCCAACACCAATTAATGGCTGTTCATGCTTCTCAACATCCAGTATACAGAGAATTTCTGTTCTCTTATTTGCTATAATACTTCCCATCTGACAATGCTAGTGGCAGAGGACTTATGCTGCGTTTACACGGAACGATCGAATTCGAACGATAATCGTACGTGTAAACACTGCAAACGATCAAACGACGAACGAGAAATCGTTCATTTTGATCTTACAACATGTTCTAAAATCGCCGTTCGCAAAAAATTCATAGATCGTTCCGTGTAAACAGTTGTTCGCCAACCAATGTTTAACCAATGTGTGAGATTGTTTAGCGATCGTTTTGCGATCGCTTAAACCTATCGCAAAACGAATTTCCGTACAATATATCGTGTCGTCTAAACACTGACCGTTATGAAAAAAAAATTGTTACTCCGACATCGTTAATCGTACGATCGGACCAATTATCGTTTCGTGTAAGCCCAGCATTAGTTGCATAAGTCGACAAGGAGAGAGATGAGGGGAACAGGCAGCCTGTCTAACACAGGTATGGGAGCAGTCTCCAAGGCCTGGAACATTTTAATGACACTACACAAGGATAATTCACCAATGCACAGTCTAGAATGACAAGCATGGAAAAGTTTTGAAGAATGGTGAGGGAGTATGTAGCGGACCTCACAAGCATCCTCTGTGATCACTCTTTTTTGCTCATCTTCCTCCTCCTCTTCCTCAACCAGCATGTACTGTAAATGTGCTGCAGAGGCCAGCAGGGTTACATTAAGTTCTCTCACACAATTTTTAAGAGCGTCAACACCAAGCTCTCGTCCACAATTATATGGAGAACCACATCAGGTTCTCACCTACAGTTTTTCAGAAGGTAACATGAGGCTTTGACCAAAAAATGTTCAGAGGGTTAACACCAAGCTGTCGTCCACAATTGTAAGAAGGGTAACACCAGGCTCTTTACTACAATTCTTCAGAGGGTCACACCAGGCTCTCACGAACAATTTTTCAAAGAGTCACACCAGACTCCTGCCCACAACTATAAGGAGGGTCACACAGGCTCTCATTCACAATTTTATAGAGCTTTGCACTGGGGTCTCTCCCACATTATTTTGAAGGGTCACAGAAGGCTCTCGTCCATAATTTTTCAGGGGCTCACCACCATTATCTCGCCTGCAATTATCCTTGATAAGTCTATGAGTCCATCCTTCAAAATTTAAACAGGATGGGTCTGACCATGTTACAGTTACCAGTGGGAGTAGTTGGGCCAGCTTTTAAGGGGTGTAGGAGGAGTTTTTTTCTGTTCATTTTTGTTTTTTCGACAAATAAATTAACAGAAAAGAGTGTTTCCTAACATTTTTTCTGCTTTAAACTAGATTTATCTTGGGTTGGGTGCACATAATTGTCATTCTGTAAAAGTGGCATAATACAGGGACCTGGGTGTCTTAGATACATCCCTGCATGCTCTTCCTGCTGTTCCTGTTCCATTTCCATGGTGTTCCATTGTTTTCTGAGGTTTTCAGGTGAACCAGACACCCTCCCCTGTGCCAAGCAGGGGGCACCAGGTTAAATGCTCGAGTCTGCTACTAACTTTAATGAGGATCTTACTCAAGTCCAGCACTCGAGCATTGAAAAATGTTTGACTAGAGTAATGAGCACTTGAATATTTTTGTGATCACTCAACACTTATAAGCAACACATACAGTAAATGATTTTACACACATGGCTAAAAATAGTCATACTTTATGTGTAAAAAGTGAGTTGCATCAGCCACCAAGGGAAACGTGTTTATTTAGTGTTTCTAACGGAGCCCTACAAGAACAGATCATTTAAAATACTGAAGTATTTATAGCAATATTTGTTAGGACTTTTAGCTGTTTAGTATTGTGTATTCTAATTTAATGATGAGTGAACATGTTCGTAAATGTTTGTATGTTCGTACAAACAGGATGCTAATTGTTTGTGTTCGACGATCACAAACTATTTGTTCGATGATTGGAATGGTTATAAAGATCATTTTTGAACATATTGAAATTTTCGAAAGTAGGCCTCTGCATAATTTACGCTTTGCACCTGATAATCTGTATGTATGTGCATAGCTGTAGACCGAAATGTACGCAAAATAAATGCAAAGGAAATGTGTACGCAAATGCGTTATTTATGCTTTGCATCTGTTAATCCGTATGCATGTGTGTATACTGAAACATATGCTTCAACTGTATGTTCATTATTTGTAAACGTTCGGCGAACACAAACCAATCACAATAATTCATTTTCATGTTCGTGTTTGGGATCCGAACCGAACATCAGGATGTTCGCTCATCACTTATTCTATTATGCAATGTGTTAAAGAAACGGGATTTATTCTTCTATACAACCAAAAAACAGAAACAATCTACAGATTATATCACAAAAGACACAATGTTTAGTCTCCACTTCATGACCGAAGTTATTTGTGCCAGGATATCAGGGCCAAATTAATGCAATGTTCCTCCCCGCCTTCTAAGAGCCATAGTGCTTTGATTTTTCCACCTACAGGGCTGGTTTGGGTGTCATTTTTTGGCCCATGACCTCTAGTCTTTATTAATATCATATTAATGTAAGAGAAAAATTTGGATCGCTTTTTATAAGTTTTTTCCTAATATATAATTTTAAAAATCATCAATCCTGTTTTTTTTTTTAAAGATCGCGGCAAAATACTGGGTGGGAACATAGCCTGAAAAAAAAAACTTCAAAAAAGAAGTCATCTATAATTAGAAGTGTTCTCTCCCCTCTTAAATATACACCACTAAACATCTGCAAATTTAATGTTAAAACGGCATGCTGAAAGCTCTTAAGGACCCCCTCGTAATTTTATAATTTAATTATATAACCATAAAGAAGTAACAGGGCTCCAACTGCTATCAAGATATATTAAGAAATTATTCAGCACAAAATTTTGGACCTTTTAAAATTTATAAAATAAAATGATATTCACATTCCCATTAAGGGCAGATGAAATGATCTGGAAACTCACCGACTGCCAGGTACTTATATGATTAAAGTTTTGTGAAGCCAATTATCATATTCAGTACATGAATTTATATAAAATAATTTATAATAATGTTAATATCTTGTCTCAAATTGCCTCCCAAAAATTCCACTGAAGTTTTGCTAAACAATATAACACTTTATTCTATGAAAAAGACAAACAAAGCAAATATTTGAAATTTGGAGTGTGCTGTTATGTAACTACCTCTATATACTACATGTATAGCACATTATAATACTATATATATATATATATATATATATATATATATATATATATATATATATACCACTGGCCAGCTGCACTTTGACTAAAATGTTTAGGTGGTTTGCAATTAAATTTGCAAGGTCATTGACATTTTCTTGCAAAGTTAGCAGTGTCATGGAGAGAACAGGCAGTCATGTTTTATTGTCATAAAAGTGCTGTTTGTACAATACAGTAGGAACCATATGGCAATCATGTGAAGTCATTTGCAGAGTTATAGGGCCCTATTACCCTTTTTAATACAGCTAGTGATCAAGCAACAAATGAGCAAATGCTCATTCAGTGGCTGATTGGGCTGTTGTGATATGACAAAAAATAGCCTTTTTGTAATAAGCTAATTGACAGAAAAGGCCACACAAATGATCGAGCCTCGCAAGACTGGCATGTTCTTACAGATGCTTTAGGCGATGTAGTATGGCCCCTAGCAGTGAATGATGGGGCCTCTACTACCCTGTAGTAATTAAGTAAAATAAGCTCCTAAATAGCAGCTTTTGGCTTTGCCCCAACATGCATCACTATATGAAAATTATTAAAGGGAAACTATCAGCAGGTTAAAGAATTTAACATCTTCCTATAGCACACGGAGCGCTGAGGTACGTTTCCTACCCTAATCCTTTGGGCAGTTTCAGTGTGATTAGGAGTTTAATGCCTATGATAATAAGTCAATTTGATGCACTGGGACTACCGTCCTAGTTCACCTATCCACCCCTGGCCAGCCCACTTTGCTGATAGTCCCACCCCCAGTGCACCAAATAGACTTATCATGGAAATTGTGCAAAGGATGAAAGTAAGAAACTTTCCTCCATCCTCAGCGCCCTGTGCGCCAAAAGGGAGATCTCAACAGGGTTGATACTTATAACCTGCTGATTAGATGTGAGAGAGTAGTGAATTATTAGAATTTTTGAATATTGAGTCGAGTAGACCACAATATTCGACTATTCGATCGAATATCAAATCCCATTAAAGTCTATGGGAAAAAAATGCTTGACTCTTGAAAATCAAAATTCGACCACTTGGACGTCACAAAGTCCACAATGACACTTCAGGAAATGATGCCAACACCTCTGCAATGCAATTGGGACAGCAGGGGAAGCATGCCTGGGTGCATCTAACAAGCCAAAGTCGCAGCATTATGTCACTATAACTGCCTATCAACTTTACACTCAAACACAATATAACCTCTATGTAAAGTGGAAATAATACCAGGAAACCTTCTTTCCCTTACAGTAATATTGACAGAAAGCCACAATTTAAATCCAAGAAACATTTTCATGCACCCCTTTAAATCACGTTGACTATGACAACCACAGATGGCATAGGCAAGGGGGAAATCAAACAGCACCCACCGCTAACTGTCATTGTGTCTGTGATGCGGTCAGACACGTCCTCTTTAAATTTTCAAAGTCATCTGCCACTTCCATATGCCCTTACTACACATAAGAGAGTGTGGGTCTCATGGCACACAAGAAGTATACAGCCCTTTACCCTTTCTATGACGTAGCTGAATGCCTTACTGCAGGCAAAGGGCGTTCAACTTTTTTATGTTGCGCACATTACACAAAAGAGTATTACCAAGCTTTTGTTTTTGACCTTGGCACACAAGGAGTATACAGCCGTAAACCCTATATAGACAGATACACTGCAGCCTATTACTCACAGTGAAAACACTCTGCCTGTCTGAACACATTTATGTGCTGCTAGCCGTTTTAATAGCAGTATTTATTTAGATTGATGTGTTCTTTCTATAGCTTTAGCCCTAAAAAATGGCTTTTGGGGGTCTCTCCTGCCTAAAATTACCTAATACCTGACAGTCCCTGCTACACACTGTTTCCCTCTCTAGCTCCAAGTCTCATCTGACAATGAATCTCAAACCCACTATTCGATTACTGTGAAGGCCACATGGTTAACCAGCCAATTTCACTGCCTTTGTGCCCCTAGTGCCTGTCCCACACCCCACGCACCTGCATAGTTATTGGTTGAAAAAATGCCAGGGAAGGTGGGAAAGAATAAAATTTTTACTGGGGTTTTGATTGAATACTCGATTGAAATTGAGTGTACTATTCAATCAACTACCTACTTGATTGAGTAGTATCATCTCTACTGATGATAGTTTCCCTTTAACAGGAAGGGAAAAAATAATTAGCAGCACAAAAAATGATAAAGTAGTCACTTATTTCAGTTTCTTTTACATTTTTCTCCAGTAAAATATTTGAGCTTTAAACTTTATAACTTTCAAATTCACATTAAAAAGTGTCTTGTCAGGAAAGAAGGGTGGGTAGGCAGAGAGGAGGCATTTTGAGTTAAAATTAAATTTAATAAAAAGTGATTGAAAACAGGAACAATATATAAAATATAAATTGAGGAAAAAGCTAATTATATATAATTGCTGATAATTTGTCTTCTCGGTAATAACAATATTATTGAACTTACAAGTCATCTACCTGATTACTATGTCATAACACAGTGGATCCCCCCCACCCCCCCCTTGTAACATTGCTGATTTTTTTCCTCTGGAGTTCAAACCTGCATGAGATCACACTAACAATATTAAAATCTAATGTCGGGTGTTGTTAACACGTTAACCCTTGGCCACATTAACCCTTAGAGACATTACTTACAAGCAGCACTGTTTTGTATAACAGAACATCGGGAGCAAACCTCCTGTCACACCAGGCGACCCTCTGTTACTCTGTAGCAAAGGACCGACACTTCATGTCAGCATGGCCCAATTGCCGTATTGGCATGAATGAGCCCTTTAGATCCCATTTTAAAATCTGAAAATAGGCTTTAAGGGGCTTTAAATGTTACACCTGGTGGTCCAGTGCCGAAACTTGGTGTCCGGTGAGGTCCTGGTTTCTAATCCTCTTCTCATGTGTTAGCCATAAATCTCACATATCTTCCTGTGGGCTTTGTGGTGCTAACAACTGATAGTATCTTCTCCTCCAGCCTCTCACAGAAAATACAGACCATAGTTTTCCTATTAGAAAGCTGTAATCAGTATACGGCTATGTTTACATAGCTTTATAAGGCTCTTTTGAGCTCCCTTAAAAATGAAGTCCGTTATTGTGAGTCTAAAATAATGGACGTCATTTAGCAGCCTGGCCGCCTGGCCTCCCCAGTGCAATGGCTGGTGTTGGTCCATTATTCTATTTTGGGGTTACTAATTGGCCTTTGGGGGCGGCTTAATTGAAAAGTCCATTGAATTTAGTAGTAAAAACGGAGAAGGAACAGTGAAAAAAGAAAAACTTGTGAACAACTAATAAAAAATGTCCGCTGTTTGCAAAAGACATCTGAAAATAATGATCATGTTCATTATTTTGATGTCTGCAGTAAAATTATTCAATACATTGCGTGAATTGGACGTCCGTCTTTCTATTGACTTCAATGCATTGCAGTCAGTTAAATTTGCGGCAACAGACATTATTTAAAATAGCAAAAGCAGCCACCTTTTCTCTATGTTTGACGTTGTGTGAACATGGCCTAAGAAAGATTTCTTGTAATAGTCTTTTATAGGGATTTAAAATGTATGTTAAAAAAGAACAATAACGTTTTGTTGAATTAAAAAAAAAAAAACTTCTACAATAAAAGTTCAAATCACCCCCCTTTCCCCATTTTCCAAATAAAAAGGTGTAAACAAATAATCAAATAAACATAAACTATTTAGATATAACATTATTGATCACATACATTGAAATTATTAGGAAAAAATTCCACACGCAAAATAATTAGGGAGCTCAAATCTAGTCAAACTGGGGGTGCTGCCCAGTGTCTTCGGGGACGAAGGCAACGAAACAAGCGTCGGGGTGGTGGCGTCCCGGAGGATTTATACATTAACGGACTGCTAAGGTAGTTTACTTGCTGGATCCCCAGAATTTGTGGGGCAGTAACAATAATAAAAGGGTGGATTATAGGACTAATGTTATGATGTATGCTAACTTAATGAATTCTATGCACTAGCACTTTGATATTGTCATGACAAATATAGCATAATTTTATTCTGTATTGCACTTTATCCATCTTCTAAATAACATGCGTTGTGGGTCAGGGATTGCGTCAAATATTATGAATTAATAAATATAAGAACCACCTCTGGGATAGCCACCGTTCTTTTTAATGTTAGGTCTTCTCTCTTTTTATGAATTGTTTTAAATATGTATATTCAATAAAAATAACTTTTTTGCTACGTAGGTCCAGCATTTTTTTCTTTCTTTGGTAAAACTGTTAGCAAAGCTGTAGTAGCAGCATAAAGACTGTATGCAATAAAATAAGTAATTATAGTGTACGCAATAGAGCAACAAATATTGCATTTAGACAAAAGTGTGAGCAAAAGACAAATACCATAATAATTTTTGCAGTCACCACCAACTGTTAATAAAGAAATAACAACCTTTAATCATAAGCATAGAAAAAGTGCATTCACATTAAAAACAATAATAATAAGAATAAGAATAAGAATTAAAAAAAAACATACAGGTTACTGTTGACCAGGGAGGAAAGATATAATAATCAACCTCCCACCAAGAAAATTCATACATACAGTAAGTAACCAACATGATCCTAGTACAAATAAATGTCACTTCATATAACACCATTTAGTCTAGCCTCCACACCATGTGTACATAAATACACTTGTAATAATCCACAAAACACATTTCAAATAATATAAATTGAAGCGCCATGATATATACTGTACAAACAGTTAGAAAAGGCAATTAGGAAAGATCCAGCTGATCAGAAAATAATTAGAATCACCCCAGGACCATATAGATGAAGCTCCCGGACTGGTATGTGGATTGGTATGACAAAGGTATGTGGATTGGCTATGAACTGTCTGAGGGATAGAGCAGGCATATCATAAGAAGGAAAAAAAGTAGGCTCAAACAATAGTTTGTTTAACATACATGTAACATAATGTACATGTACTCCCCCATCTGGGACTTCACGCATCAGGGTGTATATGTATGCACTGCCAGGGGGGGGCAGCACTCTGAAGCGAGCCATCAGCAGCCAGGCCCTCACCCCCAATGAGGGCCCAATGATGGCCACCCGTCATTAACCCTGTCCCTTACCGATCGTGACCCCCACAGCCTGTCTGACTGTCGGAGGTCTCTTACATTCTTCCGTGCAGTCAGGTCTTCAACTCTATCAGAAGATCACAGATACTACTGATCACTGCTATGCTATGGCATAACAGTGATCAGTGTGACCAATATAATGTCTTGAAATGTGTTTAAAAAAAAATCAATAAAAGTTTAAACAAAATGCCCCAAAGCCCCTCCCCCAATAAAAGTGGAAATCCCCCCCTTCCCATTTTATACCTAAAACATAAAAATTTATAAAGTTAATTAATAGTGATAAGCGAGCATGCTCGTCCGAGCTTGATACTCGATCGAGTATTAGGATACTTGATGGTACTTGTTACTCGGACGAGTATCTTGCGATAATCGAGAAAATCTCATCATCCGTTTCCTATAAGTTTGGGTGCTATTTCTCATCCAATAAACATACAGGAGACTCTTTGGTACATCCTGCGATCACGTGGGACCCATACATGTCGATAGCAGCGATTAGTTGGCCAGATCAGATGACCCTGCCATATAAAAAGCGCAGCCGGTAGTACTCGCTTCAGACGTATGCTGTGAGAGATTAGGGACAGAGCTGCTGCTGGTCAGGGAGTCAGTATAGGATTTAGCGTTCCAGTAGGCAGGGAATACTAGCAATACAAACAAACAGCCCTTTTAAGGGCTTCAAATCGTTTTTTAATAGTATTACTACAGACTGCTGGCTGGGACTTGCAGTGCTGCTACCACTATTTCAGCAGCACATTGCATACAGACCCCTAAGAAGTGATCAGTACTCTCTTGATTTTGTGGTTGGTGGTGCTGCTGTACTACACTGTATTGCTGGGATTTGTAGTACACCTACATAGAGCTTTACTGCTCATTGGAAGGGGGTATCCACAGAGTGTGTATAGGTCCAGCCACTACCAGATTGTATATCACAGCCCCCAAAACTAGTGGGTACTACATTGTATTGCTGGGATTTGTAGTACACCTGCATAGAACTTCACAGCTCATTTTAAGGGGGTGTCACAGAGTGTGTATAGGTGCAGCCACTACTGGATTGTATCCCACAGACCCTCAAAACTAGTGGGACCACAAGTATTTTTCCTGATTTCTGTATTTCATACGCAAGGCCTATCTAAGTTCACAACTGCTTGCGCAGAGTAAAGGTGGTTTCACAGAGTGTGTATAGGTGCAGCCACTACTGGATTGTATCCCACAGACTCACAGGGTCTCATAGTAGACCGATATTGAAACCGCAGCAGTGTGAACAGGTGATCACGTGGATAGGGGATAATGTGTCCAGTAACTTATCCACCACCCAGTCTTCCACGCAGTCCTCCTACGCTACCCAAGGGAGTGTAACCCTTGCTCCAGCAGCTCAGCCTCCTTCCCCACAGCCTGGCCCCTCCAGGGAAAGAAGGGATTCAGATCCACCACCACCACCACCACCATGCTCCCAGGAACTCTTTTCTGGACCCTTCTGTGAATCCGAGCACATTTATTACAACTTTATTACAAAATCGTAACAAAGACTGCACAGTGTTTTGCCCATTCTGGAAAGATGAAGCTCAGTGATACACAACTCTGAAAATTGTCCAAAGCTTGCGGCAATATCTTTCTCCTTTAGAGTGGATTATTGGTTTTGTCTGCCCATTCCCTGCCACAGGGGACTGCAGATCCTTGCACTGTAAGGAGACACATACTCCTCTGGCTGTGAAGGGGCAGAACATGGCAGAAAATTGCCTTTCAAAAACAGGGGAAATAAAATGAAGGAAGCTGACCTTGCCCATCTTTCCAAATGAAATATGAGAAGGATCTTCAAAAATGCACAAACATGTGTTTCTTTTATTACCAAATAGTGCTACAATGAACAATGCAAACTTTGCTGTCTAATTCTGTGTTTGTCTCTCTCACTCTTTTAAGAATTTCTTACAATTTTTAAACCAAGTGGTAAACTTTGTCAGTATTCTGTTCTTAAGTGTGTCTGTATACAGACCTGTGTCTGTCTGCTGGCATAAAATGATAACAAAACAAAAGAGGAAAAAGGAAAAAAAATCAGACCCTGCTCAAACTAAAGAAACAAATAACAATTCTAGTTGTTGGGCTGCACATAACTTAGTATGGCAGGACTCAAGTGATGATCCCTTTGCATGAGACAATTGCCAGATCCTCAGTTAATTAAAACCAGGATGCCAGAGCCACATCACTACAGTCAAAGTCAAATTGAAAATCAAAACAGCGGTGGGGGGGGGGGGGGGGGAGAGGTGCAGGGATTGTTACTCCAACTGCTACAGTCAAAGTCAAATTGAAAATCAAAACAACGGGCCTTCACTGGCATCCATGTTGACTACTGCTGTGCCTGCCCTTGCCTCCATGTTGGCTACTGCTGGGCCTGAACTGGCATCCATGTTGACTACTGCTGGGCCTTAACTGGCATCCATGTTGACTACTGCTGGGCCTTTACTGGCATCCATGTTGACTACTGGTGTGCCTGCCCTTGCCTCTCTTACTGGCATCCATGTTGGCTACTGCTGGGCCTTTACTGGCATCCATGTTGACTACTGCTGGGCCTTAACTGGCATCCATGTTGACTACTGCTGTGCCTGCCCTTGCCTCCATGTTGGCTACTGATGATCCTGTCTGGCCTCCATGTTGGTTACTGTTGCTCCTGCCTGGCCTCCATGTTGGTTACTGTTGCTCCTGCCTGGCCTCCATGTTGGCTACTGCTGCTCCTGGGAGTTCTCTGTGTGTTCAATGCCATGCAGTGTCTTGCCTAATTTTGGCGAGGCTCACTTGCTTCCTCACTCACTTTTAATGGTTCTCTGTGTGCTCACTGCCATGCTAGGTCTGGTATAATTTTTGGAAGGCTGACTGGCTACCGCTTCTACCTTGTTCACTCTGTCCTCACCACCATGCTGTGTCAAGCTGAATTTTTGGCTGGTTCATGATATGCTACCTCTGTTTTAATGGTTCCTTGTGTTCTCACTGCCATGCTGTGTCAGGCTGAGTTTTTGGGTGGTCCATATGCCTACCTCTGTTTTAACCAGGCTGTTGCACAGAATTAGGCATAATGGTGACATTAGGCAGCCTCAGAGGCAAGCATACATGCTGCCCCTGCTGTTTCCTGTCCATTTCCATTGTGTTCCCATCAATTTCTGAGGTTGACAGGTTTTTACACGACCTTCCCTCTACTGAACTTGAGTCTCCTGCAAAAATGCTCAAGTCTCCCATTGACTTCAATGGGGTTTGTTACTCGAAACGAGCACTCGAGTATCAGGAGATATTCGAAACGAGCACCCGAGCATTTTAGTACTCTAGTACTTTAGTATTAATTAACATTTAATATATTGTAGCATGTGTAATAGTCTGATCTATTAAAATAAACAAATATTATTCCTGCATGGTGAACGGCCTGAACAAAAAGTGGTAAAAAAACAAAGAGATAGCTTTCTTTTTAAAATCACATTTTATGTGTTAAAAAATTTATAAAAAGTGATCAATACGTCTCATCTAGAGAAATATGTTACTAATAAAAACTAGAGATCATGGTGCAAAAAATGATGCCCCATACAACCCAGTAGGTGAAAAAATAAAAACTCTATAAGAGTCACAATAGGGCCATTTTAAATACACTTATTTGCAAAAAAAAAGTTTTACTGCTAATAAGAATAGTAATACATTAGAAAACCTAGTTAGGCTATGTTCACACTACGTAAAAGTATAGCCGTTGTTGCCATCGGCAACAACGGCCGTACTTTATGTAGTGTGAAACATTGCCTACATTACTTTGGGATCCCGGCCGGAGCGCTTACACATTGTATACGCTCCGGACGGAATCCTGTGCAGAACTGCAAATAACTGACATGTCAATTCAATGAATTGCAGCCGTAGGAAACCCTGTCAGTTCGCACAATGAAGCAAATGGCTCCGCCTGCTTGCTTTATTGTGTGCTGTGGGGGGTTCTGATGCGGGCGCGCGCTGATGCGCCCGCATCAGAAACCTGCGGCCGGAAATATCATCCAAACGATACTGCAATACCGGCTAGATGATCTTTACGGCCGCAGGGTTCTGATCTGGATGATCCGGGCAGAGACCGGCCATTCCATGACCCGGCCGGGTCACGAAACGTCCGGTCTCACACGTAGTGTGAACATAGCCTAAACATGCATATCACTGTATTCAGACCGACCTACATTTATAATAAAGGGAAAAAAAATCAGTTTTACAGTAAAGTGCTTTACATAAATATGGAAAATTTGCAGAATTTCATTTTCTGACCCAAATTTATCCAATAAGTGATATTTTGGGGGTTCCAGAATTCATTTTATGCCAGATTGAAAGATGCTATTACAAAGTACATCTGTTCCTGAAAAAAAAAAAACTCACATGGCCCTGTAGGTGGAAAAATAAAAAAATATGGGTCTTAGAAGGGGAGGAAGAAAAAACTAAAACGCAAAATTGACAATTGGCAAGGTCCTTAATGGGGTATTCCAGCCAAAAACTATATTAAAGCATTGTATTGCCCCACAAAAGTTATACAAATAAACTATATACATTAATCACAGGTTATGCACATATAGTACTTCTTTTTTATTGTTACCATGGCTGGAAGTCTTGCAAAACCACCTCCCTCTGTTTTGCACTATAGTGTGGCACTGCCCCCGCCCCCAATACGGGATCGCAGGCTTCTTCCCTTCATAGCCTGCTGGAGCGTGTATCTCTCCCCCAATGTGTGCGGGACGCCCGTCCTCCCTCCTCCGTCCTGTTATTATCCTGTCATGCCTTTCTCCCTCCCCCCTTTAACTCTTTGAAGTGCATGCTATTTGGCAGCTGCTCTGGTGTGTGGTGCATACATGAGAAGGGGTCCGGCGTGAGCAGATAGAGGAAGGAATGTCACTATAATGATGACTCACAGGTCACATCACCTCAGTGACATGCCTTCTGCACGCACGAGTTATAAGAGACATGACAGGATGATAACAGGACGGAGCAGGGAGCACGGGCGCCCCACACACTGTGAGTTATAGTAATGAAGAAATAAGGTGCCTGGGGGAGAGAGACAACTTAACTTTTGTTATAGAGCCTTCTGTGGCTCTAGAGTACTCTCAATCCGCTTTTTTCCCCCCCTTCCCTTGTTGAAAAAGTGGGATTGGAGGATGGTAGTGGGAGACCCATATACTGTAATCCGAAGCACATGAACTAGAAGTTGTATTTATCATATACTCTGTTAATTAATGTGCATTTGATTTGTTTCTACTGATCTGTAGTGGTGGAATTCCAACTTTAATAAATACTACTACCACCATCATCATGCCTTATAATCAGGATATGATGATGGTTGTACTCATGTGAAACTACTACTCCAAGCATCCTAGTCAGCTTCAAGTCACTTGAAGAAATACCACCACAACTAGCAAAACTACAGTCCTACTATAAACTGACTAAAGTGCTTGGAGTAGTAGTACTACTATTTCTGGAATTAAAGCTTGAAGAAATACGACTACTCACACAACCATCATGCCTTATAATCAGAATATAAGGGGATTGTAGTTATGCAAATTGTACAAGTTTGGATAACTACAACCACCATCATATGCTGATTTTAAGGCAATGATGGTGGTGGTAGTATTATTTCTTTAAGCTGGAATTCTACAACTAGCAAAATTATAACTTCCATTATTAAAATATTAAGATGCATGGAGTAGTCATTTTGCTAGTTGTGGAAATCCAGCTGGAAGAAATAATACTACCACCATTGTCACGCTTTATAATCAGGATATGATGGTGGTTGTACTTATGCAAACTAGAGAGTCAAAGCTTACAAAACTACAAGCAATGGCTGTCCAGTTTGTATAACTACAATAGCTATCTTACACTGCTGATCATCCTTGATGGTAGTTGTAGTTTGGTAGTTGTTTTATATATCTAGCTCTATGTTATATGTAAAAATCACTTTCAGTAGAAAATTATTGTTGTACACATTTTCACAGAGTGTGTTTTCAACCATGGTGGATTGTGTTGGGGATTTTCTTGTCAGCAGGTTAACTCAGAAAACAGCCAGGAAAGAGTTAATTACAGTGCAGGCTGCACACAAGATGGGGGAGGGCCACAGATCCAGGGAGGCAGGGAAGTAAGCCCAACTAGGGAGAGAGGGCGGAGAGTGGGCGGTGACTGAGGTGGAAAGGAGACAGACAGTGCAGTGTGGTATATTGGGAGTTGTAGGCACTTGTAGCACACTGACAAGGATTCAGACTGGAAGTAGAAGCAGGAATCAGCTTAAAGATATCAGAGTGTACAGGGCACTGACAGCCAGACCAGGCATAAACTGGACAGAATGGAAGCCACTACTGATTCCTCACTGTGTAAATAGGTTTTATTTTTCAGTGGTGTGGGTGGAATTCTTCTTTAAGGCCATTTCAGGCCCGGTCCTTAAGGGGTTAAAAGTTTACTCATCTCTACTTGCTATTTACAATTATTTCCTTGTCAATAGAATTTGGTTCACAAAAGGTCTGACGAATATTAAAAAATACTTAAAGGGGTTTTCCACTCCGGTAAAATACATGTTAAATCATGCCCTATTCTGGAGATTAACAATTCATTCCATAAATGTCATTACTTTTTGTCCCTGTCTGCTGCTTTCTACTACTACTACTACTACTACTACTACTACTACTACTACTACTACTACTAAAGGTAAACAATGTCCCTGGCAGCTGTTTCTGTACTGTTTCTGCTCTGTAAGTCCGGGAGGAGCAACATGCTGCAGACCATGACTGATCTTTCAACATGTTGAAAGACTACAATCAACCAACATTGCACATGTCAGCTGATCTTTGCCTTTTAAAATTATAGGCCTGAACAGTCGGTAATCGGCCAAGTAAGGGCAATAATTGTTCAGTGTAATAGTGCCTCAAGGCTATGTTTACAGAATGTTTGTTTTGCAGCCATAAAAATGTGTCCTTTTTTACCTTTCCTTGAATGTAGTGTTGCTATATTCCTTTAACGGACACTATTTTAGAGGATGCGTCTATTATTCGGTAACTCCTAACGAAGCCACAGTGTGGTGGCTATATGCGTGGAGTTTTCTCTCCACTACTACATGGGACATAGACTCAGCAGGTGGTATCTATTTTCATTTTTTGTCATATCAGTTATTTTGCTCTTCATTATATTTTGGTTTGTTGATTTAAAATATAATTTTTCTTGCATTAGCCTGCTATTTAGTCCTCTTAGGCAGAGTCTTGCATGTGGCAAGACCTTTAGTAGTGAAGCACAGCTTGCATTAAGAAGCTGTTGCAGTTTTCATGATTTTAACTGTTTTTATTGTTTTTTTGTAAGCCGGATTAATAAAGCAATTCTATACTCTATTTCTTTTGGAGTGCATTGTGATTTATATACCCTATATTCTTCTGTCTTTCTTTTTTGGTTTGTTATATAGATTCTGTCTTATAGGGTACACAGTAGCACCCTTGTTTATTATTGTGTATATTTGTGGTGCACGCTTTGCTCTTTTTTTTCTAGTATTCAGGACAAACCACCTGACTGTTACTTTGATATTCTTCTATTTGCATACTGTTTTTCCATTTCCTATCATTAGCATTTAGATACTAGCTAGTCTACCACATATGAAATTGACCTCTGTGCAGGGCCGGATTAACCCCTTAACGACAAAGGGCGTATAGGTACGCCCTATTGCCGGTAAGGGCGTTCAGAGCGGGGCCGTGCGGCGACCCCGCTCTGAACCGCGGCGGTCCCGGGTGCCGCGTGTAGCCCGGGACCGTAGGTATTAGCGGGCATGGTCCGATCGCCGTGCCCGCTAATACAGTAATCAGATGCAGCTGTCAAACATGACAGCTGCATCCGATTACCGGATCCAGCATCTCCCTGGTGTCTAGTGGCGGAGATCGTTCCTTTGGGATGTTATCCCGGAGAAGCGATCTCCGTTTCTGAAGCTGTCCGGGGACCGCTCCAAGATGGCGCCGTCCCCGGCTCGGCACTCGTTTGTTTCCAGCTGCAGCAGCCGGAAGTAAACGAGTGCCTATCTCATGGATCTCTGCAGCATATCTATGCTGCAGAGATCTCAATGAGAGATCAAAGTGTATATTCTAGAAGTCCCCCAGGGGGGCTTCTAGTATATGTGTAAAAAAAATAAGAAAAGTGTTGTTGTGAATAAAAAGCCCCCTCCCCTAATAAAAGTCTGAATCACCCCCCTTTTCCCAGGTTATGAATAAAAGTAAATAAATAAACAAACATGTTTGCTATCGCCGCGTGCGTAATCGCCCGAACTATTAATTAATCACATTCCTGATCTCGTACGGTAAACGGCGTAAGCGCAAAAAAATCCCAAAGTGCAAAATTGTGCATTTTTGGTCGCATCAAATCCATAAAAATTGTAATAAAAAGCGATCAAAAAGTCTTATATGCGCAATCAAGGTACCGTTAGAAAGAACACATCATGGCACAAAGAATGACACCTGACACAGCCCCATAGACCAAAGGATAAAAGCGCTATAAGTCTGGGAATGGAGCGGTTTTAAGTGACGTATATTTGTTGACAATGGTTTGAATTTTTTACAGGCCATCCGATACAATATAAGTTATACATGTTACATATCGTTTTAATTGTAACGACTTGAGGAACGTGCATAACAAGTCAGTTTTACCCCAGGGCGAATGGCGTAAAAACACATTTCCCCCAAATAAACAAAATGCATTTTTTTACAATTTCACCTTACTTTGAATTTTTTTTCTGGTTTTGCAGTGTACTTTATGCAAAAATTCAGCCTGTCATTGCAAAGTACAATTAGTGACGCAAAAAATAAGGGCTCATGTGGGTTTCTAGGTGGAAAAATGCAACTGCTATGGCCTTTTATGCACAAGGAGGAAAAAACGAAAACGCAAAAATCGAAATTGGCTCTGTCCTTAAGGGGTTAAAGGGAGGGCACAAGAGGCACGTGCCCAGGGGCCTCCACCACTAGGGGGCCTCCACCAGCCCAAACCCAGAAGTGGTGTCTGGGAGCCAGTCCCACGCGCAAAAAGCATGTGGAAACCCTACCTGGACACAGCACTGGCCACACTGCATGCTGTCCAGGGAGGGAGGGAGGTGTAGGGTTAATCCTGTGTAAGTATCTCCCTCCCGACAGGCTCAGACTCCCACCTGGTGGGTCTTTGAATGGATTCTTCCTGTCAAGCTTCCGGGTGCCTGTCTCCTGCCGAGGTCCTCATTCTCCCTTGTCCCTCCCCCTCACTGAGGAGAGGACTGCGTGGGACCTTAGCAAGGAAACCTGATCTCTCCAGCAGGGATGTGACGTCATGGAGCATGCTGGAGCATCTGTCACGGTGGCTGAAGGAACAGAGAAGAGCCAGAAGAGAGAAGACCTGTCATCTGCCCAGATCAGGTGAGTATGAGGTTTTGTTTTGTATTGGCACATCAGAGCTGGGGTATATACTATAGAGGCATATATCAGAGCAGGGATATATACTATAGGGGCATATATCAGAGCAGAGGTATATATATATATATATATATATATATATATATATATATATATATATATATATATATATAGCCTGTGTGCAGCATATGACATGTAGCCTGTGTGCAGGGTATGATATATAGCCTGTGTGCAGCCCATGCTATATTGCCTGTGTGCAGTGTATGGTATATAGTCTGTGTGCAGTGTATGATATATTGCCTGTGTGCAGCCTATAATATATAGCCTGTGTGCAGTGTATGGTATATAGCCTGTGTGCAGCCTATAATATATACCCTGTGTGCAGCATATGACATATAGCCTGTGTGCAGTGTATGGTATATAGCCTGTTTGCAGCATATGACATGTAACCTGTGTGCAGTGTATGATTATAGCCTGTGTGTAGCCTATGATATATTGCCTGTGTGCAGTGTATGGTATATAGCCTGTGTGCAGCATATGACAAATAGCCTGTGTGCAGTGTATGGTATATAGCCTGTGTGCAGCATATGACATGTAACCTGTGTGCAGTGTATGATTATAGCCTGTGTGTAGCCTATGATATATTGCCTGTGTGCAGTGTATGGTATATAGCCTGTGTGCAGTGTATGATATATAGCCTGTGTGCAGCATATGCTGTATATATAGCCTGTGTGCAGCATATGGTATATATAGCCTGTGTGCAGCATATGACATGTGGCCTGTGTGCAGCTATATATGCCATGATCCTTAGGGTATATTCACATGTAGCTTATCCGCTATAGATTATACACAGCCTTTAAGTACTTTCTGCTCTTTACTGCTTCAGGTAGTTTATATGGTTGGGAACTGAAGATGGGACCTAGACTTGCAAGTCCAGGTCTGTCTGCGATTCACAACTGTACATGCTAGCTGTGGTGGCTAACACAGTGGGCAAGAGAGCACATAAAGTGCTGAAGTGCTGTGTTCTCGCATTGAATTAAGTGGGAACACACCGCAATGCTCACCTCTCCCCCATCCTGTCTCTAGGGCCTGGCATCTTCCTCTGGACTGCAGCCTCTAGGGACCATCATATGCAGAACAGAGGAGGATGCTGAGCCACACAGCCAGGAGTGAGAAGGGGTAGGTGCTAAGTCCCCTACAGTAATCAGCCATCTGTATAGAATGCTGTAATACAAGAGGAAAGAGACGGCACTCCGGAATGAAGTGATGGTGTACTTTATTCACCCAACACAAATGGCAACGTTTCGACTCTACTCTAGAGTCTTTCTCAAGCCTTGCCTCAAGCTTGAGAAAGACTCTAGAGTAGAGTCGAAACGTTGCCATTTGTGTTGGGTGAATAAAGTACACCATCACTTCATTCCGGAGTGCCGTCTCTTTCCTCTTGTATTACTACGTTGAAGGTACCTGGGGTCGGTTACCTGAGCCGTGCACCCTCAAGCTAGAAGCTTCTTGGATTATATGTCAACACAGTGCCGTTCTACCTCTCCATTTGTATAGAATGCTGTATGGTTTATTTCTGGGGCAAGAAAATGGGGGGGCCCCCAACAAAATTATTGCCCAGGGCCTCCACCAACCTTAATCCGGCCCTGCCTCTGTGCCACACCTGTGATACATAAATCACATTACCAAAATCAACAGATGAGAGCTGCACATTCCTAGTATTATAAGCAGGGAAATTGTATCGTGACAGTTGCTTAATATGTATGGTACTTTTTAAACTTAGCTATCAGGGCATTTTCAGGGATAGTTGTCAGTGTAAGCTCACTATTGTTTGAGAAGAACATTCTGCTAGAATGGAGTGAACAGTCAATGTTCACACTTCGTTTAACAGCGTCCTTTACATAGCAACGAATGCTGTTAAACTGCCGGCCGCCGGGCTGCCTTCAGCATGTTCCTGCAACCCATTCCTCTGTTTTGGTTGCAGGAATATTCTTTTTTTTTTTTTTTAAATAACTCGCAGGTACTGTTGGATGTGCCCGAAATCAAATAAAACCATTCACTTCAATGCAAAGTGCAGCAATTTTACATTGTGTGCACAGCTATTATTTCCGGACACTGTTCATTGACCAGCATCCTGAAATAAAAGCCATGTACATTATTTTAACCCTTTGAGGACCAAGCCCAAAATGACCCAGTGTTTTTGTTTTTTCCTCCTCCCCTTCTAAGAGCTCTAGCGCTTTCAGTTTTCTATCTACAGGGCCAAGTGAGGGCTTGTTTTTCTACAGGAGTAGTTGTACTTTGTAATGGCATCTTTCTTTCTAACATAACATGTATGATGGAACCCCAAAAATCTTATTTATGAAGATATAAATTGGTGAAATGGTAAAAAAGAATGCAATATGGTAACTTTTGGGGGGTTCCTGTGTCTACGTAATGCACTATATGGTAAAAGCCACATGATACCATTATTCTAAAGGTCAGCCCAAACACAGCCACATGCAGGTTTATACAGATTCTCCAATTTTATTTATTTACAAATTTTTTTAAATCTTTTTTTTTTTTTTTTTTTTTTTTTCAATTATGAAAAAAAATTGGCATATTGTGACACTTATAACAGTTTTATTTCTTCACCTACGGGGCTGTATGTGATGTCTTTTTTTCCGCCATGATCTCTAGTTTTTATTAATACCATGTTTGTGAAGATCGTAAGTTTTGATCACTTTTTAATATTATTTTTTTTTTATATACAGTATAATGTAACAAAAAACGCTAATCCGCGCACTTTTTTCCCTCTTTTCGTCTATGCCGTTTGCCGTTTGTGATGACGCTTGTCATATTTTATTAGATCGGACAATTACGCACGCTATGGTATATTATATGTTTATTTATTTATTTACTTTTATATGTTCTATTTATATAATGGTTGAGGGGGGATTTAAAGTGTAACTATAAAATATTTTGACCATTTAGTTTTAGTTAGTTAGGGCCATTTTAAGAATTTTTGCAATATACAATAATAATCTAAAATGAACAGTTTTCCCAATACATCTAGCTGAATGTGTTTCAGCCCTCTGTCTGCCTGTGCATTACTTGTCCATTCCTGCTTGCCACGCCCCCCTGGAGATCCGTACTTTATGTATGGGTTTTCAGCCAGCAAGGACATGAAAGGCAGCTCACACTGTAATCCCACATGTAGTGTAGGGCAGGGCTGTTTTGGTTAGAGGGCAGTGATAGCAGATAACAGTGTGCACATGGATTATACATGTTATTCCCATAAGTCTCTGGTGGTCTCTGCTATGTTAGGGAGGCAGCAGGTGCACTGTCCCCACAGACCCCCAGCTTCCCACTCCTACCTCCTGTAGAGCCAGAAGCACTGCATCCCCACTGAGCAGGAAGTAGTGGAGACTGAGCGGTTTGCTGTGCAGGACAGGCTGAGGCTCTGGGGCAGGCTGTCAGCAAAGGTGGGTGATGGCCCCAATATTACTGATTGATGTACAGCCCAGAGTACACCACCCGCGGCCGGAGAAGGGGGTGGGGCTTGCCGTACGGGGGTGGGGCTTACCATGATATTAATTTGTTTGTGTGGGGCAAATTAATGTCCTGACAAGCCCTGCCCCGGAGCACGCTTTATAAGAAAGGACGTACTGATACGCCCAGGGCACATACTTCCAGGGCTTATTGGTACGTCCTTAGTCATCTAAGGGTTAAAGCCCATTAGAAAGAACGGGCGTTACAATAACGATGTGTGAATGCTGTCGGTGGCATAGCATTGACTTCAATTCAATGCTGCCCCTGCAATAAAGAACGGACGCTGATTCCATTGCAATCAGTGACCTTTTTTTTCTTTAAAAAAACATTGTGTGAACATAGCCAATAAGGTAAAATATTTATCTATCTTTCCCCCTGGAGCTTTATTATTTTCCCTTAAAGCCTGCATGGTTACCTATTATATAAATTTTGGTTACTAGTTATGCAATATTTTAGTTGCTATTGCCAACTTTATCTCTTAGTGCATGTTACATGTGGAGTGAGTAGTTTCTGTTGATTTAAAGATAATAATGTTTGGTATTTTAATAGTGTTTATTAAAAGTTACATTCAAGGTTCGGCTATTTCAGTGATACTGCTTTTTCATGTTAACTGTACCCTATCATATTTTGACTATAATTTGTTTCCAGGAAAATTAAAAAAATAACCTGCTCCCTTTCAAATATTAACATGAAGTGAGAAAAGTAACTTTATACCAAGGTTAAAAAATACCTTGTTTACTGGAAACTTGAAATCAACATGTGCATTGCTCTATTAGATAGTGCTACAAATGAATTATACCAATTACCAGTTTTCGAGCTCTCAAAGGAAGAACTGTTCTGTTCACTCACCTTCTCTGATGGGCTAGATTTAAACCGGCTGTGTGAACGTAAATCTCAATTAGTGTAATTTATGTATCCTTGGATGTCAATCATTAGTGTCGAGAGGTGGGACTTACGACTCTGTACATTAATTAAGAGCATATCTCGGTAGAGTAATCTTCCACCTAAGGGATAAAAAAGGAAGTTTTAATTAGATTTCAGAAGACAGGATGTCATATGTAAAATGTAAGAATGATTTTAATTCTTTTACAAAAGTTGTACTTCATTAATTTATAAAGAAAGTACAAAAGAATATTATTAATGATCAGGACACAAAATCAGTCACTCATTCAAATTACAGAACAAAGTCAGAAAGGTTAAGTTAGGAATATAGCACAGTTAAAGCTCTTAAGCATAGTTACTGATGCATGTGCAAAATGAATGCATTTGAATGCATTGCAAACTATATAAACTACCGACCTTTCACATTCACATAATAAAAGGAAGGGTCAAACTAATAGATGTTATGTTTGCCTAGAATGGTTTCCACTGTGTCACAAATTAATTATCCAGTAATGAGCAAGAAACTTATGGTACTTGGCTAGACAAAATCAGCGGTGACTCACATGTCAAGGAAAAGGTGAACTTAAAATAGTGTCACTGAACATCTATGCTCACCATGGGGGAATCTACATTTGTGTGCTAGGAATTTGCTTGTTACAATAAGTTAAAGGGGTTATCCAGCGAAAATATTTTTCTTTCAAATCAACTGATCTCAGAAAGTTATATAGATTTGTAATTTACTTGGATTAAAAAATCTCAAGTCTTTCCATACTGAGCTTCTGTATGTCATGCAGGAATTATTTTATTTTCAATGTGACACAGTGCTCTCTGCTGACATGGTAGAGACTGGAACTTTGTCTCGGTTTTCTATGAATCCCCATAGAAAACCTCTCCTGCTCTGGACAGTTCCTGTCTCGGCCAGAGATGTCAGCACAGAGCACTTTGTCAGACTGAAAATAAAACATGTCCTGCAGGACATACAGCAGCTAATAAGTATTGGAAGACTTGAGATTTTTTTTAATAGAAGTAAATTACAAATCAATATAACTTTCTGACACCAGTGGATTTAAAAGAAAAAGATTTTTGCTGGATAACCCCTTTTAAATCTATTTTCTGTGTACAGTGTATATTCAAATAAATACACAGATAAAATATGCGTATTTAAAATATATTATACAGTAATCTATTTGTTCTTCCCATTCCTAAGTATTTCACATTTCATCTTTGGATGTCAAGGTATGGCTATGTTGACACAACATTTTTTCCTTTCAGTTTAAAATGTCTTCCGTCATTTTGTGGTTAAAATGATGTCCGTCATTTCGCTGTTTGGCCTTCCGTCAGTACAACGATGGCTGTTGGTACATTACTCTAGTTTAGGCGGACTAATTTGGGTATGTCTTTAATTGAAAAGCCATTGACTTAAAAATATTGTCCGCTGTTTACATTAGACATTTGAAAAATAATTGACATGGTCTGACAATGTCCATCATTTTATACACTGTGCACATTAGTCGTCCTATATTTCATTGACTTCAATGCATTGCTTTGAAGTCTATTACATTGCGGGAATGACTGATGTCTTTTTAAATAGAAGAAGTGGACGTCTTTTCTCTTTGACTATGTTCACACGTTTTTTTCAGCTCAGTTTAAAATTACGTCCGTTATTTTGAGTCTAAAATAACGGATGTTTTTTAGCAGCCTGCCTCCCCTTAGTGCAATGACTGATGTTTGCACATTATTTTAGTTTGGGGTTACTAATTGGCCTTTGGGTGTGTCTTAATTTAAAATTCCATTGAATTTAATAGTAAAAACAGAGAAAGAACGGTTACAAAAGAAGAACTGTGTGTGAACAACTAATAAAAAAACGTCCACTGTTTAGAAAAGACGTCCGGAAATGATGTTCATGTTCATTATTTTGACGTCCGCGGCAAAAACGTCAGTTTTTCAATGCATAGTGTGCATTGGACGTCCGTCTTCCCATTGACTCCAGTGCATTGCCATTGCAGTCAGTTAAATTGCGGCAAAAACTGACCTTTTTCTTAATATAAAAATTGGACGCCTTTTTAATATTTTTGAAGTTGTGTGAACATAGCCTTTCTTTGTTGTTGTGTGAACATAGCCAAAAGGTGAATTTAAAACAATATCACTGAGTGTCCATACATGTGCGTTAGGGATTTACATAATATATACATATATAAATACACCAATAAAAATATACAGATGTAGCCAGGGTTAATATGATCTCTGATACAATAATTTTGTCAGAGAGATATGTTATTTTGTAACATATCTCCTAAAGGGGTTTATAGTTTGCCTTCCTTACAATCATTTGTCCATCATTCAGTACATTAAGAAATGAAAGCTGAAGCACTCCAGTTTTCAGGAAGCCTCACATGCTTTATTGCCCTAAACACAGGGATGTTTTTTCAAGCATTTATTCATGACATAAAATTCACTGTAGTAATGTATGAATTCATTTCTTTAATTCTTGCCATGTTTGCTTTTGTATATAATCACAAATAGATGAGATAGAATAATAACCTTTGGCCTTTGCATGGGTAGAGTGGGATTTTCTTGTTATTGCTTCTAAAACAATAAAAAAAAACAATGAATCCAAATTGTTCCCTTGGCTCTATGTATTTCATTGGTTCCATGCTGGATGCAATCTGCATATTTAATTTTCTCCCTCTACTTCTACGAAGCTTCATTAACTGCTTTATAAGAAACTTTTTAACTGAACAATTACACTAGAAAATAATTACACAAAAAAGGAAAATAAATGGATAAATGGACAAAAGATTTCTTAAGCTCATTGTTTTCAAAATAAAAAATATTGCATGTATTGAGGTGAAATAAACATTTAATTGTTACTGTTGTTTGAGTTGTTACTAAGAGTCATTAGAAATAGAACTGTGCAAATATGATAACAATACATTTATATAAACATGCAAGCATGTATAATGTACATGTAAAGCTATGTTCCCACAAAGCCTTTTTTTCTGTTAAAAAAAAAAAAAAAGATGGACATTATAAATGGCCTGATCATCTTTATCAAAAGACAGACATCTTTCATGAACAAAGGTTGTTGTGGGAACATAGCCTTATATAATCTGCATTTTAGTGAGAATTTGTCACTGCAGAAATAAATGAGTGTATTTAAGATGTCAAATAATAACAGATTCCTTAAAACATATTCAGATTTGAATTCTATGCCACATGTCAGTTTCCTTATGGATTCTTATCTGTAAAGTTCTCAAAATCTCATTAACCCGTTAAGGACAGAGCCTGAAATGGCCTTAATGACAGAGACAAATTTTATGAATATGACCAGTGTAACTTTATTCATTAATAACTTCGGGATGCTTTTACCTATCCGGCTGATTTTGAGATTGTTTTCTCGTGACATATTGTACTTTACATTTCTGGTAAATTGGAGTCGATACTCATAACAAATCTTTATGAAAAAAAACCAAATAATGTGAAAAAATTTGAAAAAATGCATTTTTCCAACTTTGAAACTTTTTTGCGTATACAGAAAGTGGTTATACCACATAAATTATATATTAAATAACATTAGCAACATGTCTACTTTATGTTGGCAGCATTTATTAAACTATCTTTCATTTTTTTTAGACAATAGGGAGCTTAAAACATTAGCAGCAAATTTCCAAATTTACAGTAAAATTTCAAAATCAGATATTTTTAGGGACCTGTTCAGGTTTAAAGTGTATTTGAGGGGCCTGTATGTTAGTAAGCCCCACAAAGCACCCCATTTCAGAAACTGCACCCCCCAAACTCTGCAAAAGCATATCCAGAAAGTGTTTTAACCCTTTAGGGGAGTCACAGAAATAAAAGCTAAGTGTGTAAGGAATTTGAAAATTTTAATTTTCTGTGCAGAGATTTTATTGTAATCCAATATTTTTCATAATTATAAACCTATTACCAGAGAAATGCACCCCAATAATTATTGTCCCGTTTCTGCAGTTCATATAAATACCCCATATGTGACCCTATTGCGCTATTTGATGCAACCACAAGCCTCAGATATAAGGGAGCGCCTAGTGAATTTCAACGCCTCCGTTATATTTGGTCATTTTTGACTGTACCACTTCAGGTTGGCAGAGGCTCTGGGGTGCCAAAACCTAAAAAACACCCCTAAAGGGACACCATTTAGAAAACTACACCCCTCAAGGAATGTAACAAGGAGTGCGGTGAGCATCTGGACCCCACAGGTGCTTCACAGATTTTCAGAACAATATGGCTTGAAAAAAAGAAAAAACATTTTTTTACACTAAAATGTTGTTCTAGCCTTCAATTTTTCATTTTCTTAAAGGGATAAGAGGGAAAAAAAGACAAAAAATGTGTAGCGCAGTTTCTCCCGAGTACGGAAATACCCCACATGTGGCGATAAAGTGCCAAGGGGGCGCAGGACGAGCCTCCAAAGGGAAGGAGCGCCAATTGGCTTTTGGAAGCTGAATTTCACTGAAAAGGATTTCAAGGGCCATGTCGCATTTACAGAGCCCTCGTGCTGCCAAGACACTGGAAAGCCCCAACAAGTGACCCCATTCTGGAAACTACACCCCTCAAGGAATCTAACAAGGGGTTCAGTGAGCATATGGACCCCACTGGTGACGGGCACAAATGTGGAACAATGTGACGTGAAAGGGAAAAATTTAATTTTTTCACTTTCATGGCACAAATGTGGCCGTCATCAAGGGGTCGATATCCTCATTGCACCCCTTGTTAGATTCCCTGAGGGGTGCAGTTTCCAGAATGGGGTCACTTGTGGGGGGTTTCCAGTGTTTTGGCAGCACGAGGGCTCTGTAAATGCGACATGGCGTTCATCATCCATTCTAGCCAAATCCAACCTCCAAAATCCAAATGGCGCTCCTTCCCTTCGGAGGCTTGCCCTGCGCCCACATGGCGCTTTATGTCCACATGTGGGGTATTTACGGACTCGGGGGAAATTGCTCTACACATTTTGTTTTTTTTCCCTCTTTTAACCCCTTGTGAAAATGATAAATTCAAGGCTAAACCAACATTATAGTGTAAAAAATTTAATATTTCATTTTCACGCCACATTGTTCCACATTTGTGTCCGTCACCAGTGGGGTCCATATGCTCACTACACCCCTTGTTACATTCCTTGAGGGGTGCAGTTTCCATAATGGGGTCACTTGTGGGGGGGTTTCAACTGTCTTGGCAACACAGGGGCCTTTTGAATGCAACATGGCCCCTCGAAATCCATTCCATCCAAATCCAGCCTTCAAAAACCAAATGACGCTCCTTCCCTTCGGAGGCTTACCCTGCACCCGCATGGCGCTTTATGTCCACATGTGGGGTATTTCCGTACTCAGGGGAAATTGTGCTACACATTAAATGTTTTTTTTTTATCTTTTAACCCCTTGTCAAAATGAAAAAATCATGACAAGATTAATGATTTAGAGTAAAAATTTTACAAAAATTACACTAAATGTTGGTCTAGCCTTGATTTTTTCCATTTTTCCACAAGGGGTTAAAAAAGAAGATCAACACAAAACGTGTAGGGGAGTTTCCCCTGAGTATGAAAATACCCCACATGTGGGCATAATGTGCTATATGGGCACAGGGCAAGCCACCAAAGGGACAGAGCGCCATTTAGAGGCTGGAATGGAGGATGGAGGCCATGTCGCAATTACAAAGCTCCTGTGCTGCCAGGTCAGTAGAAACCCCTGACAAGTGACCCCATTCTGGAAACTACACCCCATAAGGAATCTAACAAGGGGTGCAGTGAGCATATGGACCCCACTGGTGACGGGCAAATAAGTAGAACATGTGCCGAGAAAATAAAAAATACAATTTTTTTCATTTTCACGTCCCAAATGTGGCCGTCACCAGGGGGCCATATCCCCGCTGCCCCACTTGTTAGATTCCTTATGGGGTGTAGTTTCCAGAATGGGGTCACTTGTGGGGGGTTTCTACTGTCCTGGCCGCACAGAGGCTTTGTAATTGCATCATGGCATCCTCTAATGGGAATGGCGGCCATACCTACTTAGCTGGGGAAAAGGGACAATTCTAATTTATTTGGGGGTATCAGGCCAATTATTGGTTTATAAGGTTGGAAATGACAGGTGTCCATCAAACTCAACCTGTGTTGATCCAGAGGAAGGCAAAAAACCCTCGTGAGGCAGACGACAGTAGCCTCATCACAGGGGAAAAATTCCTTCCCGACTCCATAATGGCGATCAGAATAATCCTTGGATCAACGTGACCCCTGAAATAGGAATAAGGGACAGAATTTAGATAATGTAGAACCCCAATGACGTGTGGTACGCCTTGGAGCGATCCAGTATGCAGAGGCCGGGGGGATCAGGACAGGTGTCACACTGGTAAATGGTGTCCTTCCTGATCACCCTGTTACGCCACACTCTGCACTTCTTCTGGGGTCTCCTGTTTTCCAGTGTGGGGGACGTCACCTGGAAAATGTTGCCCTGGTGCGATCCGGGGTCCTTCATATCCAGAAGCGCTGGGTCCGCTCCATGGCTGCTAAATATTAGGGCGCTATTACTGCTTCTGATATTTACGGATCGTGCCGCAAGCTACAGGGCAGCGAGGGACCAGAAGAGGGGGTGCTGGTATAAAAGTTATCCCCGTACAGGTGGTGACCTTTATCCAGCAGTGGGAAGTTCAGTTCCCGGACGATCTTTCCACTTGTTCCGAGGATGGGGGGGGGAGGGGGCATCTGGGGGCTGCATTAGGGTGTCCCTTCCTTCATACACTCTAAGGGTACGTGCACACTGCGGAATCGCGACAGATAACCCTTCGTGCATTCCACAGCTGGCACTCGCCGGCGGACTGATGCAGGCGCACGTCTCCATCCGTGTCATAGACTCCACTCTATGCACGGGCGTGTTCATTCTTTGGACGGACGATGGAATCCGCTCGTGCATAACATGGAGTCTATGACACGGGTGGAGACATGCGCCCGCATCAGTCCGCCGGCGGGTGCCAGCTGCGGAATGCACAAAGGGTTATCCTTCGCCATTCCGCAGTGTGCACGTACCCTAAATCTGTAAGAGTACCCTGAGGTACGCTCACACAGTTTGTAGAATTTCACTCCATACCGTCATCTCTTATTGGGACGGTACTGGCGGAAAAGACGTGTCTGGGGGGCAGCGTACGCTACGCCACCCCTAGACACGTCACTGGATGATGAGGATGATGAGGATGAATGGAGGAAAGAAGGATCCCCCCATTCATCCTCACTGGCTGTTTCGGTGTCGGAGGCAATAATAACGTATCCCTCTGACGCCGAAAACACCCTGGGGGCCATCTTTATATGGGGATTGGTATATGGGGTATGTAGTGGTGTAGTGTCAAACTTTATTCAATGTAGTGTGGTGTAATGTAGTCTTTTTTACGTGTTTTTTTACAGTAAGTATAAAAAAAAAACTACGCCAACAAAGGAGTTGCTGATAAATGCCGCACTTATGTGCGGCACTTATAAGCAGACCGTGGCAGTAGAATATAGAAAAAAAACACCCTACGCCAAAAAGGAGGAGTTGCTGATTAGCAGCGCACTTTCGTGCGATGCTGATCAACACTCAGCGGCGATAGGGTGCGGAAAATAGAAAAAAAAAATGTAAAAAAAAAAAAAAACTTTCTACATTCTGAACATCCCTGTAGCTGAACGAAGACGAGGACGCCGCGAACCCAGAAGACGCCGATCAGGAGCCCGGGACAGGTGAGTAATGTACAAATACCTGCTCTGGACCCATCGGCTACCTAGCTGAGGGGTCCAGGGCAGGTATTTACTATTTTGTGGGACTCTGATCGCCGTGCCACCGGCCCGATCGCCGTGAACGGCCGGCCGGCCGTTCACGGCGATCGGGCCGGTGGCACGGCGATCACCATTACTTTTTACAGTAATGGCAGTCGGTGCCGTCCTCGGACAGCATTGACCGCCATTTTTTTCCGGGTCATCGGGTCGCCGATGACCCGGAAAGGTTCCGATCGCCGCTATTGGCTGATCTGAATTGATCAGCCTATAGCCGCGATCGTAAGCACGGGGGGTGTTAACCACCCCCCGTGCCGTGAAGCTAAGATGGCCTGCTATGATTTATAGCAGGCCATCTTCCCCGATCGCTGTGTGCGAACACGCAGCGATCGGGGAAACATCGGGTGTAAATTTACGCCATGATGCGCCAAGTACCAGGTAAGTTTACGCCCGATGTCGTTAAGGGGTTAACAACATTAGTATAATAATACACTGCTGATTAAGAACATAGCACCCATAGAAGATGAAGGAGCTATTCTTTGCATGCAGAATTTCACACAGAGGCACACAGATGGTGTGGCTAAATTTACATGGAACCCAAAAGGATGGATTTTTTTTTAAATATATGTTTTAATTTATTGGTTCATAATCCATTCCTCCGTCCTGTGTAGCTTGTCAGGACTATAGCGGAGCCAGTGATCAGCTTAGTGGATTTTTGGCAGATAAGTTTGTGCTTTTTGTTTATCATCTTATCCTGAGCACTCTCAGGTATAAAATTAATTGTTAGTGATGAGCGAATATTGTTCGATCGAATAGATATTCGATCGAATAGTAAGGTATTCGATCTATCGAATATTATTGAATAGTTCGCCGAATATTCGATAAGTATTCGATAAGCGTTCAAATCCCTTGTAATCCAAGGCACCACTCTATCTATCTGTCTGTCTATCTATCTATCTATCTATCTCTCTATCTATCTAATTTAAAACTTTGCAAAATTTGCAAGCCTCTCATATATATTAGGACCAACATTTGATACATCTGAATAATAGACACCTTTATAGTGCACCTTTATAGTGCACCTTTATATATAAGTGTATTATGTGTTTATAGATTTCTTGGGACACTGCTACTTCGTAAAAGGAAGATAATTCGTATCAAAATTATATTATTGCAGTGGCCGTTGAAATATAACTAAATCTATTTTATATCAAGTGTTTCAAATTTACACAATATAATTGTCTCCTTTGCTAGAAAACATATCTTGCAAAAATATTGCTAGAGATAAATCTGCTGCACAAACAGAACACCTTTCCGTAAAGGTCACTACAGATTTATCATAAGAAGGAACAAGAAAATATAGGACATATCTGGGTTACTGTAGTATTCCCTCTGGCTGCTTTATACCACTTATAACCACTTTTGACGTGCTGACAGAAACTATTGTTATCACTTTTGCTAGTGGCGATACGCTAATACATATCGCGTTGGTCGTGACACCAACCTGCATAGATAATACATTCACACGTGCTTTGCAGATTTCAGCTTTGATATATCAAAGTGACCCATTATTTTGAATTTTCTCTTTAATGTTACTGTGATGTTCTAAATACGATTATATACAGTGAAGTATACTTTAGATGTGTGCCTTTTGTAGAACTGTGTACAATACTTGTATGGTTCCATTTTAGAATTTGTGGTTTCAAGTATTTCAATACCTTCTGTATCACAAGAACACATACAGTTGTGCTCAAAAGTTGACATAACCAGGCAGAATTTTTTGCTTTCTTGTCCTATATCCAGAGAATATGAATAACAACATTTTCACTCATGGTTAGTGGTTGGGTGAAGTTATTTATTGTCAAACTACTGTGTTTTCTCTTTTAGGGTATAAACACACACACCGTATACGCAGCGTATTTACTGCTGCGATACGCAGCGAGGCTAGGTTCACACTCTGTATCTGTGCGGCTGTATTGCGGGCGGTAAATCATCGGCCGGATTTTTCGGGTTCATGCGTACGCTGGAAAGTATACGATATACGGCTGCACAGTGCACACTATGTATGAATCTACGGCCCTATCGTAAACGGACCCGTAAAAAATTACCAAGACCATTGTTTGCGGCTGGAAATACGGCCGTGGATTGACAGGCGGTCCGTACGGAGTATTTCAAAAATAGCCGGCAATGATGCCGAATGCCGATGCCTCTAATAGTTAATATATTAAATTAATAAAACACATTTTCTTTGTAATAAAGTCCCTTTCGTTGTTCAATAATTTAATTCTAACGAATCCATCATTGTGCAATTAAATATACTGTTAAAATAAATATATATATATATATATATATATATATATATAAATAAATGTATATTTATATATATATTTATTTTTTGACAGTATATTTAATTGCACAATGATGGATTTGTTTAAATTAAATTATTGAACAACGAAACTGATTTTATTACAACTAAAATGTGTTTTATTAATTAAATATTAATTAGTACAGGAAGCTCCAGTAATATTGCCGGCAATAGAGCATTCTGTACTAATCATCACTTTACTTTAATTAAAACATCAAATGTTTCTTCTAACTATGTTATCACAATAGCATTATTAGAAGAAACATTTAGAATTATATGTGCGCTCAGCTGATTGGCTGAGCGCACATATAAAGAGCTGGTCCGCAGTACAGTGACTTCATTGTGCTGCGGACCAGCGAAGAGGACACATCGGGGTGAGTATAGAGCTCTCCCCACCCCCTCCCCAGCACTGCACCCATCCCAGTAAGGAAGGGGGGTCACTTAACCCCTTCCTTGCTGGGATGGGTACAGTCTGACATCAGTCTGGCCCCCAAGGGGTTAAGGGGGATGCAATACATCCTCCCTTAACCCCTTGGGGGCCAGACTGTAAGCAGCAATCTGTAAAGATGCTGCATACTGTAAGGAGCACAACACCGCTCACAATGATGGGTGTTGTGCTCCTGTTTGTGTGTTTTTTGTGTGTTTCTCCCTTTTTGTTTTTCAGATATCGGTATCCTGTGGATTACGTCGGATTCCGTGGACTACGTCGATGACCAGCGGTTGTTTGTTGTTGTTTTTTTTTAATAAAATGGTCAATAATGGGTGTGGGGGTGTTTTTATTTGAATAAAAAAAAATTTTCACTTGTGTCTTGTCTTTATTTCTTTACTTTATAGACTTAGTAGTGGAAGCCATCTAATAGACGGAATACATTACTAAGTCGGGGCCTAGTGTTAGCCGGTATAAAATGGCTAACACTAACCCCCCATTATTACCCCAGTACCCAATGCCACCAGGGGAACTGGGAAGAGTCGGGTGCCAGTGGTCCGGGAGCGTCAAAATTGGCGCTCCCGGTCCGGGCGGCAGCAGGCTAGTAAGATTTAGGCTGGGGAGGGCCTAAAACAATGGCTCTTCCCACCCTGGTGTTACCAGGCTGCTGTCGTTTGGTTTTTAACCCGGCTGCTTATAAAAATAGGGGGGACCCTATGCGTTTTTTTTTTAAATTATTTATTTATTTAAAAAAAAAACCCGCATAGGGTCCCCCCTATTTTTATAACCAGCCGGGTTAAAAACCAAACGACAGCAGCCTGGTAACACCAGGGTGGGAAGAGCCATTGGTTTAGGCCCTCCCCAGTCTAAATCTTACCAGCCTGCTGCCGCCCGGTCCAGGAGCGCCAATTTTGACGCTCCGGGACCACTGGCACCCGTCTCTTCCCAGTACCCCTGGTGGCATTGGGTACTGGGGTAATAATGGGGTGTTAGTGTTAGCCATTTTATACCGGCTAACACTAGGCCCCGACTTAGTAATGGATTCCGTCTATTAGACGGCTTCCACTACTAAGTCTATAAAGTAAAGAAATAAAGACAAGACACAAGTTAAAAAAAATTTGTATTCAAATAAAAACACCCCCACACCCCTCATTGACCATTTTATAAAAAAAAAAAATAACAACCGCTGGTCAACGACGTAGTCCACGTAATCCAACGTAATCCACAGGATACCAATATCTGAAAAACAAAAAAGGAGAAACACACAAAAAACACACAAACAGGAGCACAACGCACATCATTGTGAGCGATGTTATGCTCCTTACAGTATACAGCATCTTTACAGATCACTGCTTACAGTCTGGCCCCCAAGGGGTTAAGGGAGGATGTATTGCATCCCCCTTAACCCCTTGGGGGCCAGACTGATGTCAGACTGCACCCATCCTGGCAAGAAAGGGGTTAAGTGACCCACCTTCCTTACTGGGATGGGTGCAGTGCTGGGGAGGGGGTGGGGAGAGCTCTATACTCACCCCGATGTGTCCTCTTCGCTGGTCCGCAGCACAATGAAGTCACTGTGCTGCTGACCGGCTCTTTATATTTGTGCGCTCAGCCGATCAGCCAATCAGCTGAGCGCACATATAATTCAAAATGTTTCTTCTAATAATGCTATTGTGATAACATAATTAGAAGAAACATTTGATGTTTTAATTAAAGTAAAGTGATGATTAGTACAGAATGCTCTATTGCCGGCAATATGAATTAACGGCTTATGGAGCTTCCTGTACTAATTAATATTTAATTAATAAAACACATTTTTGTTGTAATAAAATTAGTTTCGTTGTTCAATAATTTAATTTAAATGAATCCATTATTGTGCAATTAAATATACTGTCAAAAAATAAATATATATATATATATATATATATATAAATATACATTTATTTATATATATATATTTATTTTAACAGTATATTTAATTGCAAAATGATGGATTTGTTTACATTTAATTATTGAACAATGAAAGGGACTTTATTACAACGAAAATGTGTTTTATTAATTCAATATATTAACCATGAGAGGCATCGGCATCGAAATACTGCAGAGGATCGCAAACCCCGGTAATAGCGATTCCTGTAAACTGTTTCCCTGCTTTCCCAGATGCATTCCAGAGGTGTTTGCATCACTTTCTTAAGATTTTATTTGTTATTTTTAGTTGAACCAGATTTCCAAGTAAATGACCGTATGTTTTCAGCCGCATGTCTCGTTTTTCCCACGGCCGTAGTTTCGGCCGCACATTTCCAGCCGCATAAAAAATACAGCCGCACACATACATAGTGTGAACATAGCCCAAATACGCAACAAATACGCATCAGATTAGATCTAAATATTTGAACACAGCATCAAATCTGCGCCATCAAATCTGCTGCAGATCTGCTGCGTATCTGCTATGTTTATGGTGTGTGTGTTTGTACCTTCAAAATCATAATGACAACCAAAAACATCCAAATGACCCTGATCAAAAGTTCACATACCCTGTTGATTTTGACCTAATAACATGCACAGAAGTTGACAAAAAAGGGCTTAAAAGGCTACTGGTTATCTGTGACCAGGTTGCTGTTAATCTGTGTGTGTGTGTGTGTGTGTGTGTGTGTGTGTGTGTGTGTGTGTGTGTGTGTGTGTGTGTATAAAAGCTCTGTGAGATTCTGGGATCCAGACAAACTCTTGAATTTTTCATCCAACCATTGGTTTCTGGATTGTAAGTCATGGGAAAAGTCATGGGAAAAGCATAAGAATTGTCAACGGATCTATGGGAAAAAAATTAGTTGAACTGTACAACGCAGGAAAGGGATACAAAAAGATATCCAAGAATATTATAATGCTACAACCATAAACACTACATTTGGAGAGGTGTCAACAAGACCTATGATGAATAGAACACCATTCCTACTGTAAAGCACGGAGGGGGGTTGCTGATGTTTTGGGGATGTGTAAGCTACAAAGGAACAGGAAACTTGGTCAAAATTGAAAGAAAGATGAATGCAGCATGTTATCAGCAGATAATGGAGGCAAATTCATACTTATCAGTCCAAAAGCTGTGCATGTACAGC
The DNA here is from genome assembly GCF_027789765.1 of Dendropsophus ebraccatus. Taxonomy (NCBI): domain Eukaryota; kingdom Metazoa; phylum Chordata; class Amphibia; order Anura; family Hylidae; genus Dendropsophus; species Dendropsophus ebraccatus. The sequence continues at coordinate 73,237,359 of NC_091460.1, forward strand.
CCAGAAGCTGTACATCTACTTGGAAGTTCCAGCATGACAATAATCCAAAACACAAGGCCAAGTCAACCTGTCATTGGCTAAAACATAACAAAGCAAAGGTTCTGGATTGGTCATCTCAGTTTCCTGACCTCAATATCATTGAGCCACTCTAGGGAGATCTCAAGAATGCAGTTCATGAAAGACAGCCCGGAAATTTACAGGAACTGGAGGCTTTTTGCTGGGAAGAATTGGCAGTTTTACCGTCTGTGAAAATAAAGAGCCTCAACCACAACTACCACAAAATAGTTCAAGCTTTCATTAATGTAAGAGGGGTCAATACATGTTATTAAGAACTGGGGTATATAAATTTTTGATCTGGGTCATATGGATGTTTTTGGTTGCCATTATGATTTAAAAAGAGAAAACACAATAGTTTGACAATAAATGGCTTCACCCCACCACTAACCAAAGTGCAAAAAAAAAGTGTTATCATTCATATTCTCTGAAAAAAAGGACAAGACACAAAAAAAATTATGTTGGGGTATGTAAACTTTTAACACAACTGTTTGTATTTAATAAATGCAGTGGAGATTTCATCTACTGTTTTTTCTTCCTCTCATTGGATGCTTTATTCAGGGCCAACTAGAGATGAGAGAAGCAGCTGAAAATTTAATTAACGAGATTTGTGAATTTTGAGTCGGATTCAATAATATTTGCTAGAGATGAGCGAGTAGTGAAATATTCGACTTTTGAGAATTCAAATCGAATAGGCACCGATATTGGACTATTCGAACGAGTATTCAATCCCATTATAGTCTATAGGAAAAAAATTTGCAGCACTTGAAAATCAAAATTCGACCACTTGGAGGTCACCAAGTCCCCCATGAAACCTCCCTAAACAATGCAAACACCTCCGGAATGACACTGGGACATTAGGGGGAGCATGCCTGGGTGCACCCAAAACCCCAAAATCGCAGTATAATGCCACTTTCTGAAGTTCCAAAGGAAAAAAAATTGTGAACGCTTTTTGAACATTTATGGCAATGTACACACATTTCGTTCGTATTTCTTGTGCAGTGTTACATACATGATTCCGTTGTGGGTCTGCAGAGCGTCATGTTATTCGCACGTATCACGTGTAATGTTATACGGACATTACTAGAACAGTATGTATGATGTGCCTTTTTCTTGGATACTGGAAAAATATGTACGAGTGCCTTTTAGTGGGCTACTGCAACAGTATATATCAAGTGCCTTTAGGGGGCTACTGGAACAAATATATTTTACGTGCCCTTAGTGGTGTTAAACAGGGACACTATAAGTCACTTGTACACACAGGGTACTGGAATGAATACACCTGCTGATGCTGATGCTGCTGCTGTTATATCATCTATTTCTTAGCACTGAGAAGAGCTTTTGATTCAGAGATGACTTTTTTGTTTGATCTTAGCCCTGAAAAGGACTTTTGGGTTCTGTAGTAAACCTGCCTAACCAAAACACTACTGAAACCTATCTCTCCCTGCTGCAAGATCTTTCCCTGGCTAGGATGAAAGCTCATATGCGGTCGAGAGGCGGGAGCCAAGTATTTAAAATTCAAGGTCATGTGCTTCAGCTATCCAATGAGGGTAGACGGCCTCCCTGCATGGTCATTGGATTAAAAAAAGCGATAACTGTGATGGGAGGGCTTTCGGATGTTTTCCAAGTATTCGCCTCACTACTCAATTGAATTCGAATCTTTCGAATACCGCAATATTCGATCGAATACCTACTCAATCAAATCGTATTCGCTCATCTCTAATATTTGCGATTCGAATGCAAACAAATCAGAATATATCATTGGGAATATTACAGAGCAGCAATTTTTTTCAACAGATGTTTTACAGTGTCTAAAATTGGAAAATGACAATTTGAAAAAAAGTTAATCAGTCAGTCAATCATTCAATTTACATGGACAGCAGTGGACATTGGTGGAATAGTCATATAAAATATATAAACTTTCTAAGTACCTATTTAACACACACCAGTGCCTCTTTAAGTACCCTTTAACCTCCCGATGTGTGGCACATTTTGTATTCCATTATTTTAAGTGGCACCAATATAAGTGCCAATTTAATTTCAATTTATTCTGATTTTAATAAAGAAGTGGAGTGACTCAGCATGAGCTGCAGTCTGCTAACAGTTCAACTGACAGGCCAGCATTGTTAACAGCTTTCAGGAATGACTTAGGTGTCGTGGTAGTGGCCATCCCACCAGGCTTGGATGAAGATTGCAGCTCCCAGTAAGACCCAGTGGTCAGGCAAATACTAGCCAGGCTGGTATTGTGGAAAAGATCCTTCAAAGTTCCAGTTCCATTGCGGTCAGTAGTCAATCCTGGAGCCAGCAAATATAAGGCCATTATTGTTTTCAAGATTAGTCCCTGTAGCCCAAATCTAGACAGCACTTCATTAAGTTTTCCTTAGTGCATTCTTTCGAATGCTTTCTCCAAATCCAGAGTAAGGAGCAGAGAAGGCGTTTAACGTGTTTATGCTGCTGCAATGATGTCTATGAATCTGCGGGTACTGTTGCACATTTGTTTCTTTTTAAAAAAAAACCCTACTTGATTCTTCCCTACCAAGGAGGGTATGATATCCATTAGTCTAAATGCTAGAAGCATATATATATATATATATATATATATATATATATATATATATACATTTTTAACTAGTTATCAATACAGTTATGCAAATAAAATCCTTTATATTCTTCATGGTTCTTACTCCTTGGATCTCTTTAAACGCTTGACAACAGCTAGCATTGGGACCTAATGCATTACTCTGAGCCTATGAGCAATGAGAAGGAAGGTCTAGGCTCTATTTTTCTTTTTTTCCCCTTTTGTTCAAGTATCTGTATTTATTTAGCTGCTAGATGACTATAAATGTACTCGTACGCCTTGGAAGCCTGTCTTCAGACGATCCTGGGCTTACAGGAATGTCCTGTGTTATGAAGCTTCACAATCAGTAGCTGGGCCCTCAATGTTAATTGCAGGCTTCAGCGATCGCGCTGCAGCCTGTCATTAACCCCTTAAATGTTGCGATTGCGGTGCGATCGTGGCGTTTAAGTGTAAGTGACAGGGAAAGCTCCTGTCACTTACCGTTCGGGACCACCACAGTGTGACTGCGGGGGTCCCGATCACTGTGTCAGAGCGCCGAGGTCTCTTTCCTCCCTCCCTGCGGTCCTAACTTATTAAATGTCTCCGTTCTAATTTTTGTACATTATTTTACAAATCCCATCAAGGGATGAAATATACAAATATTAGACAAAAAAGAAATGCAATAGGTTACTGCAAGACACATCTCAAGGTAAATGAGGCACCCTTCGCAAGGGACACCTAGATATATACTCGAATCTTCCATTGATTTCAATGGAAACATATTTAGAAGTATTATGTGATGTTTGAATAAATTTTGAGGTCAGGTTTGGGGTTTGATGATCTATGCCCCCAATTTTTATTTTCAAGTTCACAATGTTTGCCCCTTCTTGCCTGAGAGCAGCAAGTTTGTCACATTAGGATGCGGTTAGTGTGAGTTCAACTGCTAATGACTTGACGAGGTTAACCTATGTGATGTCTATACCCTAAAGACAATGGTATATTTAGTAGAGGAAAAAAGAGAATCTAGGTCCTCTAGAAAAGTCTAAAAAGATGGTGAATAATTACAAATAGTGAGATATAAAGGTAAATTTACTGGTAGATAATCAGAATATAGTATATAGTATATAGCATATAACCAATAGCATGATAAAAACATATATTAAATAGCAAGTGACATGATAAAACACAAATAAACACAGACACAATATGTAGAATATATAATTTGTACCAGAAATGAAAAAAATCATAAAAAATGGCAAAAGATAGAAAAAATTAAAAAAGAAAAAATAAATTAAAAAAGAAAAAGTGAATTAAAAAGGAAAAAATGAAAAGAGAAAAAATGAAAAAATGAAAAAAATGAAAAAATGAAAAAATAGTAGTATAATCAAAGAGTTTATAAAAGGTTATAAAATTGTGCACATAATTGGTATACAAAATATCACTTCCTAGTTGTAGCTCAATTCATCAATTCATCAGTACAATATGGTAAAATTCATAATTGTAAATCATATGGTTATGGCAGAATTCATAGTATGATGGCGCTCATTTAGCACTTGGTTACGCCAAAAGTTCATGAATGTGCGCTACTTAGACCCAGTTGTGAAGTGTTAAATGGTAGCATTCATGTGGCGAACTGTTCATACGGCAAGTGAGCCTGATATGTAGTCAGCAAGAACAGGCTGAGTAATGATTATCGCATAAGTGTAGCGATGTGCATTCAGTTGCTAGTACATTCATGTGGTGTATATTACACCTCTCACCGTTCCTGCGAGATGAAGGATCCCTGGAGCGGCTGACTTGTGCGCTCGGACTTGCCGGTCTTTGTTTGGCTGTTCCTATTGCTGGAAGCATGTGCCGCGCTCAGCCCAGGTATTAATGTAGATCGGAGCTCCGTACATGCGCAATGTGTAGTGTTGCCCGCGGGACCTCGTGCTGATGTTGGCGCCAAATAGATGTTTGAGAAGGCTGTTAATGTGGTAAGCCTTTGAGCATTAGTTCATAAGTAGGATATTGTTAGTAGCTGGACGCGTTTCGATACTTTCTTAGTATCTTTCTCAACAGCAAAAAAGTAAGTAATGATCAAGTCCTGGTATTGGTGGGTATATATGTGTAGCGGGCTGGTCCTGATTGGTTGGATTTAATTGCAGTCTGGTGATTATCAAAGCCCGGTGTGCATAATATATAGGCAATTTGTTGAGGTCCGGTATGCTTTCATCCTGGATTAATTATGATTGATAGTAATATTGTAGATTAACCAGTAAAAAATGAAATTCAAACAGTACAATAGATCTGTACATACTTAATGATAAATATATTTAGAACAAGTGTTTTGCAACAAGGAGACGTCACTACAAGTTATTGTTCATATTGTAATAGTGCTCTAACCAATAGAGTTTTTCAATGTGTATGGTTTAATTGTACCTAGATGGTATACCTTTAGGCTGTTAAATAAATACAGATAGTGTTTATATTATATCATTTAAAGTCTGTAGCCTATAATAGAAATAGTTACAGTGTTATACATATAATCATGTTGAAAAAGTGGTATGGCTTGCATAGGATAGTGTAGATGATGTTGTATATATATCTACTATGTAGATATTTTATCTTCAAACTTGGGTCATGTAATAGGGATAGGGGAGGACCCCTAGGTACATATTTAGAAGTATTATCTGATGTTTGAATAAATTTTGAGGTCAGGTTTGGGGTTTGATGATCTATGCCCCCAATTTTTATTTTCAAGTTCACAATGTTTGCCCCTTCTTGCCTGAGAGCAGCAAGTTTGTCACATTAGATTGTGTAAAAAGTGCAGTATTAGGATAAGTTCACACTATGTATTTTTCCAAATAATAACGGCCGTGCAACATCGGACGATATTAATGTAAAGATACATTGCATTATTTCCTATGGAAACCCGGTCTAAGTGTATACATGTAGCTGCACAAAAAACTGGCCACACTTTACATTTTCTGCTTTGGTTAATTGAAAGGCAGGCACATTCAAATTTGCCCGCATTCCAATTAAAAAGGAATGAAGTTTATCTGGTCGGTTTTGCAGTACCGGCTGGGATGAACTTCACAGACATCGTCCATTTTGTGTCACAGAACAGCCACTGTCATACACCGTGTGAACCTGGCCTTAAACTGAAATTTTTATGTTATTTTTGTACCGGTTTTTGAGCTCTGAAGTAATTTAAAGCAGTACAGTCAGCAGGAATTCTTTCGAATGCTTTCTCCAAATCCAGAGTAAAGAGCAGAGAAGGCGTTTAACGTGTTTGTGCTGCTGCAATGATGTCTATGAATCTGCGGGTACTGTTGCACATTTGTTTCTTTTTAAAAAAAAACCCTACTTGATTCTTCCCTACCAAGGAGGGTATGATATCCATTAGTCTAAATGCTAGAAGCATATATATATATATATATATATATATATATATATATACATTTTTAACTAGTTATCGATGCAGTTATGCAAATAAAATCCTTTATATTCTTCATGGTTCTTACTCCTTGGATCTCTTTAAACGCTTGACAACAGCTAGCATTGGGACCTAATGCATTACTCTGAGCCTATGAGCAATGAGAAGGAAGGTCTAGGCTCTATTTTTCTTTTTTTCCCCTTTTGTTCAAGTATCTGTATTTATTTAGCTGCTAGATGACTATAAATGTACTCGTACACCTTGGAAGCCTGTCTTCAGACGATCCTGGGCTTACAGGAATGTCCTGTGTTATGAAGCTTCACAATCAGTAGCTGGGCCCTCAATGTTAATTGCAGGCTTAAGCGATCGCGCTGCAGCCTGTCATTAACCCCTTAAATGTTGCGATTGCGGTGCGATCGTGGCGTTTAAGTGTAAGTGACAGGGAAAGCTCCTGTCACTTACCGTTCGGGACCACCACAGTGTGACTGCGGGGGTCCCGATCACTGTGTCAGAGCGCCGAGGTCTCTTTCCTCCCTCCCTGCGGTCCTAACTTATTAAATGTTTCCGTTCTAATTTTTGTACATTATGTTACAAATCCCATCAAGGGATGAAATATACAAATATTAGACAAAAAAGAAATGCAATAGGTAACTGCAAGACACATCTCAAGGTAAATGAGGCACCCTTCGCAAGGGACACCTAGATATATACTCGAATCTTCCATTGATTTCAATGGAAACATATTTAGAAGTATTATCTGATGTTTGAATAAATTTTGAGGTCAGGTTTGGGGTTTGATGATCTATGCCCCCAATTTTTATTTTCAAGTTCACAATGTTTGCCCCTTCTTGCCTGAGAGCAAGTTTGTCACATTAGATTGTATGAAAAGTGCAGTATTAGGATAAGTTCACACTATGAATTTTTCCAAATAATAACGGCTGTGCAACATCAGATTATATTAATGTAAAGATATATTGCATTATTTCCTATGGAAACTCGGTCGAAGTGTATACATGTAGCTGCACAAAAAACTGGCCACACTTTACATTGTCTGCTTTGGTTAATTGAAAGGCAGGCACATTCAAATTTGCCCGCATTTCAATTAAAAAGGAATGAAGTTTATCTGGTCGGTTTTGCAGTACCGGCTGGGATGAACTTCACAGACATCATCCATTTTGTGTCTCAGAACAGCCACTGTCATACACTGTGTGAACCTGGCCTTAAACTGAAATTTTTATGTTATTTTTGTACCGGTTTTGGAGCTCTGAACTAATTTAAAGCAGTACAGTCAGCAGGAATAAGGGCTGTAAACAGGGCTAGGGCTAGTCATTAGGATTCTGTTGCATACCATCTTCCCCATCAGAGGCATATAATCCTTTTTGTTAAAATGCAAATTAAGCTCAAAAGCCCAGGGAGCACTGCACATCACGGCAAAACCCTAGATAAATCCATTTCATGTCTTCTTTATATAGTGGCTGTCAATCAAAAGGGGTAGATGGATGTAAGCAGGCTATGGGATGGTGAATAAGAGTATATGGGCTGGACCTACCTGGGCTTTTGCTGCACTGGGGGACTCCTCCTGGGTTTTTGAGCCGTATCTACATATTTATAAAAAGGCTTATATGTTTGTACTAGGATGAACTGTGGAGATAAAAAGGTATTTCTGGAATCTTGATGATTAGCCCTATGTTACCTTTGCTTTATATATACACCCGTTTTCCTGCTGACAGGTCTGTCAACAGCAGAAATATGATAATGTAGTTAAGTGAAATCAGGCAGCATATCTATAATTTATAAACAATACTACACTTTAACCAAGTTAGTTGTTCAAAACAGAAGATGCTTTAGATGTGTCAGTTTGTGGCTCTATCAACATTTATGCATGATATATATTTGAATGGCAAACACTTGCTGCCTTCAGGCAAAATTATGTTTCTGTCTGTTTGCTATTTCTGATCCTTGAACCTAAGCACAGGGTGTTACAAATCACATTTAGCAACAATTATCTACTGGCATTTCATGAAAGAAGAACTAGCGTGATTAATGAAAAGTGACATTCATTGAATGCTCTGATATTCTGTTCTCCTTTGGTGAGTAGGTGACTTTGATACATTAAGAGGTGACCTTTGTTTATAAGAAGGTTAAAGAGAATGTGCATTGTTGTTTACAAAAGATGTCGTCTCAAGAGAACTTTTCAATTAATTCAAAGCTGAGAAAAGGCAAAAAAAAAACTAGGAAAATATAATAATAAGTAGTGGGATCATCATCCTGTGCATCTAATTTACATATCAATGTCAAAGCTAATGCACTATAAAGCATTTAAACATGTGAAATGTAGGCAAAAAAATCACAGCACTACCTATTATCTATTTATATGTTTACAGTGGTACCTTGGTTTACAAGTAACTTGGATTAAGAGCGTTTTACAAGAAGAGCTCACAGTTTTTCAAAATTAAGATCATTGCTTTGGTTTAGGAGCTCCCTGTACTAGGAAAGGAAATGGGGGAGGGGATGGTCTGTTTAGCAGAGTCTACAGCCAGCGTCGGACTGGGCCACCGGGGAGGCGGGGGATCCCCCGGTGGGCCCCACCCCCTCCTCCCTCTTGCAGGGCCCTTCCCCTAAGCCAGAGAGGGGCCTCCCGTTTGGAAGCTGCCTAGTGTCGGGAGCTCAAGGGGCCCCCTGCGGGCTCCCACACTGCTGGGGTGAGTTCAGCACGGCGTCAGGGCCCGTTCTTTGTATAATCATTGGCCCTCGCCTCCCCCCTGCTCACCTTGCTCCCTTACATCAGCTCTGGGCCTCAGCGCTGACCTCTTCCTGCCTGTCAGGAGAGCGGCAGCAGCAGCAGGGCCTCCTCCATCCCCCTCCCCTCTGCAATCATGTGACTGTCTCCTGTTGCTGTGTGTGCAGTCGGTGCACAGGAGATGGGGAGAGGCTGCAGGCTGCCTATATGTGTGTGTTTGTGTGTGTGTGTTTTCTATCATGTATAGGCTGGGTTCACACGCTGTAACTGTGCGGCTGTATTTTTTATGCGGCTGTAAATGTGCGGGTGAAACTCCGGCCGTGGGAAAAAATAGACATGCGGCTCAAAACATACGGTCATTTACTTGGAAATCTGGTTCAACTAAAAATAACAAATAAAATGTTAAGAAAGTGATGGAAACACCTCTGGATGCATCTGGGAAAGCAGGGAACACAGTTTACATGAATCGCTATTACCGGGGTTTGCGATCCTCTGCACTATAGCCGATGTGTCTCATGGTTAATATATTGAATTAATAAAACACATTTTCTGTCTAATAAAGTCCCTTTTATTGTTCAATAATTAAATGTAAACGATTCCATCATTTTGCAATTAAATATACTGTTAAAATAAATATATATATAAATAAATGTATATTTATATATATATATTTATTTTTTGACAGTATATTTAATTGCACAATGATGGATTCGTTAGAATTAAATTATTGACCAACGAAACTGAATTTATTTAAACGAAAATGTGTTTTCTTAATTAAATATTAATTAGTACAGGAAACTCCATAAGCCGGTAATTCATATGCCGGCAATAGAGCATTCTGTACTAATCATCACTTAACTTTAATGAAAACATCAAATGTTTCTTCTAATTATGTTATGACAATAGCATTATTAGAAGAAACATTTAGAATTATATGTGCGCTCAGCTGATTGGCTGATCGGCTGAGCGCACATATAATGAGCCGGTCCGCAGCACAGTGACTTCATTGTGCTGCGGACCAGCGAAGAGGACACATCGGGGTGAGTATAGAGCTCTCCCCACCCCCTCCCCAGCACTGCACCCCTCCCAGCAAGGAAGGGGGTGTCACTTAACCCCTTCCTTGCTGGGATGGGTGCAGTCTGACATCAGTCTGGCCCCCAGGGGGTTAAGGGGGATGCAATACATCCTCCCTTAACCCCTTGGGGGTCAGACTGTAAGCAGCGATCTGTAAAGATGCTGCATACTGTAAGGTGCACAACACCGCTCACAATGATGGGTGTTGTGCTCCTGTTTGTGTGTTTTTTGTGTGTTTCTCCCTTTTTGTTTTTCAGATATCGGTATCCAGGGGATTACGTCGGATTCCGTGGACTACGTCGATGACCAGCGTTTTTTTAATGTTTTTTTTAATAAAATGGTCAATGAGGGGTGTGGGGGTGTTTTTATTTGAATAAAAAAATTTGTAAACTTGTGTCTTGTCTTTATTTCTTTACTTTATAGACTTAGTAGTGGAAGCCGTCTAATAGACGGAATCCATTACTAAGTTGGGGCCTAGTGTTAGCCGGTATAAAATGGCTAACACTAACCCCCCATTATTACCCCAGTACCCAATGCCACCAGGGGTACTGGGAAGAGCCGGGTGCCAGTGGTCCCGGAGCGTCAATATTGGCGCTCCTGGACCGGGCGGCAGCAGGCTGGTAAGATTTAGGCTGGGGAGGGCCTAAACCAATAGCTCTTCCCACCCTGGTGTTACCAGGCTGCTGTCGTTTGGTTTTTAACCCGGCTGGTTATAAAAATAGGGGGGACCCTATGCGTTTTTTTTTAATTATTTATTTATTTAAAAAAAAAAAAAGCATAGGGTCCCCCCTATTTTTAGAACCAGCCGGGTTAAAAACCAAGCGACAGCAGCCTGGTAACACCAGGGTGGGAAGAGCTATTGGTTTAGGCCCTCCCCAGCCTAAATCTTACCAGCCTGCTGCCGCCCGGTCCAGGAGCGCCAATTTTGACGCTCCGGGACCACTGGCACCCGGCTCTTCCCAGTACCCCTGGTGGCATTGGGTACTGGGGTAATAATGGGGGGTTAGTGTTAGCCATTTTATACCGGCTAACACTAGGCCCCAACTTAGTAATGGATTCCGTCTATTAGACGGCTTCCACTACTAAGTCTATAAAGTAAAGAAATAAAGACAAGACACAAGTTTACAAATTTTTTTATTCAAATAAAAACACCCCCACACCCCTCATTGACCATTTTATTAAAAAAAACATTAAAAAAACGCTGGTCATCGACGTAGTCCACGGAATCCGACGTAATCCCCAGGATACCGATATCTGAAAAACAAAAAGGGAGAAACACACAAAAACACACAAACAGGAGCACAACACCCATCATTGTGAGCGGTGTTGTGCTCCTTACAGTATGCAGCATCTTTACAGATCGCTGCTTACAGTCTGGCCCCCAAGGGGTTAAGGGAGGATGTATTGCATCCCCCTTAACCCCCTGGGGGCCAGACTGATGTCAGACTGCACCCATCCCAGCAAGGAAGGGGTTAAGTGACCCCCCTTCCTTGCTGGGAGGGGTGCAGTGCTGGGGAGGGGGTGGGGAGAGCTCTATACTCACCCCGATGTTGTCTCTTCGCTGGTCCGCAGCACAATGAAGTCACTGTACTGCGGACCGGCTCATTATATGTGCGCTCAGCCGAACAGCCAATCAGCTGAGCGCACATATAATTCTAAATGTTTCTTCTAATAATGCTATTGTCATAACATAATTAGAAGAAACATTTGATGTTTTCATTAAAGTAAAGTGATGATTAGTACAGAATGCTCTATTGCCGGCATATGAATTACCGGCTTATAGAGCTTCCTGTACTAATTAATATTTAATTAAAAAAACACATTTTCGTTGAAATAAATACAGTTTCGTTGGTCAATAATTTATTTCTAACGAATCCATCATTGTGCAATTCAATATACTGTCAAAAAATAAATATATAGATAAATATACATTTATTTATATATCTATTTTTTTTAACAGTATATTTAATTGCAAAATGATGGATTCGTTAGAAATAAATTATTGATCAACGAAAGTGTCTTGATTACAAAGAAAATGTGTTTGATTAATTTAATATATTAACTATTAGAGGCATCGGCATTCGGCATCATTGCCGGCTATTTTTGAAGTACTCCGTACGGACCGCCTGTCAATCCACGGCCGCATATTCAGCCGCAAACAATGGTCTTGTTCATTTTTTACGGGTCCGTTTACGATAGGGCCGTAGATTCATACATAGTGTGCACTGTGCAGCCGCATATCCTATACTTCCAAGCATACACACGAACCACCAAAAATACCGCCGCACAATTACAGCCGCAAATACAGCCGCACTCTTACAACGTGTGAACCGAGCCTTATAGTGTATATTATGTAATGTAGTTCTATAGATGGTTTATATGTGTAATCTGCATGCTTTTGTATCTGTGTATCCATGTTGGTGAGTCTGTGTGTGTTAGTATGTCTATTTGTGTATATATGTATACAGTGTGTATGTCTGCAGTATGTCTATTTGTGTATATATGTATACAGTGTGTATGTCTGCAGTATGTCTATTTGCGTATATATGTATACTGTATGTATGGCTGCAGTAGGTCTATTTGTGTATATATGTATACAGTGTGTATGGCTACAGTATGTCTATTTGCGTATATATGTATACTGTATGTATGGCTGCAGTAGGTCTATTTGTGTATATATGTATATAGTGTGTATGGCTGCAGTATGTCTATTTGTGTATATATGTATACAGTGTGTATGTCTGCAGTATGTCTATTTGTGTATATATGTATACTGTATGTATGTGATGAGAAGTTCACACTTTGGAGGTCCAGTTGTGCAGGAGATCCGTGAGGCTTGGGCTCTGATCAGCTTAGGATTCTCACATCACAGATGATAGGTGTTGTAGTTGATATCACAGTAAGACTTTAATCAATGGATGACGGGTTTCATCAGATGAGATCATCAGATCTATTGAGGATTCCCTTAGAAACGCCTCATCCATTGATTTAAATCTTACTCCTACGTCTAATACGACACCTATCATCTTTAATGTAAGAATCCTGAATCAGCTGATCATCGCCCAAGCCTCACGGATCTCCTGCACAACTGGGACCTCCAGAGTGTGAACTTCTTCTCAACTATTGTACCGACTCAAGAATAAAGATATAAGCAGCAGACACAGACACAAGTGGGATTATGCCCCCCTCACCAGACTGCACCCCCTCCGGAGCAGCAGCAGTAGTATCAGTGATAGGTAGGATTATGCCCCCTCCTTATCGGCCTTCACCCCCTCCGGAGCAGCAGTATCAGTGATAGGTAGGATTATGCCCCCCCTCACCAGACTGCACACCCTCCGGAGCAGCAGTATCAGTGATAGGTAGGATTATGCCCCCTCACCAGACTGCACCCCCTCCGGAGCAGCAGCAGCAGTATCAGTGATAGGTAGGATTATGCCCCCCTCACCAGACTGCACCCCCTCCGGAGCAGCAGTATCAGTGATAGGTAGGATAATGCACCCCTCATCTGACTGCACCCCCTCCGGAGCAGCAGCAGCAGTATCAGTGATAGGTAGGATTATGCCCCCCCTCACCAGACTGCACCCCCTCCGTAGCAGCAGTATCAGTGATAGGTAGGATTATGCCCCCTCACCAGACTGCACCCCCTCCGGAGCAGCAGCAGTAGTATCAGTGATAGGTAGGATTATGCCCCCCCTCACCAGACTGCACCCCCTCCGGAGCAGCAGTATCAGTGATAGGTAGGATAATGCACCCCCTCATCTGACTGCACCCCCTCCGGAGCAGCAGCAGTAGTATCAGTGATAGGTAGGATTATGCACCCCTCATCTGACTGCACCCCCTCCGGAGCAGCAGCAGTATCAGTGATAGGTAGGATTATGCCCCCTAACCAGACTGCACCCCCTCTGGAGCAGCAGTATCAGTGATAGGTAGGATAATGCACCCCTCATCTGACTGCACCCCCTCCGGAGCAGCAGCAGTAGTATCAGTGATAGGTAGGATTATGCACCCCTCATCTGACTGCACCCCCTCCGGAGCAGCAGCAGTAGTATCAGTGATAGGTAGGATTATGCACCCCTCATCTGACTGCACCCCCTCCGGAGCAGCAGCAGCAGTATCAGTGATAGGTAGGATTATGCCCCCCCCTCACCAGACTGCACCCACTCCGGAGCAGCAGTATCAGTGATAGGTAGGATTATGCCCCCTAACCAGACTGCACCCCCTCCGGAGCAGTAGTATCAGTGATAGGTAGGATTATGCACCCCTCATCTGACTGCACCCCCTCCGGAACAGCAGCAGTAGTATTAGTGATAGGTAGGATTATGCACCCCTCATCTGACTGCACCCCCTCCGGAGCAGCAGTATCAGTGATAGGTAGGATTATGCCCCATAACCAGACTGCACCCCCTCCGGAGCAGTAGTATCAGTGATAGGTAGGATTATGCACCCCTCATCTGACTGCACCCCCTCCGGAGCAGCAGTAGAGGCAGCACTAAAGTAGTAAAAATTCTTCGTTTTAGTTCTGAGAAAGGCAAAACATTGCACAAGAGGGAGTTAATAAAGTCACAAGATTTTTGACTACTTTGGTGCAGTCTTCGCTGCTGAATTATTGTACCAAGTCTCCTGGTTCCGTTGAAAGGGCTGCAAGCGGCATCAAGGTGTACAAACCACCGCTAAAGTGACTGGCGGTGTTGGGCTTGTAGCATGACCGCCCAAGGTGAGCAGCAAGTTTAGCCACTTACACACATTTGTTCTGCAGTAATACGCTATGTGCCGCATGGTGTTCTCTCTCTTCTACTAGTATTAAATGGCAGATTACATCTTAAAGCCATGTTCACACAACATATGTTTTGCATAAATCATAGCTGTTGTTGCAATTTGCAATAACAGCCGCGATTTATGCAAAACACACGTTGTATTGGAATGAATGGAATCCCAGACGGGGCGTATACACATAGTATACGCTCCAGCCGCACGAAAAACTGACATGTCATTTTTCTGCGGCCGTACAGACATGGCAGTTCACACAATGGAGTGTGCGGCTCCGGCCACACGCTCCGTTGTGTGCAGTAGTGAATTCGGATGCGGGTGCACACTGGTGCACCTGCATCCGAATTCAGCAGAAATGAAGATCATCCGGCCAGTACTGCAGTACTATCCGGGATGATCTCCAGTAACACCGGCTGCTCTGTGACCCAGCTGCGTCACAAAACAGCCGGTGTTATATGTGGTGTGAACCCAGCCTAAATCTAGGTTTACACACAGTATTTTTGCTCAGTATTTTGCAACCAAAACCAGGAGTAGATTGAAAACACAGAAAGGCTATGTTCCCACACTGTAGAAATTTAGTGGATGGCCGCCATTTAATGGCAAATAATTGGTGTTATTTTAAATTTCAACAGTGTGTGAACAGAGCTTTTTTTTGTGTTTCAAATCCACTCCCGGTTTTGGTTACAAAAAAAATGACCAAAATACTGTGTGAACCTAGCTGTGTGACACCATGCTTACCGCTTTCTTTTCACTGGTGCACTCCTGCTGCTTCTACTGGTCCTGACTCGCTGACAACCCGCTCAGCCAATCACTGCAATGACCTGCTGCAGCCATTGATTGTAAATATTTGCAGTCTTTAAAGTGTTAACTGTTATTTGAATGAACTTTTGACATATGAGAGGTTTAGCTTGGTCGGGGTCTCTCTGATAGTAACAAGCATCACTCCCAGACCTTGTGCGCAGTCCGGCTGATTACAGGTCACTGTCTCCACTATATTATATAAAGTTTGTTTCCTGTAATCAGCAGAACCCATAAGAAATACATGTTATTAAATGGCCCAGATTGCACCCGGGCTGCATAGACTTGGGCAGCGTGCGGTTATGGACGGTGCATTTATGGAGGCATACACGGATGTGTGCAAGAGCCTGGACTGTCATTATAAAAACTTTTGACATCATGCAGACGTGTGAAATGTTTCGATCAGTCGGGGTGTCAGTGCTGAGACCTCCTGTGGTGGCTAGATCATCACTCCATCAGTCATGTTACACATGAGGGGCCCATAGACTATAATGGAACCCATCTCCTATAATGAGTGCTCAGCCCCTCACTTGCATTATGATGGACTGAGTGACATTCTGGCCATTGTTGGGTGTCTCACCCCTGAGACAGATTAAACTTTTAATCACGTCTGTCTGACATTTTGTATTGACCTTAACCCCTTAACGACATCGGGCGTAAATTTACGCCCTGATGCCGGTAAGGGAGTTCAGAGCGGGGCCGCGCGGCGGCCCCGCTCTGAACCGCGCCGGTCCCGGGTGCCGCGTGTAGCCCGGGACCGTAGGTATTAGCGGGCACGGTCCGATCGCCGTGCCCGCTAATACAGTAATCGGATGCAGCTGTCAAAGTTGACAGCTGCATCCGATTACCGGACGCAGCGTCATCCCTGGTGTCTAGTGGGGAGATCGCTCCTCCGGGATGTTATCCCGGAGGAGCGATCTCCGCAAATGAAGCCGGCCGGGGACCGCTCCAAGATGGCGCCGTCCCCGGCTCGGCACTCGTTTACTTCCGGCTGCAGCAGCCGGAAGTAAACGAGTGCCTATCTCATGGATCTCTGCAGCATATCTATGCTGCAGAGATCTCAATGAGAGATCAAAGCACTTATACTAGAAGTCCCCCAGGGGGGCTTCTAGTATAAGTGTAAAAGTAAAAAAAAAAGTGTTGTTAATAGTAAAAATCCCCCTCCCCTAATAAAAGTCTGAATCACCCCCCTTTTCCCAGGTTATAAATAAAAGTAAATAAATAAATACATAAACAAACATGTTTGCTATCGCCGCGTGCGTAATCGCCCAAACTATTAATTAATCACATTCCTGATCTCGCACGGTAAATGGCGTCAGCGCAAAAAAATCCCAAAGTGCAAAATTGCGCATTTTTGGTCGCATCAAATCCAGAAAAATTGTAATAAAAAGCGATCAAAAAGTCGTATATGCGCAATCAAGGTACCGATAGAAAGAACACATCATGGCGCAAAAAATGACACCTCGCACAGCCCCATAGACCAAAGGATAAAAGCGCTATAAGCCTGGGAATGGAGCGATTTTAAGTGTTGTATATTTGTTGACAATGGTTTAAATTTTTTACAGGCCATCAGATACAATATAAGTTATACATGTTACATATCGTTTTAATCGTAACGACTTGAGGAACATATATAACAAGTCAGTTTTACCCCAGGGCGAATGGCGTAAAAACACATTTCCCCCAAATAAACAAAATGCGTTTTTTTTTTCAATTTCACCACACTTTAAATTTTTTTCTGGTTTCGCAGTGTACTTTATGGAAAAATTCAGCCTGTAATTGCAAAGTACAATTAGTGACGCAAAAAATAAGGGCTCATGTGGGTCTCTAGGTGGAAAAATGCAAGTGCTATGGCCTTTTATGCACAAGGAGGAAAAACCGAAAACGCAAAAATCGAAATTTGCTCTGTCCTTAAAGGGTTAAAGGGGTACTCCAGTGAAAAATATTTTTTTAAACTAACTGGTGTGAGGAAGTTATACGAATTTATTTATTACTTCTAATTAAAAATCTCCAGTCTTCCCGTACTTATCAGCTGCTGTATGTCTTGCAGGAAGTGGTGTATTGTTTCGAGTCTTACACAGTGCTTTCTGCTGCCACCTCTCTCCATGTCAGGAACTGTCCAGAGCAGGAGAGGTTTTCTATGGGGATTTGCTGCTGCTCTGGACAGTTCCTGACATGGACAGAGGTGGCAGCAGAGAGCACTGTGTCAGATTAATAAGAATACACCACTTCCTGCAGGACATACAGTAGCTGATAAGTACTGAAAGACTGAAGATTTTTAATTAGAAGTAATTTACTAATCTGTAACTTCTGACATCAGATTAAAAAAAATATATATATATTTTTTTTTTTACCAGAGTACCTCTTTAACGCTTTAATGACCACTGATGTGCTTTTCATGATGGTCCTTTAAAGTCTTATTCCAGCCCAACAGCTTGTGGTGAGGCTAGAATAAACCGTCATGGGTCTCCTCTGCTGGAGATTGTAATAGAGGAGCAGACTAGATGGTCATTTTTTCCTTCATCTTCTGAGGCTGTGTTCACACATTACATTTTTGATGTGTTTTTACAGCAATATTGTTGGAATTTCATTAAAGTTTCTACATAAATGGTGCAGTTTTACCACAACTGCATGAATCAGTAACAACTGTATAAGTGACTGGCAGTGCACTAGCATTGCTGCTCACATACACAGCTCTATGCAAAGTCGCTGTACTAACGTGAAAGGTTTGGCGCTGATTATGTCTTTATATGTTGGGTGGGCCCCAAGAATCAATTTCCCTGGTGGGCCAAGGTACCCCAGTCCGACACTGTCTACAGCACTGTACTCCGACCCAGGAAGTCTCCCTTATCTTCCAAATCATAGCAGATACATGATCTGCTACTTCACACTGCTGTATAGAAAAGTTTCTGTCACTGTCCCCTTGCACAGCTCTGTCATTCTCCCTTCCTGATTGGTCCATGCTAAACACACCCCTTCCCTATTATGGTCATGTGACCAAAGACCTCTGACAGCAGCCCTGCTTCTCTATTCTAGTCTGTTGCACTACGTTACTGCATTTCCATCCTGTATCTACAAACTGCTGCTATTTTTCTAGGTTTATGCACTTACTAAACATTATACCCCATATGCTGATTGCTATACTGCACAGTAACTTGTAATATAACATATTCAGCTGTTTCCAAATGTTTGTTTAGTTATTCAGAATATAAAATCTTTATTTTGGGGGGGTGGGGGTGGAACCTTTTGTCTGTATTTTATGACTTCTTCTGGAAAAATTTGCTTTGGTTTAAGAGCGATTTGGATTACAAGCACAGTCACAGAATGAATTATGCTGGTGATCCAAGGCACCACTCTATCTATCTATCTATCTATCTATCTATCTATCTATCTATCCATTCATTTATCTACAGTTTTATCTTATTTTATTTATTTTTCTTGCCATTTTGTTAGATAAACTAAAGCTAAACTGCAATATTAGTATTTTACTGTGACTTTCTCATAAATGGCAGTTCTCAGCATTTTTCTGTGAGAAAAGCTATTCTAACATTGTTTTATTCTGCAGACAGTGCATCAGGTTGTAAAGGCAGGAAATCTATTAGAAAAATGACACCTGCTGTGTAGGAAGAAAGTCTAACTATAATTAATTGATACCCAAATATCTGATGGCATCTGAACCATTATAATTTCTGCTATTCATAGTAACTATTTTTCAGTACTTTACTAACAACCTCCTAACCTCAAATTTCATAATTTAATTACTAACATATGGAAATGGCTAATTCCTATATTCTGTACAGAGTATAAAGTATCTAAGGTGTTATTTTACATGCTTTTAGTGTTTTCAGACCATGCAGAAAAAAGATGTGTAGATATTAAGTTTTACAATTCTGTATGCCTTAGCAAAAGTTTATTTATAATGAGCATTGACTATAACTATTCTGAGTACTTTCTAAATTTCTTTACCTCTAACCACTTCTAGATCAGGCTTGTACCCCCTTCATGACCAGGCACATTTTAGTGTTTAAAGTACAAATAAGGTCATACAATGACAATAATACATTGCAATAATATTTTTTGTAGTAGTTCTTTTTCTCTATAATTGGAGTTGGCATTTTAGATTTAAGTACAGGAGACAATAGAGCCCTCTATTACTCACTGCAGAGCAGTTCTGTATCTGCTAAGACCTAATAGATTTAGCAACTATCTGGCACATGGTGATCACATGATCATGGGGATAGGAATCCTTATGGCTGTCTGCAAGGCTCTGTTCATAGAGCCCACTGAACAAATAGTAAACCCTGCTTGCTTTCTCTCTGGAGAAATTTGCTGTCAATGATGGCTGGCTCTCTGCTTCTACAGCTGCTAACAAATGGTTAATACACAAACTAGAAAAATTGTTTAAATATTCAAACAAGTATGAATAAATGTGCCCTTTAATGGTTATATTTTAGCTCTGGAACCATAATGTGGCAAGCATAGCAATGTACGAGACCCATCTGTACCTCTCTATTCCTCTGACTTCATGCAGAAGCATACAGAATATTTTCTGTGTTATTCTCTACGAATCTGTGACATGCTTCATTGTATGCTGTATCATGGACTCAATGTTCAAGTACTGCTTCAACTGGAGAAATACCTTATCATACAATGCAGTATGAAGCACCATGTGGAGCCACACAGATCACCTATCTCTTCTTAATATGGAACCACAGAAATTCCAAGACCCACTATACAGACTTCACACGCATTGTTCTGTCTTGTGCTCAAAACTTCTTAGCTCCTTACTTTTTTTTTGTTTAAGAGAACCTAAAACTGTTCCATAAACTGTAACATATGCCATATGGGCAGCGTGATTTGTCTGTTTTTTTTTTTGTTTGTTTTGCTTTTTTACATTTTTACTGTCATTGGGATTAACTTTTGCCATGTTACTGATCATATTGGTCTCACTTCTGGAGTACTTGACAGTGCACACCAGTCTTGGGCAAAGAAAACCTATAGCTTTTCAATCTATAGATTATTATTTTTGAAATCTATGCAATGCCGCCCATTTCATGTACACGCCGCACCGACAACACTTGTTGTTCGGTGGGGCCATGCAAAAAAATTTACATGCACATATGGATGCAATCCATGCATTCGTGGCGTTTATGGAAATCAATGCTTAACTGCTTTCCAAACACACCCAAAATGGGCCCTTTGGAAATACTGTAAATGTTCCTGCGGCTATCAGAGCTCTGACAGCTTCAGGGACATCCAAACACCAGCCAGTGTTTGGCCAGTATAACAATTAAGCAACAGCTGTTGTTATACAGTGTGTGAACATAGCCTTAATGTGAACACCAAGTATAGAGATGTATGTTGTATAGGGCCTGTCGCTCTTCACAAAACCAGTATATACAATAGCCAATGGTGTATTAATCATTGATGAATATAACGAATATAGCAGACACATTAATAGAGAATGCAGCTGGTACACTGTTTGCACAGAATACAGTATATTTCACTGTTTATTTAGGACTGTTTTATTTTATCTGTGTTCTCTATAAACAGCTGTAGGCAAAAGCGATACACAATATGTGTAAAACATGTTCAATACGTTTACTAAATGTAGCATTAATATTATTTCGCAATATTAAGTGATTTTTAACCTGTTAAACATATACAAAATGCACACCTTTAAACAGGTCTCTGGTGCACTGAAATGTATAGGTATATCACAGCAAACCTGCGAAGTACTGTAGCTCCAAATGTTGTTTAGGGCCTTTCTCTCTTCACAATAACAGCATCTACAATTGCCAATGGTGTATAAATCATTATGTCATTTAAAGATGACAAATTATCTCTGTGTTGTACTCAGCTATCATTGGCTGCTACATGAAGCTTGAATAGATCATTATTAACTATTACAACTTCCTTTGACAAGGAATTCTATAGCCCAAGCTCATACAGCATTCTCCTTTTGTTGTTATATGATGATGATGATGATGATGATGATGATGATGAAAAGCACTGAAGTACCTTTGATACTCTTTTAATAAATAACACATTACAACTTTCTGAGGAAAAGTTTTGCACAGTCCATACTATACAGGTAGCCATACAAAAACAATAGCTAATGACCAAGTGTTCATTTGGTTAACAGCTGTCTCTCTAGTGCACTCCATAAACATTAATCTTTGACTCAGGTGATCTTTCATGTATTTTGAATAAAGAAAGAAAGGGAATACTGCTGCCAGTCACCACCTTGAGTAAAAAAAAAAAAAAAATCAGGCAGATGAATACCAACATGCCCAGATGATGTCAGCGGAGAATCTGAAGGCCCCTACACACATTAGTATTTGGCTGGTCCCTCCAAATTTGGGCGTTCAGACAATCTTTCTAAATGTATGTGGGGAACTTCACAGTAAAGAATCCCCCTCTGTGTTGATATAAAAAATCTTTAATCTATAGATGTAGCAAATTAACAGTCAGGCTTGATGGGTTAATTCATCTAGTTAAAGCACTAGAACTGTTAAATCATTTGCATTTGTACCACTTTGCAACTCTATGCAAATGCAGATGCAGCAGAGTTAACGGTTAAAGGAGAAGCTAACAGTTAAAGGTGATGTCATGACCCGACTCCCAGAGCTGTGTGTGCTGTGGCTGCTGGAGAGGATGATGGCAGGGGGACACTGAGGGACACAGGGAACTGGAGGGACACTAAGCATCCCTCTGCCATCATCCTCTCCAGCAGCCACAGCCTCGGGTCCTGACATCACCATTTTAACCAGGAAGTGAAGACTTGATGTAGTAGTGCCGGGAAAAAAGCACTTTATAAGCATTTCCCGTAATAAGTGTATATTGCTGATTTGTATAACTTTTGGAGGACAATACAATATTTTAATAAAAAAAATTGCAGGACTTAGTGTATTACCACATCTAGATTATATGCTATGACTCTTAACTTTATGAAACATCTCTAGATGTATCATGGCACCCCATTGTTATATTTACAGTCTCGTCTGTAAATACTGTAGGTCATTACAGATCTTTTCACTGGCCTTAGAGATATTTATATATACTTAATAGGTCACCCATCATCAAAACATTTCCAAACTTAAACACATTCATTTGATAGCTGCTGCAGCCCACCTGTTCCATTTATTATGTTGGTTGCCCCCTTTTGAAACTCTTTAAGCTTTGTTAAAAAACATACCTACATAAAAGCACAGAAATGTGCTTAAACATGTCATAGCACCAGCCCTGTATCTAGCTTTAGAATTGACTCCTACTTTTGTTATTTTATTCACATGTTTATAACACCAATAAATAAAGAAGTTCATTTAGTCTGCCATGCATCCCTAATCACATATATCAAATAATCCAAAACACAAACCCTGGAGAGCGGTGTTAAGGTATTATAGCTACAATTATTATAGTTAAAGCAATAGTTTGCTCCCAAAACTAATAAGGGTCTGCATATATAATGAAAATTAATAGTGTATGGAATTTACTTATTCAGAGTATTACTATTTATTGACTTGATCAAATCTCAGCAAGTTGATTACCAATGTGATTTTTTTTTATGTTTTAACATTTTCTACAGAATGGTTTCAAGGGAGCATGCAGGCTATGGTAAATCATAAAATTCATTTTGTTTTGCATCAATTCATTCATCCATGTTCCAACTAATCACCTCATTTAAAAATTCAATAAACCTAAATACCTGGATTTATGGCGCTTTGTCAGAGTGAGCAAGGGAATATAAGCAGCGCACAACTACAGGTCTATTGCAACTTAAAGACCAGCTTTGAGTTGAAAACAATTAAAAAGACTCTACAGCAATAATTATATTCACAGTGTTAGCAAATAAAATAAATTAAAACCGATTTAATTTCTGCTGTGGGAGATGGAGAGGAAATACTGAAAGGCTTTAATGCAGACACTTAAGACATTAAAGTAGTGTGAAAGTGAAACTTTAAACAGTCTATAAAGTGTTGCTGCAGCATTAGGAGTTCTTAATTGCAATGAATGTATATACAGTATGCTGCACAGGGGCATTTTAAGACTATTCTGCTCTGTAACATTGTAATGGTTCACTACATTTCTATTTACTGTAGATTACATTAAGTGAAATATCCTACAATGTGTCAGACATGATTGAAAAATAATGGAACAGCTGAGAGTTAAGCAATATACAGTGCACAGTATAAAAAAAAGTTTTTCTTTTTTATTAGTACATGATGTTTAATATATATATATATATATATATATATATATATATATATATATATATATATATATAATATATATATGAATATATAGATAGATAGATAGATAGATATATTTATATTTCTAATTAAATTAGAATCCGACATCCCCTATGATAAATATAAAAGGTTTAAATAAACGTGAGTTAAGGTTGCCTTACATGTGTAGCCGACTGCAGCAAGCGAGCATGGAACTCTGTGATGAGCCTTTACAAGATACAATCATGTAGCCTTTTCAATGCATCACCCTTAAGCATAAGCTTAATATTAGATATGAGTGAATTTACCACAAGTTCATGTGTATGCATGTTTTCCAGGCTGCCTTATGGCTGCATCTATCTTCTCCAGCCGCAAAGATTCAAATACCTAGCATTCAGGCTCGTGCTAACCCAAACTTTCTGTAAATTTACTCAATCATATCTTATTGATAGATGTAACATATCAATGACATTCTTAGTGTCTTTCTACAGGATGTAAAAACATGGTGTGAACAGGGCATGTTTCTTTTTTGAAGACTAGAGAAAATGTATCTTTAAAACAAGACACATTAGGAAACCTATGGCTCTTTTCATACATTTATTGTTAGGAACCGGACAGCAGGACAATACAAGACAGTGAGCCCTAAGCTTAGCCCCGCCCACTGTCCTCTACCTACTTGCCACAATCCGCCCTAAGATGGCGGCGAGCAACTGGGCGGCAGTTCCTGCACTGGCTAGGTGGAACACAAATACAAAACAGACAGACAAACACAATGAAGAATAGTCCACAATCCGGGTCACAACAGTCGGGCAGCAAAAGTACAAAATCAGGATCCAAAGGCGTAATCAGAAAACAGGCAATATGATCAGGGACAGGCAGCAAGCAAGGGAGGTCAGAGATACAATGCAGTAGTCAGGAGATGCAAAGAAACAGACTCCACAAGCAGGCAGAGACTAAGTCAATAACCAGCAATGATATCCCAGACTGAGGTAGTTATATAGGAGGCCAGGGTTCTGATCCAGAACATAATTGGACCATCCCCCTGATCTCCAAGCACAGACACCTGAGAACAAAACAGATCCACTGGCAGGATGACCTTTCAGTCACAGCAGAACCAAAACACAGGTTAACCCTGACATGGCCAGACAGCACTCAGCAGGTGAATTTGGGTGTGTCTCCCAACAAAAGTGAGCAAATAAACCAGTGTTCACACACTGCAAACAAAAACACAAACAGAATACAAGAATTTCAGCGCCTTTTCGGCAGCACTGCATGAGCCGAGGGGCGCATAACGCTCCGCAAAGATACCATCCTGACATTTATGTAGTGCCTTTATACCACTGTCCCAGCTAAGAAAGATGCCACTTGACATCCATCCCATGATTCCCATGTTAAAGTGTTACTGTTGTATGTTATAGAGATATGTCAAAAGTTTTGAACGGTCCGGGTCTGAGTGAACTCAGACCCATATCAATAGGGGGAAGACAGCGCAGAAGTGTGGTTCTTTCCCAGCTCAGTGTCACATAAAGAATTTGGCTCATAGGGGAAGATTTATCAAACTGGTGTAAAGTAGAATTGTCTTAATTTCTAATGCTAATGCCACTCTCAGTACCATGGTTAGATCACCCGGGCCCTCAACACCTGAAAATAAAAATCTTGAAGAAAGGGGAGGGTTTTAGATATTTGGGGGTACATGTGACAGGGGAGGTGGGAAAGTTTGGAGATAATAACATAGTCCCAGTAATGAAATCTCTAAAAGAGAAGGTTGCAATATGGACCAAATTGATCAGGTCTAAAGCTGATAGAATAATGCTAATAAAATCGGTAGTATTACCCAAATTACTATACCTTTTTAATTCCTCCCCAGTTTGGATCGATGATGTTTCTTTTAAGAAGATGGAACAGCTACTAAATAGACTAATCTGGGGAAGGAAAAGAGTACGAATTCGCCTTAGAAATTTTTGTATCTCTCGGAATAATGGGGGATTTGGGGTACCAGACCTCAAATTGTACTTTTATTCTGCCCAATTGCTTGTATGGGGGGAGGGAGAGAACGTCCCATTCCTACAGTGGGTGTTAAAGAGTGTAAAAGGAGAGGGGAGTGATATAATTGAGAGTTTGGAGTCAGGCCAGTTAGAGAATAAAGAATGGGACTGTTTCCCCACAGTCCGATTGTGGACTAAATGTTGGAGATCCTTGAAGAAGTTATTTAGATTAACTGGGTCACTAAATAAAACTCTGTTGTGGGATAACCCTAATTTAGAAGAAGTTTATAAAATTAAGGATGTGCAAGAACTAAGAAAAGGGGGTATAAAAAGAATACAAGATGCCTTCGTAGGTGGAAATCTCCGAACCTGGCCAGAGCTGCAAAGAGAATATAGCTTAAAGGGTACAAGTTGGCTAGAGTATGGGAGATTACAACACGCATATATGTCATCAAAAGAGAAGGGTCTATTCTTGGTGCAAGAATCTCCTGAAGTATTAAATTTATTGGGAATGGAAAATAAGAAAAAGGGGCTATCAAGAATTTACTCTAAAATGAGAGATTATGTATATAAAGATATGCCAATAAAAAGCCGGAATAAATGGGAAAGTGAACTGGGGAAATTCTCAGAGGAAGAATGGCATAGAATTATGCAAAATATTAAGTTTGTCTCTGTAAATAGTAACCACCAAATGGTACAGTTCAATATTGTAAATAGACTGTATTATACCCCCTCTTTCTTAGCTAAAATAAAAAAGAGAGATTCCCCGAAATGTGTAAGATGTGAGGGAAGTCCGGGAGACTGGATGCACTTAATGTGGGATTGTCCAAAAATAAGAGAGTATTGGAGTGCAGTGATAGAGGAAATAGTAAAAGAAGTTAAATTTGAGGTACCCTTTACACCAGGTCTAGTGCTGTTAGGAGAGGACTCCCAAGTAAAAAAGAAGAAAGATAGAATACGATTAAATAAATTATTTTTTATAGCAAGATTGCAAGTGGTTAAAAATTGGATTTCTCCCAATATCCCGAGTGTGGTAAGCTGGAGAGAAGCATGCAGGTTATATGGAAGTTATGAAAGAGGAGGAGAAGGTAAATAGATAGACCCAGTCAACTAGGCAATAGAAAAGAGATATGGATGAAATCGTTTATGTTGAGTGTAATACCTAATTTATGGATTGTAATGGCATTTGCTCGGGGGGAGAGGAGGGGGGGTATCTGGGGAGGTAGGGGAAGTATTGGGTATATTTATATTTATGTTATTTTGTATGAAGATAAATAAAGATTTATTTAAAAAAAAAAAAAAAAAAAAAAAAAGAATTGTCTTAATTTCCCCTAACAACCAATCAGATTCCACCTTTCATTCCTTACAGATTCTTTGGAAAATGAAAATTGGAATCTGATTGGTTGCTAGGGGCAACTAAGACAATTCTACGTTACACCAGTTTGATAAATCTCCTTGCATTCTGTTGCAAATGACTTCCAATTTACAAAAATGTAGGATTGTAGGATGTATGGCTCTGATATTTACAACATGTCAGTTATATATTGGGAATTCTGCTGAATGGTTGTGGTTTTGCCCTATTTACCAACAAATTATGCAACAAATTCCACAATAACAATTATTACTGTGGATTTTAATGCAAAAACACAATGCGCACACAGTAAAATCCATAAAGGATTCTAAATATATGAACTTTCTGTCACTATCTCTGTCAGTTTTTCTCTCTGTGGCCTATAATCCACAACAAACCCACTCAAAAACTGGCATGATTTTGCTGTGGATAATGCAGAATGATTTCCGTTGCTATTTTCTGTTGCAGTACTGAAAAACAGGATGAAAGTGAACAGCATTTATGTAGCTATCTCCTTACATTTTTGTAATAACACAATCCAGTCTGCATTTTTCAACTTTGTTTCATTATCTGATCATATCCTTGAATTCTCAATTGCTAAAATTAAAAATATGTTTGCTTGACCAAAGCTTTAAGTGCTGCTTCATTTTCGGTATATTGAACCCCTTTCTACAGGTAAGATAATGCTAATGATAAATCATATGAACATAAAAACTGTTCTAAAACACTTAAAAGAGCATAAAATTGCTCAAGTCACCAAAGGTCTGAATCTATCAGTTAGCCCTTTAATTAAATTCAGAGAAGTAATCAGATGCAAAATGAGAAATGGCTGAGAGCACTGCTGAATAATTTTAGCATTTATACCTATAACTGTCAATCTTTGAAATGCTATTTTAAATATGTCACGTAAATCATAAAAGCTGGTACTTCTCCCAGTGATTCATGTTGGCTGTGTTCTATGATTTAATGTGGAATGATTCTTTTTCTCTTTCAGGGAATTTCTTGATCTCTTCACTGTGATTAATCTCTCAAGTTTGAATGATCATAGCTTTTTACATGAGTGACTATCACAATATTTCTGAATATAAATTTTTCAAGTTAGTTTTTTTACACATATGTTTTTTTATGCGCTAACAAAAAGACACCCATTAATTTAAAACCTTGCATATACATTTTTATAACAGATACAATATATTATAGGTCTGTCCTTGCAGAATAAATTACTGATTGTGTGACTAGACATTGTGAAATGGAGTCATGAGAAGAATAGAGCTAGCTTTAGGCAAATATGGACTATAATGGAGCGACTTCCATGAATTAGTTGTTGTGTCTGACAAGAATTATTTAGATTGTAAAGTCTTACTGGTATCATCTTAAGTGATATCAAAATGAATATATAATTAAATTAACTATTATTAACTATTGTGTACAGTGTTACACTAGAAATTTCTGTTAAAATTATGACCCTTATGGTCATTTGGTATAAAGCACTATAAGCTAATAGCAACAAATCAGGGCTCCTTTTTTCGAGTTATTCGAATTATTCTGAAACAAAAAAAAGTGACTATATCGCAGCACAGATTGACCCAGATTTACTAAAACTTTCTTACTCTCATACAGTTTGAACTCAGACGTGTTAAAATTTGTATTTTAGGGTACAAACCCACTTGACGTATTTGCTGCGTGAATCAGTCTTAAAAATAAGCAGGCAAAACGCAGGTTGGCTTTATACGATTGTTCTGTGTTAAAATACGCAATTGCGTATTTTTGAAGCGTGAAGCTTGTTGTTAGCAAAGCATAAGTTGTTAAAATACGCAATTGCGTATTTTTGAAGCGTGAAGCTACATGCGTTTTTCGCACAGGTTGTTAACAACTGATGCTTTGCTAACAACAAGCTTCACGCTTCAAAAATACGCAATTGCGTATTTTAACGCAGAACAATCGTATAAAGCCAACCTGCGTTTTGCCTGCTTATTTTTAAGACT
Organism: Dendropsophus ebraccatus; assembly: GCF_027789765.1. Classification (NCBI taxonomy): domain Eukaryota; kingdom Metazoa; phylum Chordata; class Amphibia; order Anura; family Hylidae; genus Dendropsophus; species Dendropsophus ebraccatus. The sequence continues at coordinate 73,266,319 of NC_091460.1, forward strand.
GATTCACGCAGCAAATACGTCAAGTGGGTTTGTACCCTTAAAGTGTTGCAGAATATGTTGGTGCTTCATAAATATTATTATTATTATTATTATTATTATTAGTAGTAGTAGTAGTAGTAGTAGTAGTAGTAGTAGTAGTACTACAGTCATAATTTTTAAAGCCGTCATGTGTCTAATTGAAATGGAGGTGACATTTTCTTCTGAATTTTGACATCTATTATGTACTGTAAATGCCCCAAATAAGATTAGTGTTTACTTTGGATTATAACACTTTCAAATATCATTCTGTGTAATATGGTGAACAATTTCAGGTTAACAATAAATTATCTTATTTGTGATTGTTTATCGTTTATAGTTAATCATCAAAAATCACTTTGTCTAATAGGACCTTAAGTTTAGATCAACTATAACTTGGCTTCAACTGCATTAAAATTTTGCAGAGGAATTCTGAGACATTTTTAGTTCACACTTTTCCATGTTAGCCTGTCCTAATTCCAGTGAAGCCTTACTCCTTTCAGTCAGATTTAACTGTTACACAATGTAAAAATAATTTTAAGTTTGTCTGAGACTTTTTGGCTAATGGTCCAACAAAGGTGACTTACGGCCAAGACATGACAGGAGACAGGGTCGAGAAAACCCCTCACCCACTATACTAAGAGGATCTTTTTGAGGAATGTGAGGACAGTCAGCATTTGGTAGGCAGCATTGAAACTCCAGGGGTTTCTAGGATGAAAGTAATCAACAGAGCCAAGCAGGGGAATCTTCTTACAAAGCAACGGGATCGAAAGGCATGCCACTGGAAGAAGACAGCCTTAAAGAGGAAACCTTCTTCCCTGACTATGATGATGTGGCAGACCCCACAAGAGCACAGATATTGTCATCTTCATCAGGGCACAAAAATGTGTTTGTTCCACCAAGCCAGTGTCAGGTTCCAAGAACAACTCATGGTTCCAGAGGCAAAAGGGTACACTAAGGGGTACATTATCAGCTAGTTGAAAGATTAGCATTCAGGAAGGCCCAGATTACACCAAGGGGGAAAACCATTAGCTAGTTGGCAGAGTAGCATTCAGGAAGGCCCAGGCATTCAACAAGTACCCCAAGACAGCAGTGGTACTCAACAACAATCAAGCTGTGCACCTTATACAAAAACATGTTTACTGCAATCAGAGATGTGTCCGTTTTTTCATCTCAGTGGCAGTAAAGGCCATGATACTATATGCCCCATTTGTGATCACATAGTGGGTCAGGTTTGGGTTCAAACCCAGGTACAACTTCTATGTATCAGCACATGGAATGCCACAACCCAACTGCCTGTATTAAAGAACAAGGACCGCCTCACCATTTCTTGCCCAAAACCATCAACAGCTGGAGCTACCATCGAGCAGTCCCATCTCTGCAAATCAGGAGTCAACAGCAGGAGAACATCTATCTCTGCCTTCTTCAGGGGGAAAAGACCGCCACTGCTGAGATAACAGTTTCGGTGTTAAGAAATCACAATAGGACAGCACTTCATTAGCAACCACCCTATGGCAAAGATGCTAAATGTACTACTGGCTAAATTGATTGCCTTGTATTTTTAAATATGACAATAAATAAATACAAAAATAAACATATCATAACAGAACAAAACATAACATGACAAAACATAGTGAACTACACCATAGGAAATCGGTAAAACTATTCCACCCCACACTCATTGCTCCCCACTTACAACCTATACAATCTACTACTGTATATATGCACCACATATCCAAAATTTATTTTAACTAATATTAACCCTGACATATTAACCCCTTAACGACATTGGGCGTAAGTATACGCCCCCACAGGGTGGGCTTTAACGCAAACGGGCGTATACTTACGATGGGAACACACAGCGATCGGGGAAGATGGCCTGCTATAATGTATAGCAGGCCATCTCTGCTTGTCGGCACAGGGGTGATTAACCCCTCCCGTGCCGACGATCGCTGCTATATGCTGATCTATACAGATCAGCATATAGCAGCTGAAAACAGCTTTCTGGGTCATCTGTGACCCGGTGACCCGGAAAGCAATGGCGATTGGTGCTGTCCGAGACAGCACCAATCGCCATTAGTGTCCTCACCAAAGATGGCGCCGATGCCACCCCCTTGATCGCCATGATAGGCCGGCCAGTACCGGCCTGCCCATCATGGCGATCAAACTGTAAAAAAACAGTTTTGTCGCGTTCTGCACCCCTCAGCTAGATAGCTGAGGGGTGCAGAACAGGTGTGTGTGGTGCAGGTGTACCATACTCACCTGATCTGGGCGTCCGGAGCGACGATCTGCGGTCCGCGCCGTCCTCGCGTCTTCTTCGGGTCACTTCCGGGTTCGGTCGTCCAGCATCGGAAATCTTTGTAATCGCTCGGGTCCTCGTGTTCGGCGGGCCTCGGTAATCTCCGGCAGCGTCGCTCTACCGCCCCCTAGCAGCTGATCAGTAAATATCATTCACTGATCAGTTGCTTTGGGTTAAAAAGATTTTTAATTTTTTTTTTTCCAATTTTTCTTTTCTTTTTTTGCGCCCTAACACCGCTGAGTGCTGATAAGTGCGCCGCTGATCAGCAACTCCTCCTTTTTGGCATAGGGGCGTTTTCCCCCCCTTATATCCTACCGCCACTGGCTGCTGATAAGTGCTGCACATAAGTGCAGCATTTAGCAGCAGCTCCTTTCTTGGCAAAGGGATATTTTTTCTTACTGTAAAAAAAAACACGTAAAAAACACTACACTACACTACATGAAATAAAGTTTTACACTACACCACTACATATTTACATACCCCATATACCAATCCCCGTATAAAGATGGCCCCCAAGGTGTTTTCGTTGTCGGGCGCATACGCTATTATTGCCTCCGACACCGAAACAGCCAGTGAGGATGAATGAATGATCCTTCTTTCCTCCATTCATCCTCATCATCCTCATCATCCAGTGACGTGTTTGGGGGTAGCGTAGCGTACGCTGCCCCCCAGACACGTCTTTTCCGCCAGTACCGTCCCAATAAGAGATCACGGTATGGCGTGAAATTCTACACACTCTGTGAGAGTACCTCAGGGTACACTTACAGATCCAGGGTACGTGCACACTGCGGAATGGCGAAGGATAACCCTTTGTGCATTCCGCAGCTGGCACCCGCCGGCGGACTGATGGTGGCGAGCGTCTCCACCCGTGTCATAGACTCCATTCTAAGCACGGGCGGATTCCGTCGTCCGTTCAAAGAATGAACACATTGGACAGAGGGCAGAATCCGCCCGTGCATATAATGGAGTGTGACACGAGCGGAGACGCGCGCCTCCATCAGTCCGCCGGCGGGTGCCAGCTGCGGAATGCACAAAGGGTTATCCTTCGCCATTCCGTAGTGTGCACGTACCCTTAGAATGTATGAAGGCAGGGACACCCAAATCCAGCCCCCAGATGCCCCCCCCCATCCTCAGAGTTAGTGGGGAGATCGTTCGGGAACTGATCTTCCCACTGCTAGATAAAGGTTACCACCTATACGGGGATAACTTTTATACCAGCACCCCCTCTTCTGGTCCCTCGCTGCCTGAGCTACTGTAGCTTGCGGCACGATCCGTAAATATCAGAAGTAGTAATAAAGCCCTAATATTTAGCAGCCATGGAGCTGACGCAGCGCTTCTGGATATGAAGGACCCTGTATCGCACCAGGACAACATTTTCCAGGTGACGTCCCCAACACTGGAAAACAGGAGACCCCAGAAGAAGTGCAGAGTGTGGTGTAACAGGGGGATCAGGAAGGACACCATTTTCCAGTGTGACACCTGTCCTGATCACCCCGGCCTCTGCATACTGGATCGCTTCAAGGCGTACCACACGTCATTGGGGTTCTACATTTTCTAAATTCTGTCCCTTATTCCTATTTCAGGGGTCACGTTGATCCAGGGATTATTCTGATCGCCATTATGGAGTCGGGAAGGAATTTTTCCCCTGTGATGAGGCTACTGTCGTTTGCCTTATGAGGTTTTTTTTTGCCTTCCTCTGGATCAACACAGGTTGAATTTGATGGACACCTGTCATTTTCAACCTTATAAACTAATAATTGGCCTAATACCCCCAAATCAATTTAGAATTGTCCCTTTCCCCAGCTAAGTAGGTATGGACGCCATTCCCATTAGAGGATGCCATGATGCAATTATAAACCCTCTGTGATGCCAGGGCAGTAGAAACCCCCCACAAGTGACCCCATTCTGGAAACTACACCCCATAAGGAATCTAACAAGGGGGGCAGTGGGGATATGGCCCTCTGGTGACGGGCACATTTGGGCCGTGAAAATGAAAAAAAAATATTTTTTATTTTCATGGCACATGTTCCACTTATGTGCCCGTCACCAGTGGAATCCATATGCTCACTGTACCCCTTGTTGGATTCCTTATAGGGTTTAGTTTCCAGAGTGGGGTCACTTGTGGGGGGTTTCTACTGTCCTGGCAGCACAGGAGCTTTGAAATTGCGACATGGCCTCCATCCTCCATTCCAGCCTCTAAATGGCGCTCTGTCCCTTTGGTGGCTTGCCCTTTGCCCATATGGCATATTAAATCCACATGTGGGGTATTTTCGTACTCAGGGGAAATTACCCTACATGTTTTGTGTTCACTTTCTTTTTTAACCCCTTGTGGAAAAGGAAAAAATCAAGGCTAGACCAACATCTAGTGTAAAAAATGTTTAATTTTTACACTAAATCATTGATCTTGTCTTGATTTTTTCATTTCAACAAGGGGTTAAAAGATAAAAAAAAAAAGCTTATTGTGTAGAGCAATTTCCCTTGAGTATGAAAATACCCGACATGTGAACATAAAGTGCCATGCGGGTGCAGGGTAAGCCTCCAAAGGGAAGGAGCACCATTTGGCTTTTTGAGGCTGGATTTGGCTGGAATGGATTTCGAGGGGCCATGTTGCATTTAAAAGGCCCCTGTGTTGCCAAGACAGTTGAACCCCCCCACAAGTGACCCCATTATGGAAACTACACCCCTTAGGGAATGTTAAAATGGGTGTAGTGAGCATATGGACCCCACTGGTGACGGGCACAAATGTGGAACAATATGGCATGAAAATGAAATATTACATTTTTTACACTATAATGTTGGTTTAGCCTTAAGTTTTTCATTTTCACAAGGGGTTAAAAGAGAAAACAACACACAAAATATGTAGAGCAATTCCCCCTGAGTCCGTTAATACCCCACATGTGGACATAAAGCGCCATGTGGGCGCAGGGCAAGCCTCCGAAGGGAAGGAGCGCCATTTGGATTTTGAAGGCTGGATTTGGCCAGAATGGATGATGAACGCCATGTTGAATTTACAGAGCCCTCGTGCTGCCAAGACAGTGAAAACCCCCCACAAGTGACCTCATTCTGGAAGCAACACCCCTCAAGGAATCTAACAAGGGGTGCATTGATGATATGGACCCCTTGATGACGGCCACATTTGTGCCGTGAAAGTGAAAAAATGAAATTTTTCCCTTTCATGTCACATTGTTCCACATTTGTGCCCGTCACCAGTGGGGTCCATATGCTCACTGAACCCCTTGTTAGATTCCTTGAGGGGTGTAGTTTCCATAATGGGGTCACTTGTGGGGGGTTTCCAGTGTTTTGGCAGCACGAGGGCTCTGTGAATGCGACATGGCCCTTGAAATCCATTCCAGTAAAATCCAGCTTGCAAAGGCCAATTGGCGCTCCTTCCCTTTGGAGGCTCGTCCTGCGCCCGCTTGGCACTTTATGTCTACATGTGGGGTATTTCCGTACTCGGGAGAAACTGCGATACATGTTTAGTGTTTTTTTTTCTTTTATCCCCTTGTAAAAATGAAAAATGAATGCTAGAACATTTTAGTGTAAAAAATTTAATTTTTCCTTTTTTAAACCACATTGTTCTGAAAATCTGCGAAGCACCTAAGGGGTCCAAATGCTCACCGCACCCCTTGTTACATTCCTTGAGGGGTGCAGTTTTCTAAATGGTGTCCCTTTAGGAGTGTTTTTTAGGTTTTTGCACCCCAGAGCCTTTGCCAACCTGAAGTGGTACAGTCAAAAATGACCAAATATAACGGAGGCGTTGAAATTCACTAGGCGCTCCCTTATATCTGAGGCTTGTGGTTGCGTCAAATAGCGCAATAGGGCCACATATGGGGTATTTCTATAAACTGCAGAAACGGGGCAATCAATATTGAGGTGCATTTCTCTGCTAATAGGTTTATCATTATGAAAGATATTGGATTACATTAAAATCTCTGCACAGAAAATAAAAATTTTCCAATTTCTTACACACTTCGCTTTTATTTCTGTGACTCCCCTAAAGGGTTAAAAAACTTTCTGGATGTGCTTTTTCAGAGTTTGGGGGGTGCAGTTTATGAAATGGGGTGCTTTGTGGAGCTTTCTAACATACAGTCCCCTCAAATACACTTTGAACCTGAACAGGTCCCTAAAAATATCTGATTTTGAAATTTTACAGAAAATTTGGAAAATTGCTGCTAATGTTTTAAGCTTCCTATTGTCTAAAAAAAATGAAATATAGTTTAATAAATGCCGCCAACATAAAGTAGACATGTTGCTAATGCTATTTAATATATAATTTATGTGGCATATCCATTTTCTGTATAAGCAGAAAGGTTTTAAAGTTTGAAAAATGCATTTTTTCACAATTTTTCACGTTATTTTGGTGTTTTTCATAAAGATTCGTTATGAGTATCGACTCCATTATACCAGATATGTAAAGTACAATATGTCTCGAGAAAACAGTCTCAGAATCAGCCGGATAGGTAAAAGCATCCCGAAGTTATTAATGAATAAAATGACACTGGTCAAATTCATAAAATTTGTCTCTGTCCTTAAGGCCATTTCAGGCTCTGTCCTTAACCCCTTAGTGACCGACGATACGGCTTTCTACGGCGGTCACTAATGGGCCTTATTCTGCTGCCATCAGCTTTTTACGGCGATGGCAGAGAATAAGGCTGTGGGGCCGGGACGGCCCCCACCCCATCCCCCCGGCTACCGGAGGTAGCTGAGGGGTTGGGGCAGTGTGTGAGGTCCGTCCCGGCCCCCCCCCCCTTACCGACGATCGCCGCTATTAACGTTATAGCGGCGGCCGTCGGTAAAGAGGATTACCGATGCCGCCGCCACCTTTCATCTCCCCCCGCCGTGAATCTACGGCGGGGGGAGATGAAATAAGTGTATATCAGACCCCAGATCAGACCCCCCTAGTGCCCCGATAACTAACCCCCCTCCCCCGGCGGCCATCATTTCCAAGATGGCCGCCGCCATCGCTGTGAACCGACTAACGTCGGTTCACAGCGATTAAAAAGTTAAAATGAATGAAAGCCCCATGCTCTCCGCCACCGGAGGTAGCGGAGAGCATGGGGCAGTCATCGGGGACCCCCCTGTGGGGTCCCGGTACAAGCGATCAGCGGTATATACTATATACCGCTGATCGCTTGTACCATGTGCTCCCGGCACTTTTTATCCCCTGTCACCATAAATGATTGGTGACAGGGGATAAAAAGTGATGTCCCCCCACCCCCAAGTCGCCCCCCATCCCCCCTGTCACCCCCGTCCCCCAGTCACCCCCCCCCCCCTTCCCCATATACGTTACCTGCTCCTGGAGCTCCTTCCTCCTCGACGTCCTGGCTGGTTATGAAGTGCGCATGCGCTTCACAACCAGCCAAGCTCTGAAAATTTAAAGTGACAGAGACCAATTTGGTCTCTGTCACTGAACTATGATTACTGTGATAGAAAATATCACAGTAATCATAGTAATACAGTGAAAATGAATGTATAAAGTACAAAAAGTGACAAACATACAAAAAAATAAAACACACACTTTTTATTATAGTAATAATTGCAGTTTACTCCCAAATTACCCCTAACCCCTCCCCAGATTACCCGTAACCACCGCACGTTGCCCGTAACCACCGCACGTTGCTCGTAACCACCGCACGTTGCCCGTAACCACCGCACGTTGCCCATAACCACCGCAAATTGCCAGTGACCCCCTCCAGATTGCCCGTAACCACCCCAAATTACATGTACCCACCCCAGATTACCTATAAGCACTTCAGTTTATCAGTAACAATCCCAGATTGTCTGTAACCCTTCCAGGTTGCACATAACCCCCCCAGGTTTCCCGTAATCATGCCAGATTACATGTAACCCCCCCCCAGATTGCACGTAACCACCGCGCGTTGCCTCTGACCACGCCACAATGCCTCTGACCATGCCACGATGCCTCTGACCACGCCACGATGCCTCTGACCACCGCACGTCGCCTCTGACCACCACACGTCGCCTCTGACCACCACACGTCGCCTCTGACCACCACACGTCGCCTCTGACCACCCCAAATTGCCAATGACCCCCTCCAGATTGCGGTGCCCATGTCAGATTACAGGTACCCACCCCAGATTGCCTATAAGAACTTCAGTTTATCCATAACCACCCCACATTGCCCGTAACCACCCCACGTTGCCCGTAACCACCCCAGATTGTCTGTAAGCACAGCAGGTTGCCCGTAACCAGCCCACGTTGCCTGTAACCACCCCAGATTGTCTGTAAGCACTGCAGGTTGCCCGTAACCACCCCACGTTGCCCGTATCCACCCCAGATTGTCTGTAAGCACTGCAGGTTGCCCGTAACCACCCCACGTTTCCCGTAACCATCCCAGATTGTCTGTAAGCACAGCAGGTTGCCCGTAACCAGCCCACGTTGCCCGTTACCAGCCCACGTTGCCTGTAACCAGCCCACGTTGCCTGTAACCAGCCCACGTTGCTTGTAACCAGCCCACGTTGCCTGTAACCAGCCCACGTTGCCTGTAACCAGCCCACGTTGCCTGTAACCACCCCACGTTGCCGTAACCACAGCAGGTTGCCCGTGACCACCACACGTTGCCCATAACCACCACACGTTGCCCGTAACCACCCCGCGTTGCCTGTAACCACCCCACGTTGCCTGTAACCACAGCAGGTTGCCCGTGACCACCCCATGTTGTCCGTAACCACCCCAGATTACCTGTAACCACCTCAGGTTGCCCATAACCACCCCTGGTTGCCCGTAACCACCCCACATTACCTGTAATCTCATTTTTTTTATTTTATTTTAGTAACTGCGCTATTCTAATAACCATTACTAGCTGCGGTTTTGCTCCTGTAAATTGGCGCTCCTTCCCTTCTGAGCCCTGCTGTGTGCCCATACAGTGGTTTATGCCCACATATGAGGTACCGTTTTACTCAGGAGAACCTGCGTTACAGATTTTGGGGTGAATTTTCTCTCCTGTTCCTCGTCAAATTGAGAAATTTCAAACTAAACCAACATATTATTGGAAAAATTCGAGTTTTTCATTTTTACTGGCCAATTTTGAATACTTTCCTCTAATACCTGTGGGGTAAAAATGGTCACCACACACCAAGATGAATTCTTTGAGGGGTGCTCTTTCCAAAATGTGGTGACTTTTGGGGGGAATCTATTCTGCTGACACTACAGGGGCTCAGCAAACGCACCTGGCGCTCAGAAACTTCTTCAGAAAAATCTGCACTGAAAATGCTAATTGGCGCTCCTTCCCTTCTGAGCCCGGCTGTGTGCCCATGCAGTGGTTTATGCCCACATATGGGGTACCGTTCTACGCAGGAGAACCTGCTTTACATATATTGGGGTGACATTTCTCTCCTGTTCCTCGTGAAATTGAGAAATTTCAAACTAAAGGAACATATTATTGGAAAAATTCGAGTTTTTCATTTTTACTGTCTACTTTTGAATACTTTCCTCAAATACCTGTGGGGTCAAAATGCTCACCACACCCCAAAATATATTCTATGAGGGGTGCACTTTCCAAAATGGAGTGACTTATTGGGAGATTTTACTCTGTGGACACTACAGGGGCTCTGCAAACGCACCTGGCACTCGGAAACTTCTTCAGCAAAATCTGCATTGAAAAAGCTAATTGGCGCTCCTTCCCTTTTGAGCCCTCCTGTGTGCCCATACAGTGGTTTACGCCCACATATGGGGTACCATTGTACTCAGGAGAACCTGCGTTACAAATTTTGTGGTACTTTTTTCCTCTTGTTCCTCGTGAAATTGAGAAATTTCAAACTAAAAGAACATAATATTGGAAAAATTTGAGTTTTTCATTTTTACTGTCTACTTTTGAATACTTTCCTCTAATACCTGTGGGGTCAAAATGGTCACCACACACCAAGATGAATACTTTGAGGGGTGCACTTTCCAAAATGGAGTGACTTATGGCGATATTTTACTCCGCTGGCACTACAGGGGCACTGCAAACGCACCTGGCGCTCGGAAACTTCTGCAGCAAAATCTGCATTGAAAAAGCTAATTGGCGCTCCTTCCCTTCTGAGCCCTCCTGTGTGCCCATGCAGTGGTTTATGCCCACATATAGGGTACCATTGTACTCAGGAGAACCTGCGTTACAAATTTTGGGGTACTTTTTTCCTCTTGTTCCTCGTGAAATTGAGAAATTTCAAACTAAACGAACATATTATTGGAAGAATTCGAGTTTTTCATTTTTACTGTCTTCTTTTGAATACTTTCCTGTAATACCTGTGGGGTCAAAATGGTCACCACACACCAAGATGAATTCTTTGAGGGGTGTACTTTCCAAAATGGGGTGACTTATGGGGGGTTTTCTCTCTGCTGACACTACAGGGGCACTACAAACGCACCTGGCGCTCAGAAACTTCTTCAGCAAAATCTGCATTGGAAAAGCTAATTGGCGCTCCCTTCCTTCTGAGCCCTGCTGTGTGCCCATACAGTGGTTTACGCCCACATATGGGGTACCGTTGTACTCAAGAGAACCTGCATTACAAATTTTGGGGTGCTTTTTCTCTCATGTTCCTTTTGAAAATGAGAAACTTTAATCTAAACGTATATATTATTGGAAAATTTAAATTTTCAATTTTTTTACTGCCTAATTGTGAATACTTTCCTCCAGCCCCTGTAGGGTTAAAATGCTCATTATACCCCTAGATTAATTCTTTAAGGTGTGTAGTTTCCAAAATGGGGTCACTTATGGGGGTTTTCAGGATACCAGACTTCTAAATCCATTTAAAAAAAGAACTGGTCCCTAAAAAAATCAGTTTCACGAAAATGTGATAATTTGCTGATAAATTTCTAAGCCCCATAACACCCTAAAAAAGTAAAATATGTTTACCAAATTATGCCAGAATAAAGAAGACATATTGGTAATGTGACTTAGTAACTAATTTATGTGCTACGACTTTCTTTTTTTAGAAGCAGAGAATTTGAAAGTTCATAAAATGCAATTTTTTTTAATTTTTCATGATATTTTGATGTTTTTCACAAAAAACACACAAAGTAGTGACCAAATTTTGCCACTAACATAAAGTGCCATATGTCTCGAAAAAACAATCTCAGAATCGCTAGCATACGTTAAAGCATCACTGAGCTATAAGAGCATAAAGTGAGACAGGTCAGATTTTGAAAAATTAGCCTGGTCATTAAGGTCCAAACTAGCTGCAGCACAAAGGGGTTAAGGGGTTAATGAACTATATCCACTAACAACTACATCCACAACTAACCTATATAAATAACCAAATGTGAACTGCAGGCACAGTTGCATTGTGCATAACCTAATACCAATGAAATTAATGAAATATACACAAAGGACAACTAAACAATTCCATCTAAACATGACATTATACAAAAATAAACTAGACAATACAAATAATTATTTAATTATTTATTTTGGGACCTGAGCTGGTCCCGCATCCCATTGCCCAAGTTCATGATTGCCCCATAGCCTCACTCATTGCAGGTAATTTAGACCAAGCCATTTTGCGTGCTGTTAGCTTGTTCTCAACCAAGATAGAGAGTGGAAAGTCGCCATTTTTTGGCCAATAAGGCAATTCCAGCTTTGCACAGCTACAGTACCTAAAAAAGAAGGTTGTCCACCCAATGTGATTCAGGTGCACCTCAGCGTGGACACTTGGGGGACATTTATAAAATGTCCGCCCGAGGCATACGCCAGGGAGAGGTGCAGATTCGGCCCTTCTGCCTGGCGAATGTCTGCCTTATGCCCTCTTTCCTGATGGAAGGACTGGGGGAGCTTGGGGGTCGTGACAAGGCGGGAATGAGGCCTCCTCCCGCGCCTCATTTATTATGATCCAAATCTCCACCTGCTTTCGTGTAGATTAAGTACGCTGGGTGCAGCTTCGGGTGCCCAGCGGGCCGGATTCACTAAGGGGCGTGCGCCTCAAAGTGAATCCTGCAAAGGGGGCGGGGCCTAATATAAGATCGGCGTACTTGTATGTCGGTCTTTAGAAATTGCCCCCTTAGAGTTCTAACTATAGACAAGGAAAGTAAATGTGGATCATTGGATAAATGTTGTTCCAAGCGAGGCGCAACAGCAGCAACAACGAATGGAGGTCACACCACTCTGGTCTCCTCGTCTTCCTTTATTACCTCATCCTGTCATTATGATGTAACAAAACCTATCCCTTAGGCTTACCAAAGCAGCCAAGCTCACCACTGTCAGGTTTTCTTCATTTGTACAGTCTGGATGAGCACAGCCGCATTGGGCAGGAACTGCTTCGGTCCATGGAAGACAAAATTTCACAGTGGCTCATCCCTCTGTATCTCAAGGTGGGCACCTTAGTGATAAACGACTGGAGGGACATTGTGTCAGCATTGCAGCAGGGAGGGCTGACACACAATTTGTCTTTATTGGCAACAAGTTTCGGCCTTCTTTGACTGCAACCGTGCCTTCACTTTGGACATTTACCTGCACTCATCCTCCTTTGAAGTTTTCCTGGTCCGGGTGATCCTTCATGGGTCATATCCTTGCATGCTTCTACCCACCGCTGGTGGTGGTAACCCAAGGGACAGCTGTGGTTCCTAACCCAGTGACATTACACACCCACAGTAGAGTTGTTCCTATCCTTTGCACAACTCCCCAAGGTGTGTGCATCTATCTAGCACTTTGATAAGACACACTAACCTTTAACTTTATTGCACCAGGTGGCACCCCATTTGCGTTTTACATTCCATTCAAATGTTTCTGTGCTCTTTCCCTGGACTTGAAGTAGCTGCTGAAGTCAAGGTAGCTGATTTCAGGAACATCAGCTTATCTGTGATGTGACAACATGGTAGAACTTCGGCCTCCACATGTTGGACCGGTAGTAAAGAGATCATTGGTCTATTAATTCCTCTTGACACGTTCTGGCAGCTTCATGCCAAACTACAATTTGCAGATGATGTGTGAGAACTGGCAATCTCTGGTACTGTTTAAGGAAAACACTCTTTTGGTCATAAGCAACAACTACGATGTGAATGACATTATCCCCCTGCTTCATGGAGACTACATTGCGGGACATCATCAACGAAGGGAGCAGTGCTACAGTCTACCATGTGAACCTAAGCCTGGAAAGGGATGGAGTGGTGCTAAAGGAGTATAAGAACTTGTATGGGCAGAGGGTTTCAAACACCAATGGGTGTGCATCTCTGGCCAAGGTCAAACAAAACATCCAGCAGAGGTACTCAAATCACTATCCACAGAAAATTCCAGTCATAATAGCAACAGCAAAATGACAAGGATGGTCGGGGTACAAAAGCTGGGGTCAGAAGAGCCAAAAGTAGAGGGAACAAACCAGTCAGCCCCACACTGAAGTCTCCCTCCAGCAGCTAAAATTACCGGTCAAGTCATACTTGGAGTCACCTTTGCCCCTAAATATTTTAGACCCGCTGCAGTTCTGGGCAGAAAAGGTCGATATCTGGCCACATCTGGCAGTACGCTCTGACCCTGCTGTAATGCCCAGCCAGCATTGCAGCATCTAAAGGGATATTTAGTGCACCAAGGGTCACTGGGACACCCAGGAGGACAAGGCTGTCTTACTCCAGTTTGAGGAGACTAACTTTTATCAAATTGAACCAAGCCTAGATAGGAACGGATTTCACCACCTCCATAGCTGATATTAACTGCAACATCAGCCATCAGTCCATTTTTGCGTTTTTGCTTTTTCCTCTTTGTGCTTAAAAGGCCATAGCACTTGCATTTTTTAACCTAGAAACCTACGTGAGCCCTTATTTTTTGCTCCACTAATTGTACTTTTCAATGACAGGCTGCAGGCTTTTGCATAAAGTACACTGTGAAACCAGAAAAAAAAATTATATGTGTCGTGAAATGGAAAAATAAACAACAAACAAAAAAAAAAACGCATGCGCCCTGGGTTAAACTGTCTTGTTATATATGTTGGTATGATTAAAACGATATTTAATGGCTTTTAAAAAATTAAAACCTTTTTAAAAAATATATATAAGTTCCTTAAAATCACTCTATTACCATGCTTATAGCGCTTTCATCCTTTGGTCTATAGGGCTGTGTGAGCTGTCATTTCTTGTGCCATGATGTGTTCTTTCTATCGGTACCTTGATTGTACATATGCAACTTTTTTATCGTTTTTTTTATTAAAATTTCCTGGATTTTATGCAGCCAAAAATGCACAATTTTGCATTTAGGATTTTTTTTTTTCCCGCTTTCGCCGTTTACCGTGCAAGATCAGGAATAAAATAAATTAAAAGTTCTGGCAAATATTATTTTTATTTATTAGGGGAGAGGATAATGTATTAATAATACAACATTTTCTTTTTTTTACAGTTATACTAGAAGTCCCCCGGGACACTAATCTCTCATTGAGATCTATGCAGTACAGTTATACTGCATAGATCAATGAGATCAGTGTTCTATTGCTTTTGGCTGCTGCAGCTGAAAGCAATAGAATGCAGAGTCGGGATCAGCGCCATTACGGCACAGTCCCCGACCGGCTACAGATGCGGGGATTGCTCCTCCGCAACCACGTCGCAGGGGGGCGATCCCCCCCACTAGACACCAGGGAAGTGAAAGCCCTGCATTTTAAATGCAGCTGTCAACTTTGACAGCTGCATTTAAAAAGCTCATTAACGGGTTCATCTTTTATCAGTATATTTGTTAGGAGATATTTTTTTTACAAATATCAAGGAATATTCCCCTTTTACACCAAAAATAATATGATAATTCTCTAGGAAATAAATGTAGTCAATTTTCATGCATTTAAAGAACCACATCTTCAAACTTCCTGCCCATGAGATAGACCAATTAAGCCATTTACAACACAGGCACATAATATCTACATAAGCTCAAAGGCTCCACAAAGGCACCATGCAACCTATACCCCAAAACAGTATTATCCAGCCACAAATCCCCATGACTATGTTTCTTGTTACCATAGCGGCTTGTTACCATAGCCGTAGGGGTTTACTGGCACTTGTGACAAGAAATAGTAGCATCCATGTCTAGAGATGAGCGAAGCGTATCCGGCAAATCAAAATTTGTCAAAATTCGCCAATTCGTTAAGGAATTGCAAAAAAAACAAAATGGCAGAAACACATGCTATCTGAAGCGTTAATGGGCCAGAGAAAGAGATTAACCATAATCCCTAACGCCCGTCCATTCAGATGCAGGCCCCTCTGTGATGTCAGCACCTCCCCCTCAATATAAGGTTGTTCATTTCTGGAGAGCAGGATCACAGCAAGCAGTTAGAGCAGAGCAGGGAGAGACTAACAGAGCGATTTAGGAACAGAGAGGAGGGGATAGGAGGGCTAATTGTGGATGATTTTTTTTTTTCGTTGTAGCTGCCATCCAAGTGTCTATATTACCAGGTAACTGGGTGCTTATAGGAATTCAAAGAGAAGCTGCAGCACTCAAAGTCCCATAAAATCATTGTTCTTTATTGTAGGGTCAGAGATAAAAAATATCCACTTAAAAAACTGAGCATATAAGGTACACATTTTGATGTGTAGTCATTATCCTAGTTTTATGAGAGTGGTATATCTTGTCTTTGGTGCCTATAGGAATTCACTGAGTCCAGTGAAGACACAACAGTGAACTTCCGATAGGTGTTATTGTTGGAAGTTCCATAGGCTCCATTATAATTCCTTCCACTGCTACTTAAGCTGTGAGAGCGGAAATTAAGAGACAGAGGGGGCACTACAAAGCACTTTTATTCCACTGCTCTACAGATCGGTGGGGGTCTCAGCACCTGGACTTCCACCTTGTATTAGTGGCTATTACATGTCAGAAGTTTGTTGCAATGACAGATACACTTAGTGTTCAATCCTTTAGTTTCTAAGAAAGACACTATGGCTGTCCTATTTAATTATAACTGTTAAAAAAAAGTTTTATTATTGTAAAGAAAGTTAAAAAAAATGCAAAGCATTATGAAGTGGATGGCAGAGAAAACAAATTTATTTGTAAAAGGCTGGTCAAAGGAGAAGCATACAAAATGTTTTCATGCAATGTTCAATTTAAATTGTCTGTATCTTATTCAATAAACCTTTTTGTTTTTTCATCAAAGGAAAAGTCATTAAGAAGTTGATAGGTTTTGTTTAAGATTCAAGTTTTAACAGAGCAAACTGTAAGGAGAACAATGAGTAACCAAGGGGAACAAGCTCATTTTCTTTGCAAATAAATCAGTCTTTATACTATATCTAAACGGGTGTCACATTGAATGTTTAATTTTCTACAAAGTGCCTATTCAGATACTAATGTTTAATGCTGGGATTTTAATCAGATGCCCTTAAATTTTAAAGTTAGCATTGATAAAGTGTTTCTCTTTTTTAGTTTAGTTTCATGAATTTTGTATGGACTTTCCCCTTTGAATTCTCAAGGACCTTACTAATTTTCATCGGGAACATTTAAAGGGGTACTCCTGCAAAACTTTGCTACTTCAAATCATCTGATATTAGAAAAGTATAAAGATTTGTAATTTACTTCTATTAAAATACTAAGTCTTCCAGTACTTATCAGATGCTCTATGTCCTACAGGAAGTAGTGTGTTTTTACAAGTCTTAAACAGTCCTCTCTGTTGCCACTTCTGCCTATGTCAGGAACTTTCCAGAGAAGGAGAGGTTTTCTATGAGGTTTTGCTACTGAAGATGGTAGTTCCACCCCGAGTGAACTAAACAGCTTCTTTTACATATCTAATAAACTACAAAGTTCACAAAAATGCTGTAGAGGATTAATGTAAGAGAATAAGCTTCATGCTCAGAGCCCTATGTGCTTTAGGGATATATCAGCAGGCTAGATGCTTGTATCCTGCTGACCATTTCACGTTAAAAACATTATACCAAGATATTATTTTGAAAAAAATAAATTAAAAAAAGCACAACTTACCTGTCTTATCTGTCTTTGGTAATGCAAAGAGTTGACATATACACATTATATACAAAGGTATTTTCACTGCCATTTTAAAGAATAAGGGTTAACACTGCATTTTGCAGTCTGCGTCCCCCCCCCCCCCCCCCCGTTTTATGCCAAAAACAGATGGAGACCAAATGTATTTGTGGGCATCTGATTTGATCCATTTTTCCACTGCTTCCTTTTTTATGCATATAAAAAGGTGGTTGACCACGTTTTTGTGTAGGTTAAAAAAAGGGATTTGTTTTGATCCGTCTTTTATCCCTTTTTTATAATGGTAGTCAATTGAAAAAAAAAAAAAACAGATCAAAATGGATGCACACAACTTTCATCATCTTTTTTTCTTCATAAAATGGATTTAAAAAAGGACTTAAAAACACGGTTTGAATCCAGCCTAAGAATACTATTGTAAAGTAGAGTAGAGTAGACTACAGTAGAGTAGACTAACTGTATTAAATATAGGTACTGTGATTTTTCCCAATATATATTCATAAGGGGTTAAGGTTTACATGAACAACAATGAGAAAGCTAACATGTCGTATAATCACTGTAAAAGCATATCTATTGCAGCATCCTTATAAGCAAGTTATTACAGCCGCAAGATTACATTATTACCAATTTAAAATGCCAATAAAATTTCCTTTAGTATTTGTGCCCATTAATGTCGTATGCATGCCCAATTAGATTAGGTGAGTGCATATACTGTTAGTGAAAACTAATACTATAATGAAACATAATCATTGTGAGCCAGCGGAAGAAAGCTAATTTGGTAACACATACTGTATTAGCATCTAAGCACCTTTATTCTCTGCTTTTTCTTAGTCCTATTGTCTTTGATAACATTAAATTCAAGATGAATAGATAGATAGATAGATAGATAGATAATAGATATTTTAGCACTTGAAAATGGCGTAGGAGACGCCGAAACGTCGTGTATCACTTGTGCTGTTGCTGTTCATATTTTTATGGAATAAATCCACGTATTGCACGTTTTCTACACTACTAGTGTGCTGCAGAGTTTCTCTACTTTAGATAGATAGATAGATAGATAGATAGATAGATAGATAATAGATATTTTAGCCCCTTCCCCCAAAATGATGTCCAGGGACGTCATGAAAAGCAGTGCCAAAACGCATCATGACATCCCTGGACGTCATGCTTTCCCTGCCTCCCCCCACTGTCCCTGGCTGAGATCGAGCAGCAGGAGGAGGCTGTGTGACACAGCCTCCTCCTGCTGCCAATGCGCAGAGAGGAGCCGCGCTCCCCCCGGGCAGTTAACTGCTGCGGTCGCGTCTATGGGGAGATCTGCTTCCTCTCGCCGATCGCGTGCTGGGAGGAGGCAGCTGCACAGGCTGTGCTGCTTCTGTGCTGCTCCCAGGCACCCACTTCCTGCCGGAGCCAACCCCATGCCCCCTCCTCCCCATGCTCCCCCTCCCCAGCCCGCTCTCTTCCTCTGCAGGTGCCCCCCCTTCCTAGCCATAAAATACATATATTTGGTATTGCTGCATCCGTAATGACCGCGTCTATTAACCCAGTACATTAATTCACCGGATTAATGCCATTAAAAAAAAAACTAACAAAAATGACAATTTTTTGTTGATCCCGCCCCCTAAAAAATATAAGAAAAATGTCACATGTACCCAAAAGGTGTACCACTAAAAGCATCAGCTTATGCAGCAAAAAAAAAGCCCTCACATAACTCCATTGGCGAAAAAATTTAAATATTACCACTCTTACAATATGCAAGACACAAACAGTATTTATAGCATAAATGCTATAAACTATTACAAAAGCTATATAAAATGGATATCACTGTAATCGTTATGACCTGACGAATAACGATAACATGTCATATGCAACATATAGTAAACGGCGTACAAAAACCGGCATTTATCAGCAACTCCTTTCTTGGCGTAGGGATATTTTTTCTTACTGTCAAAAAAACGTAAAAAACACTACATTACACTACACTACATGAAATAAAGTTTTACACTACACTACATTACACATTTACATAACCATATACCAATCCCCGTATAAAGATGGCCCCCAGGGTGTTTTCGGTGGTGGACGCATACACTATTATTGCCTCCGACACCAAAACAGCCCAGGAGGATGAATGGGGGGATCCCTCCATTCATCCTCATTCTAATCATCCAGTGACATGTCTGGGGTAGCATAGCGTATGCTGTCCCCCAGACACGTCTTTTCCGCCAGTACCATCCCAATAAGAGATGACGGTATGGCGTGAATTTCTCCAAACTCTGTGAGAGTACCTCAGGGTACACTTACAGATTTAGGGTACGTTCACACTGCGGAATGGCGAAGGATAACCCTTTGTGCATTCCGCAGCTGGCAGCCGCCGGCGGACTGATGCGGGAGCGTGCATCTCCACCTGTGTCATAGACTCCATTCTATGCACGGGCGGATTCCGTCATCCGTCGAAAGAATGATCATGTTCATTCTTTGGACAGAGGGCGGAATCCGCCCATGCATAGAAAGGAGTGTGACACGAGCGGAGACGCGCGCCTCCATCAGTCCGCTGGTGGGTGCCAGCTGCCGAATGCATAAAGGGTTATCCTTCTCCATTCCGCAGTGTGCACGTACCCTTAGAGTGTATGAAGGAAGGGACACCCGAATCCAGCCACCAGATGCCCCCCCCCCCCCAATCCTCCGAGTTAGTGGGAAGGTTGTTCAGGAACTGATTTTCCCACTGCTGGATAAAGGTTACCACCTGTACGGGGATAACTTTTATACCAGCACCCCCTCTTCCGGTCCCTCGTTGCCCGAGCTACTGTAGCTTGCCGCACGATCCAAAAATATCAGAAGCAGTAATACCAGCCCTAATATTTAGCAGCCAGGGAGCGGACCCAGCGCTTCTGGATATGAAGGACCCCGTCTCGCACCAGGGCAACATTTTCCAGGTGACGTCCCCCACACTGGAAAACAGGAAACCCCAGAAGAAGTGCAGAGTGTGGCGTAACAGGGGGATCAGGAAGGACACAATTTTCCATTGTGACACCTGTCCTGATCACCCTGGCCTCTGTATACTGGATCGCTTCAAGGCGTACCACACGTCATTGGAGTTCTACATTATCTAAATTGTGTCCCTTATTCATATTTCAGGGGTCACGTTGATCCGGAGATTGTTCTGATGGAGTCGGGAAGGAATTTTTTCCCAGTGATGAGGCTACTGTTGTTTGCCTTACAAGGTTTTTTTTTGCCTTCCTCTGGATCAACACAGGTTGATATTGATGGACTCCTGTCCTTTTCAACCTTATAAACTAATAATTGGCCTAATACCCCCAAAATTAATTAAAATTGTCCCTTTTCCCCAGCTAAAAAGGTATGGCCGCCTTTCCCATTAGAGAATGCCATGATGCAATTACAAAGCCTCTGTGCTGCCAGGACAGTAGAAACCCCATTCTGAAAACTACACCCCATAAGGAGTCTAACAAGGGGGCAGCGGGGATATGGCCCCCTGGTGACAGGCACATTTGTGCCGTAAAAGTAAAAAAATATATATTTTTTCTTTTCACGGCACATATTCTAACATATGTGCCCATTACCAGTGGGGTCCATATGCTCACTGCACCCCTTGTTAGATTCCATATGGGGTGTAGTTTACAGAATGGGGGGGGGGTTACTTGTGGGGGGTTTCTACTGTCCTGGCAGCACAGGAGCTTTGTAATTGTGACATGGCCTCCATCCTCCATTCCAGCCTCTAAATGGCGCTCTGTCCCTTTGGTGGCTTGCCCTATGCCCATATGGCATATTAAATCAACATGTGGGGTATTTTTGTACTTGGGGGGAATTACCCTACACATTTTGCATTCATTTTCTTTTTTAACCCCTTGTGGAAATGGAAAAAATCAAGGCTAGACCAACATTTAGTGTAAAAAATGTTTAATTTTTACACTAAATCATTGATCTTGTCTTGATTTTTTCATTTTCACAAGGGGCTAAAAGATAAAAAAAAAACACAAAATGTGTGGAGCAATTTCCCCTGAGTACAAAAATACCCCACATGTGGCCTTAAGGCGACATGCAGGTGCAGGGTAAGCCTCCAAAAGCCAAATGGCACTCCTTACTTTTGGAGGCTTACCCTGCACCTGCATGTCGCCATGGATTTGGCTGGAATGGATTAAGAGGGCCTTGTTGCATTTGAAAGGCCTCTGTGTTGCCAAGACAATTGAAACCCCCCACAAGTGACCCCACTATGTAAACTACACCCCTCAGGGAATGTAAAAAGGGGTGTTGTGAGCATATGGACCCCATTTGTGACGGGCACAAATGTGGAACAATGTGGCGTGAAAATGAAATATTACATTTTTTACACTATAATGTTGGTTTAGCCTTAAATTTTTCATTTTCACAAGGGGTTAAAAGAGAAGAAAACACACAAAATGTGTAAAGCGATTTCCCCCGAGTCCATAAATAATCCACATGTGGACATAAAGCGCCATGTTAGTGCAGGGCAAGCCTCCGAAGGGAAGGAGCGCCATTTGGATTTTGGAGGATTTGGCCAGAATGGATGATGAATGCCATGTCGCATTTACAGAGCCGTCGTGCTGCCAAAACACTGGAAACCCCCAACAAGAGACCCCATTCTGGAAACTACACCCCTCAGGGGATCTAACAAGGGGTACATTGAGGATATGGACCCCTTGATGACGAGCACATTTGTGACGTGAAAGTGAAAAAATGAAAGTTTTCACTTTCACGTCACTTTGTTTCACATTTGTGCCCGTCACCAGTGGGGTCCATATGTTCACTGCACCCCTTGTTAGATTCCTTAAGGGGTGTAGTCTCCATAATGGGATCACTGGTGGGGGGTTTCCAGTGTTTTGGCAGCACGAGGGCTCTGTAAATGCGACATGGCCCTTGAAAATCCATTCCAGTGAAATCCAGCTTCCAAAAGCCAATTGGCGCTTCTTCCCTTTGGAGGCTCGTCCTGCGCCCGCTTGGCACTTTATGTCTACATGTGAGGTATTTCCGTACTCGGGAGAAACTGCACTACACGTTTGCTTTTATTTTTTCTTTTATCCCCTTGCAAAAATGAAAAATGAAGGCTAGAACAACGTTTTAGTGTAAAAAATAGAATTTTTCCTTTTTTACGCCACATTGTACTGAAAATCTGTGAAGCACCTGTGGGGTCCAGATGCTCACCGCACCCCTTGTTACATTCCTTGAGGGGTGTAGTTTTCTAAATGTTCTCCATTTAAGGGTGTTTTTAGGTTTTGGCACCCCAGAGCCTCTGCCAACCTTAAGGGGTACAGTCAGAAATGACCAACTAAAACGGAGGCATAGAAATTCACTAGGCACTCCTTTATATCTGAGGCTTGTGGTTGTGTCAAACAATGCAATAGGGCCACATATGGGGTATTTCTATAAGGTTTATCATTATGAAAGATATTGGATTACAATAAAATCTCTGCACGTAAAATTAAAATTTCTTACACACTTAGCTTTTATTTCTGTGACTCCCCTAAAGGGTTAAAAAACTTTCTGTATGTGCTTTTTCAGAGTTTGGGGGGTGCAGTTTCTGAAATGGGGTGCTTTGTGGGGCTTTCTAACATACAGTCCCCTCAAATACACTTTAACCCTTAGACAACCCAGGGCGTATAGTTACGCCATGGAAGTCTGTCCCCAGACGACCTAGGGCGTAACTGTACGCCCTGGGTGTTTCTCCCGCTATGAAGCGCGCTCTGGAGCGGAGCGCGCTTCGTAGCAGGTGGGGGCCGGCTGCAATCAGCAGCCGGGACCCCACCGGTAATGACACGCTGCAGCGATCGCGCTGCCGCGTGTCATTAACTCCTTAAACGCCGCGATCGCGGCGCGATCGTGGCGCGACCGCGGCGTTTAAGTGTAAGTGACAGGGGGAGTCCCCTGTCACCTACCGATAGGGACCCCCGCAGTGTGACTGCGGGGGTCCTGATCGGTAAAACGGGCCGCCGGAGCTCTCTCACCTGCCTCCGTGCGGTCCGATCGGCACTCTGGTCACTGAGCCTGCACAGGCAGGCTCAATGAGCAGATCGCCGATAACACTGATCAATGATATGCCTATGGCATAGCATTCATCAGTGTAAAAATCCAAGTAGTGAATGTAAAAGTCCCCCAAAGGGACTTCAAATGTGTAAAAAAAAAAAAGTTAAAAACACTAACACTAACTACCCCAAAACCCCTCCCCCAATAAAAGTTGAAATCACCCCCCTTTCCCATTATATAAATAAACATATAAAAATAAATAAATAGATAAACATATAATATACCGTAGCGTGCGTAATTGTCCGATCTATTAACCCTAGAATGCGTATTGGGGGCCTTTTAGGCCCCCATGCTTACTTTTTTGCTATTATCTGCAAAATTACTTAAGTTAGAATTTTGAAACTCCAGGTAATCCTCAAGTATGTCGTTTTTGGTAATATCCAGTTGTTCATATAATTTTTTTCATAGGCATTTCGGTGTAACAATGCTTTTTTTGTGAAAACCACATCTGTACGTGTTGGGGGCCTTTTAGGCCCCCATGTATATTTTATCATTTTCTCAGTAGTGTTTGTGTCTCAAGTTACTTTATTTGTACTCAGTAATGCTGGTGGGGGGGCCAGGGTGTGGATAATGCCATATGAGGATGTCATGTGATTTTGTGAGGGAGTGGTAAGGCCATGACATCATCTCAGGTCCTTCGGAATACAGTAATGAGCTGTGTATAGAGTAATGACGACAGTATACACTGTGAGCTAATTGTGAAGGACCTGAGATAAGATAAGATGTTGAGAGGAAGACTGATTCAGTTTCAGTTTCTCTGATTCTAAGAAGCCTGCAAATGGTAAAGCTATTGAGCTAAAGACATCCAGAGAATTGTGCACCACCTAAAATAAAGTATAAAAGGTAAGAGCTGCTGAGGGTGAGAGGAGGGAGGGGGCACATTACCCTTACAGTTTGGATTCAATAACAAAGCGACTTTGGTATCTTACAAAGCAAAGAAGGAGAAATCAGTGATTTTACTCAGTACCATGCATCACAATTGCAGTATTGACAGCAATGACAGAAAATTAAAACAAGAAATCATCCTGTATTACAATAAAACTAAAGGAGGTGTAGACAAAATGGATGAGATGGTGGGAGAATATTCATGCAAGAGGCAAACAAAACGATGGCCTGTAGTACTTTTTTCAAATATGCTTGATGTAGCAGCCCTGAATTCATTCATCATTTATACAGAAAATCATCCAGAATTCCATGCACGGAGGAAGGACAGGAGACGCCTATTTTTGAAGGACCTTTGTCATGAGCTTGTAATGCCTCACATGATACAGCGAAGTGACGTGAAAGGCTTGATAAAGCAAACTAAAGAAGCAATGAAACGGTGTGGCGTACAGTTTCAGATGATTCCAGGGCCAGGAGAAAGAAAAAGAAAGCGCTGTTTCATGTGTCCAAGAAACGTAGAAAGGAAAACTGAGAGATTTTGTTCAATTTGTAAGGAAAATGTCTGCAAAGAACATTCTTCCGAAAAAATAACTTGTCAAAATAGTTTGGAAGACTAATAGAATAGAAAAGAAACATAATAGAAATGTAGCTGCAGCTAGTTTGGTATAGAATTCTATGCGTTTTTTCATATGTTTGTGAGAAATTTGGAAAAAAATAATTTTTTTGGTTTTATTTGTGAAAAATTAGTAAAATTTTGTTTACTAGTCATATTTTATTTAGCAGTTTTAAAATAAACTTGTAGAGGTTTTATATAAGTGTGTTTTTCCATGTGATTCGCATGGGGGCCTAAAAGGCCCCCAACACGTTAATATGAAGATTTCTGATGTCACGCATTCTAGGGTTAAAATATAACAAGCGTCATTGCGAACGGTAAACGGCGTACACGAAAAGAGGGAAAAAAGTGCGCGGATTACCGATTTTATGTTACATTATATATATAAAAAAATTAATAAAAAGTGATCAAAACGTCCGATCTTCACAAATATGGGATTAATAAAAACTAGAGATCATGGCGGAAAAAATGACACCCCATACAGCCCCGTAGGTGAAAAAATAAAACCGTTATAAGCGTCACAATAGTCCCATTTTATTTATAATTAATTGCCAAAAAAAAGGATTTCATTTAAAAAAAATATATAACATTAGAGAATCTGCGTAAACCTGCATATGGTTGTGTTCGGACTGACCTATAGAGTAATGGTATCATGTCGCTTTTACCATATAGTGCATTACGTAGACACAGGAACCCCCCAAACGTTACCATATTGCATTCTTTTTTGCGATTTCACCAATTTATATCTTCATAAATAATATATTTGGAATTCCATCGTACATGTTATGGTAAAATGACTGACGCCATTACACAGTACAACTATTCCTGTAAAAAACAAGCACTTACATGGCTTGTAGATAGAAAACTGAGAGTGCTAGAGCTCTTAGAAGGGGAGGAGGGAAAAACGGAAACACTAAGATCAAAATTTGCTCGGTCCACTGGGTCATTTTGGGCCTGGTCCTCAAAGGGTTAAGGATCTGTTCACACAATGTTGAAATTGAGTGGATGGCTGCCATATAACAGTAAATAACTGCCATTATTTCAATATAACAGCCGTTGTTCTAAAATAACAGCAAATATTTGCCATTAAATGGCGGCCATCCACTCAATTTCAACATTGTATGAACAGATCCTTTCTGTGTTTTTAATCCACTCCTGGTTTTGGTTGCAATACTGACTGAAATATACTGAATGAAATATACATATACTGACTGAAATATATGTAGTGTGAACGCAGCCTAAACCTAAACAGGTCCCTAAAAATATCTGATTTTGAAATTTTACTGAAAATTTGGAAAATTGCTGCTAATGTTTTAAGCTTTCTATTGTAAAAAAAAAAGAATGAAAGATAGTTTAATAAATGCTGCCATCATAAAGTAGACATGTTGCTAATGCTATCTATATCATAACAATCAAAGTCTGTCTGTCTGTCTGTCCTTCTGTCTGTCCTCTATAGATTTCCAAATGCCTGAACCGTTTGACCCCAAATTTGGCACACAGATACATTGGGTGCCTGGGAAGGTTATTGCCAAGGTCCCGTCCCTGCCATATTTACAGGCGGGGAGGGGGAGGGGAAAGAGTGGTGCCCCATAGAGATGAATGGGAAAATCTCCTCACTGCAAACACAGGTGATATAATTAGCTGCAGCAGACACGGCAGTTGGAGCCTTAGCAACCAATAGGATTACTGCTTTCATTTTCACAGGGAGCAATGGTTGCTACGGAAGCTGCCTCACAACATCCCCAGAAATAACTGGTAGACCCCCCTACTCCATCTATACAGTACATGTATATACAGGGCACTACAAGTATACCAAACTGTGACTGGGTAACATTGCCACACCAGACCTGACCAATACCGCCATACTGTGACTGGATAACACTGTCATACCAGACCTGACCAATACCGCCATACTGTGACTGGATAACACTGTCATACCAGATCTGACCAATACCGCCATACTGTGACTGGATAACACTGCCATACCAGACCTGACCAATACCGGCAAACTGTGACTGGGTAACACCGCCACACCAGACCTGACCAATACCGCCATACTGTGACTGGATAACACCATCATATCAGAGCTGACAAATACTGCCATACTGTGACTGGATAACACCGCTATACCAGTCATGACCAATACCACCATACCATGACTGGATAACACCGCCACACCAGACCTGACCAATACCACCATACTGTGACTGGATAACACCGCCATACCAGACATGACCAATACCGACACACTGTGACTGAATAACACTGCCATACGGGTAAATACAACCCTGCAGTTATACAGGACACTACAGGTATTCAGGACCCCAAAAACTATACACTACAGGTGCACGGGACCACCACAAAACTATATACTACAGGTATACAGGACCCCAAACTTTACACTCCAGGTATAAAGGACCACAAAATTATACACTACAGGTGTACAGGACCTCCACCAACTATATACTTCAGGTATACAGGACCTCCACCAACTATATACTACAGGTATACAGGACCCCAAACTATACACTACAGGTATACAGGACCTCAAAACTATACATTACAGGTATACAGGACCTACACCAACTCTATAATACAGGTATACAGCACCTTCACCAACTCTATACTAAAAGTATACAGGACCCCAAATATACTACAGGTATACAGAAACTCCACCAGCTATATGCTACAGGTATATAGGACTATACAAACTATACACTACAGGTATACAGGTATACAGGACCTCCACCAACTCTATACTATAGTTATACAGGACCCTCAAACTATTCACTACAGGTATACAGGACCCCCGAACTATATACTACAGGTATACAAGACCTCCACCAATTATACACTACAGGTATCCAGGACCCTCAAACTATAAACTACAGGTATACAAGACCTCCACCAACTATACATTACAGGTATACAGCACCAACTATATACTACAGGTATATAGGGCCCAACTATACAGCACCAACTATACTACAGGTATATAGGACCCCAAACTATACACTACAGGTATACAGGACCTCAAAACCATACACTATAAGTATACAGGACCTACACCAACTCTATAATACAGGTATACAGCACCTTCTCCAACTCTATACTACAAGTATACCGGACCCCAAATATACTACAGGTATACAGGAACTCCACCAGCTATATGCTACAGGTATATAGGACTATACAAACTATACACTACAGGTATACAGGTAAACAGGACCTCCACCAACTCTATACTATAGTTATACAGGACCCTGAAACTATTCACTACAGGTATACAGGACCCCCAAACTATATACTACAGGTATACAAGACCTCCACCAATTATACACTACAGGTATCCAGGACCCTCAAACTATAAACTACAGGTAAAGAAGACCTCCACCAACTATACATTACAGGTATACAGCACCAACTATATACTACAGGTATACAGGACCCCCGAACTATACAGTACAGGTATACAGGACCTTCACCAACTGTACACTGCAGGTATACAGGACCTCCCTCAACTATACACTACAGGTATACAGCCCCCCCAACTACACACTACAGGTATACAGGAACCCCCCAAATATACACTATAGGTATACAGCCCCCCAACTATGCTCTACAGATATGCGAGACCCCTAAAAACTATACATTGTGGGTATACAGAACCCCTCCAACTATGAACTACAGGTATACACTAATTCCACTGATTAACTCAGATGAAACAATACCTTTAGCTTGGCCTCCTGGGCACCTTAGAACAAATCTAATTAACACACTGACACTTTATACCCGGGCAGCGCCGGGTACATTTTCTAGTTTAATATATAATTTATGTGGCATAACCATTTTCTGTATAAGCAGAAAAGTTTCAAAGTTGGAAAAATGCATTTTTTTACAATTTTTCACGTTATTTTATTTATTTATTTTTTCATAAAGATTTGTTATACGTATCGACTCCAATTTACTAGAAATGTAAAGTACAATATGTCACGAGAAAACAATCGCAGAATCATCCGGATAGGTTAAAGCATCCCGAATGTATTAATGAATAAAGTGACACAGGTCATATTCATAAAATTTGTCTCTGTCCTTAAGGCCATTTCAACACACCCAAAAAAAAGGGCCAAAAGCCCAAAAACACACCTACATGGTCCCCGGATCTAAAATGTAACTTTTAATTGGCTTCTATTAAAATGTAAACAACTGTATATAACTGCTAGTTTAAAACACACACAACTGTCCCTGGTTCGTAGTCAATACGTCCCTAATAGGGATAAAGTGAATCAGATGCAGACTATTAACTGATCACTAATAAATATGTATATGTAAACACTGGGACAGATTGAGGTATATTAAAACAAAACCGCATAGCCCCTCAACTAGTTTCACCCAATCATGGGCGTCATCAGGAGGAGGGCTTATGACCTTTTTTTGTGTTTTAAGGCCATTTCAGGCTCTATCCTTAAGGGGTTAAAAGAAGTGCCCCTGTCACTTTAAAACCTTTGACATGTTACACACATATTTCAAACATTTTTAACAACTGCGGTCTGGGTTTGGACCCTGACCAATCATTGAATGGAGCCCGGAGATAGGCAAGACTAAAAGCCTAAGGGTCCTTTTAGACAACCTGATCATAAACTGTAAACAAACAGTGATCTATTAGATCAGCAATTGTTTAATGAGCAATTAGATGGGCCTAATATTGGGCAGCAAGGGTTGCACGGACATTGTTAGCGATATCCGTGCAGCCCAGGTGTCCTTGGGCCTTTTCTGGTGTCCTCGGAGGCCTTCTTCGATGTCTGTAGCTCTGCCTTCTTTGCACTGATAGGCTGCTCAGCCAATCGCAGGCTGTGGCCCATCTCAGCTAGTTTGGGCAGTGCATTAACCGTCGGATGCGCATCGCTATTACACTTAGTGTTGCGTGGCTGACACCTAATGATTTACGGTCAGAACCTTAAGAAACGATCAGCCGCTGATCGTTTCATCGGTTGATCGTTCTCTTTAATACACAAAGCGATAATCAGCCGAATCGCTCAGTGTAATAGGGCCCTTACTCTTTTGGCTTGTTGCTTTTACTGTCTTCTGCAGCAGTACACCAGGGAGAGAAGTGCACAGCTGGACACAACTGGTTACTCATGGATGTAGCTTATAGAGCAAACAAAACAGTGAAAAAATGTGTTCATTCACTTATTAGAAAACAATGTGTTATTGTCCAAGCTGAGAGGGGGACGAGTGAATATTGCAAGCTTACCTTCCCCCAGTAAGCCCTGCTTTCAGAATGGGGTGGGGGTCGGTAACCTAGATAACCAGCTGTCTACAAGGCAAGTTAAGGATTAGACATATCAGGAGAAGGAGGTAAGTTTGCTAATTGAATGTGTTACCAACATTATTTAATATATGTCATACAAGTTTATCTACTGTATGTTAGTTAAGATAGGAAAACCCCTTAAAGCCCTACTCATCTCTTACCCCTGCCATCTCACCGCTTGATCCAGATTGTTTGCTTTCCTTCAATGCAGGGAAGAGCATTTGCTGGTTAATATGAGTTCTGTCACATGCTATGTGTTTTTAGCAGGTGACATTCCTTAACCAATAAACACTTTCCACATGGAAAAAGAATTCATTAGTTAATACAAGCACCTGTCACATAGACATACTGTAGGCAGTAACTGTGTTAAAAATGTCCTCTGTAGTAGGCTAAAGTGCTGATTATTTTTTGAGCAGTGCCTGTCATACACTTATAAGCTATGGGGGAATTTATCAAACAGGTGCTTGACGACTCAGTTTGCGCAAAAATCTGCACCTTTTCCCCAATGTACGCTCGGCTTACCTGATGGGTTTTCAGGGAGCACAGCAAGGTGGAAAGGCGGCCTTGCCTCCTCCTTAGCCTAATTTATCATAATTTATGCCTGATAGCAGCTGTGAGGCGTGGGCTTTATGTAAGATCAGTGTGCGAGTAATCCACCACCACTATATCTGTACTGGCTCATTAAAGCTTCACACAGAGAACAGTCTCTGTGAATGTTAAGCAGAAACACATTTGATCACACATTAGGCAATCAGTTCAGCAAAGTAGGGGAGTAAACTAGAGACTGCACTCTTGGGGTTGCCTATACCTCCATAAAAACTGTTGTTGCCACAAAGATATATATATATATATATATATATATATATATAATTTTTTACATTTGTAAGTAGTCTTAAACAAACTTGTCCAAAGTCCGGCAACATTTGTCCACACCTGAAAGCTCAGTGTTTGACTCCTGGCATCTGAAGAAGTTCATTGTCTTCCTAGGGAGTCCTGAAAAACACGGATACGGCCTATGGCTGAACTTTCGGCAAAAATCACTGACAAGATGTTGAAAATAGAAGGACTACAAAATGTGTTTTGTCTGCAGCTCCCAGATGCCTCTGTCACTCAGTACACAACACATCATCCCCTAATGTCACACTGAACTTGAAATGAATCAATTTGGAAATGACAGAACAAATGCAGAATATTCTTTGCAGAGCTACTTTACCTTAAATTATTGTATTTATGTTGTCCTATACTTTATCTTCGTTTTACACCTGCTAGCTCTAATATGGCTGTTGAAGTTTTGTGCATAGGGTTAGTGGCGCTGACTGGCTCGAATGCCTCTCGATTGGTTGTTCAAACACAAGGTCAACAGGTTAGATTTACTCTCCTCCAGTCTAAGGTGGAAATTTAAGATGGGCATTTTATACACTTCCATTACACTTTTACACTGCACAGAACTAGAGGTACAAGCCTGCTAGGGTATTAGGGGCTCCTGAGGTTCACAAATCTACACATCTAAACATCCACAGCCAGAATAATTAGTAGCTTGCAGCCAATTGCCCAGCTGCAAGCGATGGATAACTCCTTGCACCCACGATTTTACTTAATGTTTTATACAATGTGCGGCTGACATCTTGGACAGGGTTTGTACGAACTTTTGCAAAAAGTTTGGTTCGCATCAGAATCAAACTTTTTGCAAATTGGCAACAAATCTCATCTTGGTTTAGTCTGTTCAACAAATCTCGGTTCAGATGTTCAGTTTAGTCATCTCTAGAGGTAGTCAAAAAGAATGTTAATGTCTGCATGATATCTCTCCAATGTCCTGTTGCATGCTGGACGCTGGGGATGATAGGAACAGACCAATACTATGTACTGTATATGGTGCCTGTATTGATAGCTCTCCATTATTTCTGTTTTGGGGTTCTAATCATGAAGCATTTTGTTTTTCCGCTTTATAGATCTGCAGAATGACCCTAGTGCTTATAGTGTGTTCTTTCTTTTGTTGCTCATTCCTAATATTATAAGATGTAGTGTAGCAATTGAATTGAGAAAAGAGATAACATAGCAAAGCATGGACAAACATTAAATAAAATTGTTAGAAATGATTCTTGAGAGTGTAATGATTGTTGGAAATGATCCTTGAGAGTATAATATAAGAAATAGTTGAAGGCTTTTTTCACTATATTAGGTTTTATATCTTTCTAACTTTTTCTACTGTTGTTATTGTGTAGGTATAAATCCTGTGATTTACATAACGTTGCAGAAACGCCATCCTTATCCAGAAGTAAATGATGACGTAAGTGTATTTGGTGTCAGAAACAATGAGGACTTTCTTTTTTTTTTTACTAAACAACTACTAAGCAGTTACTACCCTACTACCCAATTCCTCACCAGCGCACTGGCACAAAGAATTTATGTAGAGGTGAAAATTTTGATAAATGCCCCCTCTGTGAAAGGCGTTGATTTTTCATCATGTCAATTCCCGATCACTACTGACATCATTTGTCAGTGGTAGTTCTGAAGAGTCCCATAAACCTAGGACTGGTTTGGCAGACAAAACCTTTAGAGTTTAAGGGAACCTTAAAATCACATGTTTAACTAACAGAGGATACAGTATTTTATCTTGGTGCCATATAACAGTTGGTATGGTCTAAAGAAGTGTTTTACAGGGCAAATTGGCTCTTAAAAATGTACACCCTAATGTCTATCCATGACGTCTCTAAGTAACACCAAGTAAGTATGACATTTCATAAAATTATATTGACTTACTTTAAAATCTGACTGGGGATGTTTTTAAACAAATAAATTGGGGGGCATTTTTGCAAAAATTTAAGGCAGTATCAAACAAGCCTTAAGCCTATTTGAGTGAGTGACACTGCTTTGCTGCAATTTCCTACCATTAATGCAAGACTTTTTTGCTGAATAAGGAGAGAACATGACACAATAATTTAATGAATGTAATTTATATGTTGGCTGGTGGCTACTGGCTACTGGCTATTGGCTAGTCAGGCTAAGTCAAGACTGTTATTATGGAGGGTCTGTATGGTGGAGGGTCACTTTTTAGCCATACTACGGATCAATTACTTGGCCTCCCTCAAGGACAGCATTTAATCATTCTGTATATGCACCTACTACAAAGTGTAAGGTGGCTGAGCAGAGACAGCACTTCCCTCATAGGAGACACACTATGTAGTATGGAGAAAATGCAATGGCTTTTGAATGGGGAAATCCATAGTGCTATATCTACCCCATCACTATTATGGACATGGAACAGACATGGGAGCATAAGCATAGTCTTAAATACATTTTCAAGCACTTTTGATCATCAGTGGTCTCTGGGCTTCAGGACATTTTACCCACATACCACTGCCAAGCACTAAATTCCATACCCCTTGTAATGTTGAAGATCATCTGAAGCTTTAGGGATTTCAGCTGTTCAATTGTCTCCCTGTCTCATCCAGCACTAAGATCTATACCTCTCATGATGTCGCTGGGGCTGGAGGGGACGGCCCAGATGCACTTCAAGCGTCTTCCATCTCAGGGGCACATCTGCCATGCCTGCGCCACTGAGAAAGAAGATGGCACTTGCAGCGCATGTGGATAGTTCTCTAAAGAATAAAATAGTCACAAGAGGAGTAGATCTTGACACTGGACACCGGCAGGAAGAGGATTAAATGGCCTCAGCTTCAGATGTGGTAAGTATCTTCACTTTTTAAGATGTACTAACTTTTTCCTACAACATTGAAAAATACATTATAATATAATTCTTTAACTACTTATACAACACATTGCAAAACTCCAGGAGGTCTACTAGCGTCACGAAAATGTTAGAAGGTAAAGCCCCCATGCAGTGTGGTAATCTATTACCATCCCCCAATCAAATCACAGGGCAGGTATAAGCCTACAGAGAGAGACCCTTGTAAAACCAATATGGCGTCAATTATTATAGCTTTGTAGAAGCAGATATAAAAGTATGGATTCGATTAAAAATAATAACCATTCTAAATGTGTAAAATATTAAGAAAACAGAAAAGAAAAACTACAAACTAACTCAAATTTCCCATTTGACAATTTCCCAAATTTCCCATTTACCAAATATATTTTTGTAAGATACTTTTCTCATTTAACTTGTAATTTGTTCTTCTGTAATAACTTCTGTAAATTTTTCACACTTAAATGAACTGCTTTTGACATCAAAACTTTAGACATTGTTCTTTATACAGTTGTCTGTTATATTAGTATCTCAGTGATGATCACAACGCGTATACCTCTTTTAGTTCTGCTTTCTTGTTAGACAACCTAAAGTCTCCTGCTGTGATTCCTCTGATAATAATGGTCGTTGGGCGATTACCGTGGAGCAAGTTTTACAACACCGCTATAATGGCCTCCTCTAATGTTCCATGGTAGTTTGTGTCATTGTTCTGTACATTAACTAGCTATGTGTATGTGTTCTGTAAGCAAAACATGTGTTATTTAAAAGATGAGAAGGAAATACCACATGTGATAAAACCATAAACATGTGTAACTGGAAGAACTATCAAATATAGCTCAGCAAAAGACAAGTGCATATAAAAATACACAATACAGCCAAAGGTATGTGGACATTTAGGCATTATACCTTTATGAGCTTATTGGATGTAACATCCCCAAATGTTGTTTTTAATAAGAATATGGGCTCCACTAGTGGCTGTACCAGCCATAACTCTTCACAGAAGGCTTCCTGTAGAATTTTTTTGCGAATTTGTAGACATGAAACCAAAACCTCATTTGGGAAGTTCGGTACTCAGGTTAGAAAAAAAAAAAATTACATCTTGCTCCAAATTTACTACAAACTTGTTCAATGGGGTTAAGTTTAGGGTTCTGTGCAGAACACTTACACACTTACATATCTCAATATCTCAATTTAAGACAATGTGTCCATGACAAAGGTAAAGTTGCCAAAAAATTGTAAGAAAATAATTGTCCAAAATGCTCTAGCGTTAGCATTACACTTCAATGGAAATTAAACGAATTAGCCCTATAGAAACAGGCCCTATAGAAACAGGCCCTTGTTATTTCCCCACCTCCACCAAATGTTACCATGGGAACTGTGTAGTCCAGTAGGTACAGATATAGCTCATACCAAGAATAGCATGGCGGTGCAACATCTCCACAAGGCTATATTCCCACAGTATAAAAAGAAGGGCAAATAATCATGATCATTAATAATGTCCGTTGTTTTGCAGCAACGGACATTATTTGCCCTTATTTTTACATTGTGCAAGCATATCCCAAAGCAGCATACTGGATACATGTTACCCTGAAAAGTTTGTGAAAAGTTAAATGGCCATTTAGGGTATGGCCATTTAGGGTAGGGTTGTTTTTGTGCATGGCATATTTTTGGAGCAACATTTTGTCAGGCTAGGGAGACAAGGACAAGACAGTGAACCCTGAAACTTGCCCCAACCAATGTCCCTGCCTAGTTGCCACAGACGGCCCTAAACGGCCGTGAACAACCACTGAGTCTGTCCCTACGCTGAGTAGGTGAACACACAAAACGTAGACAGACAAACAAACACAAAGGAGGGAAGTCAGCTTGCCAAGTTGAAACCAAATGGACATCACGGTATAAAATCGGAAAGAGCGCGGATACTCGGAGGTCAAGCAAGAGGTCAGAACACGGGCAGAACAATAGCAAGGGTTAGGACAGGGAACGCTGGAAAAGGAACAGGAACAACACTTTATACTGGATTAAGAGCCCGGACCAAAAGCTCATTGGTTCGGCCTCCTGAATCCAGCCACACTGCAGCTGAGGCACTGCAGGCCGAGTGGCAGAGCGATCTGCCACTCAGCCTGAGTGCAATGCAGCTAAGCTGCACGGCTGGCCAGCTGCAAGTGACTGTGAGTGTCTCCGTGACGTCACTCGGCTCCGGTCTCTGGAGCAGAGAGCAAGGAGGACGCCGCTGGAGCCCTGGCAGGGGAATTACTGATACATTTATCAATGAAAGTAACTATATTTCTCCAGTATGTCACATTCAAAATTTCTCTTTTTTTTGCGCCAGGAGGGGATGTGGTTTCAGATTAGCTACTTTTTTTTAGCTGAGTTATCATGTTTTTTTTTTTTTTTTTCCGCACACAAGAATTGCTCAGCAGTAGTCCACTAATACCTCTGCACAGTTTTGTGCCAAAAATTGTGCAAGAATAATCAATGCATATACGCTAATAAATTTTGGAAAAGAAAAACAAGAATATTCACAGTGTGTAATAATTGACACCTGCAGGGGGTTGTGAATTTTCACAGATGATACTGTACATTCTTCCTAGGTAAGCCTCAAAAAATGTTGTGTGAATATGCCTCAAAGTATGTGTTTAGGTAAGAAGATATCTGATTTGATTTCTGGCAGTTCACAGATCATTCCAAACAAGATGGAAACAAATCAAATTACCAACATGACCTATAAAATAAAGACTTGGACTGTGATGAACTTATCCATTTTTACTATGGCAAAAATTCATATTTAGATTCTCTATCCTGTTACTGCCTCTTTTAATAGCAGAGCTTACAGCTCCCTCATACAGATATTCTCCCTGCCGCCTAACAACATAAATACTGTTCAGTAAATGAATTTATTGAAATTTTAAAAGTTAATTATTGTAGTATATTGTGTTGTGGTATATTGTATTATGTGCATCACCTCTGAGTAAAATATTAAAATGTAAAACACTTGAAATCATGATAGAAAGGTCAATCCATGGCTGGTGGTAAAATATACTAATATTTCAATGTGACAAAATAGATGAAACCCATAAACTCTAATTCAGTTGCAGATTTAGCTGTGGAATGTATTCCAGGACAGTAAACAATTAGTTGCTTTATTCTCTATCTAATAAGGCTAAATTACTAGATAATATCTACTGGCATTTACTTGGATAATAAGAGTGAGTTGATTGGATTTGCCACTCCCCCCCCCCCCCCCCCCCAATTGCTATGAGTATCAGCTTTTCATTTTGATTGTCTCTAAACTTTGCTTCATTTCTCATAAAAAAAGCTCTTGTTGGTAATTGCCTTAACATTTATTTCAGGTCAAGTGGTTAACTGTGAATAATGATGTGTCAAAAATGTACAGTAGTGCTGTCAATAGAGCAATTAGGATTTAACTAGAGATTATTACTGCACCAGAGGACATTCACTGGGCACAAAACGGAGAACAACAAAAGAAGAAGGGGTAAAGGGATCAATTGTTGGCAAAATGTGTCAACATGAGTACTTGTACTGAATATCAGTTACAATAACATGAATAAATAGAATTAGTGATTCCGCTGACATTCTGATGCAGAGCAAAGATCATTATCTTCAACACATGTAAATCCATTGTGTTCTATATACATCTATTATAAACTCACTTTGATTGATGGTGCAACAGTAAATGATGTCTCGCTATTGTAAATGTCAAAGGGATTCTTACAGTAAATGGTATACTATATTTTTAGACTCAGTCTTTATTTATATAGATTAACTTTATTTTATGAATACAAAAGAAGATGCAAACATACACTCAGGTCATAGTATGTCATTCAAAAACAGATTTGTAGGTAAATTAAATGTTTAATTAAAGGGGTGTTCTCATCTGTCTGATTTAGCTCAGCATTGTTTTGTACTGCTCTCGCTTTGTCGTTTTTGGGGTGGAGGAGGTTGGGGGGTGGAAGCAAGATGCCAATAATCAGTTCTGCATGTTTCTCCCACTGAGATCTCAGATGGCTCCAGGGACTGTCCACAAGCCTTGGAGTTCTCACCAGCCAAAGCGTGCTTCCTAGGTCTCAGGCACCAAGTGACATCAGCTGCTGGGCCACCACTCACCGACGAAAACGAGGGATAGGGTCCATTTACACAGAAAGATTATCTGACAGATTATCTGCCAAAGATTTAAAGCCAAAGCCAGAAACAGACTATAAACAGAGATCAGGTCATAAAGGAAAGCCTGAAATGTTTCCTCTTTACAAATCCATTCCTGGCTTAGGCTTAAAATTTTTGGCAGATAATCTGTCAGATAATTTTTCTGTGTAAATGGACTCTAAAAGCCCTATTCCACCAACAGATCTGACGACAGATTATCTGGCAAAGATTTGAAGCCAAAACCAGGAACAGACTATAATCAGACAACAGGTCATAAAGGAAAGACTGGATTTCTCCTCTTTTCAAATCCAGTCCTTGCTTTGGCTTCAAATCTTTGGCAGATAATCTGTCGTCAGATCTGTTGGTGGAATAGGGCAATCATTGAGCAGTAAACAATAGAAACAGAGCACTGGGAACAATAGAAGTAAGAAATTTTGCTAATTAAAAGCATTTGCAAAATTCCCTTTGCATAATTTAACAGCTAAAAAGTTTTAATGACGAGAATACCCATTTAAGGGAATAAATCAAATGTTTTCAAACATATGTACTTGCAGTGTTTTTAGTGGCTGCATCCCGCACCAAATGTTCGAAAAAGATGGTAGAAAATTTAACCACTAGAGAGAGTCTGGTCATTTGCCCAGTTAAGAATATGTAATCAAAGCCCCTCACAAAAAAAAAAAAAAAAAAAGTAAAGCTTTTAGTGTCAGAAGTTACTTATAACACTGTTAGGCTAGGTTCACACAACGTTTTTCAATGCATTGTGTGCATTGGACATCCGTCCTCCCATTGACTTCAATGCATTGCCATTGCAGTCAGTTAAATCGTGGCAAAAACAGAGGTTCTTTTTATATAAAAACAGCTGCTTTTTGACATTGTGTGAACCTAGCCTTAGGCTACGTTCACACAACGTTAAAATATTAAAAAGGCGGCCAATTTTCATATTTACAATAATGTCCGTTTTTGCAGAGATTTAACTGACTGCAATGCAATGCATTGAAGTCAATGGAAAGACAGACGTCCAATGCACACAGTGTATTGAATAACGGACGTTTTTGCCGCGGGCATCAAAATAATGACCATGATCATTATTTTCGGACGTCTTTTGCAAACAGCGGACGTTTTTTATTTGTAGTTCACACACAGTTTTCCTTTTGTCACCGTTTTGTCTCCGTTTTTACTATTAAATTCAATGGACTTTTCAATTAAGCCGCACCCAAAGTCCAATTAGTAATTCCAAACTAGTATAAACAACTGTCAGTGCACTAAGGGGAGTTCAGGCTGCTAAATAACGTCCGTTATTTTAACCTCAAAATGACGGACGTCATTTTATATGGAGATTAAAAAATGTTGTGTGAACATAGCCTTACTCAGTGTTTCTAAGCAAAGTACAAAGCACCCCTAAGCAGAAGAATAACCTTATCCCTTTCATGGCCGAGCCCAAAATGACCTAAATGACCGCTCCAATTTTCATGTTTGTGTTTTTTCATTTCATTTTTTGTGTTAGCCTTCTAAGAGCTATAACACTTTCATTTTTCTATCTATAGGGCCATTTGTTTTTTAAGGAACAAATGTACTTTGTAATGTGCCTTTCAGAGTACCATAACATGTATGACAGAACCCCAACAATATTAATAAAAATTGTTGAAATTGGGGGGGAGGGATGCAATTTAGTAAATTTTTTGGGGGGGTTCCTGTGTTTATGTAGAATACTTTATAGTAAAAGTGACATGACAACATCAATATATTATTTTTTTTATATAAAATGTAACAAAAAAAATCAGCAATTCTGGCGCTCCCCCCACTCCTTTCATTTTATTTATGCTGTTCACAATACGGCAACAGTATTGTTATATTTTAATATACCAGACAATTACGCATGCTACGGTATATGATATGTTTATTTGTTTATTTTTTTTTTACATGTTTTATTTGCATAATGGGATGGGGATGATTTACATTTTTATTGGGGGAGGGGCTTTGGGGTATTTTTGAAAACACTTTTACTTTTTATTTTTTAAGTCCCACTGGAGGACTTTTACATTCAATCAATAGATTGTATATACTGATAATTGCTATGCCATAGCATAGCATTGATTAGGGTTATCAGCGTTTTGCACATAGAGTCTGCCTGTGTGCTGACAGTACTTGTGCCTTCCTCAAGGTCTCAAGTAACCCAATACATGCTTAAGACCTGAGGATGGCACAAGTAGTGCCCGGAAACATGCTGTCAGCACTGTGTGTTTGTACTACTGTTTATGAATTTAAGTAACTGGAAAATTATCTGTTAGTGGTTATTGTCAGCACTATGGTTTGTACAGCCGTTTATGAACTTAAGAAACTCAAAGATTATTTGCCAGGGTGGTCTGTGGAGCTAGAACAGGAATGATAATAAATGGGTTCTATCTTTATTTATTTTGCAATTAAAAATTTCAATTTAAGTTAAGATCTTAATAAAGCCCTCTTTGCAATGTTTAAATCCCAGAATTTATTTAAAGTCAGTAAACAGCATAAATAGTTTTGGTGTGTGGTTCTTTGTGTGTAAGAGAGAGGTGAGAAGTCGAAGGCTGCAAACAATAGCAGCAAACCAGCTTAAAACCTATTACTGTCATCTCCAGCTAGTATTGCTTTCAGTGACCTCAGAGATGGGGTTATAGATACTTTTTTTCAAGTCATTACCCTCTTGCCAATAAAAAAAAGTATGTTTTGGAGAAAAAAACAGGCTTGGCAGCATATCCAAAAACGTATCCCTGATCACTCTACTTCTCAGCACTTTATACAACTAATATCAGGAGTTAGCTACATTTTGATCAAAGTGCATAAGCCTACATACCACTTCAAGGTTCCTTATATCTGTGGGTCCCTAATAAAAAAAAAAAAGGTTCACCATCACTACAACAACAGCGCCAGTGAGGAGAGCCAACCAGTCCTCCAAAAGCCCCAATGCTGTTGAATATAGCCTTCCTGGGCTCTAAGCCACACAATCCACAGGCCCCGTGCCACTACAGCAATGGCCGCCACATAGAACCACACCACACAGAGCAGAAGCAGAGGGTTCAGCCAAGAGACTTTTTAGTTAGGGACCCACACGCATTATGAACCTTGACGTGAAGTGTGGGCTTATGCAGTTTGATCAAAATGTAACTAACTGCCAGAGGGTAAGGATTTTTCCACTCTGCTTCTGCTGGCCATTGCTGTGGTGACATGGAGTCTGTGGGTGGTGTGGCCCAGAGCCCCAATGGGTCTATGTCCAGCAACATTGGGGCTGCTAGAGAACTGGGTCGCTCACCCTCTGGCGCTCTTGTTGTTGCAGTGATGGTCACCGCATGGGGCTGCACCAATTTTTTTAGTTAGGGACACACGCGTTTTAGGGACCTTGAAGTGGTATGTGGGCTTATGCACTTTGGTAAAAAACGTTGCTATTTCC
This sequence comes from Dendropsophus ebraccatus, assembly GCF_027789765.1. Lineage (NCBI taxonomy): Eukaryota > Metazoa > Chordata > Amphibia > Anura > Hylidae > Dendropsophus > Dendropsophus ebraccatus. Next base: position 73,307,671 of record NC_091460.1, read on the forward strand.
TGATGTTAGTAGTATATAGTGCTGAGAGCCAGAGTAATCAGGGATAACTTTATGGATGTACTGCTGTGTACGTTTTTTTTCTAAATTTATTTATTTTTAAATGTGCTCTGTCACATTTGGGGAGGGGGATTGTTTAGTCTTCAAAAGTAATGAGAACTCTTCATATTCTGAGCTTTTATTAGATGCTCAGCTGTATTCAATAAACATTAATTTGTATTTATCTTTAACCCCTTCCCCCAATATGACGTCCAGGGACGTCATGAAAAGCAGTGGCAGAGCGCATCATGACGTCCCTGGACGTCATGGCTTCCCTGCCTCCCCCCGCTGACCCTATCTAAGCAAGAGGGTGTGACACAGCCTCCTCCTGCTGCCTCTGCCCGGAGGGGAGCCACGCTCCCCCGGGCAGTTAACCCCATAAACGCCGCGGTCAATGCGACTGCAGCGTCTATGGGGAGATTTTGTGTCCTCCCGCCGATCGGGCAGCGGGGGGAGGCTGCAGAACGTTGCCTCCCCCCACCGCCACTAACAGTGTGTCCCCCAGCCACCTCCCCTCGTCCTCTGATACCGGCGGATCGCCGCTATTACCGCTATAGTGGCGATCCGCCGGTACCGGGCATTACCGGCGCCGCCTTACATCTCCCCCAGGTGGGGGGAGATGAAAATGTATCCCCCAGACCCCAAATCAGCCCCCCCTAGTGGGCGATCACTAACATCTCCCCACGGTGGGGGGAGATGAAAATGTATCCCCCAGACCCCAGATCAGCCCCCCTAGTGGGCGATCACTAACCCTCTCCTCCTTGGGCGGCCATCACATCCAAGATGGCCGCCCCCATCCCTGCAAACAAACGATGTTTGTTCGCAGGGATGAAAATGAATAAATGATCAAAGCCCCATGCTCTCCGCCACCAGAGGTAGCGGAGAGCATGGGGCAGTGATCGGGGACCCCCCCCCCCGTGTGGTCCCGGAGCAGACGATCAGCGGTATATACTATATACCGCTGATCGCCTGTTCCCAGTGCAAAAAAGCATTTTTTTATCCCCTGTCACCATAAATCATTGGTGACAGGGGATAAAAAGTGATACAGTGTCGCCCCCCCAAGTCGCCTCCCACACCCCCTGTCACCCCTGTCCCCCAGTCACCCCCCCTTCCCCATATACTTTACCTGATCCTGGAGCTCCGTCCTCCTCGGTGTCCAGGCTGATTCTGAAATGCGCATGCGCTCCAGAATCAGTTATCTCGGAAAATTTAAAGTGACAGAGACCAATTTGGTCTCTGTCACTGAACTATGATTACTGTGATAGAAAATATCACAATAATCATAGTAATATAGTGAAAATGAATGTATAAAGTACAAAAAGTGAAAAACATACAAAAAAATAAAACACACACTTTTTAATATAGTAATAATTGCAGTTTACTCCCAAATTACCCCTAACCCCCCCAGGTTGCCTGTAACCACCGCAGGTTGCCCGTATCTGCCCCAGGTTGCCCGTAATCACGCCAGATCGCATGTAATCACCGCACGTTGCTCATAACCACTGCACGTTGCCCATAACCACCGCACGCTGCCCATAACCACCGCACGTTGCCCATAACCACCGCACGTTGCCCATAACCACCGCAAGTTGCCCATAACCACCGCACGTTGCCCATAACCACCGCACGTTGCCCATTACCACCGCACGTTGCCCATTACCACCGCACGTTGCCTATAACCACCACACATTCCCCATAACCACCGCACGTTGCCCATAACCACCGCACGTTGCCCATAACCAACGCACGTTGCCCATGACCACACACGTTGCCTATAACCACCGCACATTGCCCATAACCACCGCACGTTGCCCATAACCACCGCACGTTGCCTATAACCACCGCACATTGCACGTAACCACCGCACGTTGCCTGTAACCACCACATGTTGACCGGAACCACCCTGAATTGCCAGTGACCCCCTCCAGATGGTCTGTAATCAGCCCCGATTACCCGTAACCCCCCAGATTGCATGTGACCACCGCACGTTGCCTCTGACCACCGCACGTTGCCTCTAACCACCGCACGTTTCCTCTAACCACCGCACGTTGCCTCTAACCACCGCACGTTGCCTCTAACTCACACACGTTGCCAGTGACCCCCTCCAGATTGCCCGTAACCACACCAGATTGCCGTTACCACCCAAAATTACATGTACCCACCCCTGATTACCTATAAGCACTTCAGTTTATCCGTAACCACCCCAGATTGTCTATAACCACCCCATGTTGCCCGTAACCACCACAGATTGTCTGTAACTACCCCATGTTGCCTGTAACCACTGCAGATTGTCTGTAACCCCCCCCCCCAGGTTTCCCCTCAGATTGCCTCTGACCACCGCACGTTGCCTCCGACCACCCCAAATTGCCAGTGACCCTCTCCATATTGCCCGTAACCATGCCAGATTGCCTGTAACCACCCCAAATTACAGGTAACCATCCCAGATTACCTATAAGCACTTCAGTTTATCCGTAACCACCCCACGTGGACCGTTACCACCCCACGTTGCCCGTAACCACCCCAGATGGTCTGTAACCACCCCAGGTAACCCATAACCACCCCAGGTTGCCCATAACCACTCCAGGTTGCCCGTAACCACCCCAAGTTGCCCATAACCACCCCAGGTTGCCCATAACCACCCCAGGTTGCCCGTAACCACCCCAGGTTGCCCGTGACCCCCCCCCCACACACACACATTACCTGTAATCTCATTTTTTTTTTTGTATTTTAGTAACTGCGCTATTCTAATAACTATTACTAGGTGCGGTTTTGCTCCAGCAAATTGGTGCTCCCTTCCTTCTGAGCCCTGCTGTGTGTCCATACAGTGGTTTATGCCCACGTATGGGGTACCGTTTTACTCAGAAGAAGCTGCGTTACAGATTTTGGGGTACGTTTTTTCTCCCATTCCTCGTGAAATTGAGAAATTTTAAACTAAACGAACCAATTATTGGAAAAATTCGAGTTTTTCATTTTTACTGTCTTATTTTGAATACTTTCCTCTAATACCTGTGGGGTCAAACCGCTCACTGCACCCCAAGATGAGTTCTTTGAGGGGTGTACTTTCCTAAATGGGGTGACTTTTGGGGGGGTTCTATTCTGCTGACACTACAGGGGCGCTGCAAACGCACCTGGCGCTCAGAAACTTCTTCGGAAAAATCTGCACTGAAAATGCTAATTGGCGCTCCTTCCCTTCTGAGCCCCGCTGTGTGCCCATACAGTGGTTTATGCCCACATATGGGGTACCATTCTACTCAGGAGCACCTGCGTTACAGATTTTTATATGCAGCTTTTCCCCTGTTCCTTGTGAAATTGAGAAATTTTAAACTAAACAAACATATTATTGGAAAAATTTGAGTTTTTCATTTTTACTGTCTAATTTTAAATACTTTCCTCTAATACCTGTGGGGTCAAAATGGTCACCACACCCCAAGATGAATTCTTTGAGGGGAGCACTTTCCAAAATGGGGTGACTTTTGGGGGGGGTTCTCTTCTGCGGACACTACAGGGGCGCTGCAAACGCACCTGGCGCTCAGAAACTTCTTCAGCAAAATCTGCATTAAAAAAGCTAATTGGCGCTCTTTTTCTTCTGAACCCTGCTGTGTGCCCATACAGTGGTTTATGCCCACATATGGGGTACCGTTGTATTCAGGAGAACCTGCTTTACAAATTTTGCAGTATTTTTTTTCTCTTTTTCCTCGTTAAATTAAGAAATTTCAAACTAAACGAACATATTATTGGAAAAATTCGTGTTTTTCATTTTTACTGTCTAATTTTAAATACTTACCTCTAATACCTGTGGGGTCAAAATGGTCACCACACCCCAAGATGAATTCTTTGAGGGGAGCACTTTCCAAAATGGGGTGACTTTTGGGGGGGGTTCTCTTCTGCGGACACTACAGGGGCGCTGCAAACGCACTTGGCGCTCAGAAACTTCTTCAGCAAAATCTGCATTAAAAAAGCTAATTGGCGCTCTTTTTCTTCTGAGCCCTGCTGTGTGCCCATACAGTGGTTTATGCCCACATATGGGGTACCGTTGTATTCAGGAGAACCTGCTTTACAAATTTTGCAGTATTTTTTTTCTCTTGTTCCTCGTTAAATTAAGAAATTTCAAACTAAACGAACATATTATTGGAAAAATTCGTGTTTTTCATTTTTACTGTCTAATTTTGAATACTTACTCTAATACCTGTGGGGTCAAAATGCATATCCTACCCAAAGATGAATTCTTTGAGGGGTGTACTTTCGAAAATGTGGTGACTTTTGGGGGGATTCTGTTCTGCGGACACTACAGGGGCTCTGCAAACGCACCTGGCGCTCAGAAATTTCTTAAGCAAAATCTGCATTAAAAAAGCTAATTGGCGCTCCTCCCCTTCTGAGTCCTGCTCTGTGCCCATACAGTGGTTTACGCCCACATATGGGGTACCATTGTATTCAGGAGAACCTGCGTTACAGATTTTGGCTTGCTTTTTTTCTCATGTTCCTTTTGAAAATGAGAAACTTTAATCTAAACGTATATATTATTTGAAAATTTTCATTTTCAATTTTTTTACGGCCTAATTGTGAATACTTTCCTCCAGTCCCTGTAGGGTTAAAATGCTCATTATAACCCTAGATTATTTCTTTAAGGTGTCTATTTTCCTAAATGGGGTCACTTATGGGGGTTTTCAGGATACCAGACTTCTAAATCCATTTAAAAAAAGAACTGGTCCCTAAAAAAATCAGTTCTGGAAACTTTCACAAAATGTGATAATTTGCTAATAAATTTCTTAGCCTCATAACACCCTAAAAAAGTTAAATATGTTTCTCAAATTATGCCAGAATAAAGAGGACATATTGGTAATGTGATTTAGTAACTAATTTATGTGCTATGACTTCCTTTTTTAGAAGCAGAGAATTTCAGAAGTTCATAAAATGCAAAAATTCCATAATGCGCTATAAGCGCATAAATTGAGACAGGTCAGATTTTGAAAAATGAGCCTGGTCATTAAGGACAAAACAGGCTGCGGAGGCAAGGGGTTAAAGGGGTTATCCAGTGCGACAAAAACATGGCCACTTTCTTCCAGCGTTCTTGCAACTCAACTCCACTGAAGTGAATAAAGCTTAATTGCAAACAACCTGAACTGGACATAAGAGTGGTGCTGTCTCTGATGGAAAGTGGCCATGTTTTTATAGCGCTGGATAACCCCTTTAAAGTATTATGTTTTACTGCAACATTGCAAAAAGGCCCCAATGAATATACTGTATATAACGTTACATGGTATTTAAAAAATGTACCTAATATATGTACATGTATTTTTCAGTTATAATATTCTGTTTACATTGGAAATATTGAATGATCTTACAGAAACAGCATAAAACAGCCCATTAAGTTATTTTCAAAACCTTAGCTACCTATGCCCACCGTATTAAGACAGGTCAATGGATCCTAATTTTAAAAATTGATGTAAGTCCTAGAGGGGAGACCCACATCTGTCATCTGACATTATGGCATAGAATCTAGCTCTGAAATAATCTGTTAGATTTAAATATCCATTTAAATAGCTTTTAAAACATTATCAGTACTATTTTAAAAATTCTTTTAATTAGCTTTTAAAACATTATCAGTACCATTTCTGTTGAAATCCATCATGAGAAAATCCAAATATCAGTTAACTATTTTAGCTTTGGAGAATCTATTAAAAAAAAAAAAAAAAAAAAAAACAACTATAAAGTAGAAGGTCATGTTATAGTTGAAAAGAAATGTGATATGACATACTCAGATGTCCACAAGACATACTCAGGAAAGTGTTGGGAAATGGAACTTTCATGTACAGTTCTCCTTTTTCAGCAATTTATAATGTAACATGATCTTTAAAAAAATAATACAATTAACAAAAAAAGAAAAATAAAATTTCTGTAGAGAAATGTTAACATGTCATAGTATCCTGCCTATGCATAACAATATCCAGGTGTTAGGAACTTAGAACTTACCTGACCTTGCTCTTGAAGCAGCTCTCATGTCCTTGTGGCACTGGCAGGAGTCCCAGAACTGCTCAGTCTACTGACCATGGGTGTGTGGCGAATCAGCAGCCAGGAAGACATGTAAAGGTGGCCGATTCTACTGATGCTGGGGCCGACAAGCCAATCAGTATACCTGAAGCATCGGGTCAATCATGCGATTCTGCATGAGGTTTGGTGGGAGATTTAAACAGCTGTTTGCTTAAAGTAGACGCCCATGATAGTTTTGGCTTGCCATTTTTCACCAGCCTTTCCTTTGCTTTCCTTTACTGTCGCTCCTTAAAGTAATTCTCACCTCAGCTTCAGTTTGTTTAATGGTATTCTCTTTGGTTCTGATTTTGTACTGCATTGCTATCTTGCTATACACCTGGCTTGTTTCCTGACTGTCATTCTGGTCCTGATTTGTGGCTAATGCGTTCTCAGCTGGTTTGCGCAGACTGCTGCCTATTTACTCCTGATTAGCAACATAGGGATTTTCGGCCAGTTGGGGTCTGCCGTCTTGGACAGCACATCAAGTTGGCAGGGACAGAGGGACAGTTTAATAAGGTTAATAAAAAGTTTTAGCGTTGTTTCTTACACTTTTCTGCAACTGGTAAGATTCACTAGGGTCATTCTACTTAAAGCAATCTGGTGATGATTAGGCCCCATTCACACTATTTAATCATAACAAGATTCCAGGTGGAACTCCTCCAGGATGACTAGGCTCCAAATCCTGCCTTCTATAATTTACAATGGGAGGGCGTGTGTGCCTCCACTCTCTGCGCCTCTCTGCTCAAAGAATTGACTTGTTAATTATTTGAGGGGAGGGGCGCGGAGAGCGGAGGTGCATGCACCCTCGCATTGTAACTGATTTTGTGGTGTGAACGGGGCCTTACAGTATAAAGTCAATTTCTAAGCTGACTTATGACTAAATCAAAGGTCAAAAAATTTACTATGATTGACTTAATTGATTACAGAAGCTGTAAAATGCAAACTAAACTTTTTTTTTTTTTTTTTTTTTTTTTTATAATGACCTATCAAGAAAGTGCTTTGCACCATAATCAATACAAAGTATCACAGAAACCATTGTGTATGCACTGCTAGTCATTTACACATGTTGAGAGTATGCTTCTTATGTATGGCTGTGTATTAGACATGCCAAATTTATCACAGTGGGTAATGCTATAGGTTCAATTTGGTGCACTTTAATCTAACTTTATGGCACCTTTTGGTTGGCTTATTTTAGACCAATATTTTGCACAGAAATTTGAGCACAATGTTGCACATTTTAGGACACACCACTGACAAAAGGCCACACACTTCTCTGAGCCATGCCACTTTTTATGAGGTACAAAGAATTTGACTGTCCTCTACTGACAGCAAACTCTACAGCTTCTTCCATTACATCCTGCTCAGTGATGATGCAGTGCTGGCAGTGTTGTCGGCGCCACACTGTGGCACCGGACACCTGCTGCCTCCCTGACATGGCAGAGCCCACCAGAGTTCTTTAGGAATAAAATGTACAGTATAACTAATGTATAAACTGTCTCATACACTTAGGTTGTTGCTATCAGTGCCCCCTAGCCAAAACAGTCCTGCCCTACAGTACATATAACAGTGGGTTTGGGGGTAAATTAGAGTACTAATTTCCAGAGGGGTGTGCCCAGCAGGAAGGGAAAAGTAATGCAGAGGCAGACACAGGGCTAAGAGGACATTTAGTTATATGTATTAAAAAAATGGTCCAATTTAGCTTATTAATGTATATTGCAAAAATTCTTAACATGACCTAAGCTAACTAAAACAAAATGGTCAAATTATTTTATAGTTATGCTTTAAAGCTTGCACAAATTGCAAAACAAAATAATGCACTAAAACCTTATCAGCGCTAGGCATTATATCAATGTGGTGCTGTGTCTGTCTTAAGGCCCACAGTAGCCTTGGTAAAACTTTTACAATTTATATGTATTAATAATAAAATGTAAAGTATTTTAGAGTAAAATCTGTAAATGTATTAAAGATTCAGTACAATAACAGTATCTAAATGTAGTTATTTATGCTTAGCTGGGATACATATGTCATATTTAGGTTCTCGGCTACTGTTTTTCATGACCTGAGTGGGCAATGCTTACTTGTAAGATAAAGGTGTTATAGCAGCGGAGAAAACACATCGTAAAAAAACATCCACATGGCAGATGGCATTATCTCATATTATAAAACTTACACTTACACATAATTATGTCTAATTGCTTAATATATCTAGAAAGATTTTGTTGTTTTTTTTTTTCTCTCTTTTTAATTGTCAATAAAGACTGGAATTATAATAGATTTTATTCTAAATCCACGCATAGTACATTATGCATTAGTTCATATGCTCCCAAAATGCATGTGTCCCAATACTTAATTCCCCTTCAATATAATATATTATTTTATGTTTTGCAACCAAGTTGTGAAAATTAATACAAGCTCAGGATTACAGTAAATTTATATTAAACTATAAAAATTAGCATTTAAAGCATTTAATGACTATTCTATGATTGTGCATAACGCACTGGATAACATTTGGTTAACAATCATAATTTAAAGGGCTTGTGTTATTAAGAAAGGTACAGTAAGTCTATATGGATGCATTATGTGAAATTAAACATATATCCAATGTACAGGCATTTCCTAAACTGTATTGTAAAAGAGATATACACTTACTAATCCCCCATGTGCTTACATTTTTTGATAACCTGGTATGATCAATTAAGGTGGGCCTGGCTTGCTCAATTCAACTGCAATCTCCAGAAGGTACTGGCAGCTGGTCTCTACTGAGCCTGCAAAGCAAGGAGGATTTTGGACTATTGCATAACAACAGCAGGCTCATAGTTCAGAGAGAAAACCAGGAAATGAATTAATCCATGAGGGAGAAAAACAGTGTAGCGATGTAAGTTACTGTATAAACGAACCATGAACAATGTCGGCTGATCATTGCCTTCTATTCCACAGGACGATTATCAGCTGATACCGGCAGAATACGGCTGATAATCATTCCCTGCAATAGGGCCTTTAGACCCCACAGCTGTAATCTATGTAATCTATGTTAAAGTTCAGTTGTTTTATGGTCCAGCTCCATCACAGGAGAAAAGAGGGATAGCACAGTTCATACTAAGGGTCCATTTACACAGGTTATCTGTCAGGTTATCTGACAGATTATCGACCAAAGATTTGAAACTAAAGCCAGGAATGGATTTGAAAAGAGGAGAAATCAGCAGGCTTTCCTTTATGTTTCTAGCTTTGGCTTCAAATCTTTTTCAGATAATCTGTCCATGGACTGATAAACTGAAATCTTCAGAGACAAACTTTCTTCTCAGGTGTGATTTATCAACAAAGTATGCCAGTTTTTCTAATGTCAAAAAGGCAAAAAATAAGGTTTGGTCTCCCACTGAATATACCACAAATTATGCCTGAAAATAAATGTAAATTGTAGCTGAAAACTACGCCAATTTCCAGCACACATGTAGCCACTAGATATTCCCAATTTATTAAGAAGCCTTCGTGCCTCACATAATTTTTTAATAAATCAGTCCCTTTATGTCTTCTCTCTCATTTTAATCAATGGTATAAAAGGAAAAGTCTGGACAGGGGAAATCTTTTTTATTACAAGTGCTGGGGAGGGGAAGGAAAAAAATAACATGCACTTACTTCTCTGTCTCCAGCTGGTGGCTGCATTCTGCCACTCTAATCCTCCTGTACCCGCCTGCTTCCTGGTTTGAGAGGGGGCCTGGGATGTGACAATCCAGACCTACTCAGCCAGTCAGTGGCAGAGGCAGGACCCCGTTTTTTTGCGTCTACTCTCTTTAAATTTAGAATTTCTTACACAAATTTTTAACCCCACCATATTAAGTGGCCCTAGAAATGCAGAACCCCTTTTTAAAGCAATTTTAATGCAACCCTTTTTAATGCAACTTTGGCTCTTATGTATTTCCCCTAATTAAAAAGTCAGACTAATGGTAAAACAAAAACTTACATAAGTTTTCCTTTTCTTCACTGTACTTCTATTTTCTGAGACAAAACATGTATAAGATTGTCTGAATGTTCTTATTTTATCATCAGTAAAACATTGTGAAAATTTCTCTGAATATTTTCTTTACAGTTGAACAATCTATTCTTAAGTTAAAGACAATAGTTGTCAACAGCTCAATTGAAAGCCAGTTATCCCTCTGACAGCCATTATAAAATAGACTGAGAAGCACACCCATCATTTATAGAAAAGAAGCACTTATACAAAAGTAGTGGCTGCTGGACGCTAATCTTTTTTGCAGTTCAAAGAATAAGTACATGTTTCAAAAGATAACAAGGCCTACTCACTATAAAAATGCAAAGGTTAACAATAGGTATATATACTAACATTTTGTCTATAAACCATAATAATTTTAGGGCAAAGGTCTGTGCGATCCAGCAAAACATTGTGTTCAATCATATACTTGATTTTGTGTTGTCCCTTTATAAAGCCTGTTAAATAATAAGTATCTTTTCCAATACTCATGTAGTTTTATATAAGTCAGAAGGTAAACCATCCTCTTCCTCCAGTACTTCATACAGTCACTTTTAGTGGCAACTAGACTGGTTGCCAAAAATTTTACGGGAGTGCTCCGTGGAAAAGAATGTTTTTAAACTAATGTCAAAAAGTTATACAGATTGGCAAATTATTCTAAAAAAGAACCAAACTCATCAGCTGCTGCATGGCCTGCAGTAAGTCGAATTTTATTTCCAGTCTTAGGCTATGTTCACAAAACGTTTTTTCAGCTCCGTTTAAAATGATGATAGTTATTTTGAGGCTAAAATAACAGACGTTATTTAGCAGCCTGGCCTCCCCTAAGTGCAATGACTGGTGTTTGTACATTATTCTAATTTGGGATTACCAATTGAACTTTGAGTGTGTCTTAATTGAAAAGTCCATTGAATTTAATAGTAAAGTTAGAGAAAGAACTGTGTAAAAATTTAAACTGTGTGTGAATTACTAATAAAAAAGTTCCGCTGTTTGCAAAAGACGTCTGAAAATAACAATCATGTTCATTATTTTGACTTGGGCGGCAAAAACGTCCATTATTCAATACACTGTCCCATTGACTTCAATGCATTGCCATTGCAGTCAATTAAATAATAAAAAAAAAAAACTGCTGTTATTTTAAATATGAAAATCGGACGCTTTTTCTTTATTTTTGACGTTGTGTGAACATAGCCTTACATAGTGCTCTCTTCTGCCCTCTCTGTCTATGACAGGAACTGTCCAGTGTAGAAGCAAATACCCATTCAAATATTTAAATTAACTAACAATGGAGAGAAAAAGACAAAACACAGAAAGTGTAGATAGATAGGAAGTCCAGGCTACTTCCCAGCATAACACTGTGATCATAGAAACTCAGCCAGTGAGATTTATCCAGTTTGTGCACGGTGCATTACAGATATAATTCTGGCATGTTATCAAAACTCAAAAAAAAAATAAAAAATATATATATATATGTATATTATGTAACTATGCAACTCACAGTATTGGCATTTTATAGTCATATAGATGTTTAGTGCACATAAATTCTTCATGAAAAGATCAGATATTCTTTTTATACTTGTCATGCTCACATGCACATTACGACAAAGTCATAACAATGTTAACTTCCACACGTGCCAATTTTATGTATCTGGAAATATTTCACATTTTGATTTTTAGAACCAACTTCATTATTGACATCACATGATGCTAGAAGCCTTAGGCCTAGATTTATGAAATCTTGGATGTTAAGTCAGTAAGCTTGGTGAAATTCTAACAAAAGGTTTTGCAATGCATCTATCTACTTCAAAGCGTTCAGCTACCAGCACAGTTATAGCATTGTACAATAGGTAATGGAATGACAGATATCAAAGTTAGACATGTAATACAGCAATCGTAATGACACCAACAATCACTTCAGAAGTGACAAAAAGCAAATTTAATATGGAAATATTTAGTATCAAATAAATGGATGATATCTTAACATAAAAATTAAAACAAGAAATTCAGCAATATGTGGTGCTCTCCAATACTGACACAGAAACATTGCAGCATATTTATTAATAGTTGTTTTAGTTTTCATACATATTGCTTGGAAAATAACAGCCTTTAGGGCCAGTTCACATGGAGTAAAACTGGTGGAATTCCGCGGCGGAGAGCAAGCTTCCGTATCATACTGACAGTGAATGGGAGGCTCGCGCCCCTCCTCTCTCCACGCAGAAGAATTGACAAGTAAATTCTTCTGCGCAGAGAGAGGAGACATGCAAGCCTCCCATAGACTGCCAGTATGACACAGAGGCCAGCAGGATTCTGCGGCGGAGAGTTCCACCACAGAATTCCACCAGTTTTACTCCGTGTGAACTGTCCGTTAGCGTGAATACCACAATAATCAAACCCCACACTACTGTCAAAACAGAGGACCATAATGATGATTTACTTCCAGTTGAAAAGGCCCTATTACACGTAGCGATTATTGTGTAAAGATTTGCTATAACGATCGATCGCTACTGATAGCTAGCAATTTTGTTGTGAAGGATTCTAAGGTTATTACATACCCTAATTGTTGTTATAAACAATTGTTTTTGAATCATTATATATTGTTTCTCAGGAAAAAATTCACTGTAACAAGTATGAATTGTAACAGTTTTCATATGGGAACTGAAAATCATATGCAAGGCCTTAGGTCTGTGAACAATGTAACTGTTCTTCAGAACATTTCTCTGTTTAAACTATGGTCACAAACCAACAGGAACGCATAAGACTACTTGCCCACAACATTGCCAGTACACTGGACACTAGAGGCTGTACTGCACATGTGCGGGCGATGATGTCATCACACACGATCACATGCCTCCTCCCTAATGCGGTCATGTGACCGCCGGAATGTGTCTCCTTTACCCATATAAAGCAGCTCTCGGCAGCTGCACACCAGACGCACACCAGGCGCCTCAGGACAGGATGCTGCCTCTGCACAACTAGATGTACGGTAAGTTCACTGATTCTTTTTTACACCATTTCTCCCTTTGAGACCGTATCTACATGGCTATCTCTTAACCTAAGTGTATCACCTTTTTAGCCTGCATGTTGAGCATCTCAGGAAGGGACACAGTATCTATTTCCCTTGAGAATATAGCCCCGACGACATGCCACATATCATTGACATGCTAAGACATTTCTAAATGTAAGCCCTATCAGTTTGTTCCTTATTTATTTATACACATTCCCCTATTTGATTGTGGTTTTTGTCCTATTTATATGAGTTTCCCTCTTTATGATTACTATCATAATTTGTTTATGCCTTAGCTGCCAAATTCATCATCCAAACAAGGGGGTATACTCCCTCCTGCCTCCCAGGTTTTAACCTTGCTGCCGTGCCTTACATCGCAGGCATGACAGCGCCACATTTGTGACCTAAGGCTAATTGTTCATCAACTACATATATCTGTCACGGCCGCGGCGGCGTCCCGTGTTCCGGGCCGCCGCCGCGACCTCCTCCTGCCCCATGCAGCCGCCGGGGTCCTTGTGCAGGGACCCGGCGCTGCTGCTAGTTCGGCGCCTCACCTCTCCTCCGCTCCTGTCTCCGTCTGTGTCGGCCGGCGCGCGCGTCCCCACCTCCTAGGGCGCGCGCGCACCGGCTGTCTCAGATTTAAAGGGCCAGTCCGCCCTTAATTGGTTAGTTGCACCAATCACTCCCTATAAATCCCAGCATGCCCTGTCCCTTGTGTTGGAGCCTCTACATGCTTCCCATAGCATTTGGCCCAGCCCCCTGTTGTTCCTGTTTCCTATCCGCTACCTGGTCCCAAGTCCTTGTTCCTGATTCCTATCCGCTACCTGGTCCCTAGTCCTTGTTCCTGGTTCCTTCTCCCCTGTCACTTCATTGCTCCTGTGTCCAGCCTGTCACCTGCAGTTACGCCTACAGACCTCTGCCTGCACCATCTCCTGCCTACTGCTCCTGCCACGCCTCGCCTGCCGTCACTAGCAACCAAGCCAGGGGTAGCGACCTGGGGGTCGTCTGCCGCAGCAAGTCCATCCCGCCTTGCGGCGGGCTCTGGTGAAAACCAGCAGCCCCTTAGACTCCGCTCCCTGGTGAGGTTAGTGCCATCGCTGGTGACGGTCCAGTGGATCCACTACTCCAGGCGTTACAATATCACCATATGGTGAGTAATCAGTTACTTGGCCAGCACAATGATCTGTGGAATATGCACTTATCAGGTTGTCATTTATCTGCAACAGATTCTCTGCACAGTCACATATATAGGAAAGAGCTTATCATTAGGAGCTATCCTGGGACCTCTCTTAACACAGACTAAAGGCTACACCTGATCACCAGATCATCTATACTACACTCTAATAGTAAGTAACCACCGGATATTAGCATCTGCATAACATCCAGCTACCCACAGTCATTACATTTGCCTATCATTTCCAGCTACCCACAGTCATTACATTTGCCTATCATTTCCAGACCTACATCAGGACCGAACAACATTCTCTATGGAACACCAACTGCTTCCAAGACCATTTCCACACTAAGGTATACTTTTACCATGGACCATAATTTGCTTGTGAGGGGTGCCCCATTATTGAGCACACTATAACTCCCCCCTCCTTTCCTCTTCTCTATTCAACATAGATGGTCCTCCAGACCACCGAAACCATAATACTTCCATGATACCTCCCTGATGAACCTCTGTACACCACCGAGGAGAAACGCATCGGAGTAACTGGAAGAAGTGGAAACTTGCTACACACTCCTAATATCATACGAATTGTAGAAAGCACACACAATAGCATATACTAATGTCATGAGTCATTATTGCCGTGTACTGACATGAGACACCATCCTAGTCTCCTAACTCCCCTTACTGCACAACCGATCGGTGCCTATTTTACTAAAGCCATCGATCTGACATATATACTTCCTTGACAGCCTACATACCTCTATATGGCGAATCAGTGCAGGGCCAGAAACTGTCTGGTGGAGAGACGCCTTACCCAGCGGTCCCTCAACTAGTATAGGTAGGGTATAACAGGGTCACCTTACCCGACAGCAACCTAGCTTTTTTAATAACTCATTCACACCTCTATTGCACACTTATGGAATAATTGCACTTTCTATGTACTCTGCACTTTATGATCATCTAATAAAGTTGCTTTTTGTATAATATGCTGGGCTCACCACAATAGTCCTTCTTCCTTCACTATTTCTTGTTTGTACTACAGACTTGTGGGAGCCACATATAGAATTATTCAGCCAGGTACCATCCTCCTTTCTTACTCCTCATATGTAAGCATGAAAACTCCTGCCAAGGGGAATTTAACTACAATATGATTATTTACACTTTTTTGATATCTGCCACTGATATCAGCTGGACTGGGCGGGATGGAGTGGTGCTTCCGGACCTGGGCGACTCCCCAAATGCTCTTAAGACCCTCATTTGCATAAGGGCAATTAGCGAATTCAGAGGTACAGATGAGTGGTTAAAACAGCTCCTAAGGTGAATGGCTTCTATGGCAAAAGTAAGAAAAAGGCAGGGCCATTCCATCGCCATCCCATCCCAAGCCTATCTCTTGGAGACACATACTGTATATATTGCTTACACAGACCCAAACGGTCACACACACACACACACACACACACACACACACACACACACACACACTGTATATACCACTTACACAGACACACAGTGTATATACTGCTTATACAGATGCATACAGGAACACAGTGTGTATATATATATATATATATATATATATATATCCTGGTAGCACAGACACACGTACAGTCACGTATACACACATATAAGTCCAGGTGTCCCCAAACTTTTTACACAGGGGGCCAGCGGTGGAGGGCCCGACTACAAGCAGCTGCTATATCTGGTCCGCAGGGAGCTGTTGCAGGAAGACACTGTCTGCCCATGAGGAGGAGGTGGAGTGAAAGATCCTACTGCTCATCTGTCTCTGGTCCGGGGGAGGAGCATTGGGGGTGGCTTAGGATAATAGAGTTGTAGTTCTACCAGAGCCACACAGGAGCATGCTGAGAGTTGTAGTTCTACCAGAGCCATGAAGGGGCATGCTGGAAGTTGTAGTTATATCACAGCCACACAGGAGCATGTTGGAAGTTGTTGTTGTCCTACCACAGCCACACAGGAGCATGCTGGGAGTTGTCTTGTCCTACCACAGCCACACAGGAGCATGCTGGGAGTTGTCTTGTCCTAGCACAGCCACACAGGAGCATTCTGGGAGTTGTCTTGTCCTACCACAGCCACACAGGAGCATGCTGGGAGTTGTTGTCCAACCACAGCCACACAGGAGCATGCTGGGAGTTGTTGTTGTCCTACCACAGCCACACAGGAGCATGCTGGGACTTGTTGTCCTACCACAGCCACACAGAAGCATGATGGGAGTTGTTGTTGTCCTATCACAGCCACACAGGAGCATGCTGGGAGTTGTTGTCCTACCACAGCCACACAGAAGCATGATGGGAGTTGTTGTTGTCCTATCACAGCCACTCAGGAGCATGCTGGGAGTTGTTGTTGTCCTACCACAGCCACACAGAAGCATGATGGGAGTTGTTGTTGTCCTATCACAGCCACTCAGGAGCATGCTGGGAGTTGTTGTTGTCCTACCACAGCCACACAGGAGCATGTTGGGAGTTGTCCTACCACAGCCACACAGAAGCATGCTGGAAGTTGTTGCTGTCCTACCACAGCCACACAGGAGCATGTTGGGAGTTGTCCTACCACAGCCACACAGAAGCATGCTGGAAGTTGTTGCTGTCCTACCACAGCCACACAGGAGCATGCTGGGAGTTATTATTTTCCTACCACAGCCACACAGGTACATGCTGGGAGTTGTTGTCCTACCACAGCCACACAGGAGCATTCTGGGAGTTGTTGTACTACCACAGCCACACAGGAGCATGATGGGAGTTGTTGTCCTACCTCAGACACACAGAGCACTAACACACACACACACACACACACTCCACTAGCACACAGACATACACACAGACAGATACAAACACATACTCACCCACACAGAATTAGCAGTGGAGGATGTCTCTGCCCATGAGGAGGAGGAGGAGGTAGAGTGGAGGATCACACTGCTGATCTGTTAGGGGTATCTGTGAGCTGGGAGACGATGTGGGGGGGGGGGGGTCGGGGATGGGGCCAGGCTACAGTCACATGTCGGGGAGAAGAGCTTTCTCCTTGCTGTCTCTCAGCAAGGCCACTGTGCCGAGGCAGGGGCCGGATATATTGGCTCAGGGGGCCGCAGGTGGTGCCCTCTTCCTGCTGGGAGTGCACAGCGCCCTGTGCGGCCGCGCTGCTCGCACACCCCTAAGGCCGGCCCTGGAAAAACGTTACCATTAGAGATGAGTGAGTACTAAAATACTCGAGGGCTCAAGACGAATATTTCCAAATGCTTGTGTGCTTAATTTGAGTAACGAACGCCATTGAAGTCAATGAGTAACTCAAGCATTTTTGTAGGGACCAAAGCTCTGCACAGGGAAGGTTGCGTTAAAACCCAGAAACCTCAGAAAATGATGGAAACTACATGTAAATGGACAGGTAACAGCAAAGGCAGCATGCAAGGACGCCTCTGGGGCAGGCTAATCGCACCATTACACCAAATTCAGGGCTCCCGGCTGTTTCAACCATATTCCAGTCCCTCCTCCCTCGCTCTAATATCTATTCACTGTCGGGACAGAAATCTCCTGAGTTGATTGATGTCTATCAGGGGTCAAAGTACAGCCTTGGACACACTGATGCAATAGATGTACTTTACTGATCCCCATCTCTCTCCCCTCCTTCTCGGCTCTCTCCTTCCATGTGATTGACAAATTGACTTCAATGTGATTGAGAAATTGACTACTGTCAGCAGTTGTGGGGGTAGACAGTGTGTAACTGGTGTCTTTTTTTGTAAGACTCCCATTGCACAGGACACTGCACAGTGAGGATAGGTATAGCTGAACTACAGATCCCAGCCAGCCAAGGTAATGTCAGCAACAGGACAAATTGACTACTGACAGCTGCACTACAAGTCCAAGCCAGCAGCCAAGAGTAGCAAAAAAAAAAAAAAAAATGTTTTGAAAATGTAAACCCTTAGAAGGAGTGTTGGGTTCTTTGTGTAGGATTCCTGCCTAAGCGCACACTAATTCCCTGCCTAACACTCTCCCTTACAGACAGCTGCTCTCTCCCTATGCTAAACACATGAAGTCCCAGCCAATACAGTCACAGCTTAATGTGTTCATTAATCAAATGACTGCCTTCTCTCAGGTGACCTGGGAATTACGGGACTTCCTGGGTTTAGACTTTTTGGGAAAAAAATAGACTAAACACAGGAATTGTTTCCCATGATAGCACAGTGTTTCCTATGATAACATAAAAAAAAAAATGAACATAAATTGAAAACTTTCTTTGCTCTGCCAACTGCCACCACCAGTGCATGTATGACAATAAAAGATTTCAATCTATAACGTGGAAAGTTGTGTCTTCTTCTGCATTTATTCATGTCCCTCTAGAATATGCATTAGTAATTGGTGCTATGCTTGTGGCATCGGCAATCAAAAATCTGTGCTGGCAAGAAAACAAATGGCTTTTTTTGTAACACGGATTGATAAGAAAGCTTAGCATGGGCTTGTGACATCAGCTGTGATGCACTGATTTGGAACATCAGCACAGCAAGGAATACTAATAAATATTCTTATATTAATATTAATAATCTTTTATAATATATTTTTATATTTTATAATATTTTTCCAGAACATTATTTCATTACAGACTACTGCACAATCAGTAAGGTTGCAGCACCTGCTGCATTTACTCCCTGTGTGCTCTTTCCATTTGCTCTTTCATCACAAGCCAGCATGCTGTAATTGCACCTCTCTTTCCTTAAATGTTACAGAGACATGTCAAAAGTTTTAATTGGTCAGGGTCTAGTTATTCAGACCCCCATGATGTCCAGAATTACCATGGTGATGTGTGCAGCTTAGCCCCATTATAAGTCTAGGGAGCCCACCCCCTTAAGGTCAAAGCCAATTTTCGTTTTTGCCCTTTTGCTTTTTCCACTTTATGTTTAAAAGTCCATAAAGCTTGCATTTTTTCACCTAGAGACTTATATGAGCGCTTATTTTTTGAGAAGCCAATTGTACTTTGCAATGACAGGCATTATTTTTCCATAAAATATGCTGCGAAACCGGGAAAAAAAAAATCATTTGCGCTGTCAAATTGAAAAAAAAAAAGGACTTTGTTTTGATTTCGGGGAGTTTTGTATTTACGCCATTCGCCCTACGGTAAAACTGGTTTCTTATGCATATTCCTCAAGTCGTTACAATTACAACGATATGTAACATGTATAACTTCTCTTTTATTTGATGGCTTTTAAAAAAATCAAACCATTGTTAACAAATATATGTTCCTTAAAATCGCTCTATTCCCATGCTTATAACACTTTTATCCTTTGATCTATGGGGCTGTGTGAGGTGTCATTTTTTGCGCCATGATGTGTGCATATACGATGTTTTGATCACTTTCTATTACATTTTTTCTGGATTTGATGCAACCAAAAATGTGCAATTTTGCACTTTGGAATTTTTTTTGCGTTGACACCGTTTACCGTGCGAGATCAGGAATGTGATCATTTAATAGTTTGGGCGATTACGCGCACGGCGATACCAAATATGTTTATTTGTTTATTTATTAATTTATATTTATAAAATGGGAAAGGGGGGTGATTTGGGCTTTTATTAGGGGAGGGGATTTTTTATTAATAAACACTTTTTTACTTTTTTTTTTTTTTAAATGAACTAGAAGTCCCCCTGGGGGACTTGTATATAAACAGCACTGATCTCTCATAGAGATCAATGCTGTGTATATACACAGCAAAGATCCATTTGATCGGTGATAAATTGCTTTGGCCTGCTGCAGGCCACAGCAATCTATTGCCGAGCTGGGATCAGCGTCATTGCAACGCTGAGGCCCGACATGGGAAGAAGAACGGATATCCCTCCGGCGATCGCATCACGGGGGGGAGATCCGACCCACTAGACAACAGGGATATCAAGTATAAAGACTTTCAATGCAGCTGTCAGGTTTGACAGCTGCATTGAAGTGCTTAATTAGCCGGCGCGGCAACGGGACCCGCACTGTTTAATAGAGACGCTCCCCTGCTGCAGATCACAGCCAGGAGCGGCGCCGTTCAGAGCGGGGTCCCAGCGGGACCCCTCTCTGAACTCCCCCCGCAGCACCATGATGTACCAGGAACGTCATGGGTCGCTAAGGGGTTAATGCAAGCCAGGGAGTACAGCACTCAGTTGTGTATTTCTCCTAGCTCTTTCTAGTGATCAATTGAGGTCTAAACCCCAGGCGAAACGTTTCTGTGACATGTGATCTTTTCCCCCCAAAATGTCAGGAAACTTCAATATACACTTCCAGAGAGTCCAAAACTTTAGTGTAGCAGTTACATTCCTTATCCCAACTACTCATCCTGTCCGAAAAAAAACCCTTCTTATGCACCTACCTCTTCAGTGTTTCAATAATTGTACTATGTCACAATGCATGTCACAATGAAATGACAATCCATACTGTATATGTAGTGGCACAAAAATAAAGTCAACTTTATTGAAACATTATCTGAATGGTAGTGGTTTCATAAAATGGCCATAAAGAGAAATTAAAAATGAAAGAAAAAAGAAAAATAGGGGTTATAGACTAAAATAAATATCTGATTTGATTTTAGTAGATTTGATAGAACATGCTGCACTGTGCTCAAATTGTGTTCATGCTCTGGTGACATTTTAGTATAAATATCAGCATCACATCCACAGGGACTGAACCTTTACTTTAACACTGACATGATATAAGCAACATTAGATAATATTTCAACGTAGATTTATTTTATTTACTTCCTTGACCTTAAGCTTAATGTTAAATGGCTTGCTAATGAGTATAAGATTTGTATTGGCAGTAGATTACAGCTTAACAATTCTCTAGCATGACCAATGTTAAGCTGCTAGGTCAATGAAATCTATTGTTTTTAAAAATAATACAGAAAAACATTTAAATAGTGTTCAGTTACAAACCAAAGTTGAAGCCAAAATCCATCATAAGCAGCTCCTGACAATGGCTTCTCATTGACTTGCTAATATTATATATACCAAACGCTCTTCAAAACAGCAGGTGTCAGGAAGGTAACTTTAGGGAGTGGAGCTAAATGTTTTCTCCTAAATTAACTTTAAATTAATAAGTGAATAAATTGAAATTCCTATAAAAATGACACTGACACTCCTTTTTGCATTCTGACTTCTCTACACAAGTGTAAAAGGTAAATTTAGCAGTTTTCATAACTTATTTTATATCAAACTTAATGGTGTTTGTTCAAGTAAAAAATTATCTTTTATCAACTGCAGATGTGCTAAGTGGGCATGCTCCACCCACCATCTGCAACTCTAACTAAGATGATATAGGCATACTGTTCTTTTTGGCACACATCCTTTCCTTACAGCTATCAGTAGTATACCTGGTTGAAAAAGGTCATTCTACTGAAACGTCCCTCTGATTGGGTATGCTAACTACTATGCATGCATCATATATGTTGTGCAGTAAAAACCTGTATATAAATAAAGAGATTGCATATTAAGTATCAGCCTTGAAGTCGAGTGCGGTTGTTATATACTGATCTACTTTTTACTTGAGCAAGCACCATGACGTATGATATAAAATATTTTGACCACCTTTGAATAATGTTTTGTTAGGCCATGTTCACACAACATAAGTATTAATCACCGCAGTGTTGCAAATCGGAAACACAACCGTGATTAATACTTAACTTACATTGTGCTGCAGGTAGAGGGAATCCCGGCCGGACTGTATGTACATAGTATACACTACGGCCAGGATCGCTAGCGGCCACGCAAAAAACTGACATGTCAGTTTTCTGTGGCCACTATTCATTGAATAGCGGCACCAGAAGACATGTCAGTACTTACAATTGAGTGTAAATACACATATGCTCTGTGCTCACTGTAGCCCCATTTTCCACTCTTATGGAGCCTTAACCTCCATCGATGCCCTGGGATATGCACTGGAGGAGCATGTGACAGACAAACCTGCTTCTTACATAGAATTACACTGCACTTTAGCATTGAGTTGAGATGCAATGAAAGAGGCAAAGTGAAGTGTATGTCACATGCTCCTCCATATAAAACCAATCTTATGGATGGGGTACCTAACCATGGCCCATACACCTGTATAGAGAACAAGCCAAAATTAGTGATGAACGAACATGTTTATAAATGTTCCTATGTTTTTACGAACATGGCCCTAACTGTTTGTGTTCGCCAATCATGAACAATTTGATGATTGGAACGGTTATAACAATCATTTTCGAACATACCCAAACTTGTGAACGTATACAACGGTTTAATTTATGCTTTGCCCCTCATAATCTATATGCATGTATGTAACTGTAGGACAAAACGTACGCAATCTGTACGCAAATGTGTACGCAAATTAAATTTGTACACAAATGCGCACGCAACTACATAATTTACACTTTGCACTTGATAAGCTGTATTCATGTGCATAGACCAAAACGTACGCTTCTACTGTATGTTCGTTATTTGTTCATGAATGTTCGGCAAACACGAACACAAATATTTTTTTTTTATGTTTATGTTTGGGATCTGAACCGAACATCAGGATGTTCGCTCCTCACTTGTCAGGAATAGTGCCTCATTAAACTATGTAATATGATTTAGCAAAGCATAAGATAAAAGTGGTTATCCCCTTTAATTGTGGCTTGCTTGATAGGCTGAGCCAATTTGGACATTCAGGTTTTGAATATCCATAGGTGATAAGACATACAGCTCTACAATTAAAAGAACACTCTCATATACAGCCAATGCCAATTGTCAGGGACCCAGCGAAATGAGCTAAGAAAAAGACCCATTGTCATGTGTCATCTCTTCCTTATTATTCATCCCATAGGACCTCTTTTTAATGTGCAAATATGAAGCCCATTTATTTCATGTATGTGAATGTGCACAAACCTCAATTAGCCTGCTGCTTCCCCACTACAGAGACACATCAAAAATTAGTTGTAGAATCCAAACGTCTATGGGGCACAGTTTATGGAAAAGGACTTGTCAGCATTTTTTTGACAGAATATTATATCGTCCCTCCTATGTGTCTCAATAATGGGAATCCAGAATGGAGGGGCAATGAGGGCCCAGGACTAGTTGTGTGTATATAGCCATGATTTGACTGATGACAGCTGTGTCCAAGTCTATAATTACAGCCTTTTTTGCTTTCACTGGAAAATGATATAGTTTTCAGTTAAAGAGTGTATGTGTGTATATGTTGCCTTATTATCTTCCATCTATGTAATACAGATGTGTTCATTAGTCTCTTTTAGACATAAACAGAAATGAATATCTGATTGGACGGTGCGAAATTGTCAATATTAAATCATATCACATTTAAAATATAATTCAGGTCCATAAACATTTCTTTCATATTAGCTTTATGTATGTTTATGATTCGAATAAGAAAATGACTGCTAGTAAAATAACAGATCCCAATTTGACAACTCCTACTGTTTTCAGTAATAAACAGGAATATTCAAATACATTTCTTAGAAATAATGATGCTTGTGTGTTAGCGCAGACTGATATATGCACAGCTCCTTATTTTTTATCTATTTATCTATGTCCAATTAGACATAGTTAGGTGATTCACAGTTCTACATTATCATGCTTGTTGTCAGCAGGAGGACTATTAAACCATTTCCCATGTGGCACAATGCACACAGTATAAAATATGTTTTCAGTGTGTGTCACTTTGTTATTTTTGCTTCTTCTTTCTTTTTGATCTATGTAAGATAAGGTTTCCTGTCACACACATCATTTTATTTTTAGTTTTTATATTACTGAATTTTTAAAGATAAACTTTGCATTTAGAATACACCTAAACACATGCATGAGACATACTGGCAATTTCATGAAGGTCACACCACTCCCAACGCATTATTAATAAAATGTTATACTGCTAAGACCTGGGGTATATCCATAACCAATGGAATGTTAATATGCATAGTTCATCAGTCTTTGTGGATTAAAAGAAGTTGCCATGGCTTTATGCATAATTCTGAAGTGCATGTCCCTCCAAGCTTTATCTTGAACTTTCTACTATCTCCCCATCTTCTTACAACTAAACCAATGTTTAAAAAAAAAAAAACCCTCTAGCCAACAGCCCATCACCACCACCACCCAAAAAATGTAAAAATAAAAAAAGATCTGTAAATACTATAGGGTGTCCTTTTTACAGATCGTTTCACAGTTTCTTCTATGAAATCAGACAGTGTGAATAAATCACAATGAGATACTGGTATGACTACTACACACACCATGACTGTATAATCATCCCCATCACCTAAACACATCATCCTTTGCTGTCTCAAAAAAAACTAGCTTTATTTAATCCATGGCTGGTTCCATGGTCTATTTTCCTCCTTGTGCTGGCATTCAGGCCCACCGTGCTTATGTTAAATCTGGCCCGCCAATGTTGCAGCAGCTTGTAATATGGGTGATCCGGATAGCCCCTCAGACCGCCCATAATATAATCTTGTAAAACTGCCTGTGCCTTAGAAGTTTGTCAGTGGCTTCTATGTAAGAGACTATTCTGGAGGGCTTGCTTCTATATAAGACTATTGGGGAGGCTGGCTTCTATCTAACACTATTGGGGAGGCTTGCTCCTATATAAAACTATTTGGGAGGACTATTTTACGGAGTGGCTTCTATATAAGACACCATTGGGGAGAGCTCACAACTATTTAAGAGGCTATGGGGAGGGCTGACTACTATATAACTTCTACTGTATGTCTGTTATTTGTTTGTGAATGTTCGGCGAACACAAACACGAATCAATCAAAATCTCTTTTTTTTTTTATGTTCGTGTTTGGGATCTGTATCATGCGATTGGCCTCCTGATGTAAGTCAATGGAGCAATAACAAAGACCGTGGAACGAAAAGGATGAGAACAAAAAAAAAAAAAAAAAGGCATAGCGCTTCATTGGGTAGTAGGCCAGATCACAGCTTCAAGGGTTAAGGGGTTCTGCTCACCTGAGTGGGTTGTGTCAAGCCACAACCACCAATATGCACATGTAGTCACAAACATGAACATGTGAGGCAAATATCGCAACACCAGGTTCCGGGCAAATCACAGAAAATGCATGAGAAAAGTATACCTCTGCGCAGGCTTTTGGTGTGATTAGATTTATTGGTCCTTCAAGATAACATGCTTCAAGGTGTTTTTTAAAATCTCTTCCACAGATTAACAGGACATACATACAGTAGAAAAACTCTGAACTTTAAAAAGGAATTAGACCCAGAAGTAAAAGCAGGGGTCACAGGTCCTTAAAATAATTAAAATGTGTCAAACAGTCCATCTGTTTAACTTTGTTCACAACAAATCATAAGTGACACATAAAAGATAACGCATAACAGATACATATTCAAAAAAGAAGAAATTTCAACTTACAGTTCCATATAACTTTTGGCATGTATGTGTACACAACATTGTCACCTTTGCACATGCTCATTACTCCTATGTGTGGGAGACCAAGCTGAGGTCCAACCAGGAACTTTGCACATAGCTCATAAATAATTTTGACATGTTTTTAAAATGACAGTGACACTGTAAAGGAATCTTGAAAGTGATTGGACCCATGCAACTTTTGGAATGCAAGCTGTCACAAATAACAGAAGGGACTTGGCCTCTCTGATTGTCACAAAATCTTTCTCTGGAACTATTGATATGACTTTAGAAGATTCCTTGAGATGACTTCAGGAATTCCCTTTTCTAGTTTCTTTTGAAGAACTGAAGGGAGTTTTATTGATCACATTTTGAAAGGAGAACGCTGAGAATTCTATGTTGAATCCTTCCCTTATAGATGTTGGAATCCAGGTATTTACGGTTTATCTGAGGAACGAAAGAGAATGTTTCTGCTTCTTCCTACTTCCTCCTGGGGTAGCATCGATGTCCAGACTTGTTTTTTTTCCTTTGGTCTCATGAGATTGAAAATGTGAAAGGTAAAAGGACGAGTGTTTGATTATCAGACGATGAAGGGAATAAAGTGAAGTTTGCTTTGGAAACAGCATCTCTCATCATGATTTTAGCAAGTAGTCTTTGAAGCAAAGTCTGGTTAGATCAGCTTAAAGTCCATAGGATTCTTTAATTGCAAAGAGTTTTCAAATGGTATAACAGCACTCTTCAAAAACACTGGAAACAAGATGTTTTTCTTGGGTTTCCCACTATTTTTTATGGGTTTCTGGATGTTCTCATGGACAAGGAAAACACATTTGTTCCTGAAAATAATTTATCTTAAACAGTCTTCGATTGTTGCACAAACACTGGAGCCACAATAATAAGGAGGATGCTACGCACAAATCAGACGCAGGCCACAAAAATGACAAACTACATACTATCAACTCAACTACAGTGGGTGTATTGCAGTTCTGCACATAGCAAGTAAAAACTGTAAGTAAAAGACTGTTCTGTACGTAAAAAAACGTTATTCTAAAGTTTGGTAGGGGTTACAGCAGTCAGCCCAAAAATAATCATGTTATAATAAATATATATATATATATATATATATATATATATATATATATATATATAATATATATCTCAATTTTTTTTTTTTTTTTTATTATTTCTTAACCTAACCTAAAATTACAAAAAAGGAATTGCAACCCCCCAAAAAAAAGCCACAAAACCAAATTCTAATATAAACATTACAATGGTTTTGGGCCATTGTTTCACCTATACAAAAAAAAAATCATTTCCATATAGAGATTAGCAAAACAAATGCAGCAAATTCAGATTCACTGTGAAGGGAATTTGCTTCATTTTGCAACACAAATTCACAGCTATTTGTTACAAAATTCCCTAAACATCGCCGCCATACATATTAGCTTACAGCACTTTCACTCGGCGGGAGCAATAAATTGTCCATAATCCCGTGCACCCATCCAATCACCTGCACACCCCACTGTGATGTTAGCACCTCTCCCCTCACCCTCTATACAGGGTGATCTACTTCCTGGAGGTGGGCAGTCAGCTATTTATGTAGTGCAGAGTAGGTTTCAACAGTGATTTACAGCAGAGCAGGGTGAGAAATATAGACAGATAGGGAGAGAGGAGAGGAGTGATAAGGAGGATGGATTGTGGGTAGATTATTGGTGGTTTTCTGTGGGAATTGTGAAGCCAGTGCCAAGTATACCAAGTAACTGGGTGCTACTTGTGCATTATACAGAGTCACTGGGTGCTGATTGTAAATTACACCAAGTGACTGGGTACTGGGTGTGCATTATACCAAGGAACTGGGTGCTAATTGTACATTACACTAAGCGACTGGGTATTGGGTGTAAATTATACCAAGGGACTAGGTGCTACCTGTACATTACATCAAGTGTCTGGGTACTGGATGTGCATTATACCAAGGACTGAATGCTGACTGTGCCTTATACCAAGTCACTAGTAATACCAAGTAACTGAGTGCAGTTTGTGCATTATACAAAGTCACTGGGTGCTAGGTGTACATAATACCAAGTAACTGGTTGCTGGTTGTGCATTATATCAAATCTTTGGGTGCATATAATACCAAGTAACTGGGTGCTGTTTGTATAATATACAAAGTCACTGGGTGTACATAATACCAAGTAACTGGGTGCTCTTTGTGCATAATACCAAGTAAGTGGGTGTTGTTTGTGCATTATACCAAGTAATTGGGTGCTGTTTGTACATTATAAGTAACTGGATGCTGTAACTGGAGAAAGTAATCCATCTAATAAATCCCTGGATGCTGTAAATACAGTGTGCATTCCAATAAAAATAATAATAAAAATAAATCTTTGGTTCCCTTTACATGGCTATGGAGGAGGGGAGCTTGGGAAAGGACAAGTTTGTGTCGGACTATGATGATGACATTGCAGACCCACTGACTGGAAAAACTGGGACCCCCAGGGCACGGGCCAGTTTCCATCCAAGTGAAGTTTTCAGTAAAATAATCAGCCACCATAAGTAATTTTTTTTATTAACATACCAAGTGATTTTACTCCGTACACCAAAAGTTTATAGGATAACTTAGTAGGAAATACCCATAATCAATTCAGATATAGTTAAAAAAAAAAAATCTTTAAATTTAGTGCCCATGTTAAAACATTTCCAACATAGCATAAAGTGTTCATACCAGCTTAAAGTGACTCTGTATCCACAATCTGACACCACCACCCCAAATCGCTTGTACTGTCAGTCCATTCGGCAGATGTTCCTAAAAAACAACTTTTAAACTTGTAGCCCTGTGTCAAATTGGCATGGCCTAGAGTACCCATGCTCCAGGATTGCAACACCCCTCCGTCCCTCCTCACTGCCCTCTTCATCATTAGGAATGGCCCTACAAAAATTTCTCCTATTCACCTGTCTGAACACTGCACATGTACTGGTACGTTAAGGCACCTGATGAATAGGATAAAATCTTGCCTGGGGGAATTCATAGTGATGAGGAGGGGCAGAAGGACGGAGTGGCATAACAATCCTAGGGCACACACTCTAGGCCACGCCAATTTGACACAGGGCTGTAAGTTTAAAAGTTGTTTTTTATGACTATAACTGCATCACCTGCTAAACAGACCCCAAAACAGATCTTGGATTAAAAACAGCTATCTGACAGTACAAGCAGTTTGGGAGGGGGGCGGGGTTAGATTGTGAGTACAGAGTTGCTTTAATGCCTCGCCAAAGTATAATGTGTGCAATCTGTGCCCAAAGAACAGAACTATCCAGACACAAATGCTCATGACTATGGTTCACAAAGAGGACACTTCCCTTCTTGATAACCATAGCCCTGGGGTTTCAACACTGGCATTTGTGCCGAGGAATCTTATCATGCATGTCCCATTTTTCAGGACACACATGGTATCTGGACAATAACTGTTCTTGTTGTTTTGAAGATATCACAAGGGTACTTAGAGCTTGCATAATGGTTCCTAATAGGGTATTTGTATGATGTTTTAATGGCTCTTGTGGTTTCTTGGGTGGTTCAAAACTATAGGAAGAGTTTTTGATGGTCTATATATCACAGAGGATTCCCCTGATGGAAATGAAATATAGTTATTTATTTATTTATTTATTTATTCTTATTATTGTATCATTTTCATTTATCATTATTACTCTGTAATAGTCCCACTATTGTAGCTACTTTAGAGGCGTCCGCTTTTTCCTATTTAAAAAGACATCCATTATTGCCGCAATGTAACTGACTGCAATGCAATGCATTGAAGTCAATGGAATGACAGATGTCCAATGCGCCCAGTGTATAAAATGAAGGACATTATCTGCGTGGACGTCAAAATAATGATCATGTTAATTATTTTCGAACATCTTTTGCAAACAGTGGATGTTTTTAGTTGTTCACACACAGTTTTTCTTTTTTCACCATCCTTTCTCTGTTTTTACTATTAAATTCAATGGACTTTTCAATTAGAAACAAAGCCAAAGGCCAATTAGTTCACCTAAACTAGAATAATGTACCAACAGTCGTCATTGCACTGACGGGTGGCCAATCCTCAAAATAACAGACTTCATTTTAAAAACTATAAACGGACAAAACATTTTGTGGGAATATAACCTTAGGTGGATAACCCTATTATTTACGCGCACAAAATAGTATACCACTTTATAAACAGGAAGAAATTATGCCTACAAAAGGGCTGGTTATATTATGTACAGTATGGGCAATAAATAATGGTATAGTATTTAGAAAGTGTGTTGCATTTTGAATTAATTAACAAACACGCCTAAAACACATAAATTTGAGAATATTGTTAAGTGTGGGTAAGCTATTTACTTGTTTCCTATTGTGAACTAATTAACATAGAACAAATAACGGTAGTTGTTTGTAGTCTTTAGCATAATTATTTTATTAATTTTCCACTCACTATGTCCACATAATTGCTTTTACATCACACTGAGAATACACACTGTTATAAAAGCTCCTTTTTTCGTGTTAAATTGGCTCAAGCAGTCAACATCATTGCAAACTAAGGCGGTAAATGACTTTGCAGTTCTGTTACATCTAAAAATGCAGCAATTGGACCTAAGATGTTTCTTAAAATAAGTACACAACAGCTTTCATATCTTTATAGAAAGGAGAAAAGACATAATAAAATAAAAGCACATTGACAGAGAAAGCAGAGACACTGTTATTACAATGAGGATATTTTCTTTGAACTAACTGCAGTTGACTAGGATAATGCGCTGAAAGATTGTATGTGGTAAACCCATAGGAAGTCTTTTGTGTTTAAGTTTCAAGAAAAGATTTGAAATCATTATTCTCACAAAACATATATTGAAAATTTAGGATTTCATGCAGGACAAATTGAACCTTGCTCCTACTTCTGACCAATTATTTATATTTTACAATGTACAATAGCATTCTTAAGAATGCATGATCAAACATATACATTTACACAGTGTGTCTTTAGTCATAATACAGGTTTTAGCATATGGTCGCTTTGGAGAACTGACAAAGAAACCATACATAAAAGTGTATTGTACTTTGGTACTTTACTGAATAATATACATGTAAGTGGGATCTTTATGACTCACCAGTGTACATTCTAAGCTTTGTTGCTAGCTTTTGCTTGTACATATTTGTATATTTTGCCTTATTTAAAGCTATAAATAAATTACTTAAACAGATAACTGAATATATTTAAAACACCAAAGAGATACTTCTGGATGAAAACAATTCTTTTTTTTATTGATAATTTGAAAAATGTTATATAGAACTCACATACACTAAAATATATTAATCATCATCATCATCATCATCATCATCATCATCATCATAATATAAGTTAGTTATGGTTAAAAGAAAAAAAGGTTCTATTAGTTCCATATATGTGGTCAGCTGGTCCCTCTGAATGCATAGACTAGCATATGTAGCTTTATGCCTATGCAGTTGTAGATGCCTGCTATCGATTGGGGATTGTAGTTATGCACTAATTTAGCTATCAGGGTAAGTTGTAGGCTGTAGTTATGCACTATTTCAGCTATCAGGGTATGCTGGGGATTGTAGTCTTGTAATATTTCAGCTATCAGGGTATGCTGGGGGTTTCAATTCTGCACTATTTTAGCTATCAGGGTATGCTGGTGGTTGTAGTTATGCACTATTTCAGCTATAAGAGCATGCTGGGGGTTGCACTTTTGTAATATTTCAACTATTAGGGTATGTTGCCCGTTGTAGTTTTCCCACAGCCATAGGTTGGGATAGGGCTAGGCGATATGGGCAAAAATAAAATTTTATTTTTGTAACATTATGGACAATTGAGTTAAATCAATTTTTTTTTTTTTTGTACTAAATCCCCTATGGTCCTATCCCGGCTTCTCCCCACAGTAACAACCCCCCATCCAACTCCCTGTAGACAAGGAGAGGAGAGATGCCAGTGTCTGTATATACTGTGGAACTGCTGCAGGTCTATAAACAGCACCAGGGCTGGCACAATGTATATAGAGAAGACTGCCACAGTATATTCAGATAGATAGATAGATAGATAGGATCCTGGATGCTGCACCAGAGGCTGAAGAGCAGGGAGATCACACACAGGCCGTGCAGAGGTCACAGGTCACCATACCGACAGGGAAGCACGGCTTGTGTTACAGATAATGCCGCAGTTGCCTCACATACAGACAAATAATTTATTTTATCATGACCTGTCCGGCACACATTTCAGCAGGCTGTATGTTGGGCGGCTGCAGTGTTAACTGCACACACCCTGCTTCCCTGTCAGTGGGATGTGATCTTATTTCCCCCCCTTCCTCTAGAAGCTAACCGCACTGGAACATAGTTTCTTCAAATAAAATAATGGCTGCACACACAACCTGCTCTCATGTGAGGGGCAGGACTTAAATGGATAACCTGCAGCTTACAGCCCCCGATAGCCAGAGCAAGGATGGTCCCCCAGTTACCCCCACAATACTGATGTCTGCACTAGCAAGGCCCTCACAGCCATGGCCTGCCTCCCCCACCTCACAGCTGTGCTGGATATCCAGTGGCCGCATCTCCTAATCTCTCTGCACATACATCCTTCTCTTCCAATGTCTTCTCCCGTACCGCTCTCACTCTTCTCTCTCCAGCTACCTATGCTTCAGTGCATCTACACAGTTAAATAGCAAGCAAGAGCAATTGTCTGTGCCGGCTATTTAAAGATGGTGTCATGGGTGGGGTGGGGTGGGCAGGCTAAGGAGGTGACTCTAGGGAGCAGGGTGCAGCATACAGAGAACATGGCAGTTATAGTATACTTTACAGTATACTTTACATATACCACCTACACTACTCACAAAAAGATAGAGATATTTGGCTTGTGGGTGAAATATATTGAAAACATAACATGTTCACACTATAGTGTTATTATATCACAAATGTAGGGCCTTTAAGTAGAAAAAATGCAGTGGTGATTTCTTCATTTAAAACTTTTTATTGAAACAAAAGCCAATAACAGTGTTGAGTATACCCTAATAAAATAAAATAAATGTCAATGTCTCAATAACTTATCATGTGCCCTTGAGCATCAATTATAGATTGAAAATTATGTCTCACGCTGTTCACAAATCAACTTATTATCTTCTGATGCATGGCATTCCACTCTTCTTGAAGTGTGGATCTACTTCAACGGGCTTCTCACTGTACCATTCACAAAGTGTAAGGCAGTTCTGTATTGACTATACACTCCTTCCCCCACTGTAACACTACCACCTAGCACCACCAAACAAGCTCCTTGTTAGAGAAAGCTCCTTATTGTTGCAAAAACTTTTTAATGCACATGTCTAGCTGTTTGAGGTTTCAGTACTTTGTGTCTCTTACAGAGATTTTCTATTTACACCTGCTCCCTTTAACCCTTAGAGGACCAGGCCAATTTCAATTTTTGTGTTTTCGATTTTTCCTTCTTGTGCTTAAAAGGCCATAGCACTTGCATTTTTCAACCTAGAAACCCACTTGAGCCCTTATTTTTGGAGTCACTATTTGTACTTTGCATTGATAGCCTGAATTTTTTTATAAAGTACACTGCAAAACAAAAAAAAAAAAATTCAATGTGTGGTGAAATTAAAAAACAAAAAACAAAAACACATTTCTTTTATTTGGGGGGTATTTTTTTTAACGCCATTCGCCCTGGGGTAAAACTGACTTGTTATATATGTTCCTCAAGTTGTTAAAATTACAACGATATGTAACATGTATAACTTTTATATTATATGATGGCTTGTAAAAAATTCAAACAATTGTTAACAAATATATGTTCCTTAAAATCGCTCTATTCCCATGCTTATATCCCATGTTTTTTACGCCGGACTTATAAATGTCCCCTCATCTCTGGCGCTATGGAAATTTATGTAAAGGCGGACTGCCTCTACATAAATCCCGTGCGCGTCGGTGCGCACAGCCGAAAGGTGGAGTAGGTTTTCGGCGTATCTTTTAGTTGAAAAAATGATAAATCGCACGGAAAAAATGATAAATCTGAGTCTGTGCCCCCCGTTCCGCCCCCTCCACCCCCCCCCTCCGGCGTACCCGGAGTAAAGTGCCGATATTCGAAAATTCGCATATAGGCACTTTACGCCGAAATTAAACAGTACGCCGGATGATGCATGTCCCCCTATGTGTGTAACTGGTGCTGTTTTTTTTTTTCTTCTTCTTCTTTTTATGGCAATCATTGCACAGGACACTGCACAGTGAGAATAGGTATAGCTGTACTACATATCCCAGCTAGCCAAAAGAATTTCAGCAAAAGGACTACTGACAGCTGCACTACAAGACCAAGCCAGCAGCCAAGAGTAGCAAAAAAAATATATATATATGTTTTAAATTTTTTAAGCCCTTAGAAGGACTGTTGAGTTCTTCATGTCAGATTCCTGCAAAATCATACTCTCGTACTCTCCGTATGCTCATCCAGCCTGCTTCTGAAGCGAGCATAGCGGGACCTGATTTTTATATGCCCAGGTCATCTGATCTGGCCAGCCAATCGCTGCTATCAACATGTAGGGTTTTCATGTGATGCTATGAGCTCCCAACGACTCTCCTGCATGATGAGTGGCTGAAAAAAAAGCCGCCAAACATGCAGGAAGAGAAAGATGCCATTGTCTAAAGTATCGCAAGATGCTCGTCCGAGTAACGAACACAATCGAGTACCCTAATACTCAAACGAGTACCAAGCTCAGACAAGCATGCTCGCTCATCACTACATCTAAAGCTATGTTCAGGCATTTATAGTGGCTATTAATATCAAATAATGATATCTGTTTTTGCAAGGCATTATGGGCTACCCTAAGGTCATGTGATCCTTCCTTTTTCTCATTTTTGCCATATGCTCAATGCCATATGAATAGGTTTGGCTGAAGCTAACCACCTGAACTTGAATTTCCTGTAATTGTGAACATTACTATTCAAAGACAAGGTTTCAAAATTAACAATATTTCATTATTTTCAGAGACCAACATGGTATCCTCATTATACATATATGGAATGTAAAAGGAAGAACTGTCTTCTTTTTTTTTTTTTTTTTTTTTTTCAGTTTTGTAAGACAGCCATTAGTGTTGAGAAGAACCTGCAGACAAGGTAAATTTTCCTATCCTCTACTTCATTTAAGATTGTAATGTGATTTTTTTTCATCCACAATTAGATTAATTAGCTTCAAAGGAATTTTTAATTTTTAAACTTAACATTACGAGTTCCTCAAATCTTAATTTACACTTTTTTTTCTTACATTTTTATATACCCTTGGCAACATATGCCATTTACACACATTTATCCAGGGAGTTAAATACAGAAACTGTATTCAATCTCACTTCAATATCTCATAATCATACTACCCACTACACTATCAGGGGCTTGAATTAAAACAAACAAACAAAAAAAAAAAACCCTTAACAATCAAAATAGTGCACCCCTTCCCTCACACACACTCCAAAGAAAAATCAATGGCATTTTTTTCTATACATTATATGCATATGTATTTGTTCCATTAAAATGACACTCTAAAAATAAGGACTTTAATAGCTCTGCAAAAAAATTAAAAGATGCCTGTGGCCCACACCCACAGCTGTCTGTATGCATATGTAGGTGGCATTGTATGAATATTTGAAAGTGGTGCTCTCAAACGCCAAACAACATAAGGGACAAAAAAGTGAGGGTTTTGGGCATGTAAAAAACAAGGTTGTATTTTCAATCTAATAATCTGTTACATAGAGATAATTTTTTACAGTGTGTGCACAGATGACTGTTCATCCGTACATTTTGCTATTATTTTACTGTATATGGCTATGTTCACACAACGTTTTTTCAGCTCCGTTTAAAATGACGACCATCATTTTGAGTCTAAAATAACGGGTGTCATTTAGCTGTCTGGCCTCCCCTTAGTGCAATGACTGGTGTTTGCACATTATTCTAGTTTGGATTACTAATTGGACTTTGGATGTGTCTAAATTGAAAAGTCTATTGAATTTAATAGAAAGAAAAGTGACAAAAGAAAAACTGTGTGTGAACAAGTAATACAAACCATCCGGTTTGCAAAAGACGTCCTAAAATAATTATCATGTTCGTTATTTTGACGCCCACGGTAAAAATGTCCGTTATTTAATGTATTGTGTGTATTGGACGTTCGTCTTCCCATTGACTTCAATGCATTGCCATTACAGTCAGTTAAATCACGGCATAAACAGATTTTCTTTTAAATAGTGAAATCGGCCGCCTTTTCTCTATTTTTGACATTGTGTGAACATAGCCTGAGAACCCAGCCTAAAAAGGTAAAAAGTCCTAAAATATCCTATAGATGTAATGTGTAGGCATCCCAATACTTATTTTTCAATGTAGTATGCACTGCTACAAAGTGCCTAAGGCTGTGTTTACACACAGAGATAATTGATCAATTTATCAAACAGATTTTTGAAGCCAAAGCCAAGAACAGACTATAAACAGAGGACAGGTCATAAAGACTGGGATTTATCCTCTTTTCAAATCCATTTCCATGTCTTTGGCTTCAAAAGTCTATCAAATAAATAGGTCAATTATCTGTGTGTGTAAACACAGCCTTAGAGGTGAGAAGACCCAACAGCCATTACATTAAAACTAACATTGTCATTAAAACAAGCTTTTGACATGTCATCAGACATGTCAAAACCTATTGATCAGAATGGGTCTCTGCTGTGATCAAAATATACAGTAAGAGCAGGTCTCAGCAAACCCCTTCTGATCAATAACTTTTGACATGTATGATGAAGTTAGTTTAAGTGACAGTGCCCATTTAACTATATTAGTTGAGATGAGAATACCTTTAGCTTTAATGTTGATCTTAAAGGGGAAGTAAGCCTTTTGAGATGTGGAATCTCAGAAAGTGAAGGCAGGGGAGCAGAAGGATTCAGTTGTCTTTTGTTCCCCTGACAACCCCTTTAAGCATCCTGTCAACATTATAAAAAAGAAAGTTTATCTAGTGCTGCTAACATTTCTCCATTCTCTTGTAGAAAATATATTCATTCATGTCAGCCTCTGTACCAGTGATGATTACAATTTAATTTCCCTACCTCAGGCACAAACAGATGCCATCTGTACACATTATGAGCATAAGAATCTCTCAAGTATTCTCTGCAGGTAGTACAGCTAAAAATGATATTGTAACGTGGTCACATTACTATTTCGGCACCTAGAAAAGGTGGTGTTTGATTCATCAAAGCACTTTTTCAGTGCAAGGTCAATTCCATAGAAATCCAGATTTGGTAAAAAGTAAATTAGTTTTATTCAATGTCCAAATCCACAACATATCCCATAAAAAAACATATACACAAAAGGCAATTAAAACAGGATGGAGGAGCCCAAGACAATTTATATAACCAGATGAATGTTACATACAAGGAGTCATACAAATAACTACACATTCATTACTAATCACACCTCAGTCCCCAGACCCCAGTGCATCAGTGCAAAATAGAAGAAATACTCATAAGCATAAAGACAACATATCCACCATAAAACAGAAGGATAACTCTGAGCCCAACAGACCAGGAAATGTATTCCCCAATATCAAATTGTCCCTATACCTCACCCTCCTCAGGATTTTTTAATGCCCTATATTATAAAGTGCAATGATTTTTCATTTCATTTCATTTCAACCTGCTCTTAAGAACTTGTGACTAATTTTGCATTGCCAAAATGGTAGGGAGCTTTGAATACCAGTACATTGACCAATTACTGAGGTGCTATATGGAGTGTATAGCCAAGAAGAAAGCTAGTTTCGGAAAAACCCTATAATGTTTCCCTGAATTGAAACACTTTAGGGGACATTTACGAAGACCGACACACTTGTACGCGGGTCTTAAATTAGGCCCCTCCCCCTTTCCCCAGCTGGATTTACTAAGAGGTGCACGCCTCTAAGTAAACCCGGCCAGCCGTGTGCCCGACACAACAAATATAAACCTGTCTCCAGCAGGTGTAGATTTGTATCAGGATTTAAGCCTCCTCCCGCCCTTGTCGCTCCACCTTGTCACTCCGAGAGGGGTATACGGTAAATCTGCCCCTTCTCCCTGGTGTACGCCCCAGCCACAGCCTTCTTCCCCCAAAATTGTTACCTTCTTTCATTCATACTCAGACGCCTTGATATGCATTTTACAATTGAGACCAGGGTGGGTGATGGTGAACAGAGTTCAGTTCAATAAACAGTCACAAAGAGCAATCATCTTGTCGAACTGACAGTGATGACAGTCTATAAATCAAGGCGCAATGGCTGTAGCAGCTTCTGCCGACAAGATGGCTGTTCGGAGGAAGTGAGCTTTCTAAATTAAATCAGGCAATTATCTTGCTATGTGGCTGGGATGTCCTAGAAACAGTCTTGAGGTTTCTTAGAAACTGTCACAACCTCTCTGTTAGTGTGGGGAGCAAGGGAAGGATTTTCTGCTGATCACTGTGGTTGACACAGGGCTGTGACCAATGTCCTGACACACAGCAATCAACCACATTACTCAGCTGTTCTCCTCACCCCAAGCCCCAGATAGTCGGGGTGCATGACCTGACATGTGGAGGTCATGAGGTTACACCAGTTCAGTTCCCATTCACCTGTTTGGATTGAGTGACCTCCCTGGCCTACATAAACCCTACTTGGCATGTAAGCTATCCCTATTCTTATAAAATAATGTAAAAAAAATAGGGGCCAGGGGTTAAAGAGTTATTTTGTTGTTGTTGTTTTCTTATATTACTATGTAATATAACTTCATTAAAATGTATATATATAGCAGTAAGGGGTGACATGACATTGCACCCCCGCTACCACCAATGCTTATGTTTGGAACTGTAGAGTCCTGTCCACCCCCCTCCTCCCCTGCCATCACTAGACTGGGCTGGAGGGAGGTAGATGGGACCCTGCTCTGTATAGCGCTGTGCATTAGCAGATGATCAAAGTGGGTTCAGGGAACTGCAGGGCTTAGAAATAAGCATTGGCTGCAGCAGAGAATTCTGTGTTGCCCCTAAGTGTTGCTAAAGAGACATTTACTTTAATGAAGTAATATTACAAAGTAGTATAACTTTACTAAAGCAATGTATTATAAAAAAAAAAAAAAAAACCTCTGGAGTAACCTAGCTATTGAACTGTTTTATACCTGGGGAGAAGTTAAATGTAAAAAATAGTATACACTAACATTTATGGCTCCCACATAACTGCTAGTATTATGCCACCGTGTAGAAACCAGGGCGTAACATTAAAGACCTCATTTGCTGATCAGGTCTAACAATGCGATACAAAAAGAAAAAAATATGTACATGTATACATTGAAATATCTACAGTATCTATCTATCTATTTATCTATCTATCTATCTATCTATCTATCTATCTCCCTTATAAAATTCAAATCCTTTAAAAAATGTCAATTATATGAATTATTTAAGATATTTAGTATCATGCAGAAATGTCTGAACTATTAAAAAATTACTGATCTTGCTTGGTGAACAATCTAAGGCTAGGTCCATGTTGTGTTTTTGGCAGGGGTGGGGCGCCATATTGATTCTTTGCCCCTGGTGCAGGAGAGCCTAGCTACATCTTTGCGCCCTGTACTGTTGTTCCCTTAAACAGCCCATGAGGTATCTGTATTTTTCTGTTGCGATGCTAATGACAAGAAGTGTGGACTTCACCCTCCTGTATAGCCTGTATAGTCATAGATGCTCTGCTCTCTTTGTACATTTGTACACAGAGTAAAATATGCTTAGTCACAGGACATTTTTTGTCATCTATTATTTCCAGAGGTATATGCTTGTGAATTCCTTATTCCATTTAATAATTTGCACAACCCATTACATTATATTTGGTATTATGCTGCTTGTTATGCTAGTAAGACAGGGAATTAAAGTAATAAAATAGACTTTGAATGATAAGGAGTACCATTGCAGTCAATTTTCTTATGTTCAAGAATTACTCTTGAAAAAAGAATTACTATTCAAAAGTCCACTTTATGATTGTAATATTAAATTCATTGGAGCTTGAAGAATTTGGTGAAGGCCTTGAGTTTCCAAAATGTAAAGCTCAAATAAATCTTTCGCTCATACATTTATTAAAACCAAGTAAGAGGTAGCAACTTTTAACACAAAATACAATGTGCTTAAATAATATATGACTTGATACATTTTGAATCTACATTAGAGAGCAGAGATTTGATTTAATGCTGAACCAAATCTATTTTACCATTGTCTCTCCTCACAGTGTTTGCCCAAATGCACTCCAGATGTGGTCACTCACATGAAAAACTGACAACAGCAAAATATTACATTGAAAGCCAGACAAATGCTGAA
The DNA here is from genome assembly GCF_027789765.1 of Dendropsophus ebraccatus. Lineage (NCBI taxonomy): Eukaryota > Metazoa > Chordata > Amphibia > Anura > Hylidae > Dendropsophus > Dendropsophus ebraccatus. Next base: position 73,347,593 of record NC_091460.1, read on the forward strand.
ACTGTCACTCACACAGCATGGAGAAAGGGAAGAAATTAAATCAGGCTTAGGATTCAATGTTTTATTTCAGAATATTAGTGGCAAAAGCACAGTTGTTTGTTTAAAATAGTAAAATAATAAAGTATATTATCAAGAAAGAACACGTTTCTATCATGGAAATGCTGAATGTATTGTAGGTTTAGCATAGAAATATAGATTGGATTATTCTGTTATTTCTGTAGAGACGAGAAAATATTGACAGCTTGTGGATATTAATGTTTTAAATGTGTAGACAACATTGTTATATATTCAATTTAATGTACACTACCTTTCAAAAGTTTGGGGTCACATTGAAATGTTCTTATTTTTTAAGGAAAAGCACTGTACTTTTCAATGAAGATAACTTTAAACTAGTCCTAACTTTAAACAAATACACTCTATACATTGCTAATGTGGTAAATGACTATTCTAGCTGCAAATGTCTGGTTTTTGGTGCAATATCTACATAGGTGTATAGAGGCCCATTTCCAGCAACTATCACTCCAGTGTTCTAATGGTACAATGTGTTTGCTTATTGCCTCAGAAGGCTAATTCATGATTAGAAAACCCTTGTGCAATCATGTTTACACATCTGAAAATAGTCTAGCTCGTTACAGAAGCTACAAAACTGACCTTCCTTTGAGCATATTGTGTTTCTGGAGCACAACATTTGTGGGGTCAATTAAACAATCAAAATGGCCAGAAAAAGAGAACTTTCATCTGTAACTCCACAGTCTATTCTTGTTCTTAGAAATGAAGGCTATTCCATGCGAGAAATTGCTAAGAAATTGAAGATTTCCTACAACGGTGTGTACTACTCCCTTCAGAAGACAGCAAAAAAAGGCTGTAACTAGAGTAGAAAAAGAAGTGGGAGGCCGCGTTGCATAACTAAGCAAGAAGATAAGCACATTAGAGTCTCTAGTTTGAGAAACAGACTTTACTAATCTGTAAATTCTAAATTACATCTCAATTTTACTTTCCAAAAAGTAAAAATTATGTTTCATGAGCCCATGTCTTTTTTAACACCTTACTTTATTCTGCTTCCCTAAAAGGGCATGTGGTGTACCCCCAGTGTGATGTTATATCGGAGGAGCAGCCGGTCACTTGCTAGGTGTTGTAGCGTGAAACCACTTCTATGGTGTATGGCCGAGATACAGCCGGACCTTGGGATGTTGTCACGTGACGCCAGTGCCTGGTGGGCACACAAGTGCAATGGCACACCTGCTTTTATTTTACAAGGACGGTTGTACCCTTTTCCCCTGTGGTCAGTGTCCTGCCGGGTTGCTACTGGGTCCCTTGGGGTTATGTCACGGATGGCCAGAGTGGTATAATGACCCTCCTGGATAGTAGGACAGAAGATACAGTCTCTGAAACACACTTAACAGAGTTCCAATAAACATTTGACAGTAGAACAACCGGATCTGTAGTTGAAGTGCAGTGTAGGAGATAGTTGTGTTGTTTGAGTTGTATTGAGCAATACAAGAGATAGAGTAGCAGAGAAGAGGATGCCGTGAGAGTCTCAACCAATGTAGTACTGTACTCTGTTGGAGGATGAGTTAAAATACTTAGAAAAAGAAGAATAAAAAGAAGAAGAACACCTGTGCCTGTGTATTGACCTTTGACTTCAGTCTTCACACCACCTTATGCCCACTAGACTCGGATGAACCTTCCTATTGGGTGACACAGGCCCCAGACCTTGTTACCTGGGATGAGCAGAATGCTAAGGGATCCCTGCTGACACCTGAGTTCCTAGGCTTACTGCAACTTTGCTCTGTCCGAATCAGTTCCTGGATCTGTGGCTCTATTGCGGACACTGTCCTGCTCTGTGACTTTCCTAGTCCAAGGCATGGGTTGAGGTTTTCTCTGGCTTTTCCTCTCTTAAGAGGAGTTTAACAGTGCATAGTGCTTTGGAGTTTTACTAGTGAAGAAGTTGGTAGCTGTGTGCTGTCTTGCGTCCTTCCCACGCGGGGTACTAGCTAAGACTGACTCTTTTGGGTGCGGGGACCTGGCAGAGGGTCAGGGCCCAGATAGGACCATTGTGGAGAGCTATCTGACTCGTGTCATTCCTCCACAATGTCCAGAACTAAATACTTTTCCCTTGCTGTCTCCTGTATGATTCACCTCCCCCCCCCAAGCGTGTATGGTGCACTGTGAGTAGGTGCAAAGTGCAACAGAAGAACCAAGGAGGGAGATGATAGGAAAGAAGAAAGCAGAACTCCTACTGGTCTAAAGATTCTGGTCACACACAAAAACAATAACCCTTTGCAATCCTTCAGCTGTGAAGCTTCCAAATACATAATATAGCGACATCTAGTGGTGAACTTTAGCACTACTTTCATCACAATAAGAATACAATAAGTACAGACTTTTGCAAAGGGTGTACATAACTGCAAAACCCCTAGTGGGACACCACATACACACAGTTATTTCCCACAGACATATCTCTATAGGTGACCCTCCCATTTATATTTTACCATGGAATTCTCAATACCACTAATTGTTCATTCACATCCGCCAAACCACTTTCTTTGCTGTTTTCTGGCTGTTAGCGACATCCAAAATAATACATTTCTGACACATTTCTGATTTTTTTTAAACAGCTTTTCTTGTAGGTACAGTAATGAGTGCCCTTTTGCAACATACCTGCCTCCACCTGTTGCAGCACCATTCTCTTCTCACACATCAATGCAGCTTCCCGAGGCCAAGATAACAGACATGAGGAAAGTGTCAGAATACTGTAAGGAGACTAAAGTGTCAGGTCAGTCAGATTAAATCCCAGCCTTCCAGATCTCTTTCATTTTGTTTTCCTGAGATGGTCTATGAAGCACCTTAGCTGCTGACAGGAGGTGCCTGTGATTTGTTCTCTTTAATAGTGTTAAGCTGATCTGTCAAACTGTTCGGGTTGGGCAACGTTCTCCAATCCACCAAACACTACACTTAGCTATACACATTTGTCTGCCTGCCTGAATCTGTTGTTTTACTGACCTCTGCATGGGCCTTGTATTTCTCTTTGTATTTGTGATTTGGTTTTGACATGCTCCTCCGTTTTCTGAACTTGGCTTGGGATTTACTTAGTTTTTTTGTGATTTTGTTCCTGACGTATTCTGGTTAGATCTGGCCAGTCTAAATTTGTTATTTAGTCCTTTTCTCATCCTTCACATTATTATAGGAAGGGACTGTCACCCAGTTGGCTGCCACCGTTGTTAAGGATGTCATATTTTATATATTTAGTGATGTCATTACAATATGGCGCTGATCTTTTAAACATGTAGAGATGTTTACATTCCTTAAAGCTTGCATACGTAAACTGTAGGGCCATGCAAGTAAATTTTTTTGCACCCTAGATATTAATGGACTTTTCAGCCACACACAAAGGCCAATTAGTAATTCCAAACTAGAGTAATGTGCCAACAGCCGTCATTGCCCTAAGGGAAGGCCAGACAGCTTAATAACGTAAGTTATTTTAGACTCAAAATGACGGTCGTAATTTTAAATGGAGCTGAAAAAAACGTTGTGTAAACATAGCCTAAGGATGGTAATAGAGCAACTTTAAACACATTTTTTTTTTAAGGTTTCATTTTTTAAAAGAAGTAAGAAAAAATAAACCTTATACAAGTTACATATCATTGTAATTATACAGACTTGAGGAATGCTTTTTTTCCCTAATTTCAGCCTATGTTTACAAATATAGAGAAAAGGCGTCTGCGTTTGCTATTTAAAAAAATGTCCGTTATTGCCACAATTTAACTGACTGCACTGCAATGCATTGAAGTCAATGGAAAGACGGACATCCAATGCACACAATGTATTGAATAATGGACGTTATCATCGCAGACATCTAAATAATGAACATGACAATTATTTTAGGACGTTTTTTGCAAACACCGACCTTTTTTTTAGTTGTTCACACAGTGTTTCTTTTTTCACCGTTCTTTCTCCATTTTTAGTATTAAATTCAATGGACTTTTCAATTAAGCCACAGCCAAAGGCCAAGTAGTAAACCAAAACCAGAATAATGTACCAACAGCAGTCATTGCACGGAAGGCTAGAGAGCTAAATGACGTCTGTTATTTCAGACTCAAAATGACGGGCGTCATTTTAAATGGAGCTTTAAAAAACATTGTGTGAACATAGCCTCAGGGCACAAATAGTTTTTTTTTCCCTGGTATTGCAGCATATTTTATGGAAAAATTAAGTCAGCCATTTCAAAGTACAGTTGGTGCTGCAAAAAAAATAAGGGCTCATGTGGGTCTGTTGGTGAAAAAATAAGTGTTTAAATGGCCATTTAAACACGAGGAGGAAAATCAAAAGTGCAAAAATGAAAATCGCCATTGTCCTTAATTGGTTAATTATAAGAGGTCCACATATTGTTCCTACCTATGACCCCTTTTCTGCATGTATACTGCTACTGTATGTGCTACTGATATTCACTGAAGTTTAAAATCTGGCTAAAATCTTGCTAAATAATCCTAAAAACATGCATCTGTGTCAATCCACAGTGATTCTGAATTACTTGAGCTCAGCACTGTTGTGAGTTTTTATGCTTATTTAACCCCTTCAACACTAAGCCTATTTGGGCCTTAATGACCAGGCTCATTTTTTCAAAATCTGACCTGTCTCACTTTATGTGCTTATAGCTCAGTGATGCTTTAACGTACGCTAGCAATTCTGAGATTGTTTTTTTTTTTCGTCACATATGGCACTTTATATTAGTGGCAAAATTTGGTCACTACTTTGTGTGTTTTTTGTGAAAAACATAAAATATCATGAAAAATAAAAAAAAAATTGCATTTTATGAACTTTGAAATTCTCTGCTTCTAAAAAAAGAAAGTTGTATCACATAAATAAGTTACTAAGTCACATTACCAATATGTCTTCTTTATTCTGGCTTCATTTCATAAACATATTTTACTTTTTTAGGGGATTACAAGGCTTAGAAATTTATCAGCAAATTACCACATTTTTGTGAAATTTCATAAACTGTTTTTTAGGGATCAGTTCTTTTTTTAAGTTGATTTAGGAGGCTTGTATACTGGAAACCCCCATAAGTGACCCCATTTTGGAAACTAAACACATTAAAGAATTAATCTAGAGGTATAATGAGCATTTTGACCCTACAGGGGCTGGAGGTAAGTATTCACCATAAGGCTTTGTTCACACTATGTATCTGTGCGGCTGTATTTTTTACGCTGCTGGAAATGTGCGGCTGAAACTACGGCCGTGGGAAAAAATAGACATGCGGCTGAAAACATACGGTCATTTACTTGGAAATCTGGTTCAACTAAAAATAACAAATAAAATCTTTAGAAAGTGATGCAAACACCTCTGGAATAAATCTGGGAAAGCAGGGAAACAGTTTACATGAATTGCTATTACCGGGGTTTGCGATGCTTTGCAGTAATGCCGATGCCTCTCATGGTTAATATATTTAATTAATAAAACACATTTTCGTTATAATAAAATCCCTTTCGTTGTTCAATAATTAAATTTAAATGAATCCATCATTTTGCAATTAAATATACTGTTAAAATAAATATATATATATATATATATATATATATATATATATATAAATAAATGTATATTTATATATATATATATATATATATATATATATATTTATTTATTTTTTGACAGTATATTTAATTGCACAATGATGGATTCGTTTAAATTAAATTATTGAACAAGGAAACTTATTTTATTACAACAAAAATGTGTTTTATTAATTAAATATTAATTAGTACAGGAAGCTCCATTAAGCCGTTAATTCATATTCCCGGTAAATAGAGCATTTTGTACTAATCAACACTTTACTTTAATGAAAACATCAAATGTTTCTTCTAATTATGTTATCACAATAGCATTATTAGAAGAAACATTTAGAATTATATGTGCGCTCAGCTGATTGGCTGATCGGCTGAGCGCACATATAATGAGCCGGTCCGCAGTACAGTGACTTCATTGTGCTGCGGACCAGCGAAGAGGACACATCGGGGTGAGTATAGAGCTCTCCCCACCCCCTCCCCAGCACTGCACCCCTCCCAGCAAGGAAGAAGGGGTCAGTTAACCCCTTCCTTGCTGGGATGGGTGCAGTCTGACATCAGTCTGGCCCCCAAGGGGTTAAGGGGGATGCAATACATCCTCCCTTAACCCCTTGGGGGCCAGACTGTAAGCAGCGATCTGTAAAGATGCTGCATACTGTAAGGAACACAACACCGCTCACAATGATGGGTGTTGTGCTCCTGTTTGTGAGTTTTTTGTGTGTTTCTCCCTTTTTGTTTTTCAGATATCGGTATCCTTGGGATTACGTCGGATTTCGTGGACTACGTCGATGACCAGCGTTTTTTTTTTTTTTTTTTTTTATTAAATGGTCAATGAGGGGTGTGGGGGTGTTTTTATTTGAATATTTTTTTTTTTTTAACTTGTGTGTTGTCTTTATTTCTTTACTTTATAGACTTAGTAGTGGAAGCCGTCTAATAGACGGAATCCATTACTAAGTTGGGGCCTAGTGTTAGCCGGTATAAAATGGCTAACACTAACCCCCTATTATTACCCCAGTACCCAATGCCACCAGGGGTACTGGGAAGAGCCGGGTGCCAGTGGTCCCGGAGCGTCAAAATTGGCGCTCCTGGATCGGGCGGCAGCAGGCTGGTAAGATTTAGGCTGCGGAGGGCCTAAACCAATGGCTCTTCCCACCCTGGTGTTACCAGGCTGCTGTCGTTTAGTTTTTAACCCGGCTGGTTATAAAAATAGGGGGGACCCTATGCGTTTTTTTTTTAAATAAATAAATAATAAAAGAAAACGCATAGGGTCCCCCCTATTTTTATAACCAGCCGGGTTAAAAACCAAGCGACAGCAGCCTGGTAACACCAGGGTGGGAAGAGCCATTGGTTTAGGCCCTCCCCAGCCTAAATGTTACCAGCCTGTTGCCGTCCGGTCCAAGCGCGCCAATTTTTTGACGCTCCGGGACCACTGGCACCCGACTCTTCCCAGTACCCCTGGTGGCATTGGGTACTGGGGTAATAATAGGGGGTTAGTGTTAGCCATTTTATACCGGCTAACACTAGGCCCCAACTTAGTAATGGATTCCGTCTATTAGACGGCTTCCACTACTAAGTCTATAAAGTAAAGAAATAAAGACAAGACACAATTAAAAAAAAATTTTTTATTCAAATAAAGACACCCCCACACCCCTCATTGACCATTTTATAAAAAACAAAACAAAACAAAAAAAAAAAAACCTGCTGGTCATCGACGTAGTCCACGGAATCCGACGTAATCCCAAGGATACCGATATCTGAAAAACAAAAAGGGAGAAACACACAAAAAACTCACAAACAGGAGCACAACACCCATTATTGTGAGCGGTGTTGTGCTCCTTACAGTATGCAGCATCTTTACAGATCGCTGCTTACAGTCTGGCCCCCAAGGGGTTAAGGGAGGATGTATTGCATCCCCCTTAACCCCTTGGGGGCCAGACTGATGTCAGACTGCACCCATCCCAGCAAGGAAGGGGTTAACTGACCCCTTCTTCCTTGCTGGGAGGGGTGCAGTGCTGGGGAGGGGGTGGGGAGAGCTCTATACTCACCCCGATGTGTCCTCTTCGCTGGTCCGCAGCACAATGAAGTCACTGTACTGCGGACCGGCTCTTTATATGTGCGCTCAGCCGATCAGCCAATCAGCTGAGCGCACATATAATTCTAAATGTTTCTTCTAATAATGCTATTGTGATAACATAATTAGAAGAAACATTTGATGTTTTCATTAAAGTAAAGTGATGATTAGTACAGAATGCTCTTTTGCCGGCAATATGAATTAACGGCTTATGGAGCTTCCTGTACTAATTAATATTTAATTGATAAAACACATTTTCGATTAAATAAATTCAGTTTCATTGTTCAATAATTTAATTCTAACGAATCCATCATTTTGCAATTAAATATACTGTCAAAAAATAAATATATATATAAATATACATTTATTTATATATATATTTTAACAGTATATTTAATTGCAAAATGATGGATTCATTTAAATTTAATTATTGAACAACGAAAGGGACTTTATTACAACGAAAATGTGTTTTATTATTTTAATAGATTAACCATGAGAGACATCGGCATTAGTGCAGTGGATCGCAAACCCTGGTAATTGCAATTCATGTAAACTGTGTTCCCTGCTTTCCCAGATGCATCCAGAGGTGTTTGCATCACTTTCTTAAGATTTTATTTGTTATTTTTAGTTGAACCAGATTTCCAAGTAAATGACCGTATGTTTTGAGCCGCATGTCTATTTTTTCCCACGGCCGTAGTTTCATCCGCACATTTACAGCCGCATAAAAAATACAGCCGCACAGTTACATAGTGTGAACCTAGCCCCCAGCTGTAAAAAAAATAGAAAATTACAATTTTCTAATAATATATACGTTTAGATTAAAGTTTCTCATTTTCAAAAGGAACATGTGAGAAAAAGCACCACAAAATTTGTAACGCAGGTTCTCTTGAGTACAACGGTACCCCACATGTGGGTGTAAGCCACTGTATGGGCACACAGCGGGGCTCAGAATGGAAGGAGCGCCAATTATCTTTTCCAATGCAGATTTTGCTGAAAAAGTTTCTGAGCGCCAGGTGCATTTGAAGAGCCCCTGTAGTGTCAGCAGAAGAGAACCCCCCCCCCCCCCCCCAAAGTCACTCCATTTTGGAAAGTACACCCCTTAAAGAATTCATCTTGGGGTAGGATGAGCATTTTGACCCCACAGGTATTAGAGGAAAGTATTCAAAATTAGACAGTAAAAATGAAAAACTCGAATTTTTCCAATAATATGTTCATTTAGTTTGAAATTTCTCAATTTCACAAGGAACAAGAAAAAAAAGTACGCCATAATTTGTAACACAGGTTCTCCTGAGTATAACAGTACCCCATATGTGGGCATAAACCACTGTATGGGCACACAGGAGGGCTCAGAAGGAAAGGAGTGCCAATTAGCCTTTTCAATGCAGATTTTGCTGAAGAAGTTTCCGAGCGCCAGGTGCGTTTGCAGAGCCCCTGTAGTGTCAGCAGAGTAAAATATCCCCATATGTCACTCAATTTTGGAAAGTACACCCTTCAAAGAATTCATCTTGTGGTGTGGTGACCATTTTGACCCCAGAGGTATTAGAGGAAAGTATTCAAAAGTAGACAGTAAAAATGAAAAATGCGAATTTTTCCAATAATATATTCCTTTAGTTTGTAATTTCCCTATTTAACGAGGAACAGAAGAGAAATTTCACCCCAAAATCTGTAACGCAGGTTCTCCTGAGTAGAACGGTACCCCATATGTGGGCATAAACCACTGTATGAGCACACAGCAGGGCTCAGAAGGAACCGAATTGGTAATTTCAGTGCATGATTTTTCTGAAGAAGTTTCTGAGCGCCAGGTGCATTTGCAGTGCCCCTGTAGTGCCAGTGGAAGGAACCCCCCCCCCCCAAAAGTCACCCCATTTTGGAAAGTGCACCCCTCAAAGAATTCATCATGGGGTAGGATGAGCATTTTGACCCCACAGGTATTAGAGGAAAGTATTCAAAATTGGCCAGTAAAAATGAAAAAATCGAATTTTTCCAATAACATGTTGGTTTAGTTTGAAATTACTAAAATTCACAAGGAACAGGAGAAAAAATGTACCCCAAAATCTCTAACGCAGGTTCTCCTGAGTACAAAGGTACTCCATATGTGGGCATTTACCACTGTATGGGCACACAGCGGGGCTCAGAAGGGAAGGAGTTCCAATTTGCTGGAGCAAAATCACAGCTAGTAATGGTTATTAGAATAGCGCAGTTACTAAAATAAAATAAAAAAAAATTACAGGTAATGTGGGGTGGTTACGGACAGTCTGGGGTGGTTCCGGGTAATCTGGAGGTGGTTACGGGTAATCTGGGGTGGATACGGACAACCTGGGGTGGATAAGAGTAATCTGGGGTGGATACGGTCAACATGGGGTGGTCACAAGCAACCTGGGGTGGTTACAGGCAACGTGGGGTGGATACAGGCAACCTGGGGTGGTTACGGGACACATGGGGTGGGTACAGGCAACGTGGGGTGGTTACGGAAAATCTGGGGTGGTTACGGAAAATCTGGGGTGGTTACGGATAAACTAAAGTGCCTTTAGGTAATCTGAAGTGGGTACCTGTAATCTGGCGTGGTTACGGGCAATCAGGAGGGGGTCATTGGCAAATTGGGGTGGTTAGAGGCAACGTGCGGTGGTCAGAGGCAGCGTGTGGTGGTCAGTGGCAACGTTCGATTGTCAGTGGCAACGTGCGGTGGTCAGAGGCAACGTGAGGTGGTCAGAGGCATCGTGCGGTGGTCAGAGGCATCGTGCGGTGGTCAGAGGCATCGTGCGGTGGTCAGAGGCATCGTGCGGTGGTCAGAGGCAGCGTGCCGTGGTCAGAGGCAGTGTGCGGTGGTCAGAGGCAGCGTGCGGTGGTCAGAGGCAACCTGCAGTAGTTGCGTGCAATCTGGGGGGTTACATGTAATCTGGCATGATTACGAGCAACCTGGTGTGGTTATGCGCAACCTGCAGTGGTTACGGGCAACATGGGGGGTTACAGACAATCTTAGATTGTTACGGATAAACTGAAGTGCTTATAGGTAACCTGGGGTGGTACATGTAATTTGGGGTGATTACGGACAATCTGGAGGGGGTCACTGTCAACGTGCGGTGGTTACGGGCAACGTGCGGTGGTTACGGGCAACATGCAGTGGTTACATGTAATCTGGGGGTTACGTGCAATCTGGCTTGATTACGGACAACCCGGGGCGGTTACAGGCAACCTGCGGTTGTTACGGGTAATCTGGGGTGGGGGTAGGGGTAATTTGGGAGTAAACTGCAATTATTACTATAATAAAAAGTGTGTTTTATTTTTTTGTATGTTTTTCACTTTTTTCCCTTTTGCACATTCATTTTCACTATATTACTATGATTACTGTGATATTTTCTATCACAGTAATCATAGTTTAGTGACAGAGACTAAATTGATCTCTGTCACTTAAAATTTTTAGAGTTGGCTGGTTCTGGAGTGCATGCGCACTTCAGATCCAGCCTGGACGCCGGGGAGGAAGGACCTCCCAGGATCAGGTGACTATATGGGGCAGGGGGGTGACTGGGGGGGTGACTGGGCGACTTGGGGGGGACGGACACTTCCCTTTTTATCCTGTCACCAATAATTTATGGTGACAGGGGATAAAAAGTGCTGATCAGCACATGGTACAAACGATCAGCAGGATATAGTGTATATCACTGATCGCTTGAACCGGGACCCCACAGGGGGGTCCCCGATCACTGCCCCATGCTCTCCTCTACCTCCGGTGGCGGAGACCATGGGGCTTTGATTTATTTTAACATTTCCATCGCTGTGAACAGACATAGTCTGTTCACAGCGATGGCGACGGCCATCTTGGATCTGATGGCCGCCGGGGGAGGGAGCGGTTAGTTAACAGCCCACTAGGAGGGCTGATCTGGGGTCTGATTGACACATTTCATCTCCCCCAGTCGTGTATTCACGGTGGGGGGAGATGAAAGGCACAGCGGCACTGGCCCATTAGTGACAGTAGTATCGAGTGATAGCCGGGCAGTTGCGGCGGGGGCCCGGCTATCACTGACAGCTGGGCCCTGCCGGGGATGACAGAAGCGCAGCTCCTAAGCCCCTGTCATCCCGAGGACGTACCGGCACGTCCATCTGCAAGAACTGCATGCAGATTTGGACGTGCCGGTACGTCCTTATGCGGGAAGGGGTTAACTAGATTTTAGACTATTAAAAGTTATATTTTTTGATGACCATTTTCTGTATGTAAATGCTGTAATTTCTTTATATTTACTGACATCATTAAAACAGAAAAAAAATACAATATATGAAGGCATTGAATAGACATTATCACAATAGAAAAACATGTTGTAAATAAAGGTATTCAGTATTCAATACAAAAGAAAACAGGCAAGGAATAAAGATATTATGCATTGTATATTTATCAATACAGAACACCCCTTGGGCAGAACAATTCATTACATTGAGAGCATTACAATAGAGTAAAGCATTGAAATAAGCATAAATATTATTGTGTTCTCATGATAACATCATCATTACAAAAGAACTACACCTGATAAAAGACAAACACATAGCATTAACACAATAGCACATAAAATACAGTACTGTAGGCATAGAGACGCTATTGTAATATCATGATACTATAACAGAGACTTTAACTAATAAGTAACACAATTGTAAATATGAAAGTATACATTAAGTTAAACAATATTATGGTGCCATATAAATAGAAAATAATGTACTGTATGATTATAAACAGCCTACAAATATCTCCTCTTTACTCTATGACCTGATCTTTCTTTATAGTCTGTTCCTGGCTTTGGCTGCAATAATCTGTCAGAGAAATTTCTCTGTCTGAACACACCGTTAGATAGTAGTGATGAGCGAATACTAAAATGCTTGGGTGCTCGTTATTCGAGCCGAGTATTTCCCGATACTCGAGTGCTCGTTTCGAGTAACGAACCCCATTGAAGTCAATGGGAAACTGGAGCATTTTTGCAGGGAACCCAAGTTCAGTAGAGGGAAGGTCGTATGAAAACCTGTCAACCTCAGAAAATGATGGAAACACAATGGAAATGGACAGGAAACAGCAGGGGCAGCATGTATGGATGCCTCTGAGGCTGCCTAATCGCACCATTATGCCAAATTGTGGGCAACAACCTGGTTAAAACTGTGGTAGGCATATGAACCACCCAAAAACTTTGCCTGACACAGCATGGCGGTGAGGACACAGAAAACCATTAAAAACAGAGGTAGCATATGAATCAACCCAATATTTAGCCTGACACAGCATGGCAGTGAGGATACAGAGAACCATTAAAAACAGAGGTAGCATATGAACCACCCAAAAACTTGACACCACAGACCCAGATCAAGATGGACAATACAATTATCCAATAAAAATAGCCGGATTATGGCTAGATTTGGCCTCACCCACTCATGCAGTTGTGCGTGAGAGGCATATCTTTGGAGGTGGGGATGAAGAATAACAATACAGTCTTCTTAAGAGGCCCCAGAATTTGATTTGATCGAATGAATACACTTTCAATCCTTAAACCCCTTAAGGACAGAGCACACTTGCATTTTTGCACTTCCATTTTTTTACTGCTTGTGCTTAAAAGGCCATAGCACTTGCAATTTTTCACCTAGAGACCCACATGAGCCCTTATTTTTTGAAAAAACAAAACAAAAAAAAACGCATTTTGTTTATTTGGGGGATATGTGTTTTTGCGCCGTTCGCCCTGGGGTAAAACTGACTTCTTATATATGTTCCTCAAGTCATTACGATTAAAACGATAACTTTTATATTATGAGATGGCTTGTAAAAAATTCAAACCATTGTTAACAAATATATGTTCCTTAAAATTGCTCCATTCCTAGACTTATAACGCTTTTATCCTTTGGTCTTTTAGGCTGTTTAACCCCTTCAAGACTAAGCCTATTTGGGCCTTAATGACCAGGCTCATTTTTCAAAATCTGACCTGTCTCACTTTATGCGCTCATAGCTCAGTGATGCTTTAACATATGCTAGCGATTCTGAGATTATTTTTTTGTCACATATGGCACTTTATATTAGTGGCAAAATTTGGTCACTACTTTGTGTGTTTTTTGTGAAAAACATCAAAATATCATGAAAATTTAAAAAAATTTGCATTTTATGAACTTTGAAATTCTCTGCTTCTAAAAAAAGAAAGTCGTAGCACATAAATTAGTTACTAAGTCACATTACCGATATGTCCTCTTTATTCTGGCTTCATTTCATAAACATATTTTAATTTTTTAGGGTGTTACGGGGCTTAGAAATTTATCAGCAAATTACCACATTTTCGTGAAAGTTTCCAAAACTGATTTTTTTAGGAACCAGCTCTTTTCTTAAGTTGATTTAGGAGGCTTGTGTACTGGAAACCCCAATAAGTGACCCCATTTTGGAAACCTCACACCTTAAAGAATTAATCTAGGGGTATAATGAGCATTTTAACCCTACAGGGGCTGGAGCAAAGTATTCACTATTAGGCCGTAAAAAAATGGAAAATTAAAATTTTCCAATAATATATACGTTTAGAGTAAAGTTTCTAATTTTCAAAAGGAACATGAGAGAAAAAGCACCCCAAAATTTATAACACAGGTTCTCATGAGTACAACGGTACCCCACATGTGGGCGTAAACCACTGTATGGGCACACAGCGGGGCTCAGAAGGAAGGGAACGCCAATTAGCTTTTCCAATGCAGATTTTGCTGAAGAAGTTTCTGAGCACCAGGTGCGTTTGCAGCGCCCCTGTAGTGTCAGCAGAATAGAACCCCCCAAAAAGTCACCCCATTTTGGAAAGTACACCCCTCAAAGAATTAATCTTGGGGTAGGATGAGCATTTTGACCCCACAGGTGTTAGAGGAAAGTATTCAAAATTAGACCGTAAAAATGAAAAACTCGAATTTTTCCAATAATATGTTCGTTTAGTTAGAAATTTCTCGATTTCACGAGGAACAAGAGAAAAAAATTACACCAAAATTTATAAAGCAGATTCTCTTGAGTACAACGGTACCCCATATGTGGGCGTAAACCACTGTATGGGCACACAGCGAGGAACAGAAGGAAGGGAGCGCCAATTAGCTTTTCAATGCAGATTTTGCTGTAGAAGTTTCTGAGCGCCAGGTGCGTTTGCAGTGCCCCTGTAAGGCCAGCGGAGTAAAATCCCGCCATAAGTCACCCCATTTTGGAAAGTGCACCCCTCAGAGAATTCATCTTGGGGTAAGATGAGCATTTTGACCCCACAGGTATTAGAGGAAAGTATTCAAAATTAGACCGTAAAAATGAAAAACTCAAATTTTTCCAATAATATGTCCGTTTAGTTTGAAATTTCTCAATTTCACGAGGAACAAGAGAAAAAAATTACCCCAAAATTTATAAGGCAGATTCTATTGAGTACAACGGTTCCCCATATGTGGGCGTAAACCACTGTATGGGCACACAGCGGGGCTCAGAAGAAAGGGAGCGCCAATTAGCATTTTCAATGCAGATTTTGCTGAAGAAGTTTCTGAGCGCCAGGTGCATTTGCAGTTCCCTTGTAGTGCCAGCGAAGTAAAATCTCCCCATAAGTCACCCCATTTTAGAAAGTGCACCCCTTAGAGAATTCATCTTGGGGTGTGGTGACCATTTTGACCCCACAGGTATTAGAGGAAAGTATTCAAAAGTAGACAGTAAAAATGAAAAACGCGAATTTTTCCAATAATGTGTTCCTTTAGTTTGAAATTTCTAAATTTCTTGAGGAACAGGAGAGAAAATTCACCGCAAAATCTGTAATGCAGGTTCTCCTGAGTAGAACGGTACCCCATATGTGGGTATAAACCACTGTATGGGCACACAGCAGGGCTCAGAACGGAATGAGCGCCAATTAGCATTTTCAGTGCAGATTTTTCTGAAGAAGTTTCTGAGCACCAGGTGCGTTTGCAGAGCCCCTGTAGTGCCAGTGGAGTGAACCCACCCCATAAGTCACCCCATTTTGGAAAGTGCACCCCTTAAAGAATTCATCTTGGTGTGTGGTGAGCATTTTGACCCAACAGGTATTGGAGGAAAGTATTCAAAATTGGCTAGTAAAAATGAAAAACTCGAATTTTTCCAATAATATGTTCATTTAGTTTAAAATTTCTAAATTTCACAAGAAACAGGAGAAAAAACATACCACAAAATCTGTAAAGCAGGTTCTCCTGAGTACAACGATACCCCATATGTGGGCGTAAACCACTGTATGGGCACACAGCAGTGCTCAGAAGGGAAGGAGCGCCAATTTGCTGGAGCAAAACCGCAGCTAGTATCGGTTATTAGAATAGCGCAGTTACTAAAATACAATTAAAAAAATGAGATTACAGGTAACGTGGGGTGGTTACGGACAGTCTGGGCTGGTTCCAGGTAATCTGGGGGTGGTTACGGGCAAACTGGGGTGGTTACTGGTAGTCTGGGGTGGATACGGACAACCTGGGGTGGATACGGTGAACATGGGGTGGTCACAGGCAACCTGGGGTGGTTACAAGCAACCTGGGGTGGTTACGGGTAATCTGGGGTGGATACGGTGAACATGGGGTGGTCACAGGCAACCTGGGGTGATTACCGGCAACCTGGGGTGGTTACAGGCAACGTGGGGTGGATACGGACAACCTGCTGTGGTTACAGACAACCTGGGGTGGTTATGGGTAATCTGGGGTGGGTACGGTCAACATGGGGTGGTCACGGGCAACCTGGGGTGGTTACATGCAATGTGGGGTGGATACGGACAACCTGCTGTGGTTACAGACAACCTGGGGTGGTAACGGGTAATCTGGGGTGGATACGGTCAACATGAGGTGGATACGGTCAACATGGGGTGGTCGCGGCAACCTGGGGTGGTTACAGGCAACTTGGGGTTGTTACGGGCAACCTGGGGTGGTTACGGGCAACCTGGGGTGGTTACGGGCAACGTGACATGGATATGGACAACCTGCTGTGGTTACAGGCAACCTGGGGTGGTTACAGGCAACCTGGGGTGGTTACGGCAACCTGGGGTGGTTACGGGCAACGTGACATGGATACGGACAACCTGCTGTGGTTACAGGCAACCTGGGGTGGTTACAGGCAACCTGGGGTGGTTACGGCAACCTGGGGTGGTTACGGGCAACCTGGGGTGGTTACGGGCAACGTGGGGTGGTTACGGACAATCTGGGGTGGTTACGGGCAATCTGGGGTGGTTACGGATAAACTGAAGTGCTCATAGGTAATCTGAGGTGGGTACCTGTAATCTGGCGTGGTTATGGGCAATCTGGAGGCGGTCATTGGCAATTTAGGGTGGTTAGAGGCAAGGTGAAGTGGTCAGTGGCAATGTGCGGTGGTCAGTGGCAACGTGCGGTGGTCAGAGGCAATGTACGATGGTCAGAGGCAACGTGCGGTGGTCAGAGGCATCCTGCGGTGTTCAGAGGCAACCTGCTGTGGTTGCGTGCAATCTGGAGGGCAGAGCCGCTTCTGCCATGAGGCGGAATGAGTATTCCGCCTCAGGCGGCAGATTCTGCGGCCATGCAGGGGGCGGCAGATAGCTGCCCTGCAGCCGCTCACTTGTCCTGCGGCAGCCGTCCGGTCCCGTCACCAACGCTCACCGATGTCCCCCGCCGCGCTCCCGCGCTGTCAAGTAAGCAGCTTTCATGGTCCTCCAGCAAGTCATGAGTGCCCGGGGTCAGCGGGGGCCGCGATGAGCTGGGACAGCGGTTATCGTTGTCGGCGGGATGGCGGCGATGACAGCCGCTGACTGACGGCGCGGGAGCGCGGCAGGGGACAGCGGTGAGCTTTGGCGGCGGGAGTGCTGCGGCAGGACAGGTGAGCGGATGCAGAGCTGGAGCGCGCGCGGGGGGGGGGGGGGGGTGTTCTTTGTATACGGGGGTGCCGGGTACGCATTGTGGTCTGGGGGGGGGGGGTCGGGAGCTAGTGAGGGGCGGCCTCCTGCGGTTTGCCTCAGGCGGCGGAGACCCCAGAATCGGCCCTGCTGGGGGGGTTACATGTAATCTGGCATGATTACGGCAACCTGGGGTGGTCACGGGAAACCTGGGGGGGGGGGTTACAGACAATCTGGCATTGTTATGGATAAACTGAAGTGTTTATAGGTAATCTGGGGTGGGTACATGTAATTTGGGGTGATTATGGACAATCTGGAGGGGGTCACTGGCAACGTGCGGTAGTTACGGGCAACGTGCGGTGGCTACGGGCAACATGCGGTGGTTACGTGTAATCTGGGGGGTTACGTGCAATCTGGCGTGATTACGGACAACCAGGGCGGTTACGGGTAATCTGGGGGGGTTAAGGGTAATTTGGGAGTAAACTGCAATTATTACTATAATAAAAAGTGTGTGTTTTATTTTTTTGTATGTTTGTCACTTTTTGTATTTTATACATTCATTTTCACTGTATTACTATGATTACTGTGATATTTTCTATCACAGTAATCATAGTTCAGTGACAGAGACCAAATTGGTCTCTGTCACTTTAAATTTTCAGAGTTGGCTGGTTATGGAGCGCATGCGCACTTCATAACCAGCCTGGACGTCGAGGAGGAAGGAGCTCCAGGAGCAGGTGAGTATTTGGGGAAGGGGGGGCAGACTGGGGGACGACGGTGACAGGGGGGGTGGGGGGCGACTTGGGGGGGGGCACGGTGACACTTTTTATCCCCTGTCACCAATCATTGATGGTGACAGGGGATAAAAAGTGCCGGGTTCCACATGGCACAAGCGATCAGCGGTATATAGTATATACCGCTGATCGCTTGTATCGGGACCCCACAGGGGGGGTCCCGATGACTGCCCCATGCTCTCCGCTACCTCCGGTGGCGGAGAGCTTGGGGCTTTCATTCATTTTTATTTTCTGATCACTGTGAACAGACATTAGTCTGTTCACAGTGATTGCGGCGGCCATCTTGGATCTGATGGCCGCCGCGGGGAGGGAGAGGGTTAGTGACCAGCCCACTAGGGTGGCTGATCTGGGGTCTGATTGACTTATTTCATCTCCCCCCGCCGTGGATTCACGGTGGGGGGAGATGAAATGCAGTACAGCGCCGGCCCGTTAGTGACCGCCGTATCGGCGGCCACTAAGGGGTTAACTGCCGGGATGCGGGCACGGCACCGATCTCGGCAGTTGCGGGGGGTGCCCGGCTATCACTGACAGCCGGGCCCCGCCTAGGATGAAAGGAGTGCAGCTCCTGCGCCCCTGTCATCCCGTGGACGTACCGCCACGTCCATCTGCAGAAACTGTATGCAGATTTGGACGTGTCGGTACGTCCATATGCGGGAAAGGGTTAAGGTGTCATTTTTTGCGCCATCATGTGTTCTTTCTATTGGTACCTTGATTGCGCATATGCAACTTTTTCATCGCTTTTTATTACAATTTCTCTGGATTTGATGTGACCAAAAAAATTAGCAAATTTGCACTTACGCCGATTACCGTGCAAGATCAGGAATGTGATAAATTAATAGTTTGGGTGATTACACACGCAGTGATACCAAAGATGTTTGTTTTTTTATTTACTTATTTATTTTTATTTATAACATGGGAAAAGGGGGGTGATTCAAACTTTAATTAGGGGAGGTTTTTTTTTTTTTTTTTTTTTTACTAATATTAACACAGTTTTTTTTACTTTTACACAAATACTAGAAGCCCACCTAGGGGACTTCTAGTATATGCACTCTGATCTCTCATTGATCTATGCTGTATATAGTAATACAGCATAGATCGATGAGATAGGCACTCGATTGCTTTTGGCTGCTGCAGCCGGAAGCAACCGAGTGCTGAGACGGGATCAGCGCCATTGTGGCACAGACCCCAGCCGGCAGAAGAGAGGGAGATCGATCCTCCGGGACAACATCCCGGGGGGGGGGCGTTTTCTGCCACTAGACCACCAGGGATCAGGCTGCATAAATAATCAGATGCAGCTGTCAACTTGGCATGTTACATGTGTAAGGCTACCGAGTTGCAGAGCTGCCACTAGGTTCCGCCCCTTGTCACACGCAACCAAGCTCACTGCTAATTACACAGGGTAATTAGCAGTGAGCTTGGATATGGCTTTAATAAGACATAAATAAATAAACGTCAGCCTGTCAGTGCTGTTAGCTGACAGGCGGGTACGCTTATTAGTGACTGATGATGCCACCAGCTGCACTGAAGACCCCCTCTGACAACACACTAGGGGCAGGGCAGCCCAGCACCTTCAAGTCAGAAAGTAAGAAAGACAGAAATCTTGAAATATACGAGTGGTCCCACTAGTTTTTGTGAGATACAATCTGGTGGTGGCTGCACCAATACACTCTGTGACACCCCCTTTACACTCTGCAAGCAGTAGTAAACTTAAATATGGCTTGAGTAAGAAAGACCGAAATCTGGAAATATACCAGTGGTCCCACTAGTTTTTTTGGGGGGGCTGTGAGATACAATCTAGTGGTGGCTGTTGGACTGTTAGATGTCTTACACTGACTACCTTTTTGTTAGGGGATCGCCAGATCTTTAGCTGAATGTTTCTGCTAATTGAGAACTCCAGATCTGGCATCATGCAACTTTAGCCCCACCCCCATTTTTGCCAGCTTGGTGCACATTTTAAATGCCATCTGTATTCATCTGCACTGTAATCACTGACTGAGACAGTGCTGTGGCAAGTGATTCTTTTGATTACAGTTTTTCGGGATTTGATGCGACCAAAAAATACGCAAATTTGCACTTTGTGATCTCTTTGCGCTTACGCTGTTTACCGTGCGAGATAAGGAATGTGAAATTAATAGTTCGGGCGATTACACATGCGGCAATACCAAACATGTTTATTTATTTATTTACTTTTTTTTTTTTATTTATAACATGGGAAAAGGGGGATGATTCAAACTTTTATTAGGGCAGTTTTTTTTTTTTTTTACTTTTACACATATACTAGAAGCCCCCCTAGGGGACTTCTAGTATATGCACTCTGATCTCTCATTGATCTATGCTGTATATAGAAGCATATATCGATGAGATAGGCACTCAATTGCTTTCGGCTGCTGCAGCTGGAAGCAACCGAGTGCCGAGCCGGGATCAGCTCCATTATGGCACAGACCGCGGCCGGCAGCAGAGAGGGAGATCGATCCTCTGAGACAAAGTCCCGGGGGGGGGGGGGGGGCGATCTCCGCCACTAGACCACCATGGATCGGGCTGCATAAGTAATCAGATGCAGCTGTCAACTTTGACAGCTTCATCTAATTACTTTATTAGCGGTCACAGCGATCGGACCGTGCCCGCTAATAGCCGTGGTCCCAGGCTACATGCGGCACCCGGGACCGCAGCAGTTGAGAGCGGGGCCGCCGCGCGGCCCCCCTCTGAACTTCCCGAGGCGGCCACAGGGCGTCAATATACACCTTGTGTTGTTAAAGGGTTAAAGAGTCTCTGAGAGGGCAAGTGCGGTAGCCTGTCTATTAAAAAGACCTGGTCAATCCTGCCTTCAAAAAGGCTACTACAACATCCAAGGAAGGATAGAAGCTACTGGTGAAAGGCCTGGTCAATCCTGCCTTCAAAACGGCTAATACAACATCCAAGGAAAGATAGAAGCTACTGGTAAAAGAGCTGGTCAATCCTGCCTTCAAAACGGCTAATAAAACATCAAAGGAAGGATAGAAGCTACTGGTGAAAGACCTGGTTGATCCTGCCTTCAAAACGGCAAAAACATCCAAGAAAGGTAAAAGGTGCTGTTCAGCAGTTTGAGAATCACCTGTTGGCACTTACCCACGGCACTGCTGCTGCGCCTAAAACTAAAATAGCCGGATTATGGCTAGATTTAGCCTCACCTCCTCATGCAGTTGTGCGTGAGAGGCATTTTTTGGAGGTAGGGATAAATAAAAACAATACAGTCTTCTTAAGAGGCCCGGGAATTTGATTTGATCGAATGAATACACTTTCAATCCTTTAAAGAGTCTCTAAGAGAGGGCAAGTGTGGTAGCCTGTCTATTAAAAAGACCTTGTCCTGCCTTTAAAAAGGCTACTACAACATCCAAGGAAGGATAGAAGCTACTGGTGAAAGGCCTGATCAATCCTGCCTTCAAAACGGCTAATACAACATCCAAGGAAGGATAAAAGCTACTGGTTAAAAAGGCCTGGTCAATCCTGCCTTCAAAACGGCTACAACATCGAGAAAAGGTAGAAGGTACTGTGAAAGAACGGCAGAGGACACCCGTAAGATGGCATCCACAGATAAAATGGTTCGAAATGGACAAGACAATGGACATTCCCTGCATAATGTGACTCCCCACTACTCCTCTCACCGCTGTTTCGACTTTGAATTTGACTGTAGCAGTTGGGGTAACATTCCCTGCATAATGTGACTCCCCACTTCTCCCCATATCGCTGTTTCGACTTTGAATTTGACTGTAGCAGTTGGGGTAACATTCCCTGCATAATGTGACTCCCCACTTCTCCCTCCACCGCTGTTTTGACTTTGAATTTGACTGTAGCAGTTGGGGTAATTTTCCCTGGTTGACTTGCGGAATTGCTCACAGATGCGGTGCACCTTAGTGAGCAAGTCAGCCAAATTGGGGTAGGTTTTAAGGAACGGCAGCAACACTAGGTTGAAGAAGTGGGCCAGGCATGGTACAGTACATGTTTGAGGCTACCGCGTTGCAGAGCCGCCACCAGGTTCCACCCCTTGTCACACGCAACTAAGCTCACTGCTAATTACACAGGGTAATTAGCAGTGAGCTTGGATATGGCTTCTATAAGACATTAATAAATTAAACGTCAGCCTGTCAGCACTGTCAGTTGACAGGCGGGTGCACTTATTAGTGACTGATGATGCCACCAGCTGCACTGAAGACCTGCTTTGACAACACACTAGGGGTAGGGCAGCCCAGCACCTCCAAGTCAGAAAGTAAGAAAGACAGAAATCTTGAAATATACTAGTGGTCCCACTAGTTTTTGTGAGATACAATCTGGTGGTGGCTGCACCAATACACTCGGTGACACCTCCACACTCTGCAAGCAGTAGTGAACTTAAATATGGCTTGAGTAAGAAATACATAAATCTGGAAATATACCAGTGGTCCCACTAGTGTTTGGGGGGCTGTGAGATACAATCTAGTGGTGGCTGTTGGACTGTTAGATATCCTACACTGACTCCCTTTTTGTTAGGGGATCGCCAGATCTTTAGCTGAATGTTGCTGCTAATTGAGAACTACAGATCTGGCATCATGCAACTTTAGCCCCACCCTCATTTTGGCCAGCTTGGTGCACATTTTAAATGCCATCTGTATTCATCTGCACTGTAATCACTAATACAGTGCTGCGGCCAGTGATTGGCTGAGAGAGGAGAGACAAAAGAGAAAGCCCGCTCAGCCAATCACTGGCCACAGAGCTGTCCCATCTCAGTCAGTGATTAGCTGAGCGGGCTGGAGGCATCTGGAGATACCAATGACACAGAGGGGGACACCAAGGAATAATGGATTGGAAAGCATAGAATTTGCTTTTTCTTTGCTTTTTAGATATGTGTCTGTCATCTTTATGAACTCTTTACAAACTTCCCAAAAAGTACCAAACCGAACTTTTTGCAAAGTTCTAATCCAGTCTCGGTTCAGAATCACAATATGAAAGTAACCATATAGCTCTTGTTATGTAGCTTACTAATTTGTGAGGAAGTTGAATCTGATATAAATGGTCAATGAAATGATTGCTAATTTGCTTATTTTGACAGCGCCTCCCGCAGCTCCCCCCCCCCACTCGCCGCTCCTCCTTGCTCTCTTCCTGTGCATGTAATAGCACAGGCAGCAAGCGAGTAACAAGAAGGAAATAATTGATGACCTGAAAGGTCGGTGCTCCCTTATCCTCAATAATGTCCCGTGTAATATGGCCGTGCCGTATTTAGGTACTCAGACATACCCAATTGGGGAGCAAAAAATGTGGTGAAATCACAAAGCCATAGTCATGTTTCCCAGGCGGCAATGCACCTAGGTTTTTACTGCATTGAGTGCTTTCACTACCAGCCGGCAGTGTTATCGTTTGGCTGGTCTTCCTGAGATCAGCGATCTTTTTCTCTTATGGCTCTACTAGGCATTGCTCCCACCTAGCCAGAATCCTGCTCCAAACTGATGAGGGGCAACACCCTGAAACAGCTGTATGTGGATGGATACCTGGCCTTGGTATTTCCCTTTTCATTACATTGACTTATAGGGCCACTTAATATGGTGGTTTCCTTACAGGAGCCACCCCTTGGCTGGGTCCTTCCTGAAGGGATTATCTGGCTAGTCCTGTGTTTAGAGACTCTTCTTTTGCATATTCATGTTTCCCAGTGGGCAATGCACCTAGGATTTTACTGCATTGAGCGCTTTCACTAGCAGCCGGCAGTGATATCGTTTGGCTGGTCTCCCTGAGATCAGCGATCTGTTTCTCTTAAAACATAATGAGAAACTGTGGCTGTAAATCTTCAGGAAAAGTTTGAATTAGTTCTGATTTATGTGGATTAAATTAAAAGGGAACCAATCAGCCTGTTTTGGCTGATATGGTTACTTGCATCGCTGAATAAGGCTGGGTTCACACTATGTATATTTGAGGCTGTATTTGTGAGGCTGTATAGCAACCAAAACCAGGAGTGGATTGAAAACACAGAAAGGCTCTGTTCACATAATGTTGTAATTGAGTGGATGGCCATCATTTAATGGCAAATATTTGCTGTTATTTTAAAACAACGGCTGTGGTATTGAAATAATGGCCGTTATTTACTGTTATATGCCCAGGTTATTAAACAGCTTTTTCGCTGTGATAGCCGTGAACAGTAAGTCCCACAAGCTGAAAAGCAGCTTTATCCAGCGATGCAGGGAACCATATCAGCCAAAAACGGGCTGATTGGTTCCCTTTAAGGAAGATATTGAGTTTTGTTTTTGTTTTTTCTAGGCCACAGCATGGCTGGAATTGCTGCCCCTCTTAACATAGCTGCCCTAAGCACAGGACCTAATGGTAAATACTGCCCTGTCTTTACTCGCTCATTATTACAAAGTTGTAGTGGTAATATACCGTTTTCAGTATAAAATATTACATTACTATTTAAACAAAAGCTACTATTGTTTGAAGCTAATGGTGCCGAGACTTTTTTGTGATTTTTATTTTTTCAGAAATTTAATTTTATAAGTTCAATTACAGAAATAGAATTTTCCTTTAGCACTTTCTTACTGTAATTTTCTTATTTATCAAAGCATAAGTGAATTTCCTGAAATATTATTTTTTAATATTGATTATAAGGTGTTTTCTAAATGGGAGAAAAAAAATCTGACATAAGCAAATTCAAAAGTAATCTGTCTGCAGCATAAGAACAAAAACGTATAATTTTCAGATAACTTCATAATATACTTATAAAAACCTTCCTGAATTACTACCTTTGAAAAATCCTAAATTGTTTGAATCATAGTGGCTGTCATAAATGTGCTAGAAGTTCACCTAGGAAACTGTATCATCTAATTGTGTCGACAAAAACTGCCAGTAGCAATAGCACATTGACATACATCACTTATCTATTTCAAAGTTATAAAAATTTCTCAGAGCTATAATTTAATCTGCTTCCAGCTGCAGAACATTTAAAACATCATATTCTCAAGAAAAGAAAATATGATATTAAAATATTTGATTGTTCCATTCAGTATCTGGATTTGTGGAGAAAGGCATGAACAGTAAAAAATGCAAAATAGGCATCTTACAATATACTATATAATGTGATTATCATACTTGCCATTGCCATCCATGCTGCCTGCTAGAATATTTTTAAAACAGAGTACAAGAAAGTCTAATAAAACAACTATAAAAAAAGAAAATATTCTAAATATAACTTAATTAGCTAGTATGTTACTAGATAGAGAAACCTTCAGATAGAAACCAAAAGCTTTGGATGCTGCTAAGTTACATTTGTGTGATTTTAGAAAACCAGGCCCAAGTTTCTGTAATTATTTTTCTAGGCTATAACTGAACTATGCATTCAGACTGTAATGGCACAACTTACCAATGATTATCTTATTTGCAATTATGAGGACTAAACTCTTCACAACTTTTACTATATGGCTGAGAATGCAGCTAGTTTTAACTGCCACACCACAATTTCTCGTAACATTGCTTCATGTCTAGCAATCCATTGGGTAGCAAAGATTTTTGTTTATCTACAGTATTTTACTCTATTACACTCGAGCTGTAGTAAGTGTCTACCCTAAGGCTGGGTTCACACACACAGTATGACACCGGTCATTCTGTGTCACAGAACTCCTGGTGTCAGTGAAGTTCATCCTTGCCGGTACTGATGAACTTCATTTCTTTTCATTTGAAATCCGGGCACGTTTGGGTATTGATATAATTGACGCATAAGAATCTACTTACTCTTCTACCTTTCTATTGCTATCAGCAAATGATTATTACTTTTTTATTCATTGTTATTTCAGTATGCTTTGAAGGGGTTATTCTTAGATTATTATTTATACTATGGATAGTTGATAAGTATGGGGTGATCCATAAAGCAAAGATGCTCTACTCAAGTAAGATCATTACATTCATTTAATCACACACACTCCATGTTGCTGCATTTTACATTACTATATTTCTATATTGCTCAGTTTAGTTGTTGGTGTTGGTTTACTTTTTCTTTTCTATGTGTAAATTGTATTTCATTTAGTAGATTACTTATTACAAGCATTGAGGAAGATTTACTAAAGACATGCCAATCTATAATCTGTAGTGGAGTTAGGGGCATTCACATGTCTGCAAATGATTGATTATGATGCTTGAAGCTCCAAACAGCCCAGCCATAGGCTGACACACATCCCAATTTACATGAAAAGATGTGTGGCTTACTAATGATGACTTAGATGCTGGTACAACAGATGTGATCAGCCAACAAACGAGAGTCATTCTTTGGCTAATCGATGGCTCTTTTACAATCTTCCAGTTATTGGTAGTCTATAAAAATAAATAAATAAATAAATAATAATAATAATAATAATAATAATAATAATAATCATCATCGGCAGTAGGTACAAAATAAATACAAAAATGTATGTTTAATAATGAGAGCAATACAGTATCATTAGTTTATGAATACATAATTTACCAACTAAAGATATTTTTTCCCACAATTTCTGAGACACAGCACCACTAATATTAGAGAATAAATTCTTTTAACTCAATATCTCAAGCAGAAAGCATGAATAATGGAAGGTGGAGCAAGCAAATGCAATGTTTAAAATTCTATTATATTTGCTTAATGCTTTTATTTAACCTCTGCCTTCTATCATTAAGGCATTCATACATTTTAATTGTCTGGATGTAATCATAATCCAGGGAGAGAAGGAAGTTAATTGGCTCCCTTGGAGTGTGCTACTATATTTAAGCAAAGTCCTTAGATAAAAAATACTAATCAAGTTCCAAACCAAACTTGCCCTGGAAATCAATTAATGTTATTGCTTCCTCTTCTATTACACCAAATGCACTTACAATTTACTGTGCTCACAATCTCTGGTACCCCTTGTGTACATATTCAGATAAATCAAATACAATTATAATTTTTCTTTATCTCAAACAAGATACTGTACTTACATCAAATTTCAGAAGGAATTTAATTATACTTTTACTTGTCCATGCCTATACTTCTTCAATGCAGATGTCTTGTTGTGTAAGTGGCAATATATTTGTATTCATTTAAAATGGTCATATGGATATTGCACATTTTCTAAACAAATTCCTAGTGTTTAATATGTATAAAATGAAAAATAAAATGTGCATAATAATATACATATTGTGTTAGATCTACATAGCTGCTATGGAATGCAAATGCCCTGCTATTTATCATTTTGTCATTTAAGATTTACTGATTTTCTGCAGCCTTGGCCTGGTTTTCTGATATCTGGACCTGTTTAGCTAAGTCCAATACCAAGCTTGTTAAACCCTCTATTTTGGTAACATGATTCATTTTCATAAACAGGTTCGCCAGTTTGACCACCAGATCTCTCAACTTGGGTTGCAAGATCCTGGATATAATCCATGCCCAAGGGAAAAGATGGTGGATACATTTTTAGGCTGGATATCCTATAACAGGCCAGTGGTAACACTTAGGGAAGGGATGAGAAAGTTACTAACAGTGGACCCTGCACTAGGCCACGCCCACTGTCCCTCCTTATTAGCCACTATCAGCCCTAGGTGGCTGCAGACAACTGGGCAACCGTCCGTGACTTAAGGTATATGCCAACACAGAACACGGAAAGGACAGACAAACAAATAGTGATGGGAAAACAGGCCGAGGTCACAACAAATAAGCAGCAGAGGTACAAAAATGTAATCCAAAAGAAGTCAAGTCAGAAGCCAAAACATCAGGGCAGTGGGAAAACCAGGATAGTCAGGATACGGGTAGCAAGGGGTGAGATAAACTAAATCACAAAGATAGCAATGAAAGCACTGAGTACAGTAAGCTACAGAACCTAAACTCAATAGACTGCAAAGGATTAAGAATAAGAAGATGCTGTATAGGAGGTCAGGAGTCTACTACAGGACATGACTGGACCACACACACACACACACACACACACACACACACACACACACACACACACACACACAAATACAGGGTAAATGGAGAAATCAGATGTCAATCACCAAAGCAAAACAGAGTTAACTGTGA
This sequence comes from Dendropsophus ebraccatus, assembly GCF_027789765.1. Taxonomy (NCBI): domain Eukaryota; kingdom Metazoa; phylum Chordata; class Amphibia; order Anura; family Hylidae; genus Dendropsophus; species Dendropsophus ebraccatus. The sequence continues at coordinate 73,375,843 of NC_091460.1, forward strand.
AGTGACCAAAGGAAACTTAGCAGCGAAAATATGGGTGTGGCAGAGTAATAAATGAGTGGAGCAGAAAGAGTAGAACAGTGTGAAGATTGGAGCTCAGATATATGCAAATAAGACACAGAATAAGCACTAAATCATGGCCAAAAGCGCAGTCTTGGTCATACCTTAGGAGTTAAAGACTGCACCAAGGTCCCAACAGGCACTCACATAACAGCTAGCTCTTGGAGGAAAGTTGCACAGAGGGGGATACAGTGCTTAAATGACTGCTTAAGCTGCTTAGCCAGTCAGGATCTCAACTTTCAGACTCCCACTGATGAAAATTCCTAACATGTCTCTATGACAGAGGTTCCCAACCAGGGTGTCTCAGCATTTCATTGGGCATTATGACACATTCCGTGCCATGCAGCTTCTGCTGCCCATTTTAATGTCCCTTATCTGTAATGCAGATGCAGTGCAGGGTGATCAGGCTTGACAATAAAGTCAAGAGAATGCATTCTGCTTCATGCCCCAATTTGGTAAGTATTATGATTGTTTTTGTTTGTTGTTGGGGCAGAGTAAGGGTCGTATTAGACGGCCTGATCATAAATTGAGCAATTACATCGGAAGACTATTAGGCAGCAAGGGCTGTTTGAACATCATTAGTGATGTCCATGCCGCTCTTGCCTTTAGAATAAAATAATAAAGTATTAACTTACCTTACCCCGTTCCCTGGTGTCCTCGGGCCTTCCCTGGTGTCCTTGGAGGTTTTCTTTGGTGTCCGCAGCTCTGCCTTCTGTTCTGATATCTACACTGACAGGCCAATCTCTACACTGCCACTCAACAAATCTGCTTCAGCCAGTGATTGGCTGGTTGGTCACGGCCTGTCAGTGCAGAGACTGGAACAGAAGAGAGAAGAGCTGCAGAGACCAGGGAAGGCTTCTGAGCACTCCAGGGATGGACTGAGGACACCAGGGAATGGGGTAAGGTAAGTTGGTATTGTACCATTTTATAGTACAGTCATCAGTCGTTGGACGCGCATCACTATTACAAGCCCATTTCATCAGCTGATCGTTCTCACTATTACACAGAGAGATAATTGTCCAAAACAGCTTGATTTGGCCGGTTATCAGTCCCTGTTATAGGGCCCTAAGAGGCACTATAGTGAAAGGGTTGCATAGCAGAGGACATTAATACTATATTGAGGACAACACAGAGGGCTTTTTTTATTATAAGAAGGATATACAATATATCTGCTCGGATCCTGCTCTATAACATGCTGCCTGCAGTGTAAACTGCACATTTAGACTATGTTCAGACATTGTAATACAACAGCTGCTGTTTCACACAACTGTTTGTCTAGGTGTCAGACAACAGCCTCTATACTATGTGTTCCTCCAGTTGATAATGTTTTATCGGCCATAGGAACTTTTTTTTTTTCTACCAATAGAAGTCTGGTGGTTCTATGGGTGTGACTGAAAATCAATTAACCATTGACTTTCATTCACACTACAGCCAGCAGGATGGCCACACAGTGTGTGAACAGTTTATTTTCTGCGGTAGTTGTTTGTCAACTGAGGCCGTAGAAAATAGACATGTTCATTATTTTATACAGCCGCAGTAAACAACAGCCATAGTTGATTTACTGTGTGCACAACAATGGTCGTTGTTCGTGAACTCGGAAATCTACGCCCATTGTGTTCAAGACCACTAGGTTTCCATATTCATTACACGGTGTTAACATAGCCTTAATGTTACTTTTAAAATGGCTTTTTCATCTTGTCCCTAATGTCCAAAGTTTTTCTAAAAGCTGATTTTTATCCAAGATGACGTTGGCCAGGAAACTACATTTCCCATCATTCTTCTCCCTGATTGGCCCTTTTGTATACCCACCCCCTTAGCTTTCTTTTCTGCCCACTGCTGTCATTACTTTTGCACAGTAAACACAAGACTATTTTTTCCCCTCATACTTCCATACTAGCTGATGATGTAGCAGAGCTGACGCATGCATGGTTCCAAAGTTCCATCAAGACACAGTACAGGTACATAATGCCTGCATTCACTGACAGCAAGCAGAGATAGAACTATACCTTTTCATTTTACAGTATTACAGAAACCTAGGCTCAGGGACACATGTAAGTCTATGGAAGCAGCACATTCACTAGCCGTGAACAGGTGCAGATGATGCCTCCTGGGGGCCAGGTTATCAAGTCACTATACAGCTAACCCGGCCCCCAGAGAGGAGATCACACGTACTGTTTCTAGAAAGGGAAAGAAGGGGGGAGCTGAGTGTTGTCAGAGTTGACACAGAGGAGATGAATTTAAACATTCAGAGCAGATAAGAATGAGAAAAAAACTGAGAAAGGGTGCAAGATAGGTTATACATGTATGTTATATGTAGTATAAAGGTAATCATTTTGAGTATTGTTTTTGTTACCCAGATAAACCCTTTAATACTTTCAAAAAGTACACGTGTAGAAAAACACATCATTTATTTATATTTTTCCCAAATCGTAAAACAGGAATATTGTACACAGCAAAATACTTAGCTGAAGATTAATAGATTTTTATTGAAAACAACTTGTCTATCTCGTACAATGAGGTAGAATAATAATCCTAGATGCAAAAAGAAATTGGGGTTCATTCAGCAAGACACTTGTAAATTACAGCACTCTAGAGCACCTTTTATTTCTTTAAAAAACCAAAGGAACAAAGGTAGATTTTTTTAAAAGGTTTCTTTTAGTCCCTGTCATTGAAATATTTTACAGCACTTTTGCTGTCTCCGAGTGTTCCTGAATATAAATACAGCTGTTGAATGTCCTCCTAAACATTTAAACTTTGAGTGCTTTGATATTTCTTCCTCAATACATTTTTGAAAGAAAATCTATATTAAAATGAATACAAGTGTACATATCTGCCTTCATGACTGTATAAACAATGTAGATTGACAAAACATCCATTTACTAGATCTTAGGCTTAAAATAGTGTATTGATAGTTCCATTTCCATTTTTTTTCAGATTTTTAATCTAATATATTATTTATTATCATTACTACTTATTTTTTTTATCACTTACTACTTATGAGGGCCATTTTGGGGGAAACTAAATTTTTAGTTTTCTTAGCTATTGCAATTAAAACAATATACAATTTATATAGGTTTTACATAGTTTTTATTTTCCAATCTCCCAAAAATTTATTTTCCAATCATAAAAAAAAAATTAAAACATAAATGAAGTGCAACATTCAGAGCCTTTTTCTCTTTGAATTTTCCACCTATGGAGCTATATGAGGAATTTTGTGCCATGGTCTGTACTTTACAAAGGTACGACTTTAGTCTGGATTGGACTTTTTGATAGCTTTTTATTCAATTTACAGCAACAATTCACAGTTTCAGAGTACAGAATTTTTTTTGTCTATGCCGTTCACTAGAGATGAGTAAATATACATTAAAAATTAGGCGAAATGCTTTGTTATCTCTGCATTGCACTCATCAGTCTGCTGCCCTTTGCCTCACTGGAGACCATTCATGCCGACCCAGCAATCAGGGCCATGTTGGCATGACGCGGCATATAGTAACAGAGGGTTGCCCAGTCGACCTCCCATTATACCTGCAGGGCCACACTGAAATGTACAGTAACATCTTGGTGCAGCAAAGGGTTAAAGGTTTTTCCAAGATAAATTAAAAAATGACAACCTTTTAGGGACAGTTGTAAAACAATACAATACAGCATTTTTATCTTTCAGATTCCACTCTAGTCTGCCTATGTGCCTCAGTTCATTCTTTTGCATAACATGCTTTCCTGATTCTCCTAAGAACATTCCTTATCACATTGCACCCCTTGTGATTGGTTCCGGTTATCAGAACTAAACCAGTAGAGCATGGGGAGTGTATCATCAGGGTATGTAAACAGAGACACCAAGGAGGACCAAAATGTCAGTGCAGAACACAGCAAGGTGAGTGTACTGTATTCTATAAATTAAAATTCCTAGCAAGCTGTAAAAACGAAATGTAAGAGAAATCTTCGAACAAATGATAAACATGAAATGAGTTAATGCTAACAATGTGTTTAGTTGTAACTGTGTTCAGTTTTGAAATGGGGAGGATGAAATGGATTATATTAATCTCTCTCTCTCTCTCTCTCGCTCTCTTTTTCTCCTTGTATACTTGATACTTGTTTTCAGATACAATAAAGCATTTTCACTAAAATGAACCTGTTAAATACAATCTGTTTTACAATGAACAATATTTTGGTATAATATAATATAAGTCATATATACTACTGACCTCACCATTATAGCACAACACCATTCACTGTATAAAGAAATTGTAATATCATATTCTATTCACTGTATACTAAGGAGACGTGTATAAGTTGGAAATAGATACATAAGCGTACACAGCACTATTCACAATTCCATGACGTATGTAGGGTGGTGATGCCAGTACACAGCACAATAACTATACATCCATAACTGGAAGCAGGTTATGCAGACGCATAGAGAAAGAGTTCTATATTTGTTATGGTCATATATGTGCAGACATACACACTTAATTATAATAAACACACCCACACATGACATTGACAGTGAGTCATGAACCTTATATAGATGGTAGTCGCCAAGATGGAGGGGGTTGGATCAGGGCTGTACAGAAGGTATGAGCCCTATGTCACAAGAAGGATCCAGGGCCTCCAAGGAGAAGGCTGTGTCGCATGGGGAATCCATAACAAGACGAGTGAAGGAAGGAGTGTCACCCAGGACACTGAAGTCAATTAACAGCTGCTGAAAGCTTTCAGGACATTGCAAACAGACCCTTTACTTCATATGAACTATGGACACTAGACTCTAAGGACTGTAAGACATTTCTGTGATATTCATTTCTATTCACTTCAGTAACTTTCATTATTTTTGAAGAAGAAGCAATAAATCTCCATTTTATAAAGAAACCCCTCTGATGTCATCCTACTGTGGCGAGCCATAAACTACAGGTGTGACTCCCATTTTCTACAGAACCACTGTAAAATGGCTATCCACAACATTTGTGCACATAACATGGGACAGCAACATCCCAGCATCCATTTATAAGGAAAAGTGTATTGCACTGCTTTAGGCTATGTTCACACGAAGTGAGTTCTGCAGAAATCATGGGCGTTGTTACAACGAAAGTGATTTCTGCGGTACTTACGTAGTGCTGCAGGCTGAGGTAATCCCGTCCAGAGTGTATACACATAGTATACACTCCATCTGGCGCTGTAGAAAACAAACGTGGTTTTTCTGCGGCCGCTATTCAGTAAATATTGGCCACAGAAAATCCTGTCAGTTCACACAATGGAGCGAGTGGCTCCGGCCGCAGGCTCCATTGTGTGCAGTGGGGAGTTCTGATGCAGTGGTAAAGATCATCCGGCCGGTACTGCAGTAGCGGTCGGGAAGATCTATTCTGAGACCGGCCGTTCCGTGACCCGGCCGGGTCACAGAATGAACGGTCTCCTATTACATGTGACCATAGCCTTTGACTGTACTGAATAACCAGAAATGAACTGCAGGTAAGTAGTAGATACCATGCTTTGATAAGTTTCATCTATATAGTTCTCCTATATACAGTACTGTGACATAGCTGCTCAATTCCTTGATTTGTAAGGATGATAAGGGGGAAAGAATCTTTTTACTATATAAACAGAATCCTCTAGACCAGGGTTTCTCAACCTGCAGTACGCGTACCACAGGGGGTACGTGCCTCGGATTGATGGGGTACACGGGAGGTGTGTGTGTGTGTGTGTGGGGGGACTTTTGCTTTTGGTGCCAGGACACTGCTATCACTCAGCAATGTCCCGGCACCAATTACCGCCATTGCGCTCTACTTCCTTACCCCAGCAGCAGCGTTGTGTGTAGGACAGGGCTTGAAGATGCTGCTGGGGAAAGGAAGGAGAGACTGGACAAATGACAGGAAGCACCGGTAGCAGCACCGCCTGTACCCCACACAGCTCAGGAGATCGATTCCCCCCAGACGCCCCTCCCATCCAATGCCAAATACACCACTCCCTCTCCCCCTTCAACCTCTGTGTACCCCTTAGACCTGCAGCACTGTCTCTCACCTTCCCTCAGCAGCTGCTGTGTGTGGGACGGGACATGGTGAGCTGTCGCTGTGGGTACGTGAGAGCCGGCCCGGCGCTGCAGGTCTGAGGGGTACACAGAGGTTTAATGGGGGAGAGGGGGTGGTGTATTTGCCATCGGATGGAGGGGGGGGTCTGGGGGGAATTGATTACTGAGCGCTCTCCTGAGCTGTGTGAGGTCTGGGGGTGCTATTACCGGAGCTCCCTGTCATCTGTCCGGTCTCTTCTTCCTTTTCCAACAGCATCTTCAAGCCCTGTCCTACACACAACACTGCTGCTGCTGGGGGAAGATGAGAGACCTGGCACTTCAGAAGTAGTGTCTCACCCCCTACTTACCCCCCCTTCACCATCCCCCTCCCTTTACCACCTCTCTGTCTCCTCCTCCATCACTTCTCTCCCCTTCCCCTTCTCTTTCCTTCTCCTACACCTCCTCTCCCTTTCCATGTTCCCCCTTCCTCCATCTCCCCCCTTCACCTCCTCTCTTTGTTTTTCCCTTCACCTCCTCTGTTCCCCCCTCTTTCCACCCCCTTCACCTCCTCTCCCCCCTTCCTCCATCTCCCCCTTCACAATCTCTTTCTGTCTCCTTCACCTCTTCTCTCCCCCTTCCTCCATCTCCCCTCTTCACCTCCTCTCTCCCTCCCTCCTCCATCTATCCCCTTCACCTCCTATTTCCTTGTCCCCCCTTAACCCATCTCCCCCCTTCATATCTGCTCTCTGTCTCCCCCCTTCACCACCTCTCTGCCTCCCTCCCTCCTCCTCTCCCCTTCACCTCTTCTCTCTTTTTTTCATACCTGGCATCAAGAAACATATCTGACTGCAGGGGGCATAACTGGCTAAAGGGGACTTATCTGACTAGGGGCATGTCCGGCTTCAGGGGGCATACATGGCTAGGGGCATGGGACATATCTGGCCATACCTAGCCGAAAGGGGTGTATGTGGCTCCAAAGGATGTATGTGGCTGCAGGGAACATATCTGGCTCCAGGGGCATACACAGCTGAAAGGGACATACCATTACCTGTCTGTGCTCCAGCCTACTTCTGTGGCCCCTTGACAGTCACTCAGCCAGTCAGTGCACTGTCCTGTTGCAGCCACTGATTGGCTGAGCAGCCATTAGGGATCTGCAAGACTGAGAAGCAGGTGGGAGCACGGGAAGGTAAGCAGGATCTATTGAAGGCCCGGTGGCTAATTAGTGTAATAGGCAGTGGCTACATTCTCACAGCGTTGAGCCATAGGCCATAACAGTACATAGTATGGCAGCAGATTTCTATGTGAAACGTACGTGTGAATCAACCCTAAGGCAATGTTTATAATCGATCACATCCTTGGGGGTACTTGGCTGTAGCACCTTGTCGCATGGGGATACTTGGCTTGAAAAGGTTGAGAAACACTGCTCTAAACTGTTGGAGATAAGAGAAGCAGTAATTAATATGGGTATGCATCTCATTGTTGGGGTGCTTATTAAAGCCTGTTAAGATAACAGGTCTGTGGTGATAGGACCACTATGAGAAACAAGCAGAAAGGAACAGTTAGGACTACAATAACCAAAACTTTATCAAAATTAAGGTCATTTTTCTTTTAAAAGATGAAACAATGGTGACCTAATGTTTGTAGTCTATAGTCAATACAGAGATTTTATCTTTGATCTATGGTATGTATAGCCAAAACTGTATCTGTTAACGAGAATACCCTCTATTGTGTATCTAGGGGGAAGAAGCTTTCAACAATAATGTATGTTCAATCTGTTTTAATCTGTATTAATGAGAGGTTCCGACATATACAAAATAGAAATAATTCACAGTATCCAAGATTCTTTACTGTAAAAGCAGTGAGAATACAATGCACTTGAAAAGTCTTCAGACTTTCACTTTTTTCACATTTGGTTTTGTTGTGGCCTTGGGTAAATAAAAACAATCAATTTTCACCCATTATTCTGCACTTACTATGTCATAATGAGCATGTTAAAACAGAATTGTCACATTTTGTATTAAAAAAGGAAATATTGTAAGTATTCACATCTCACACTTTGACACTTGAATTTTAGCTCTGGAGGCCGCAGCTACTCCTTTGCCTTGTAGAATGAATAAACATTGTGCCAATGTTAAACCCAGCCCTCTCCCCTCCACACACACCCCCAGGATTAATTTTTATTTTTTCACTTTTGGCTTTTCCTTCTCTGGTTTAAAAGGCCATGGTGCTTGCATTTATCTACCTACAGACCCACACAAGCTCTTATTTTTTTTGTGACAACAATTGTACTTTCCAATGGCAGATTTAATTTTTCCATAAAATATACTGTGAAATCGATGTGAAATCGATTTGCGTGGTGAAATTGAAAAAATGGTAAAACTGTTCATATTCCTCAAGTCAGTATGATTACAATGATATGTAACTTGTATAACTTTTATGTGGGAGGAAGGAGTGATGACCCCCCAGCGACACAGTCTCGCCGGACCACAAGCCACGCTTCTTGGACCGCCACCTGGTCTTGGTATCCGGTGCCTCATCCCCCACATCTACAGTGTGGACGCCATCACCACACCCGGATCTGCGCTTCCAGGCAGGCGCAGCCTTACCAGTACATCTATTCCTGCAGCTCCCATTGTCATCCGTTACACAGACCCCTAGATAAAGGTGCCTTCACCGAAACGTCGGATTCTGTCTGTGGCTACCATTGTTATAAAATAAATGATGCACAAAAGCACTTGCATTTGAATACTCTAGACTACCTTGTCTTCATTCTCGCAATTGAACCAGTGGATTACTATACATTACATTGGAATACTATATATTGTATAACTTTTATTTTACCTGACTGCTTTTAAAAAATTAAAACCTTTTAAAAAATAAATAAATAAATATATTTAACATTGCTCTATGACCATGCTTATAACATTTTTTTGATATATGGGGCTAAGTTTTTTTTGTGCCATGATCTGTACTTTCTATCAGTACCTTATTTGTGTTCATGCTACTGACTTTTTTTTATTACTTTTATTACATTTTTCTGGATTTGATGTGACCAAAAAATCTGCAGTTTTGCACTTTGGTATTTTTTGCGCTTACGTTGTTTACCATGCAAGATTAGGAATGTGATAATTTAATAGTTTGGCAATTACACATGCATCAATACCAAATATGTTTGTTTATTTTATTTTCAGTTATAAAAGGGGAGTGATTCAAACTTTTATTAGGGGAGGGGATTATTTATTAATGAAAAAAACTCCCCCCTGGTTTAAATTTTAGTCCCCCTGGGGAACTTTTATTATTGCTGCACTGATCTCTTATAGAGATCAGTGCAGTATGCTTAAAACAGCACTGATCAAAAAGATCAGTGCTGTATAGCTCTGGGCTGCTGCAGCCTAGATCTATGGATTACCCGTGGATCGCCTGTCTGTGATTGCATCGCAGGGCGAGGGGGGGGCTATCCCCCCACTAGACACCAGGGATGGGGAAAAAGAACCATTCAAAAGCTGTTAGTTTTGCTAATTAGCCCATTGTCTGATGAAACCAAGATTGAATGTTTTGGCCTTAATACTAAGTGTCATTGTGGAGGAAACCAGGTACTGCTCATGACCTGCCCTATACCATCCCTACAGTGAAGCACAGTACTGGCAGCATCATGCTATTGGGGTGTTTTTTTAGTGGCTGGACAGGAAGAATGGTCAGGGTTGAGGGCAAGCTAAATACAGCAAAGTACAGAGAAATTCTTAAAAGAGTTATCCAGGGTAAGAGAAGCATAGCTGCTTTCTTCTGAAAACAACAACACATCTGTCCTCAAGTTGTTTGTGTGTGCTATTCCACGTACAATATACACACAGTAGCTGCTATTCCACACACAAACTGAGAACATGAGTGGCATTGTATTTGGAATTAAGTCTTTTTCTAATCATGTATAAACCCTTTCATGAAAACCTGATCTAAAATGCTCTCAGGCTCACACTGGGCTGAGTAAAATTAACATCAATTACCCAACATACTACAATTCCAGCACCTTATATAATTCTCATTCAAAGGACCATCAATAAAAAAAAGGATTTTAGAGAAAATGGAGATATAGGGTAAAATAACACAAAGGGTACCATTCACAAAATTCACAATAATTTTGGGCTTCTATGTCTTCACTAAACTATGCATAGGTTATTTAATTAGACAGAGACTTACTAAAACTTAAAATAATTTCCTGCTTGCCCCAAGTGCAGTGTCTCAGAGTCCACTGTCTTTTTATATCAAGTATAGGTTTTTTTATCCTGTATATGCGTATGCACTACGATAGATAACTATAGTATGCTACTTCTGCCACTTAGTGTCACTGTTCTGCAGTACACTACTCAGGTTAATGAGTTTATGAATGATTCTGTATTTTAACATATCCCAGCGTGTTCTGTATACTATCCAAGACCCAATCCATGTCAAGGCTATCTTGCACAATACCCTCCCATCACACACAGCCTATCAGAGGCCTTAGACCCTGTCAAAAGATGGGTTCCCCCCAATCTCAGAGCTCCCAAAGGATGTAAGTGAGTTTCAGTTTCAGTTAGTCTGCAGAACTGCGGAGAAGAAAGTATATACTAGTCAAGTATCCACAGAGTGAGTTATCTAGCGATTACAAAAGAGTTCCAGAGCTAGCCGTGTCTGTCTAGAATACCTTTAAGAGAATGAAAGAGATAGGGATAACTTATCCACACAGAGGCACTGTAGGAGGAGTAAAAGAGAAAGATTTTCTAAGAAAAAGTTGAGTTAAGACAGCAGTCACCTAAGAGCAGCATTCAAGCCGAGAATCTGCTGCATGAGGCTAGTGTTCCTAAATGGTTGCCCGGATAACAAGCTCACCCAGTTTTGCGGCCTGTATTAGCTGCAAGTAGTACAGGTTTCTAAAGGATAAGAAACATGCTGACTGGCTAAGAAGGCTTGAAATGTAACATCTCAAGCCACGTCAGACCAGTCAGTGGCCCTAGGAAGCCAGGAACCGGAGCGACACCATGAATGAACTGAGGAGGTAAGAGGACACCATTGTCATTCTCCACCCCCTCCCCGGGCATAGGCAGATCGCACAGCCCCAATGGTTACTGTAATGTCAGGAGGCTTCCCCAAAGCCTCCTGTGTCACAGCTATGGAAGATGATGAGGTAAGCTTTACCTATTATTGACATATTGCATTGCAGTGCAGATCAGCACTTGGATTGCGAGCATAATTCGTTTCAGGACCATGCTTGCAATCCAAACCCACTCTTAAACCAAAGCAAATGTTGCCATAAGGAAATCACTGAAATGCAGAAAATTGGTTCCACACCCGAATATTAATGATTTTTCATTCTGAATAACATGTAAAACCATGCCCAGACTGATAATCTGGCAGGCCGGGCAAATGCCGGTGGGCTGCCCAGATTGCCAGTCTCTGGGGGCTGCCTGTGCTGTAAAATTAAATGCTGCATTTAAAGGGAAAAACAAGTAACAGGCAATGCTGTGGCCACACCCAGTACTGCCTATTCAGCTTCTGAGGACCCCACTGCAGGACTGAGGGCGGCTGCAAGACATTTCCTGTCTCAAATTGCACTCAGTGATCACACACCATTGGAATGAGTGTGTGCTGTACAGGTAATGCTGTGCTGACAGCTTGACCCCAGGAGGAGGAGATCTTCTGACCAGATGTACATATGTAACTGTATGTGTCTCTATGTATGTATGTGCCTGGGTGTATATACAGTATATATATATATATATATATATATATATATATATATATATATATACACTACCATTCAAAAGTTTGGGGTCACCCAAACAATTTAGTGTTTTCCATGAAAAGTCACACTTCTTCATCACCATACGTTGTGAAATAAATAGAAAATAGAGTCGAGACATTGACAAGGTTAGAAATAATCATTTGTATTTGAAATAACATTGTTTTTACATCAAACTTTGCTTTCGTCAAAGGATCCTCCTTTTGCAGCAATTACAGCATTGCACACCTTTGGCATTCTAGCTATTAATCTGTTGAGGTAAGCTGGAGAAATTGCACCCCACGCTTCTAGAAGCAGCTCCCACAAGTTGGATTGGTTGAATGGGCACTTCTGGCGTACCATACGGTCAAGCTGCTCCCACAACAGCTCAATGGGGTTAAGATCTGGTGACTGCGCTGGCCACTCCATTACCTATGATAGAATACCAGCTGCCTGCTTCTGCTGTAAATAGTTCTTGCACAATTTGGAGGTGTGTTTAGGGTCATTGTCCTGTTGTAGGATGAAATTGGCTCCAATCAAGCGCTGTCCACTGGGTATGGCATGGCGTTGCAAAATTGAGTGATAGCCTTCCTTATTCAGAATCCCTTTTACCCTGTACAAATCTCCCACCTTACCAGCACCAAAGCAACCCCAGACCATCACATTACCCCCACCATGCTTAACAGATGGCGTCAGGCATTCTTCCAGCATCTTTTCATTTGTTCTGCGTCTCACAAACGTTCTTCTTTGTGATCCAAACACCTCAAACTTGGATTTGTCCGTCCACAACACTTTTTTTCCAGTCTTCCTCTGTCCAATGTCTGTGTTCTTTTGCCCATCTTAATCTTTTTCTTTTATTGGCCAGTCTCAGATATGGCTTTTTCTTTGCCACTCTGCCCTGAAGCCCAAAATCCTGCAGCCGCCTCTTCACTGTAGATGTTGACACTGGTGTTTTGCGGGTACTATTTAATGAAGATGCCAGTTGGGGACCTGTGAGGCGTCTGTTTCTCAAACTAGAGACTCTAATGTGCTTAGCTTCTTGCTTAGTTGGGCAACGCGGCCTCCCACTTCTTTTTCTTCTCTGGTTAGAGCCTGTTTGTGCTGTCCTCTGAAGGGAGTAAACAATCCTCCAAAGAAAAAAAGAGACCCTTTGTGTACTAGTATAAACCAAAATAAACTAGATTCTTATGTAATAATCCATACCTTTATTATCTATAATCATGTATAACAATGAAATCGCAGTAAAAATCAGAGAACCACACATGGAAAACAACAACCCAGGAAGAGAAGCTAAGGGTAACCTCATGATACAGGCTGCATAATGCTGTAAAGTAGTGGATAAAGACTAACCTTCGCACAAGTCACCATGAAAAAATGAATAAATATCTAATCTTTCTAATAGATGAAATCATGAATGCAATGTATATACAGCTGTCTCTAATAAAGTGACTGGTGCTATATAAATAAATAAATAAAGCAAAGTGCAGAGCATACCCATCACACAGTATTACTGCTGTCCTGGGTTTGGCGGCATCCAGGACGAGCAGTAATACTGTGTGATGGGTATGCTCTGCACTTTGCTTTATTTATTTATTTATATAGCACCAGTCACTTTATTAGAGACAGCTGTATATACATTGCATTCATGATTTCATCTATTAGAAAGATTAGATATTTATTCATTTTTTCATGGTGACTTGTGCGAAGGTTAGTCTTTATCCACTACTTTACAGCATTATGCAGCCTGTATCATGAGGTTACCCTTAGCTGCTCTTCCTGGGTTGTTGTTTTCCATGTGTGGTTCTCTGATTTTTACAGCGATTTCATTGTTATACATGATTATAGATAATAAAGGTATGGATTATTACATAAGAATCTAGTTTATTTTGGTTTATACTAGTACACAAAGGGTCTCTTTTTTTCTTTGGAGGATTGTTTATATGTTGTTGAGACTGTGTTGGTTACAGGTATTTCAGTAGCTCTATTGAGAATGGAATAGCCTTCATTTATAAGAACAAGAATAGACTGTCGAGTTTCAGATGAAAGTTCTCTTTTTCTGGCCATTTTGAGCGTTTAATTGACCCCACAAATGTGATGCTCCAGAAACTCAATCTGCTCAAAGGAAGGTCAGTTTTGAGCATGTGTGAACATGTTTGCACAAGGGTTTTCTAATCATCAATTAGCCTTCTGAGCCAATGAGCAAACACATTGTACCATTAGAACACTGTGATAGTTATTGATACTGTAAGTGATAGTTGCTGGAAATGGGCCTCTATACAGCTATGTAGATATTGCACCAAAAACGAGACATTTGCAGCTAGAATAGTCATTTACCACATTAGCAATGTATAGAGTGTATTTCTTTAAAGTTAGGACCAGTTTAAAGTTATCTTCATTGAAAAGTACAGTGCTTTTCCTTCAAAAATAAGGACATTTCAATGTGACCCCAAACTTTAGAACGGTAATATGTATATATATATATATATATATATATATATATATATATATATATATATGCGTGAATGTATACTTGAGTGCTTGTGTCTCTATGTGAATATGTGACTGTATATATGAGACTGTGTATGGTCGGTATGTCATACATATAGAGAAAACCCACAGTTTTTTTTTTACTGGGGGTGGGGGTTTCTTATGATATTTTGTAGGGGTTGGTAGGGTGCTTTGTATGCCAGGGCTGCTTTTTAGTCCCAGTCTGGACATGTGTAAAACTAATGAAACAAACATTTATAAACAGCTGAATATATGATATTATAAATTACTGTACAGTATAGTAATCAGCATGTGGAGTATAAGGTATATTATGTGCATAAACCTGAAAACACAGCAGAAGTTTGTACATGCAGGATGGAATTGCAGATCCCCATAATGCAGTAGCACAGTACAAAAAGGTTGAATAGAGAAGCAGGGCTGCTGCCAGAGATCTGTGTGTTCACATGTCAGCAATGGGGAAGGGTGGGGGGTGGGGGTCTTCAGCATGGACAAATCAGGACTGACAGAGACTGCAGGAAGCATGAATGAATGAACATGACATATATGGGCACATAAATACAGCGTGCAGCTATGAAGAGGTTTCCTCCACAGTCCTGTCTCCTAATGTAAGCCCCAGTCTGACGTGGATTTGCTATGATTTGGAAGGAGAGAAGCAGACCATGCCCCTCCCCAACTTTCCCTCCCACCCAGTAAAGGGAACTCTAAAACCAAAGAAATGCTCTTAAACCAAGTCACTATTTTGAAAAACTGTGAGCTCTTCTTTCAAAAACCTCTCAATCCAAGTTACTGTTAAACCAATGTACCACTGTATATAGACACAAGATCCCACATAGCCCCTAATAAAATAAAAAATTAAACATATTTAGCACTAAAGATGAGCAAATTTACAGTAGGAATGAAGCAAAGCGCTTTGTTCCTATTGACATTCTGCTTATTAGGCTGTGCGGCTTTAAAGTCTGCTCCACTCTGTGACGCTCCTCCCCGGGTGCTGGAATAAAAGCTGGATCCAGTCCTGGATAACAGCCCTCAGCCTGATGAGCAGAATGCCAATAGGAACAAAACGCTGCTTTTCCTTACTACTGAAAATTTGCTAATTGCGCCATCCATAACGACACTCACCAACATCAAGGGTGTTTCCACGAACACCTCAGATAGCAGTAATAGAGAGAGCCCCAGGGTAACTACAAGTACCATCAATAACCGAGGTGTAGCCCACTCGCAACCTCTACAGCAGACCCCCAGAAGTAAAATCATAGGGGGATTATTTGGACGGCTCATGAAAAGACCTCTCTGTCACGTCACTTCTTCCCCGCATAATCTAGTCTGCCCCAGCTTCCACCTTCAGGTCTCTGTGCTAGGCCCCCTTGGGTGTAAAAAAGTGCCAGTACTGGTGTTGCCACTTCCAGATTTCTGTTCTAGGCCCCTCTAGGTAAAATATATTGCCCCTAATGGTTGTCAGGATCAGTGGAGGTGAGCCCACTGTCACAAGCATATCCTCTGTTCCTCACAAAATACTCCTGATGGTGGAGATAGGCTTTCCCAGAGGATATGTGAGGTTGCTACCTCTTGAGATAGATGAAACACATGACTGCTGGTCCAAGCAGATCAGATGGAAAGGGTAAACCACTCAGGTTGCCAAACAGACAGTACAGGCAAATGTTTGCACTTAGTACATACCCGATACAGGCAACAGGTGGAAGTGACAGATACTGGGGACAAAGACACAGGTGAAGGTGATGCTACCAAAGGCTGGGTGAGGTTCCCACCGAGGATGAGAACAAGCAGGAATACAGGAACCAACTGGGAGTGCTGGACCAGACAAAAGAAGCACTAGGACATGGGAACACCACAGTGGGAACACAGAGACCAAGCAAGAAAGTGCAGAAACACTGTATCAGGAACACAGGAATGCTTTAGCAAAGCAAACACAGAAACACCTTAGCAGGACCAAAGGACCTTGATGCTCAGGAAGAGGACATGTGCAGGAAGCCTCCTTAAATAGTTAAGGCACTGAGCCTTAACTCTAAGAAGGATGTGCGTGCACCCCCTATAATCTATACTGCATACGGAGATGACACATGCTGCTCCATGCGGCTAGGCCCAAAGGCTAGCAGCGGTGAGTGAACACATGGTAGCTGGGATGCCCAACGCTGTTACTTCTGCTACTGACAGCTTTAGTGCTGTAACCTGTGTCAGATATTGTAACGGCAGTAGTCATGGATCTGCTTTACCACCAATAGTGATGGAGTAAGCTGCATCAGGAAATGAGGTCTAAGGGGCTGCTGTTTTTATCAGCACCCACTGGAAGGTGGGCTGGACTTGTGGCAGGTGATCCCCTGGTCATTACCCCTGGCATAGCTTGCTAGCAGTGGTGCGCAAGGTGCAGCAGGAGACACATAGGCAGACAGGCTGGATTGCAGCAGAACTCACAGCTGGAATTTGGGCAACAGTTAGAGAGGGCAGGAATCACAGGCAGGAAAGCTGGGACCACTATGCAAGGTTGCAATAGCAGAGTCTTCAACAGGAGAGCTAAATAAAGCAAGGGTTTAAATAATGAAAGTCTGCAAGCTGCAGCCAATCAAGGGTGCACTGGCCCTCTAAATCTAAGTAACCGGCAAGCACGCACCGACAGGGGGGGAGAGGAGCAGGGGCAGGAATACGGATCCATGAGTTGCCCCACAGACCCAGAGAGATGGCTGTGGCCATGACATATATGGTGAACGTGAAATGCCTGCTTGGCACTATGAAATTTTGCCTTTTTTTTCACTGTAATAGCTCCTCCTGCCGCTCGAACCTATGCAATCCTTCTCCTATTATGAAAAATGGGATTCATTTTGGTTTGGTTCGAAGCAAACCCGAACTTCGTTTTGACCCATTCGTAACTTCTTCCCCCTGGGCCGCTGCCGCAGCCTTCCTGACGCTTGCTCTCGGTAGTTGCACACGTTCTTAAGTGTGACAAATTATAAATTAAAAAAATGTACCTGTAGCTTAAAAAAACTATAAAAACACTCATTTCATATCCACATTAAAATCATTATAGCAGAGTATTAAGGGTAATGTACAGAATGTCTATGAACTTTCTGTGAAACTAACACAGTCTTTAGAATTTTTTTATGTCTTTGGAATTACAAAATTAAAGATATGTTTACTGTATTTTAAAGGTCCTCATCTGAGTAAAGTATTCTGACTGGGTCTGTCTATTAATCACCATGCCATCTTCTCTGCAGGATGGCCAACAATAGGCTCCTTGACATACTGTATATTATTCAAATTTGACTTGCTGCAAACCAGTGATTAAAACATAGCATTAGATATGATGATATGCAGTTCTTGGTAGAAGGTAAACTAAAATTTAGTGGTATATGCAAAGAAAACATGGTATACCCCAATCAATGTCTTCCTCTGTCACAATGTCTAAAAGGCAAATAGAAAACCAGCACTAGATATTACTAAAACTGTACCCAAAGAACTAGAAGGGTCGTTTAGCCTTTATGACATCACTGCTTGATGACGGTATGTTGGGTTTTACCATCAATATCAAATTCAAAGTGCTCAACCACTAAAAGAGTGTAATAATTTAATTTTCATATCTTTCTGAGCATTTTTAGCAGGCGTGAGCCGAGTGTTTTATATATTTAGGCTTATTCAAAGAAAACAACATTAAAATACGATGTATTTCAAACGCAATAATGCCTTCTATGATGTGTTTTGCTTCACAAATTGTTTTAGGTCTAACACTTTTTTTTTGCTTGCTCCTTTGTCTCCTTACATTTCACACATCCTCAAGTACAAATGTTTTCTCATTTCATGTTTCCTTTTTCCTATCTTTTCCTGTTTTCCCCAGCGCCTTTACTTCATCCATATTTATACACTTCACAAAATCTCAACAACTTTATTTTTATTTTTTTATGACCTTCCATTCACCTCAGATGTAGGTTTAATAGACACCAAGGTTGAATTCAAGCGGGAACATCTACTTATATAGATTGACTTCACACAAATGTACCTAAATTCCATTCTCATTTTTCAGAACATCCCCCAGGGCTCTTCTTTTGCTTTAAGCAATTTTAGGATTTTGTGTTAAACATCCTGGGACGTATCACGGTTTATTTTTGCTTTTTGGAGTAGTAAATGTCTTCACAGACAAGTTTCAATTTTTGAAATGTCATTAATAAAGATAAAATGTGTGTTTTTTCACTCTTGAAACATTTTTGATTCATGATTAAAAGTAAACAAATAAAAAGAAAAAAATCAAGTACAGGGAGGATTATCTGTCACTTTATTCAATATACAAAGCTTAGATGATAGCGTGCTAACAGTCACCTGGCTGAAGCTACACTTATTTTCTACTGTCAGCTGTTCTAGAGAGGTGTGCATAGTTTTCCCTTAGCATCTTTTCATGTCAGAGATTCTTTATGTCTTATGGGAAATTTTGAAGTTAATGATGTGACTAAGTAGCAAGTTGACCTTCCTAATAACAGATGGATTACTTTCAGACAAGATAAACATCATGTTCACTTGACATAAGTAATGCAGTAATCCAGTAAAATGTGCAGCATAAAAATACTTGTCTCTAAAAACCCTTTGCTCCGTTTCAATGTCACCTCTTCCCCTCAAAGGTCACTCGTGATGATAGATCAATACACAGAAATTACATAATTTTCTTTTTTTTGCAAAAATAGCATTTTCAGACCGAAAAGTACAGAAACAAATCCAAGTGAACGAAGCAACCTACTTCAATCACGTCTGCTGTTGTCCATTAATTGCTTTAGAAAGTCACAATATTTTATCCATCTTCGTTATATCTTCTGTGTAAATGATGCTGCAAGATAGAGTGAAGCTGAGTGAAACATAAAAGCTTGTTTTGTTAGGACCCCTGCTGCCTGCAAGGAGATCAAAGCTCAGGAGGAGGCTGGAAAACAGCCGAATACACTGCACAAAAACATGGCCTGTGGCAGCTGCTCTGGGCACACTCTCATAACACATGTGTACCTTTCTGACTCAACCCTTCCAAGTGAATCATGGGAGCTGGTTACCTCTCACTTCCCTTCATTATTTTAACCGCAGTCACTGAGGAGATGTAGGTTCCATCCATCACAATGCACAAATTCACAGTGCACAGATTCAGCATAGGCCTAATTAAAGCTTTTCCTTTCATTTGTGGAGATAATTAGACTTTCATCTCACCAGGAAGCTTCTGAAAGATCTATTTCTTTCTTCAATAAAAGCTACATCAAACAAAGCAGATTTTAATCGCCTTTTCTTTGGGGCATAAGTCAATAATGTAAGATGTTATGGGTAACAAAGATATGTGTGCTCATGCACACACAATAATAATAATAATAATTATGAAATCTTAATTAATATTGTTTAATTAACGTAATATTTGTCAACACTGCATTATATTTTTTTTATTAGTGATTGTTTTTGAAATGTAAAAATGTCTATTGCCCAATTCTTTTTAAAACTTCATTTGTATTTCATTGACACCTGTTTGCTGTTCTGTAAAGGAGATGTCAGCACAATAAATGCTAGCAGTTCAAGAACTTAGAAGGCTAAAAGGACTAAATGGCACGAAATGAAGATTACACTTCACGGTCTCAGTCAGAATTAAATAGAAAAAGTTTTTAAGTCTTTTGACAGAAGACTTCATTGCGACTTTTTCTGTTTTCCTCATTTTTAAGTTTACAATACTTTTTAAGTTCTGCAATACTTTGTTGCTTGATGCACTTGTAAAGAACAAAGACAAGATTAAAAATCAAACAAACAAATGCGTATGCTTTAAAATGTTGGTTTGCGGAAATAAGAACATGCTACTTTTAATTAAAACATGGATTTTGGGGTTAGCCCAAGAAGAGGAATGCTTAAAAGAATATCATTTGCTCTGAATTCACTAATATATGGACTGGAATTTGAATGGCTGAAATGCAGCAGATAATTGCCCTATGAGTAACGAGTAACCCAGCTAACTTGTGTGGTGATTGGCTGCTAGATTTTGGCAGACAGCTAAGGTAGCTTTACCTTAACGGTACATTTACACATACAGATTTGCTGCATGCCAGCTGAAAAAAATGTGCAATGACTCTACACCAACACTAACCAATGTATATACAATCAGTTAAGCTCCCTTTTGCGAATATCTCAATGAGTATTCATAAAAACAGTCATTTGGCTAAAAAATTGGCCCATGTAAAATTGGTATTGATCAGGCAACAAGCTGGAAAACACACTTGTTGGCTGACCACATCTTTTGTAAAATCTATAGTTATCTGCCACTCATGAATGTTAATGATACAGTCATTCTTCATGTGACCCAGCAAACAGCATGAATGGTGCCTTGTAAAGCCCCACAGCGGGCTGTGTAAAAAAAAGATCAAATCGGCACATGTGAACATAACATTATAGTTAAAGGAAAGAAAAATACGGACAAAAGTTATGGTGCTGCCTTTTGTGAATTCTCTACATACAACATAGTAATAAAAATAGTAATTTAGTATGCAATAAGCACTTACTGGATAACGTGTTTTGGGGAGCACCCTTACTGAGTGCTGGATATAAATACATGTACAAACAGCTTTGCATGGTTCACTATAGTAATGCTTCATAAATGTGAGAAGCTTTTGATGCAGCATGTTCTGGGAGCCAATAGAAAGTGGGGGTGTTGTTTTCAACTTCCAATAGGAATGCAATTCACTGGGAGAATAAGGAGACCTCTATTGTAGCACTAATATCTGGAGGAAAAAGCGTCTGATACTGCCGGACAATAGCTGTCATGCTGTCTGGAGTGTCACTGGATGGGAGAATGGAATAACCTGTTGCCAAGCGATGCCTCCCAATGCCTTCCCAAAGAGCCCACCCTTGTATCAGGGTGGTTTGGTGATCTCCTCACTGGGAGGCACCCCTGGGCAGCAGGTTTTCCTTCTCCGGAGGGATATCTGGCTATTCCCGTGTTTTGATACTCACAACTGAGGCTTCATGGACCCCTTTATTTTTCATATTAAAATTTATAGGGGGCAATGTATGAATGGAGACTCTTGAGTGAGTACTTCATTGGATTTTTTTCCCCACTGGCCTCCCTGAGATCAGTGATTGCTGTGTTTTGTTGATTCTACAGTCAAGCCAGCAGATTGAATAAATGATTTTGCACCTGCATGCCCTACTATAGCTGCTTAACCTTTTTGTCTAACTTTTTGGCTAACTCATCCCAGTTGTTCCAACCTGGGGCATGTACTCCTGGAATGGGCTACTCCATGTTCTCTTCCAACATTGTCCAATTCTGTCTTCTATACTGTTAGTACAGGTGTTTCCTCACTGTAAAGTCATTGCAACATGAGCCAAGGTTGCTAGAACCCCCTACAGTCGAGTGCTTGCTATTTGGACACGTATACTTTGAGCAGTCCATCTTGTCACCTGTAACTAAGTCAAAGCCCGCCAAAAGTGTTCTCTAAAAGACTTTTTTTTTTAGGACCACGTGTTTTCCTACTCAGTCCACTTTCTAAAGCAGTACTTCTTAGCACCTTAAAGGGAAAACTGAAAAAACAGAGTCTCAAGCTAAAAACTGTAACTTGTGAACAAGGACTGTGCATTACAATGGCTGTGCCTTCAAGAGACTGTGCAGTAAAGTTCATCATTCTGCAGTTATCCCCAATCCTTGTGTTTGTGTCTTGTACAATAACACCATAGGAGGTGATAAAATAAACACTTCAATGGGTGTGTAATAACACTTCAGTGGGTGTGTAATAAGTCCCAAAGAGAGCTAACTACCACTTCAAACCCCATGACAAGTGCCACAGCGGTACCATAACTCCCCAGCCCCTGTCAATAACACCTGCAGCCCCTGGGTCACCACACATCTATTTGTTTGAACAGGGCCGGCCTTAGGGTAAATAGCGCTCTGTACGAAACCTTTTTTTCGGCGCCCCCCATAAGGTAACATAAAGCTCCTTCAGCCTCCCACCCCTCCAGACAACACCCGACCTCCGCCATACACACAACTATCCCCCCAGCCATTCACACAACTACCCTTCTGCCATACACACATACCGCACCATCCACACAACTACCCTACCCCCCAGCCACACACACAACTACTCCTTCCCCATTTACACAACTAACCACCAGCCATAAACACATCTACCCCCACAGCCATACCAATATCTACCCCCCAGCCATATACAAAACTACCACTCCAGCTCCCCACACAAATACCACTCCCACCTCCCCACACAACTACCACCTCCAGCCCCCCAAATAATTACCACCCCCAGCTCCCAACACAACTACCTCCCTCAGTCCCCCAAAACTACTTCCCCCAGCGGCCCACCCAACTACCACCCCCAGCTCCCCACCACAACTACAGCCACCGCAAGAGCGGACCGCATGTCCCCTTACTGATTGGCTGGATGTGCACGCAGGGGAGAAGAGGAGCTAACCACTGCGGGAGAAGGGCGGCCAGGAACGCTTTGGCAACAGAGCTGGTTTTAGACAAGGTGTGGCCCTGGGCAAAATGAAAAGTGCGGCCCCAAATGCTAAAATATTGTACCAGCAACAAGGTCACAGTCATTTTATTCAGAAATGGTGTGACATAGCCTCCTTAGCCTCTAAACCAATTACATATTTCCTATACACACAAATTTTAAATATTCTACATACAGTACCACTGTACCAAGAGCAAATGTGACTGCCGTAGAGCGATAAATTATCACTAGAGATGGGCAAATTTACAGTACAAAGCGAATCACTTTGTTAGCTCGGCAATCTGCTTATCACCATGCTGCTCCACCCTGGGTCCGTGTCACTCCACCCTGGGTGCCTGGAAAAGCTGCATCCAGTCCTAGGAAACCAGCTATTCTCCCAGCTATTCCAGGCACTCGGGGAGCAGGCTGAAAAGCAGATTGCCGAGCTAACAAAGCGATTCACTTTGTACTGTAAACCCGCTCATTTCTATCACCTCCATATTGTTACTGAACAAAGTGCACAGAACAGATAAAATTGCTGTGTCATGACATAATGCCATGATCACTCAATAATAACTCAGTAATACCACTATAACGGTCCACTGCCCAAACACCAATATGCTTCCCATAAAGTAACCATGAGTAATGGCCAGAGGTGAATGGGATTCCAAATACAGTCGTGTGAGCTGTCTATGTTTTTTCTGTAGCTCCCACTAATGTCTATGGCAGTGGAGAAGAGACAGGCACCAGAACAAGACAGATAGAGGACATTACATGCTAATAACATGGAGGGGTGGCCATATAATAACAGTGGATTGATGGTATGGGTACAGGAGCTGTGTACGACTATCACTTATGGGTGTCAACCAGGGGCGTAGCTAGGGGTTCAGCCTAGCGGAGTGAGTCTCAGTGGGCCCCCAACCGATTATGTTACCCATAGGGAACCTCAGTAAATGACAATGTTTTCTGAATAATGAAGGGTATTTTCTACTACTTTATTCATAGGGAAAATTAAAGGGGTTATCCAGCACTGCAAAAACATAGCTGCCTTTTTCCAGAAACAGCGCCACTCTCCTCCAAAGCTTGGATGTGGTAGTGCAGCTCAGTTCCACTTAAAGAGAATGGAACCAACAACATAGAGGAAGCTGTGGTGCTGTTTTTGTTTCCTAATTAGCCATCCATAGATTCTTCTATCTCTTTATCTCATATCTATCTGTCTAATATCTATTGGGCAGCATGAGGATACACCATAGCTGACGGTCAATGACCAAATTAGCAACATCCAAAGGGGATACCCGCAATACTAATAGAGTAAATGTATAGTACAAATGCTGGGTAATAACAATAAATAGTCCCATTCAGTTTGTATAAACAAAAAAGCCAGACTACTGTACATAACTAAATGGAATAATTAATTTACTAATTCATAGAAACAATACCTGACAATACATTAAAAATGTAGGAGAAATCAGCCCCGATAATCATGGTGTACAGGGTATATGAGAGCAGCCAATTTATACCTCCATGTAGTATATAGACCCAATTTTAGCCCTCGTGTAGTTCACAGGGTCCCTCTATGTTCTCATATAGTAAAAAGGCCACCATCTATACCCTAACATAGTAATTATCCCCCCTTGTTTCTCCATATAGAAGATAGACCCTCCCTGTGCACCTCCATATAGGATTGATGCCCCTCTGTAGTTAGGCCTTCTGTGCCCCAATATAGTAATTATTTCCCTCTGTTTCCATGTAGTAGTACTTAGAGCCCTCTGTGCCCTCATATAGAAGTTAGCTTCCCCTCCGTGCATCTATCGAGCATTTAGACCCCTCTGTGCAGGCAACCCCCTCCAAAAAAAAAAAAAGGTAGTATCCTCCATGTAGGCATCCCCTACAACTCCATATCATATACATAATCCTTCTGGTATGTATTCCCAATGTAGCCACCCCCTTCCCCAGCAGTAATCTTGCTGGTAGTTAGACACCCTCACCATTGTGAGTAGACTGTACCTCCAAATTAGATACCCCCTTTTCAGTTAGCCAGTACATCCCATACCCCAACTACCATAAATAACATCTTTCCCAGGAGTTAGCCCCACCCACCCACATAGGTCTCCTCCTCCATAATTAAGGGAAAAAAGCCATTGTTCCCTGCTGTGCAGTGGTACAGTACTGTAATCTTATGAGTCAACCCTCTCCCTGCTCAGTGAGCGTACAAGGGACATCACTCATGTCCCACAGTTCTAAGAGTGGGAACAGCCTCTTGTGGCCACAACAGTCATTGGCAGGGTGGAGTCATTCGCAGTCATTGGCAGGGTGGAGAGCCAATGTTCAGTCATTGGCAGGGTGGAGAGTCAATGTTCTCCTCACCTTGTCAATCCCCCTGCTGCATTCAACTCTATGTTCTCCTCGCATACAAGTGCATACAGCTAAATGGCCAGACACAACATTCAGTAGCCATGTGGGCCCCCAGGAGCACTGGTTGCTGGCCAGGGACCACCTACAGCCAATATACATTTAAGTCTGTCTGCA
This sequence comes from Dendropsophus ebraccatus, assembly GCF_027789765.1. NCBI lineage: Eukaryota > Metazoa > Chordata > Amphibia > Anura > Hylidae > Dendropsophus > Dendropsophus ebraccatus. The sequence continues at coordinate 73,401,140 of NC_091460.1, forward strand.
AAAGCAATAGCTTTTAAAGACAGCATTAACTCGTGAAATCTTCAGTGGGCCCCCTGCCAGTGTGGGCCCGGGAGCGGCCACCCCCTCTGCCCCCACTAAACTACGCTACTGGTGCAAACTGTGTTGTATAGCTAACATACTATTATAACAGAGCTGTATAAGTATCAAGAGCAGCATTTACTGATAATTTTTGGATGGTGCAATCATAAATAGGAGATCTCATCCATTGTCCCCTACATATAGGTACTTTGCACTTCATTTCCACTTGTAGCAGCCATGTGGGCTTCTTAAGTAGGGGACACTGCATTACATGATGTACAGGAGCAGCCAGTGTGCAGGGGGCCTAGGGAACTGGCAGGGGGATTCTGAGGAGTAACCTGTCTATTGCCTCTCCGATTTATGTACAGTCTGCACAGGCACTGAAGCTGTATAGCTGCAGTAATACACGTGGCTCCTGTACAGGCACTGAGTAGCTGTAGGATGAAATTTATTACTGCTGACTAGTCTCAGTGCAGACTGCACATACTGTAGATTGGACAGGCAAAGCATTAGACAATGCCACAGAGTGTGCGATCCTCGGCAGCTGCAGCCCAGGTCTCTCTCTCTCTGTAGACATCTCCTCACACACGCCAGCCCTTGACGCTGGCCTTGTTCCACAAACAGAGCTGCACTACCTAACTAGAGATAGTTAGATGTGCTGGACGTGCTGCTGTCTTACAGGCATCACATCTAACTTCTTTTTCTAGTTAGGTGTGCAGTGCAGCTCTCTGTCTGCCGAAGCACCCCCTTTCTGGCAAGGAGTGAGGCGCCCTGTGCAAGTGCCCGGCCGGCAAGTGCCCGGCCCTGCGTTTAAATAATATTGCTGTAATGTTACTTACACCTTTGAAGGAAAATACATAGAAAAATACAGAATTTCCTGAACATGTGTTATTTTGCCTCTTTGTAGCTAGTGTATGTAGTTGTTAGATGTTTGCAAAATATTGGCAAGTCTGCATCTGTTGTAGTGTTTTAAGCCTGCAATGTACTGTTCAGCAGTGTGTGTCCTGTTGTAGAAGATAGTGAATGTTTAGAGGAGACTGATGCACTAGATCAGGCATGTCAAACTCCACAGTGTCATTATTTTTGGCCCGCCAATAGGGCATTGCAACATATTACCTGGACCACTCAGGAGACTACACAGCCTAGGGCACAGGCTTGTATTCTTTTTACCATGTGTATGGCGTCAGAACATGGGCTGGTATGTAACTTGGTGCACTGCCTTCCCCACCATTGGGCAGCCGAGCATCTCATCAGAGATGCTCGGAGACGCTCGGCTGCCGGGAGAGCTTCAGGAGAATGAGGGAGGCGCTGGAAGTTCCCGAAGCCTATAATTCTCTCGAAGCTCTCCCGGCAGCCGAGCGTCTCCAAGCCTCTCGGATAAGACGTTCAGCTGCCCAGGAGTGGTTTGGCGGTCTCTGGCGCAGGTAGCGTATGTCACACTGTCTGCAACAGGAACCGTACGGGAGACGCACAGCTAACTGCAGCTAGCTGCAGCTAACTCCCAGTAGGGCTGCGGTCAGGCAAGGGTTAACATTTTCCGGTGTATAAGGCGAAGCCCTGACAATTTTCTTAAAAGTCAGGGGTTGTCTTATATGCCCTTATATGCCCTTATAGTCGCCTTATACACCGGAAAATATGGTGCAAAATCATGATGCATGAAAACTAGAGATGAGCAAATTTACAGTAATAATGAAGCCCTTTGTTATCTCTGAAGTCTGCTCATAAGCCTGCTGCCATTTAACTTACTGACGCTCTATGCTGCTCTTCCCGGGTGCTGGTAAAGCTAGATCTTCCAGTTTTCCAGGACTGGATCCAGCTTTTTCCAAGCACCTGCGAGGAGTGGCTGTAAGTTAAATAAAAGCAGGCTGATTAACACATTTTGCTTCATTATTACTGTATATTTGTTCATCTCTAATGAAAACATAAAAGATGAAAAAATATTTTCATAACTAAACGCTAATCATAAGTCTAAAATAATTTAAATGTTCTTTTACAGGTTTCGAACATTGTTATTCTAGTAAAATGCATCATAATAACAGGTATCCAGTGTAATATAATATATTGTATGTTGTATTTTCTTTTTTAAATTGGTGTTTCATCTTTTCCTGCAGCAGTTGTACTGTAGCTGTATCTGTGTAATTACTGCCACCAATGTATTCAAGGTCACTAAATGATCAACATCTGCCTTAGCTCAAGAGACAGACATATAACACCTCAGTGCTTTGTGAAATTTCTACAGCTCTGAGGAGGACAGATTTTTTTAAAGTTTCTGGCAGCTTTTTGAAAACCATGACATGCATTCGCCCATACAATGACAACACTAATTTGCATTCCTGCTGAGCTTCTGTAGATTTTTAGCATGGATGTGCATATACCAGTTTGTCAGCTTGAAAGATTCGGACATGCTTTTATTTTAGTGTGATTTCCAAAACTCCTGTTTAGAATAAATGCTCATTCAGTTATGTGCTGACCGACTCTTTTATGCACAATGCAAGATGAGCATATCTACAAACCTAAATGTGCGTTTGTGTCTGTATTTATGACTGAATATTTTAACAAATCGAAAATATGTATAAAGAGGAAAAGAGACAGGGAAAGAGAGACAGAGAGAGAAAGAACTGCCTATCCCCTTAAGCCTCAAGAAAGACAATCAATATTATATATGTACTGTATCTGTGAGTGTATATATGTAAATGTTAGTGTGTGTGTTTACTGTATCTAGGTGTGTCATTCAGTGTCTGTTTATGTTTGTACGTACGTATGTATTTATGTATATTTGTGTATGTCAGTAGTGTCTGTGACAGTGGTCTGTGTGTGTGTGTATTTACTGTATCTAGGTGTGTCAGTCAGTGTGTGTGTGTGTGTGTGTGTGTATGTTTGTATATTTGTGTGTCAAATTGTATCTCATTACAACAATCTGATAATTGACAGACGATGATCTGTTTAAGAGATTCACAGTTTAACAAAGTGTTGGGGATATGCATATTTTATGTCATATTCAGTTGATTTATAACCAATGAAGATAGTGTATATGACTTTGTGGCGGCCAATGTAAGTTTGGTCTTTTAAATACACGGTCCCCATTTATCACACATTGTACATTAATCGAGTATACATAATTAAAGAAAACTGAAGAGGAAGACATTTTAAGAGTGATTAGAAAAAAAGAAATAGAAATATACTTTTTAAAGTAATGTTATTGCTTTTTAAGTGCATATGCATGTTTATGAAGTTGTTTTATTAATTTATTTGAATGTCATGCATATTTTATATTTATTTTGATAGAGCTGTATGCATAAGTGTTGATCAAACTGTTCGAGAAAAGTTAAGTTCAAGTCGAACATCTTGATTTTATCGAACTCGAACAAAGCCAAAATTTTTACTGTTTGTTCGAGTTAGTGTTCGATTTCGAGTTCAAGCACTTTTTTTGCCAGTCAATCAGTGCAGAGCACATAGAGGTGTCAGAAACTTCATTGCTGAGGTGTAGGGGTCTCATTGGCTGCAAAAATCACATGACAATCTCATATATATTTATATATATATATATATATATATATATATATATATATATATATGTTCTGGGCGCCAATTTCTGCTCACTCACTGTGCTGTACAGACTGCTCTCTGTCTGCTTGCATGCTGCTATTTAGCTTAGTTATTTAGTTAGTGGGGTGTTTAGCAAGCTTAGGGACTTAGGGACAAGCTCAGGGACTTAGGGAGAAGCGTAGACTTAGTTAGATAGCATTTTCCTCTCCATAGACAGCAATATTTAGGTTTGGTAAGACTGGGTGACCTCCATTATTTTCTTATTCACACTCAGTGCCCAAAAGTCAATTTTTACCAGTTTTTATTGCTGAATAATAGTATAAAAACCGTCTTCCCATCTATCATATGCATGTATCAATCATACATAGGAGTTGCTTAGTTAAAAGTTCATTTTTGTCAGTTTTAGGGGTGAAATACCGTTCAAATATACAGTGTGTTATTGTCAAATAGATATATTTACCGTGTATTATTGTCATACAGGTATATATCCAGAGATAGAGTTCTCTCTGTTGCTAAATCTTTCTCAATGGCAAAAAGTGTAATTTTCACAGGGGTATCCCCCCAAAAATCATTTTTTTGCATTAATAAATAGCCCACCCATAGCTTTTCATCTTTCCAATATCAAGGCTGAGTGACCTCCATTATACTGACTACTATACATGATGCTAGGAATGCTGGGTGACCTCCATTATACTGACTACTACACAAGATGCTGAAAAGCTGGGTGACCACCAATATACTGACTACTATACAAGATGCTAGGAAAGCTGGGTGACTGCCATTATACTGACTACTATACAAGATGCTAGGAAAGCTGGGTGACCACCATTGTACTGCCTACTATACAAGATGCTAGGAAAGCTGGGTGACCACCATTGTACTGCCTACTATACAAGATGCTAGCAAAGCTGGGAGACCACCATTATACTGACTACTATAAAAGATGCTAGAAAAGCTGGTTGACCGCCATTATACTGCATACCATACAAGATGCTAGGAAAGCTGGGTGACCCCCATTATACTGCCTACTATACAAAATGCTTGCAAAGCTGTGTGACCGCTATTATATTAACTACTATACAAGATGCTAGAAAAAGCTGGGTGATCGCCATTATACTGACTACTATACAAGATGCTGGGAAAGCTGGGTGACCTCCATTATACAAGATGCTGGGAAAACAGAGTTCTCCATTATACTGACTACTATACATGATGCTAGGAATGCTGGGTGACCGCCATTATACTGACTACTATACAAGATGCTAGGAAAGCTGGGTGACATCCATCATACTGACTACTATACAAGATGCTAGGAAAGCTGGGTGACCGCCACTATACTGATTACTATGCATGATGCTTGGAATGCGTGGTAACCGCCATTATACTGACTACTATTTAAGATGCTAGAAAATCTGGGTGACCTCCATTATACTGACTACTATACAAGATGCTAGGAAAGCAGGGTAACCGCCATTGTACTGCCTACTATACAAGATGCTAGCAAAGCTGGGAGACCACCATTATACTGACTACTATACAAGATGCTAGCAAAGCTGGGTGACCGCCATTATACTAACTACTATACAAGATGCTAGGAAAGCTGGGTGACCGCCATTATACTGCCTACTATACAAGATGCCAGCAAAGCTGGGTGACCGCCATTATACTAACTACTATACAAGATGCTAGGAAAGCTGAGTGATCGCCATTATACTGACTACTAGACAAGATGCTAGGAAAGCTGGATGACCTCCATTATACTGACTACTATACAAGATGCTGGGAAAGCTGGGTGACATCCATCATACTGACTACTATACAAGATGCTAGGAAAGCTGGGTGACCGCCACTATACTGATTACTATGCATGATGCTTGGAATGCTGGGTGACCCCCATTATACTGACTACTATTTAAGATGCTAGAAAAGCTGAGTGACCTCCATTATACTGACTACTATACAAGATGCTAGAAAAAGCTGGGTGACCGTTATTGTACTGCCTACTATACAAGATGCTAGCAAAGCTGGGAGACCACCATTATACTGACTACTATACAAGATGCTAGGAAAGCTGGGTGACCGCCACTATACTGATTACTATGCATGATGCTTGGAATGCGTGGTAACCGCCATTATACTGACTACTATTTAAGATGCTAGAAAATCTGGGTGACCTCCATTATACTGACTACTATACAAGATGCTAGGAAAGCAGGGTAACCGCCATTGTACTGCCTACTATACAAGATGCTAGCAAAGCTGGGAGACCACCATTATACTGACTACTATACAAGATGCTAGCAAAGCTGGGTGACCGCCATTATACTAACTACTATACAAGATGCTAGAAAAGCTGGGTGACCGCCATTATACTGCCTACTATACAAGATGCCAGCAAAGCTGGGTGACCGCCATTATACTAACTACTATACAAGATGCTAGGAAAGCTGAGTGATCGCCATTATACTGACTACTAGACAAGATGCTAGGAAACCTGGATGACCTCCATTATACTGACTACTATACAAGATGCTGGGAAAGCTGGGTGACCTCCATTATACAAGATGCTGGGAAAACTGAGAGATCTCCATTATACTGATTTCTATACATGATGCTAGGAATGCTGGGTGACTGCCAATATACTGACTACTATACAAGATGCTAGGAAAGCTGGGTGACATCCATCATACTGACTACTATACAAGATGCTAGGAAAGCTGGGTGACCGCCACTATACTGATTACTATGCATGATGCTTGGAATGCTGGGTGACCCCCATTATACTGACTACTATTTAAGATGCTAGAAAAGCTGAGTGACCTCCATTATACTGACTACTATACAAGATGCTAGAAAAAGCTGGATGACCGCCATTGTACTGCCTACTATACAAGATGCTAGCAAAGCTGGGAGACCACCATTATACTGACTACTATACAAGATGCTAGGAAAGCTGGTTGATCGCCATTATACTGTGTACCATACAAGATGCTAGGAAAGCTGGGTGACCACCATTATACTGCCTACTATACAAGATGCTAGCAAAGCTGTGTGACCGCCATTATACTAACTACTATACAAGATGCTAGGAAAGCTGGGTGATCGCCATTATACTGCCTACTATACAAGATGCTAGGAAAGCTGGATGACTTCCATTATACTGACTACTATAGAGAATGCTGGGAAAGCTGGGTGACCTCCATTATACAAGATGCTGGGAAAGCTGGGTGACCTCCATTATACTGCCTACTATACAAGATGTTAGGAAAGCTAGGTGATCTCCATTATACTGCGTACTATACAAGATGTAAGGGAAGCTGGGTGACCTCCATTATACTGCCTACTATACAAGATGCTGAGAAAGCTGAGAGACCTCCATTATACTGACTACTATACAACATGCTAGGAAAGCTGAGTGACCTACAACTGGCGTTACTGCCACCTCAACTCTGCTACATCACTACTGCCAAAGCTCTGCTATGCCTCTGCTGCCTCAACTCTGCTATGTCACTGTCGCCTCAACTCTGCTACATCACTGCCGACTCAACTCTGCTATGTCAACTCTGCTACATCACTACCTTACTACCTTGACTCTGCTATGTCAATACCTTACTACCTCAGCTGTGCTACAGATACAAACATACAGAAAACAGAGGCGCACTATAGTGTAGTATCTTTAGTGGATCAAGCAACAGGTGGAATTCATTAAATAGAAACTAACCTGGTTAGGTTCTGCTGAACTAGGCACAACTCTATGAAGCATTTGTATTGAGCAGAAGTACCGCAGCCGGCTTGTGATCCCGCAATTGTCATCCATCACGATGCGATTGCCTAAAGTACACCAACTTACATCCACCAATTGGATCAACCTTACAGCCTTGGCGCAGCAATAGGGTCTCTTGTTGCTAATAAAAGCACCACTTTATTGCACACTCCGATAAAATGTACAGTAAGAAAGAGCAACGCGTTTCAACGCCAATCTGGCGTCTTTATCAAGCTCATAAAAACTCTTGTTATTCACATCCCTATATCAAACACTATTCATAAAATTGCTAAAACTCAACAAACATACTCAAGGTTCCTATATTAGAGCTGGTCAGACCTTCCCAAGTACTGTATAACAACAGAGCCCCCCCATGGCTCAAATGGATATTCCCATAGTAGCTTTGCCGTCACTGAATGAAAATGCCCTGTGAATGGGAACACCCAGTAACCTTGTTTGCCGTCACTGATTGAAAACACCCAGTAGCCTTGTTTGCTGTCACTGAATGGAAACACACAGTAACCTTGCTTGCTGTCACTGAATGGAAACACCCAGTTACCTTGTTTTCTGTCAATTAATGGAAACACCCACTACTCTTGTTTGCTGTCAATGAATGGAAACACCCAGTAGCCTTGTTTGTGGTCAATAAATAGAAACACCCGGGGAAGATTTATGAAAGGGTGTAAATATACACCTGGTGTAAACTGACCACAGCAACCAATCACAGCTCAGCTTTCAGCTCTGGTAGAATTGAAGAGGAGCTGTGATTAATTGCTTTAGGCAGTTTACACCAAGTGTATATTTACACCCTTTCATAAATCTCCCCCTCCCCAGTGTCCTTGTTTGCTGTCACTGAGTGGAAACACCCCGCGACCTTCTTTGCTGTCACTGCATGCAAACATCCGGTAACCTAGTTTGCTGCCACTGAACAGAAATAATAGGACAGAATAGCATGCACATTAAAAACTGGGTGTTTCCTTTCATTGACAGCTAACGAGGTTACAGGGTGTTTCCATTCAGTGACAGCAAGCAAGGCTACTGGGTGTTTTCAATCAGTGACAGCAAAAAAGGTTACTGGGTGTTCCCATTCACAGGGGTTTTCATTCTGTGACCGCAAACAAAGCTACTATGGGAATATCCCTTTGAGCCTCAGGGGAGCTCTCGTTATGATACAGTACTTGGGAAGGTCTGACCAGCTGTAATATAAGAACCTTCAGTATGTTTGTTGAGTTTTAGCAATTTTATGAATAGTGTTTGGAATAGATTTTGATCTTATGCCAGTTTTTAGCTGCAACCTTTTACTGGATATATATAAGGATGTGGAAAACAGCAGAAGTTTTTATGAGCTTGATAAAGATGCCAGATCGGCGTTGAAAGGAGTCGCTCTTTTCTACTGTACATTTTACAGAATGTGCAATAAAGTGGTGCTTTTATTAGCAACAAGAGTCCCTATTCCTGCACCAAGGCTGTAAGGTTAAACCAATTGGTGGATGTAAGTTGGTGCTCAACTGTGCTACGTCACTGCCGCCTCAACTCTGTTACATCACTGCCAATTCAACTCTGCTACATCACTACCTTACTACTTCAACTCTGCTATGTAAATACCTTACTATCTCAACTGTGCTACATCACTGCCTCCTCAATTCTACTACCTCAACTCTGCTATGTCACTCTCTCAACTCTGCTACCTCAGTTATCCATTAACCCATAGCTGCACCAGGACGTTATTTAACGTCCTCGTGCCGCTATGGGAGTTCAGAGGGGGGTCGCGCGGCGACCACCCTCTGAACTGCCGCGATCCCGGGTGCCGCGTGTAGCCCGGGCTCGCGGCTATTAGCGGGCACGGTCCGATCGCCGTGCCCGCTAATTAAGTACTTAGAAGCAGCTGTCAAAGTTGACAGCTGCTTCTAAATACTTCCTGATATGCATCCCTGGTGGTCTAGTGGGGGGATCGCCCCCCTGCGGCGCGATTGCGGGGGGGCGATCCCTGCATCCATACCGGGCCGGGGTCTGCTCCGTAATGGCGCTGATCCCGGCTCGGCATTCTATTGCTTTTGGCTGCAGCAGCCAAAAGTAATAGAACACCGATCTCATGGATTCATGCAGTATAACTATACTGCATGGATCTCTATGAGAGATCAGAGTGCATATACTAGAAGTCCCCCAGGGGGGCTTCTAGTATATGTCTAAAGTAAAAGAAAAAAGTATTTTTAATAACACAAAACCCCCTCCCCTAATAAAAGTCTGAATCACCCCCCTTTCCCCATTTTATAAATAAAAATAAATAAATAAATTAATAAACAAACATGTTTGCTATCGCCGCGTGCGTAATCGCCCGAACTATTAATTAATCACATTCCTGATCTCACACGGTAAACGGCGTCAGCACAAAAAAATCCCAAAGTGCAAAATTGCGCATTTTTGGTCGCATCAAATCCAGAATAATTGTAATAAAAAGCGATCAAAAAGTCATATATGCGCAATCAAGGTACCGATAGAAAGATCACATCATGGCGCAAAAAATGACACCTCACACAGACCCATAGACCAAAGGATAAAAGCGCTATAAGCCCGGGAATGGAGCGATTTTAAGGAACGTATATTGGTTAACAACGGTTTGAATTTTATACAGGCCATCAGATACAATATAAGTTATACATGTTACATATCGTTTTAATCGTAACGACTTGAGGAACATGCATAACAAGTCAGTTTTACCCCAGGGCGAATGGCGTAAAAACACATTTCCCCCAAATAAAAGAAATGCGTTTTTTTTTTTCAATTTCACCACACATATAATTTTTTTCTGGTTTCCCGGCACATTTTAGGCAAAAATTACATCTGCCTTAGCAAAGTACAATTAGTTGCGCAAAAAATAAGGGCTCATTTGGGTCTCTAGGTGGAAAAATGCAGGCGCTATGGCCTTATATACACGAGGAGGGAAAAACGAAAACGCAAAAATGAAAACTGGCTGTGTCCCCTAAGGGTTAAAAGGAATGAAGTATTTTACCCTCTTAATTTTTTTTTTTTTCTGTCATTCTTAGAGCCAAATTTTCTTCAGTTGTTCCATATATCCAGTTTATTCTTCTGGATGGTAATTCCAGCTTCTTCTCACCTGTCTAGGTATAAAAATGAACTCGAACATCTCCCATTGACTTAAATGGAGTTCCAGTTTGAGTTCGAGTCGAACCTCAAACCGAATACCACTACTGTTCGAGTTTCGACTTGAACTCGAACATTTTACTGTTCGCTCATCACTAGCATGTATATGTGCAATCATGTGACACATTAGTTCCGACCCAGGAAAGGGGTTCTATATATAGTTGGAGTGTTTCATTTGAACATGCCTGAGGAAGGCTCTATGCTATGTATGGAGCTGAAAAATGCTGCATGTGAATAAAATTTCCAGCTGTTGCTACACATCAAGACACCTCTGTTGCTTCCTATGGTACTGGAGCGGTTGTGGTGTGACCTGTTGCACTTAATCTTTCAAAGATGTCAGCACAAGTAATGTCAGCGGGTGCAGCTGTGTCACGCCGGACACTACTGGAGTCAACACTGAAGATAACGTGAGCTGAGCCCATGATCGTAAGTATACTCCCACCCCCAAAAGAGCACCGTCTAGCTGCCAGGGATTTGCTCTCTGGTGATCAGTCTTTGCTCAAAATGCTGTGATGAGCACACCGTGCCTACCCCAGCAAGAAGCGAGTGGGTGCAGCACACTTATGAGAGCTGATGGTGCACAGTCTGAACCCCAGGGGGCTAAGTAGGGATGTTATGCATGCTTAACCCCCTGGGGGCAACACTGTTGGTCTGACACCCAAGGGTTTTAGTGGGGATGCTTTTTCATACTCACTTTACCTTCTGGGGACTAGACTTTGCCCAATATGCTATGCTCAATGTGCCCACCCCAGTAAGGAAAGGCTCAAATTACTTAACCCCTTCCTTGCTGGTGTCTGCGTTCAGCACAATGCATTCAGCATAGCCCGAACTAGAGTGGATGGTGGCAGGCTGGCATATTAGACTGGGGAGGGCCAAGATAAATGGCCCATTCCACCCTGGCACTACTAGGCTGCTGTTATTTGGTTTTTGACCTGGCTGGCTATAAAAATGGGGTAACAATGTACACATTTTTTAAGGATGATATTCTTGTCCCTCGTAAACTCAGGAGGAAGACCAACCCCCAAGACTGCACATGGCAAGAAGAAGTGCACAGAATGGTACAAGTATAGAATCGCTTTAGGGTGCGTTCACACCTACAGGATCTGCAGCAGATCTGCAGCAGATTTGATGCTGTGTTCAGTTATTTAAATGAAATCTGCTGCAGAAAATCAGCTGCAGATCCTGTAGGTGTGAACGCACCATTAAAGTGTATTATGTCTGTCTGTGTATTATGTACATCTGGTAGAGCGGAATAGATATACTTAGATGATAGATGTTCAACCAGTGTTTTCAGCAACCCACCTGCACCAAGCAATTGCCTCTTTATCAATCTTCTTAAAAACTGCTGTCCCTACTGACCAACTAAGGAGCCATCTAAGGGGTTAAACCGGCAGGGTATAACATGCCTGACACCTGTAAGTGATGGAAAAATGTCCCTCCTAACTTACAACCATCACAAGTCCATCAGATAATGGAAAATGCATAGTATCCCTATACTATCACAGCAGAAGGTTGGAAGAAGTAAGAAAAATGAAAATATCTGTTATGTTATACCCCAAAACTATACTGATAGATTTTCAGGTACCTTATGTAATATACACAACAATTTGCAGTCTTTAATTTATGTACAACTGAATATTGCACATTGAAACTGCTTTCCCTACTGACCAACTAAGGAGCCATCTGAGGGATTAAACTGGCAGGGTATAACATGGAAAGGATGCAAGGATGCTAAATGACGACCATTTTTTTAGACTAAAAAAAACGGACGTAATTTTAAATAGAGCTAAAAAAAACGTGTGCACATAGCCATACACAGGTTAACTATCGTTAATGAGTGTTTCTATGCCCTATAATCTGTGTACATGGTATAAAAGGGCCAGCAATTACCCATTCTTTTTTTGTGTGGCCAGTAAAATCATTCTTATTGGTCACACATCTCTCTGTCTAAACCTTGTGAAGGCACTGTAAACCTGCACTGATCTCACTGATCAGTGCTTTTTCATGGCAGAACAAGGCTGCATACCAGACCATGTAAAAGGGCCCCTACTTTGATTACTGTTATCACACTCTTGTGGTATTAAAGGCAAATTGGTGTAAGCTGTGAGTTAAAGTATAGTTGTCTATTATGGCAAGAAGCCATTAGTAAGTGGGTCTCGAAGGCAGTCAAGGCAGCCAAAATATCTAAAAGGGATGTTATAATCAAAAGGTAACAGTATAAAGGAGACACACTGTATATGTGTATAAACAAACCAAGGATACAACAGAATGCTAAGAGTTAAAGGCTGGGAAACATATCGTACAGGGAAGAGGAAAAAAATAGCAGCTGCATTTTAGAAAAAGAACAAAATAAATAAAGAGCTGAAAATGTAGCAAATTGGGACCATTTTAAATGAAAAAAATGTAGTTTCAGCGAGGAAGAAAGTACATAGGTCAATATAAAAACATATAGAATAAACATTAATAACTGCTAATTGAGAAGACATAGAGTTAAAGTCTTTAGCTATGTATAGTATGAGAAAAAAGAAAACAAAAGGTTGTCACTTTTAACAACGTTACCATGTTTTTAGTACCACCTATACCACCTATTCACTGTATTCTTTTATGAGGCACGCTGCATGATTGATAAACATTACTGTGAGAACTGTAATATGCAGTGGTCTTCATACAAGAAAGGTTTTACTGTTCCGTACTATTCAAAACTATAGACATCATTCAAGTTTAGCAAGTACCCAAAGTAATAGGACTGTTAAATATGATTTCATAGTAAATACATACATCAGATAAGTGTAATATATTTTTACTTCCCTATTTGTATAATATGGAAATATTTTTAGCATTCCTAAATTGAGTATTTCTTATTTAAATAAATTATGAGTGCGCTATGTGACCAAGACTATGATTGCATCTTTTAAAATCACAGTTTAGGTCTCAAGGCCCTATTACACCAAGGATGTATCTGCTGTATTCAGATGATTACCGGAGATTAAGGCCAATATTAATGTGGTGTAATAGCTAGTGTTAAAAGGCAACAATCAGCCGACATAGAGTACGTAATAGGAACGGTGGCAGCAGACCACTACTATCTCCTATGGGTTCCCTAGACAATCTAAACATGATCCGGGAAGCACCTCCCACAACTCCCCACGGCCCCCTGCAGCCCACTTGCTCTTACTCTCTTACTATTGGCGTGTGTAATAACGCCAGAAGCGAGCAGGGAACAAGGAACAAGCAAGCGATGATCTGACAGGTTGAATAGGGCCTTTAGAAATCCATGCCAGACTTGCAGATGTAAATCCTGGTAAATTTGATGTAGGAGGGAGCCACACCCCTCCATGCCCTGCAGCAGCCTTTGCCTATCCTTCAGGTGAACAGAGTGTATAAACCCTTTAAGATGCACAAGAATTTGTTACCTGTTTGATTTTCCCTTATGGCTATGTTCACACAATGTAAAAATAAGGGCAAAAAAAGACCGTTATTAATTTACAAATTTATTAATACTGGGCGTTGTTTCGAAGCAATGGCTGTTTTTTGCACATGTTTGAGGCTGGGTTCAAACTACGTATATTTCAGTCAGTATTGTGGTCCTCATATTGCAACCAAAACCAGGAGTGGATTAAAAACATAGAAAGGCTCTGTTCACACAATGTTGAAATTAAGTGGATGGCCGCCATTTAATGGCAAATATTTGCTGTTATTTTAAAACAACTGTTATTATATTGAAATAATGGCAGTTATTTACTGTTATATGGCGGCCATCCACTCAATTTCAACATTGTGTGAACAGATCCTTTCTGTGTTTTTAATCCACTCCTGGTTTTGGTTGCAATATGAGGACCACAATACTGACTGAAATATACGTAGTGTGAGCCCAGCCTCACATTGTGTAAACATAACCTTAATATGTTTTATCTACAAATATACCTATAGGTTATGTTCAGGCTATGCCGCATTTTTTATTGAAAAAGACGTCTGTTATTGCCACAATTTAATTCTATATTTCACTGTCCTTTCAGCGATTTTACTGTTAAAGTCAATGGACTTTGCAATTAAAGACACACCCAAAGGCCAATTAGTTCACCTAAACTAGAATATACCAACAGCCGTCACTGCACTGATTGGCAGCCAAACAGTGAAACGACGGTCATCATTTTTAACTCAAAATGTAAGACGTAATTTTTCTTTTCAAAAATGGAGAGGAAAAAATGTCTGAACATAGATAGTGAGTCATAAACCTCTAGATAGCAAGCTAACTAATACTGGGAGTTTTAATGCCTGAGGAAAAAAATATGACATAGTAACTTGGCCAAATGAAAGCTATGAGTAAGTTGTTCATTTGCGGCGTTATAGATGATATACTTGAGGGAAATTAACATGTAGAAACACATAAAGGAAAAATAATAATTAAATGTGGCATTGCTGTAAGCCAATAAATGCAAAATAAATTACTAAATATCTATTACCAAGACAATCAGAAAAGCAGAGAATGACGCAGAGAAAAATCTCAAATCAAAGGTTGTGTGCAAAACTCATGAGTACTGTTTCCAAGAATCAAGGCTAATAAAAAACTAATGATAGAAGAAGCAACACTCTAAATATTAACACATAGATAACATTTTAGTTCCTCATTGAAAACTTTTTGAAAAGGGTTCAAAGGAAGAACTAAAACATTGCTCACCTGATGGATAATGAAATGGTTACTCACAGTACATGTGAAGATTTGGTTACTTCTGGTACCACCAAGACACATAGATTTGGCAAGAAATCAAAATTAGATTGAGTTTGTGGGGAACATAAACTACTCAAATATGCACTGAAACATGTAGATACAAAAAAAAACAAAAAAAAAATACAGATTTTTGTCAACAATTAAAGAGAATTGCTATTCCTATCTGGTCTAGGACCCAACTAGAAGGGTCTATGGGAGTTAAAATTAAGCAATAGGCCTCACAGAACAAAAAAGGTGCAGGTTGAAAGCATGTAGGAAATAGTTACCAAACAACCCATTTCCCTTTGTCTTTCAAAAAAGTGTTTTGCCTAGGAACTATAAAAACAACAAACTTCAAAATAGATAGCTTAATTCAGTTAGCTTAGAGGTGCCCTTAACTGCAAAATTAACTGCAAAATAATATATATATTCTGAAGAGTGCAATTGCTAAATGGGTAAGAAGCAAAAGAAAATAAATGTAGTTAAATAAAAAACTAAAGGAGGGAATAACAAACGAAAGCATTTATTGTGATAAAACGGGATTGCAGTAAAAATACACTCAAAGATGTAAATGAAATATATATATATATGTTAACAGGGTAACAAAGCTATAAACAAAGAGACTTGTTACCAAAGTCAATAAAACTATCCCTAAAATGTTCTTCAAACTTTTAAAATGAAACCTAAAACTGCAAGTGTTAGCCTAAAAGTGAAAGCGTTTGCCATTTAAAAAGTAATCCAGAAGGAATTATAGGCATTGATGAGGAGAAAGCAAACCTCTTGAGCATTTTTTCCTACTGAAAAATAAATAAATGCAGAGGGAAAAATTTTGTGGATCATCCTTAAAGCGACTCTGTTCCCACAATCTGACCCCCCCCCCCCCCCTTCCAAAACCACTTGTACCTTCAGATAGCTGCTTTTAATATAAGATCTGTCCTGGGGTCCGTTCATCAGGTGCAGTTATTTTTCTAAAAAAATAACTTTTAAACTTGCAGCCCTGTGCCAAACGGCCATGGCCTAGAGTGTGTGTGCATTAGGCTGGCACAACCTTTCCGTCCCTCCTCCCCGCCCTCTTCATCAGTAGGAATGCCCCAGGCAGATTTTCTCTGATTCATTAGCTGTGAGAAAACGGCACATGGGCTGAATAGTTAAGGCACCTGTGCAGTGTTCACTGCGGAGGAATATGAAAACTACTGCCAGTGGCATTCCTAACGATGAAGAGGGCGGGGAGGAGGGACAGAGAGGTGGTGCAAGGTTAGGGCACAGATACTCTAGGCCACAGCCATTTGGCACAGGGCTGCAAGTTTAAAAGTTGATTTTAGGACAATAACTGCATCACCTGCCGAACGGACGCCAGGATTGATCATGGATTAAAAGCAGCTATCCGAAGGTACAAGTGGTTTTGGGGGGACAGATTGTGGGTACAGAGTCGCTTTAACCCTGGAAGAAGGGTTCATACACACTAAAATAGAAGAAAACTTGTTAATCTTCTGATTCAACGCTGTTTGCTTACAGGCTGGTAACCGGGGTGTCAGCCGGTTGACACATGCACCCTGATGAAGTTCCAGTGAGGAGCGAACCTAGTCAATTTCATGTTTGTGTGTGTCTTTTAATAGCAGTTGGAGCTAAATCAGAACATGAATAAGTTGTAAACTTGTTCTATAGCACCCTCTAGTGATCATTCTTTTAATTGTTCAGAAGTGTGCACAATACATTTTCTATATTCCTTATGTTAATAAAATCGAGATTTAATAAAAGTTATGTCTTGGGGAAAGGGGGAAAAAAAAGGATACTTTGTGGGCTTGGGGCCCTAAGTGGGTGCATTTTTTGCAATGTGATTGCAGCGTTTAAGGGGTTATTGGCAGGCTACAACGTGATCACTGCAGTCTGTCTTTAACAGTGAGGGCCCGGCTGCTCACTGCAGCCAGCCCCCACCTGCTATGAAGCTAGGAGCAACTCCTGTCACTTACCGATCGGGACTCCTGCAGTATGATTGCAGGGGTCCTGATCGTTTTAATGGACCATCGGAGGTCTCTTACCTTCCTCAGTGAAGTCCGATCAGTGCTCTGCTGATTGAGTCTGCCACAGGCAGGATCAATTAGCAGAGCACCTATAACACTGATCAATGCTATGCCTATGGCATAACATTGTACAGTGTATGCAATCTATTAATTGCAGGTAAAAGTCCCCCAGACTTAAAATGTGTTAAAAAAAAAAAAAGTTTTTAAAAATACCCCAAAGCCCCTCCCCCAATAAAAAATAAAATCACTTCCCTTTCCCATTATATAATAAAACATAAAAATAAAGAAACATATTATATACCGTCACATGCATAATTGTCCGATCGGAACAATCGTCATCGCAAATGGCGTAAATGAAACGAGGGAAAAAAGCGCCAGGATTGACGATTTTTTTGTTACATTATATATAAAAAAAATTAATAAGAAGTGATCAAAACATCCGAGCTAAACAATTATTGTATTATTTAACCCTTAGCCGCACCAGGGCGTTATTGTACGTCCTGGCAGGAGGTTCCTTTCCGCACCAGGACGTACAATAACTTCCCGGCTCCCGGTGCTCACTGTTTACATAGACAGTGACCGGGAGCCGCGACTAAACTGTCAGCTGATAGCTGACAGTTTAGTGTCGGTGCCGCCGGACTCCCTGAAGGGCTCCAGCACAGGCGATCGCCGGCATCAGTGGATCGGTAACGATCCACTGATCCCGGTGAAGCCAGCAGTAAACCCCCGGTCCCGGTCTCTGCCGAGTTCAGGGATCCGGGGGAAGCATGCTGGCTCTCTGCACCTCCCCCCCAAGCTGCCAGGCTCCCTCCACTGCCGCTGCACGGCTTCCCCCGCCACCGGGATCCGCCTCCTGCCACGGGGATCGCCCTCCTGCCGGGCTACCCCTCCTGCCGCTCGCCCTCCTGCCGGGCTCCCTCCAATATGGGGATCGCCCTCCTGCCGGGCTCCCCCCTCCACAGGGATCCCACTGCTGCCGGGCTTCCCCCCCCTCCCCCTCCGATCTGGGCTCCCTCTGCTGCCCCGACCCCCCCCCCCTCTCCCTGCCATGGCTCCCTCCATTTCCATTTTCTCCCCCGTTGCTGCCCCCCACTGCCGCGGCCCGGTACTCACCTGGCAGGTCACAGCAGGTCGCTCCTTCCTCCTCCTCCATGCAGCACTCCCTCCCCGGTCCCAGAACTCACTCTAAGCTTCGGGATCCGGGGATGACCCCCTCCTGCT
Organism: Dendropsophus ebraccatus; assembly: GCF_027789765.1. Classification (NCBI taxonomy): domain Eukaryota; kingdom Metazoa; phylum Chordata; class Amphibia; order Anura; family Hylidae; genus Dendropsophus; species Dendropsophus ebraccatus. Next base: position 73,419,600 of record NC_091460.1, read on the forward strand.
GCAGCATGTACCAGCGTCTGTCTAATGACGCTAGTACATGCTGCTATATACTGTGATTGACAGCTCTGTGATCAGAGCTGTCAATTACAGTATCTGATCGTTCCAGGAGGGCAGAGCATGGATGCAGGCTCTGATCCCTCACTTTGTGAAGAGATCAGAGCCTGCATCCATATACTGTAAAACACACACACAAATACACACATAATAATAAAAAAAAAAAACCTCCCCTGAGATCTCCCAGTAATAAGGGAGATCTTAGTTGGTGTCTGTCAGTCAGCGTCCGTTAGTAAGTGTCAGTGTCCGTTAGTGTCATTGTCAGCTAGCGTCCGTTAGTGTCAGCGTCCATTAGTAAGTGTCATTGTCCGTGTCAGTGTCCGTTAGTGTCATTGTCAGCTAGCGTCCGTTAGTGTCAGCGTCAGTGTCCGTTAGTAAGCGTCAGTGTCAGTCAGCGTCCCTTAGTAAGCGTCAGTGTCTGTCAGTACGTATCAGTCAGAGTCCGTTAGTAAGCTTCAGTCAGTGTCCATCAGTGTCCGTCATTCAGCATCCGTCAGTAAGCATCAATAAGCATCAGTCAGCATCCATAAGTAGGTGTCAGTAAGTGTCAGTCACCTTTTATAAGTCAGTGTCAGTCAGCATCCGTTAGTAAGAGTCAATCAGTGTCCGTTAGTAATCATCAGTCAATGTCCTTAAATAAGCATCAGTCAGTGTCCATTATTTAGTGGGAGTAAGCGTCAGTCAGTGTCCGTTAGTAAGTGTCTGTAAACGTCCGTACATTTACTGCTAGAGCTGGAGTGTACATACAGACAGAGGTGCTCCTTCTCTTCTGAGCCGTGTTGTGCGTCCGTACAATTTTTTACGTTCACAAATTGGGTATTTTCTTACTCAGGAGAAATTGCTTTACAAATTTTGGGGGGCTTTTGCTTCTCCAAGCTTTTTGGAATTTGGAAAATTTGGGGTTTCACTAACGTGTAAGTGTGAAAAATGTGATTTTTAATGTTCATGGGCCCCTTTTGCAAAAAACTGTGAAAAACTTGTGGGGTCAAAATGCCCACTGTACCACTTGTTACGTTCCTTAAGGGGTGTAGTTTTTAAAATGGGGTCACTTGTGGGGGGTTCCCACTGTCTCAGCACTAGGGGGGCTCTGTAACTGTAACATGGTCTCCTACATTTATTCCAGCCAAATCCACGCTCCAAAATCCAAAGGGTGCTCCCTCTCTTCTAAGCCATGTTGTGCGCTTGTGCAGCACTTTATTTCCACAAATGGGGTATTAATAAAAACTGCAGATTCAGAGGAATAAATGTTTTATTACATTTTACTTTTTATAGCTGGTTTGGTATGAAAAAAATAGGATTGAATTGGGATCTCTGCAAAGAAAGTGGAAATTTTTACTTTCCACACTTTCTTTGAAGTTATTCCTGTGAAATGCGTAAAGGGTTAAAAAACTGTATGAATGTCAATTTGAATACTTGAAAGGGTGAAGATTTCAAAATGGGGTGAATTATGGGCGTTTTCTTGTAAACAGGCCTCTAGAATATGCTTCAAAACTGATCTGGTCCCTAAAAAAATCTGAGTTTAAATTTTCACAAAAATTTTGAAAGTTGCTACTAAACAATTACGGTCTCTAAAATCCCCCAAAAAAGTTAAAGCATGTTCACCAAATGCTGCCAATATAAAGTAGACTTGTTATAGATATGAATTAATCAATAATTTATGTGGTATAACTATCTTCCTTATTGGCAGAAACTTTCAAATTTAGAGAAATGCAATAATTTTTACATTTTTCACAACATTTTGGAGTTTTTCACAAAAAAACGCTAAAGGTATCGATCCAAATTTACCACTAACATAAAGTAGAATATGTCACGAAAAAACAATCTTGGAATCACAAGGATTGATAAAAGCATTCCAAAGTTACAGAGGCATAAAATGACACATGTCATATTTGAAAAATTTGGCTGTGTCATAAATGCCAAAACTGGCTGTGTCCCCTAAGGGTTAAAACTACAGATCATGGCACAAAAAATGATACCCCATACAGCCCCATAGGTGAAAAACTAAAACCGTTATAGGCGTCACAATAGGCCCATTTTATTAATAATTAATTGCAAAGGAAAAAAAGGATTTCATTAAAAAATGTGTATAACATTAGAGAATCTGTGTAAACCTGCATATGATTGTGTGCGGACTGACCTATAGAATAATGGTATCATGTTGCTTTTACCATAAAGTGCATTACATAGACACAGAAACCTTCCAAAAGTTACTATATTGCATTCTTTTTTACACCAATTTATATTTTCATAAATAATATTTTTGGGGTTCTGTCATAAATGTTATATTGGAATAAAAGGCGCCATAACAAAGTACACCTACTTCTGAAAAAAAAAAAAAAAGCAAGCCCTTACATGGCACTGTAGATAGAAAAATGAAAGTGCTTGGTCCTCAAAGGGTTAATCTCATTACAAAATTACACAGTTGCCAGTACATGGAATTACATGTTCTATTGCACAAAATCCTATAAAGACTTAGAAAAGACATAGTAGAACATGAGTGGTTTGAAAGGAGGGATAACTAAAATAATAAAAGTAATGGGTAGACTAAGGTACTCAGAAAGATTATGAAAATAGTCTAGAAAAAAGTGTATGTGATTGATCTTTGCATGATGCTGGTTCTTGCCTTCTCTTATTTCTTATGTTTGTTTGTTTTTTTGCTTGTTTTTTTTTTAATCCATACAAACTATGTTACTAAGAATGTACAAGGAAAGCTGTACCAGCACTCTGGTTACTGTTAAAAAGCAATCAATTCCGCCTTACTTCTTATTTCTAAAAACACGATCATCACCTCGTGAAAAAACTAGTAAGAAGTATTTCAGGCTTTTACAATAACTCATAGCATATGAAAGAGTGAATAATAAACTGTATTAACAGCCTATACATTCATCACTGCACTCTATTCTCTACTCTAATAGTAGTATAAATTATATTACATATCATATACTAGTTTTATTCCTTTCCCATTAGTTTGATGTCTAGGGTTTTTAAATGACAGGATATAGACTAGCTCAGATGGTAAAAGTAAAGCTAAAAGCCAGAAACATGTCAGTTTCTAGTTGTTTTGTGCAGTGTGAACCTATTTTTAGAATTAAGGAAGAACATGGAAATAATGGGGGAGATTTATCAAACACGGTGTAAAGTGAAACTGGCTCAGTCACCCCTAGTAACCACTCAGATTACATTTTTCATTTTCCAAAGAGTCTGTGAGGAATGAAAGGTGGAATCTGATTGGTTGCTAGGGGCAACTGAGACTGTTTCACTTTATACCATGTTTGATAAATCTCCCCCAATATCTTTAAATGGGAACCTGGATCTGAGCTAGATCTTTCTTTGTACATCCAAGATTGTCAGCTGTTGCTCTCAACAGCTTTTTAAATCAGATAATTTTTATTGAACATCTTTCAATTTTATAGTAAAACAATCCCTCCCTTCCCACCTGTAACCCATCCCCCCTCAACTCCTAGAACAGTATGTCCTACAATGGCAAATCTCACAAAAAGGAAAAATGTACATCAATAAGGCACAGATAGGACATAGAAACAGTTTCCCAACCAGAAAAAAATAAGATAAAAGCTAACCCTGACATGCAGGAGGTCCGAACCACACATACCATTCATACAACCATTCATTCCGACAGACAATAAGACTTATATCTTAAGGAAACATCCAGCTACAGTATGTTACTAAGTTTTTAAGGCCTACTTCTTACGGCTGCTCTATTCCCAACATCTTTCTAAACAGACTATAGTGAGATGACTATGTCCATGTGAATTCGTATTTCTATAAATGTCATTTATGTAAAAAATGTGTCAAATGTATTCAAGGGGTTATCTAGCCTTTAACATTTCATGGTCTTTTTCTTACTTCCCCTGGGCCCCCAAACAGTAAAATACCTGGATAGTCACCCCCACCCCATCCCCTTTATTATCTACTGCATACATACTGTATTTTCTAATCTTGTCAATTTGGTTCAACATAGATAGCACACAACAACAGTGGCGTAAGTCATGGTAATACTTCATAATCAGATACGTCATGGGTCGCTAAGGGGTTAAGCATATCTCAGGTCACCTACTGTAATGAAGAGTCAAAGAGGAGTTGTTTGTGCCGCACTCTGGCATGCCTCCCCAATCCTTCCTTCTCCCTCTTCTTTATAAATAATCAATGCTGTCCAGCCTCCTGCTCAATCAGTTGTCAGCCAGTGTCTCTGATTGCAGATCATTCCTCTGTAGGCAGTTTATGTATGAAAGAAACACTGAGATATAGTTTAATCTCTGAGACCAAATGTGTTAGAGCTGTGGTCTAGGGGTAACTTACCTGTCTAGAGACTTGCCAGCAGTTCATTTTTTTGCTCCATCCCCTGATGGAAATTAAATATAGTTTGTATCTTTTTTAAAACTGTGTTCACACACAGTGTTTTTGCTCAATACTTTGCAACCAAAACCAAGAGTGTATTGAAAACACAGCCAGGCTATGCTTACTCACTGTTGAAATTTGGTAGATGGCCAACATTTAACGTCAAATTTAACATCAAATTTCAAAATAACCGCCTATTTTAAATATGCCATTAAATTATGGACATCCTCTAAATTTGGCAGGTCACTAGACAGGTGAGTTACCACAGCTCCAACACATTTGGGGTTATATGTTCAACTATATTTGAGTGTTTCTTTCAGATATAGCCTGCCTACAGAGAACTAATATGCAATCAGAAACTGGCTGACAGCTAAGCTAATTATGAAACGGGAGGAGGAAGGAGTGGTGAGTAGAGATGAGCGAACCGGTTTGACTTTTAAATATAGTAGGAGACCTGAGATTGTGCATAATCCACTGCACAAGAATATTCCAACACACAGAAGAATCTATAGGTCTGTTACCTACGGTAAGGTCGACCCAGTGGTATGTACTATTATAATCTCACAGACGAAAAGGCACCACCGTTGGTCTAATACCATTAAAAAATAATAACTTTTATTAAATACCATCTAAAAGAGGGATACGCCTCACAACAATTACACATATATTCATAAATGTAGTATAAGTAAGAAAAGTGCTATACATATAGAGCAGGGAGGTGGTATTGATATCTAAAATAGATGTTGGTAGGTGGAGGGGAGGACACACATGTACCAACATAGTCAGCCGCCACAGGTCTCATCTATGACCCTTGGAGTTGACTACTGGACACCTATCCAGATACTCCAAATAACTGCTACAGCTAAGTTGTCTGTTTATCGTTATAGACATATATCTATTAATATTGGTTTATTGTCTACATGCAGTTTCTAGTTAAGGTTGCAGCTATCTTGGATTGCAACGTAGGGGGGCCCCATCTAGTATGGCTCTTATACATGGTTGATAGGGACTTGATGTGGCGCTTTATACTGCTATAAGGGCTGACGTATTTATCACTATATCAGTGTATCTGCACCTTGTTGAGGTTTCGCTTTCAACTTAAAGCGTGTGTATACCGAGTACGCTGCCAATGCTTTACCATAGCACGATTTAAGATATGTTCCCTGATGAACCTGGGGTATCTCTCAGGGGAAACACGTTGGAACAAGTTTATATAAGGAATTGTTTGTATTCGGAACAAGTTTATATAAGGAATTGTTTGTATCCTATTTAAAAGCATAATTGTGGTATAGTAGATGTGATATCCACACGTCTTTGTATATTTGTATATATCCATGTTACACATTACATGTGTCACAACACATTATCTTGCTGTGTTTGTCCTTTTATTTTGTTTTCCTGGGCACGTTAACAGAGCAGGGACTGTCACCGTGGTTGGGGCCACCCTGTTAAGGAGGTGGGTACCCCAAAAGGTAGGGAGAGACTATAATCCACTGCACAGACAAATTACCTAAAGGATAATAAATAGGAAAAAGAATATACGCAATATTTCAGATACACCTTTAGGCTATGTTCCCACTGCGTATTAGACCGGCCGTTCCGTGACCCGGGCTGGGTCACGGAAAGGCCGGTCTCTGCACAGATCATCCCGGCCGATACTGCAGTACCGGCCGGATGATCTTTTGGCCGCAGGGTTCAGATGCAGGCGCATTAGCGCCCGCCCGCATCAGAACCTCCCACAGCACACAATAAAGCAAGCGGCCGGAGCCGCTCGCTTCATTGTGTGAACTGACAGGGTTTCCTATGGCTGCAATTCATTTAATTGTGGTTGCAGAAAACTGACAAGTCAGTTATTTGCGGCACCATATGTGATCCCGGCCGGAGCGTATACGATGTGTATACACTCCAGCCAGGATCCCACAGAGGATAAGGCTATGTCCACACCGCAAAAAGTATGGCCAATGTTGCCGATGGCAACAACGGCCGTACTTTTACATAGTGTGAACATAGCCTAACAGTAAAAGTCTGGTGAGCAGTGTGCCTCTGCTTATTCCATTGAGGACCTATAATAAGGGCCTTTTGGCCTGAAACACATTATAGAATCCCATGGCTTCAAGTAGCACCTCTATGCCGATGACTAGAGATGAGCGAAGAAACTGAAAAGGTTCACAAATTTTGGGTTGGATTCTTAAAAATTCATGAATACAAACAAATCTCATTAAGGCTGGGTTCACACAGAGTATATTTCAGTCAGTATTGTGGTCCTCATATTGCAACCAAAACCAGGAGTGGATTAAAAACACAAAAAGGCTCTGTTCACACAATGTTGAAATTGAGTGGATGGCCGCCATTTAATGGCAAATATTTGCTGTTATTTTAAAACAACAGCTGTATTGAAATAATGGTAGTTATTTACCGTTATATGGCGGCCATCCACTCAATTTCAACATTGTGTGAACATAGCCTTTCTACTACTACTGCTACTACTGGTTGAGGTTGCAAAATACTGACCACAATACTGACTGAAATATACTGTGTGTGAACCCAGCCTGAAACAGCAATAGTGGAACTAATATAATGATTTTTTTTTTAACAGATGTTGTTACAGTGTCAAAAATTGGAAAATAGCAATTAAAAAAAAAGTCAATCAGCCAGTCCGTCATTCATTCAATTTCCGCCATGGACAGTAGTGGACCTTGGTGGATCAGCAGCTTAATATAATTTTTTTTCACAGGACAGCAGTGGACATAGGTAAATGAGCGGCATAAAATGACACTGGTGGACATTGGCAGTGGACATTGGTGGACAAGCGACATCAATTCAAGTTTTTTTTTTTTTCCTGAATCTTAGCCCACAGCACACAATAAGGCAAGCTGCCGCTCGCTTCATTGTGTGAACTGACAGGGTTTCCTACGGCTGCAATTCATTGAATTGCGGTGGCAGAAAACTGACAAGTCAGTTATTTGCGGCCCCGTACGTGATCCCGGCCGGAGCGTATACGATGTGCATACACTTCGGCCAGGATCCCACAGAAGATAAGGCTATGTCCACACCGCACAAAGTACGGCCTAATCCTTTTCTTTCGCTGAGTTACAGTACTGTGAACTGACATGTTCGGCCGCCATTGGGGCCGTCATCTTTAGTGAACTTGGTAGCAAATCGCTGTGAATTTGCTTTGCAGGACAAAGTGAGTTGATGGCGTGATTCACTGTAAATCTGGCTTTGCCAAATTCGCTTTGTTAATTTCTACCGATAATACTCAGATCTTCCTCTCCAGTCCAGATATCATATCCTGCTATCCAGATTTCCAGAGTGTCTAAGGCAGTGCCTCTCAATTCCAGTCCTCAGGCCTCACCAACAGGTCAGGATTTGAGGATATCTAATACAGAGAACTCCTCTGATAATACCTGATGAGTATAATTATATCACCTGTGAAATACTAAGTAAATCCTCAAAACATGACTTGTTGGTGAGGCCTGAGGACTGGAATTGAGAAGCACTGCTCAAGGGCTATATTTTCCTGCTTCTCCTCCCGCTATCTAAAACTCAACATGGGCAAAACAGAAGTAATCATTTCCCCCCCATCTTGCTCCACACCTCCATCTAATCTCTTAATAACAATCAATAGCAACACTCTCTCCCCTTTCCCCCACGTCTGCTGCCTTAGGGTCACCTTTGACTCTACTCTTTCTTTTAAGCTGCACGTTCAAACCTTGATCACCTCCTGCTGCTTTCACCTCAAAAACATTTCCTGAATCTACTCTTTTCTCAATCCTGACTCAACAAAACTGCTGGTACATGTTCTCATTATCTCCCACTTGAACTACTATAACATCCTCCTCTCTGGTCTTCCATCTAACACCCTTGCCCCCCTCCAGTCTATCCTTAACTCTGCTAGTCAAATAATCCACCTTTTCCCTCGCTCTGTCTCTCCCCTTTGCAATCCCTTCACCGGCTCCCCATTGCCCAACATATTCCTTTTAAATAGTTGACAATGACATACAAGGCATCCATTACCTGTCCCCTCCCTATATCTCAAACCTGACATCCCACTGCCGTCTCTCACTCAACCTTCAGTCCTCCAAAGCCCTCTTTTTGTGCTCCCCCCTTGTTCATACCTCACACAACCACCTCCAAGACTTTGCCCAAGTCTCCCCCATACTCTGGAACTCATTACACAGACATATCCGTCTCTCATCCAAAATCAAGGTCTTTAAAAGTAACCTGAGAACTCATCTCTTCAAACTAGGGTATAACCTATAATAATTCTGTACCACACTTTGGTTGAATTTTACCTCCTGTCTCTCTCCCTGTACCTTATAGATTGTAAGTCCTCGCTGGCAGGGTCCTCTATCCCCCATGTAACAGTCTGCCATTTATCTTTTTCATGTAATGGGTTTTTGATCTTGTAATGTTCCTGTTTTTTAACCCCTATGGCTTGTATAGCATTCTGAAATCAAGGGCACTTACAAAAAATAATCTTAATAATCAGACATATCTGGAAAGACTAAACTGGCTTAGCAATAACAATAGTTTTAGTCAATATATGACATATAATACTGGGAAAAACTAAAAGGATCTTCATACGATAGTTATCTTTACATAACAATTGGACATATTGAGGGATATTTATGAAAGGTTTGAATATACACAGGTGTTAACTGTACATAGTAGTGATGAGCGAATACTGTTCGATCGAATAGATATTCGATCGAATAGTGAGATATTCGAATATTCAATATTGACAAATATTCGATAAGCGTTCAAATCCCCCAGCTTCCGGTTTTACCATCCAAATGGTCAAATAGATGTTTTTCACTAATCGAATACTTGTTCCCATAGACTTTAATGGGATCGAATATACGATCGAATATTCGAATATTCGTGGGATATCCGTACGAATATCGAATATTCGAATGTCTCACTATTCGCTCATCACTAGTACATAGCAACCAATTACAGCTCAGCTTTCAGCTTTGGGAAGATTAAAGAGGAGTTGTGATTGTTGTGGACAGTTTATACCAGTGTATATTTTACAATCTTTGATAAATCGGGGACATCATCTTTATCATTCCAAATATATTATAGAGTTGTCAACCAGTCTAATTATTATTATTATTATTATTATTATTATTATTATTATTATTCATAGTTCTATTCTTTTAACAGTTTTAAAAAACTTTAGCAGAAAATTTGTAAGAAAAACTTGCAGTATTAGGCCATGTTTACATTGCGTGTAACACCGGCCGTTCTGTAACTCGGCTGGATCACAGAATGGCCTATGTTACAAAAGATCATCCGTCTGATCTTCATTTCTGGTAAATTACCAATTTACCACTGTACACAATGCAGCGTGCAACCGTTGTTGCAGGCCGTGATTTATGTAAAACATACGTTGTGTGAACATTACCTTAAAGCGTAACTATAAAATATTTTGACTATTCAATTTTAGTTAGCTTAGGTCATGATAAGAATTTTTGCAATAATTACATTAATAACCTAAAATGAACAATTTTTTAAATACATGAAGCATAAAGTCCCCATTAAGCTGTGTTAGCCTCTGACTTATTTCTGCATTCCTGCAGACCCGTACCTAGAGTACGGACTGTGACAGGAGGATCAGATAACAGCCCTGACACAGAGAGAAACATAAACAAAACCCCCTCCCCTAACCTCCTAGCAGCACATTCTCCCCCCTCCCCTCACAGAGGTCACATAGCAGAGCTGAGGGTGTTGTGTGTTGGGATCAGCACAGGGGAAGAGCTGGATGGAGGGACAAGTGTTTCCAGTGCTTCACCCAGGGGGGACATGCCACAATGACTCTAATGTACTGCATGAGGGAGAGTGGGTGAGTCACTGAGAGGAGGACTACAAGTCCCAGCACAACACAGCTGTAGTCCTTCCATAGTACATATAACATTCACTATCAGATATCTGCAGCAGGTGCCCCCACCTCCATGGCTGATATTATATTACAGTGTAATGAGAGCAGATGACTGTATCTAATCCCACTGTGTGTGATACCATCTGCTGGGGCTCTGTATCTAATCTTACATTGTGATACTGTATGCTGGGGCTATATCTAATCCTGCTATATGTGATATATCTGCTAAGGTGCTGCTCAGTGAATGGAGGGACACAGCCAGGGAGATGAGGGATAGGCCACGCCCACTTTCTCTCAGCCACTTTCTCTCTGGGGATATCTCAGCGAGCGTACAAGCTATCAACGGTTTAGGGCTCTTTTTAAAGGGTAACATGTGGGCTTTTTATCTGAAGGAATTTCATTTTTTGGCTACTAAAATTATAGTTACGCCTTAACAATATTTGAAGCTATGTTAATTATTACCTTGCATAACAGTGATTTTTTTCATTGTATAGTACATGATGCCTTTACATTGCTTAATAAATACAGTATGATAAGTTTGAATGTCTTGAAACCTGATGTTGTTATATTAGTTTCAACCAACCCTACATGAGCTGTAAGGAGCGTAAACGTAACAGGAAATGTATACAGTATTAACGGCCTGTTACATGTAAAATCATAATACTTTTTAGTCATTTAAAGCATTTTAGTTCAATGATTAGACACTAATGTAGTTGCCTCCTTTCACCAACAAATAATAATTTGCAAGTAATGTGTTAGTGTCAATTAGTCTGTGAATAAAGAAGTGTTATCAGAATTGTGTCACTTAAGCAGCGCTATTGTTATTAATTAGCCATGTTCTGTAATCACAAGCAGCATAATGAATTATGTATTGTTTCTTCTGTGAATTCACAATGCCATTCCTATTGTGTGGCTGACATCACACACATTTGTGGTGCTATCTATATTAATATGTATGTTTTCTATTTATTTTTAATTAAATGATATTAGTATTATTGGACATTTACTTGATTTTTATTCCATGCGATGCTTTTCAACCTATTGAGGGTTTAATGTTATGGCAATGTCAGATGTTACAAATAGAGATGAACAAATAGTGAAATATTCGACTTGATTGGATTCGATTCGAATAGCTCCCGATATTCGACTATTTGATCGAAGATCGAATCCCATTATAGTCTATGGGAGCAAAATCCTTGGGACTTGGGAATCAAGATTGGACCACTAGGAGGTCACTAAGTGCCCAATGAAACCTCAGGAAATGATGGCAACACCTCTGGAATGCATATGGGAGAGCAGGGGAAGCATGCCTGGGTGCATGAACGTAAAGTAGAAGTGTACCTTTTGGTCTAGCGGTACTTGGCTACGTATTAGGTGGTGTGTAATATTAGCGTATGTTTGTTTCTTGTTTATGCAGTACACTTGTGAAATACAATTGTTTGCAGAGTTATATATTGCCCAGCCAGTGATGTGAATTGCACACATGAATATATTGCATATATATATCCACTTTCAGTATTACTCCACTATCATAGACTATCAACTATAGACTCCAAACACAATATAACTGCTTTGTACAATGGAAAAAATACTCGGACAACTTATTTCATATACAGACGTGTACTGGATATAGAATTGTTTCTACAACCATAGAAATAAAGGGCTGGTCAGCGACTTCCCTGGACGCAGACTGCGCAAATCTCTAGAGGCGAGATAACAGCTATATATCCCACACACTGTATACAGCCGTATACTGGATATAGAATTGTTTTTACAACAGTAGAAATAAAGGGCTTGGCCACACCTTCCCTGGACGCAGACTGCGCAAATCTCTAAAGTAAAGATAACAGCTATATCATTCCACACACTGTATACAGCCATATACCAGATATAGAATTGTTTTTACAATAGAAATAAAGGGCTGGTTGGCGCCTTTACTGGACGCAGACTGCGCAAATTTATGGTAGCAAGATTAAAGGTTTTATGCCACAATTACAGTATACAGCCGTATACACTATCAGTGGGTATACACACTGTGTATACACACTGCCTGTCTCACAAACGCTTCTACAGTGTGTGTATACACTGCCTGTGTCACAACAGCTTATACAGTGTGTGTATACACTGCCTGTCTCACAACAGCTTATACAGTGTAGACACACTGCCTGTCTCACAACAGCTTATAAAGTGTGTGTATACACTGCCTGTCTCACAACAGCTCATACAGTGTGTGTATACACTGCCTGTCTCACAACTGCTTATACATTGTGTGTATACACTGCCTGTGTCACAACAGCTTATACCAGGGGTGGGGAACATTTTCCATGTCGAGGGCCGGTCGGGCCTTAATAAAATCATTCGAGGGCCGCACTCAATGTTATACCGTGCGCGGCAGTTAGTAGCGGGGGTTTGCAGCACCCGAACAAGGCAAAGTATTGTTCCCCTAATGCCCCTGCTATTGTAGTTAACCCTCTGTGATGCCCCTTGTACCTGATTTGAATCCTTAGTGATGCCCCTGGTAGCCTAGTTAACCCCCCAGCCATGTCCCTGGTGGCCTAGTTAACCCCCCTAGTCATGTCCCTGGTGGCCTAGTTAACTCCTCAGTCATGTCCCTGGTAGCCTAGTTAACTCCTCAGTCATGTCCCTGGTGGCCTAGTTAACTCCTCAGTCATGTCCCTGGTGGCCTAGTTAACTCCTCAGTCATGTCCCTGGTAGCCTAGTTAACCCCCCAGTCATGTCCCTGGTAGCCTAGTTAACCCCCCAGTCATGTCCCTGGTAGCCTAGTTAACCCCCCCCCAGTCATGTCCCTGGTGGCCTAGTTAACCCCCAGTGTCTGCCCCAAATGAAAAAAATAAACATCCCACTCACCTTTCCTCCGCTCCCACGCTGTCCAGGTCCTCTTCTCCCTCCTCTCTTCTTCTTCTCCTGCAGGCGGCGCGCGATGAAATGACGTCATCGCGCGCGGCCCGCAGGAGTCAGAAGACGTGCGCCGCTCTGCGCCTCGCTGGTGAGGCAGGAGCAGGCATACAACACATCTTCCTGTGTCTGTGCCAGCTCCTGCCTCACCAGCGCGGCGCACGTCACAGGAGGGCAGGAGTCAGAAGATGTGCACCGCTCTGAGGGAAAGGAGCCTGCACTCACAGCATCCTCCTGGCAGCTGTCACAGACACAGGAGGATGCCGTGTGTGTCGGCTCCTTCTCCTCCAGAGCGGCGCATGTCACAGGGGAGCCGCGGGCCACATCCGGAGGTGGCAGGGGCCGGATGCGGCCCGCGGGCCGGAGGTTCCCCACCCCTGGCTTATACAGTGTGTGTATACACTGCCTGTCTAACAGCAGCCTATACAGTGTAGACACACTGCCTGTCTCACAAAAGCTTATACAGTGTGTGTATACACTGCCTGTCTCACAACTGCTTATACAGTGTGTGTATACACTGTCTGTCTCACAACAGCTTATACAATGCGTGTATACACTGCCTGTCACAACAGCTTATGCAGTGTGTGTATACACTGCCTGTCTCACAACTGCTTACACAGTGTGTGTATACACTGCCTGTCTCACAACCGCCTATACAGTGTAGACACACTGCCTATCTTACAACTGCTTCTACAGTGTGTGTGTATACACTGCCTGTTCTCACAACTGCTTATACAGTGTAGACACACTGCCTGTCTCACAACAGCTTATACAGTGTAGACGCACTGCCTATCTTACAACTGCTTCTACAGTGTGTGTGTATACACTGCCTGTCTCACAACAGCTTATACAGTGTAGACACACTGCCTGTGTCACAATAGCTTGTAAATGTCTGTTTTTATATAGTTTCAGCTCTAACAAGGGCTTTTGGGGGTCTTTTTCTACCTAACTTCACCTAAAACCTTCCTCTCCCTGCTTTACAGACTGTCCCTCTCTAGTTCCAACCAGCAAGTGACACAAATCTCAAATCACTATTCTTTTATTCAGGAGGTCACATGGTTTAGCATGCCAATCACAGTTAGAGAGTTTTTTTTAAGTCCTGCCTACTCCTAGTGACTTTCCCTACCCCATGCATGTTTATTGGCTGGAAAGAAGTGCCAGGGGATGTGGGAGGGCGACTTGAATTTTTGCAGCGTTTTAGCACCAATATTTGACCACGGTCGAATATCTCGAATAGCGTACTATTCGATGGAATAGCTGTTCGATCGAATAGTATTCGCTCATCTCTAGTTACAAATCAACAGGTTAAAAAAAAATAAATGAATATGACAGGATTCATAACAATCGTATTAATAACATTAGCCACATGCACTGTTATTTGTAAAGTTTACAACATGTGATTATTGGAGATGAGCGAGTAGTGAAATATTCAACTTTTGAGAATTCAAATCGAATAGGCACCGAGATTCGACTATTCGAATGAATATTCAATCCCATTATAGTCTATGGGAAAAAAATTCTCGGCACTAGGAAGTCAAAATTCGACCATTTGGAAGTCACCAAGTCCCCCATGAAACCTCCCTAAACGATGCGAACACCTCCGGAATGACACTGGGACATTAGGGGGCATGCCTGGGTGCACCCAACACCCCAAAATCGCAGTATAATGCCACTCTCCACAGTTGCAAAGGAAAAATATTTGCGAACGCTTTACGGCAATGTTCACACATTTTGTTTGTATTTCTTGCGCAGCGTTACATACATGATTCCAATGTGCCCCTTGATAAAGTGGTCATCTGCGAAACGCGCGTCGGGGTGTGCCAGGGGAACAGCAATATGGGTAAGACATGATAACTTATGATATCTGTTTATGATACATGACTCTATGGGGCTGGTGGCAATCTTATGTGTGGTGTTTACAGGTTTCATTGGTGTCTAGTGACTTGTTAGTATATGCACTTATGCACTTATAAGCATAGACTTATTGGGACCTCTGTTTTTTGAATTGGTAGCTATCTAATGCCCTTTTAGCATCATAATACATTCATGTTTGCAATACATTTTTTTTAAATAGTCTTATGACCCATATTTATTCTGATCCCCTGGACCTATGTACTGTTATCATTCTTCTCCCCTCATTTTTTATGTATGATATTTCTACTTTACATGATTTTATTAATAAAGGAATTTTTTGAGTTAAGGAAAGTAAGCTCAAGTGTTGTCTTTTGGTAAATTATGATTTCAATGTGCGTCTGTAGAGCGTCATGTTATTCGCGCGTATCACTCATCATGCTGTACGAACGTTACTGGAACAGTATGTATGACGTGCCTTTTGAGGGCTACTGGAACAATATGTATCACGTGCCTTTTACTGGGCTACTGGCACCATAGGTATCATGTGCCTTTTACTGGGCTACTGGCCCTTAGTGGGATATACCAGGGACACTATAAGTCACTTGTACACAGAGGGTACTGGAATGAATACAGCTGCTGCTGCTGCTGCTGCTGCTGATGATGATGATGATGATGATGCTGTTATATCATCTATGTCTTAGCACTGAGAAGTGCTTTGGATGCAGACTCCAGAGATGACTTTTTGCTGGAAATTAGCCCTGAAAAGGACTTTTGGGTTGTGTAGTAAGCCTGCCTAACCAAAACGCTATTAAAACCTATCTCTCCCTGCTCGAAGAACACATCCTGACTAGGTCGAGAGGCGGAAGTCAAGTCTTAAATATTCAAGGTCATGTGGTTCAGCCATCCAATAAGGGTAGACGTTGTTTTCGCGCTGCGTGCGTACTCCCAGGATCCCTCACGGCCTCCCTGCATGGTGATTGGATAAAAAAAAACGCCAAGTGCGATGGGAGGTCTTTTGTATGTTTGCTGCGTATTCAACACACTACTTGATGTATTCGAATCTTTCGAATACTACAATATTCGATCGAATACCTACTCTATCGAATCGTATTCGCTCATCTCTAGTGATTATGTTTAATTACTTTGTAACTGATAATTTTTCATTGCTGGTCTGTTTTATGTTATTAACCTGTACGGAAAAAAATGAATTATCGTACAGGAGAAAACAAAACATTTAAGCCATGATAACATACCATAAAATGAAAGAAAGATATGGCTGCAATTTTAAAGGGGTTATCCAGTGCTACAAAACATGGCCACTTTTTTTTAGAGACAACAGGACTCTTGTCTCCAGTTCAGGTGCTGTTTGCAATTAAACTCCATTCACTTCAATGAAACTGAGCAGTAAAACCTCGCCCAAGCTGGAGACAAGAGTGGGGCTGTCTCTGGAAGAAAGATGCCGTGTTTTTATAGCGCTGGATAACCCCTTTAAGGTTAAACATAGAGAGAATAGATCTCTGTGTTGTCTATACTGAGTGGTCAACATGGCACTTTGGTGAAAGTTTTTAATAGAAGGAATGGCAGACACGCAGCGTCCTGGGAACCAGTAGCTGTGGTGGAGTGGGATGCGTAAGTATATACTTCTTTTTTTTTTTTTTATCAACTTTCTTTTTATTCAGTTTTAACATATAGATATAACTGTGACTTGTAGAATGACAGATATGCATAACAGACTGTGGTCACAAGCACATACAAGGGAATAGAATAAATCCGCTAGCACATAACGCATTTCACATAAAGTCGCAAACATAACTGAGACACAACAGTACATAACTTCTTATGGTCCAAAGAGTCGTATGAAATCAGGGGGTTGGCACCACTGTTGTCTTCACAGATGCCGCCGACCCATTACAGTAGGGCCTTATAAAAGATTGTTCTCCAAGAAAGAGCTTACACTTATAGGTGATTAAGGAGGAGCTTCCATGTATCCAAAAATAGAGAAAGAGAGTCTGAGAGTAGAGAAAGAGGGGTGAAGAGGTGGGTGCGGGTGGTAGGTTAGGTTGGGGGGGAGGGGAAGGAGGGGGAGAGGGCAGGGAGGGGAAGGGGGAACCAGAGGGGCGGGGGTGATATTTAGTGGGGGAGTTATAAACATTGAGCTTCTTGTGCAGGCATGTGTGAGAAGTGTAGAGGAGATGTGGAGGGGCTTACAGAAGGGGTAGGGTGAATTGGTGGGAGCCAAGCCTTATAGTGAGAGTGTCCAGGGTTGCCAAACTTTCAAGAAGATGTCATGTGTGCGACTGGCCCAACTAGACAATTCCTCAAATCTGCATATCTGGTTGACTTTTCCAACCCAATCCCCTAGAGAGGGGGGATGAATCTGCCTCCATTTGAGAGGGATTAGGGCCTTAGCAGCTGCCAGCAAGTGTGTCACCAGGTTCCTCTTTGATGGTATATATGATGAAGATGGTCTTCCTAACGCTATCATTTCTAAGGAGATAGTGATAGTGGAGTTGGTGAGAGAGCAGATGGCATCTTCTATTTGTTTCCAGAAAGGAGCGATGAGTGGACAATCCCACCAGATATGGGCATAAGTACCTTTATGCTGTTGGCATCTCCAGCATCGGTCCGTTGGAGAAAGCTTATAGGCATGTAGCCATTCAGGCGTTTTATACCACCTTGTTAAAAGCTTGTAATGGTTTTCCTGCAGCAGCACACAGCGAGAGTGGCCATGACCGGACCTGAGGATAGATTCTATCTCAGAGTCTGTTAGTTTAGTGTTAAGTTCCTTCTCCCATGAGGAGATGAAAACTGGATGAGAAGTGTGTGAGTTCTCCAATAGGAGTTTGTAAATAACTGAAACAGAGCGATGTTTAGGCTGTGTTTTTAAGCATAACCTCTCGAACCAAGTGAGATCCCTTAAAGGATTATTGTCTTTAAGTAGATCAGCGAGCACTCTACTGATAT
Source organism: Dendropsophus ebraccatus (assembly GCF_027789765.1). Classification (NCBI taxonomy): domain Eukaryota; kingdom Metazoa; phylum Chordata; class Amphibia; order Anura; family Hylidae; genus Dendropsophus; species Dendropsophus ebraccatus. The sequence continues at coordinate 73,437,628 of NC_091460.1, forward strand.
GAGTTTTGTGTAGGAAGGACAGATCGCGCGGCCCAGCAAGCTCCCAGAGACGGGGTAGGTTGAGTTTAAGATTTTCCATAGGAAGATCTTGCAACTTGATATCCCGGAGTTGAGACCAGGTGTTTGGGTATGGGGTTAGATCAGTGAGTGTGTAGAACGGGGCAATGGCTGCGGGCAGGATGGGAGATGGGGCGGGTGCTAATGATGATGACATGGATTTCCATGTTGTTCTTATGCCTTATAGCAGCGGAGAGTGAGGGGACGTAAAATGGGAGGGATTACGTGGATTCCAAAGATCTGCCCATTCTAATAATGAGCGTTGTGGGGGGTTGGGGAGGTGGGCGAGGGTGGGTGAAGGTACTTTATCAGGTATCGGGAAGGTTAAATTCATCCAATTATGTAGCTGAACAGCTCTGTAATACATATGGACATCAGGGAGTCTAAGCCCTCCTTTGGTCTTATTTTGGGTCAGCAATGTATGTGCTGTGCGCGGTCGTTTAGATTTCCATAAGAATTTGGAGAAGAGGTGGCGAATAGAATGGAATATGGTGATAGGCAATTTTATTGGGACCATTTGGAGAATGTAGAGTATTTTAGGGAGAATGTATGTTTTGAGTAAGTTTTTCCTGCCCATCCAGGAGATTAGTGGAATGTCATAATCTCTCAGAAGAGAGGAGATAGTGGCAATCAGCAGACCATAGTTTAATTGGTACAGGTCTTCTAGTCTCGCCTAGACTTTGATGCCTAAGTATTTTACGGCGTGCTTGGTCCAGGGGAATGAGGAAGTTTCTTTAATGGTTTCCTGCATACTAGAAGGGGTATTAATGTTCATCAGTTCTGATTTGGTGAAGTTCACCTTGAAGTTGGATACCGTTTGGAATTTGGTTAATGTGTGCTCGACTTGGGGGAGGGAGACTGAAGGGTTGGAAAGAAGAAAAAGAAGGTCATCTGCAAATGCTAAAATCTTGGTTTTGGAGCCTTGTATATGGATTCCCTTTATATTGGGATTTTGTCTGATTTTCTGCAGCAAGGTTTCAACCACTAGCACAAATAGGGTAGGGGACAGGGGGCATCCCTGTCTCGTGCCATTAGATATGTTAAAGACAGGGGAGAGCGTACTGTTGATTTTAAGCCTCGCATGGGGCTGGTCATACAGGGTAAGAATGGCTTGGATGAAGGGAGGGGGGAAACCGAATTTCTCTAGCGAAGCTCTCATAAAGGTCCATTCGACTCTGTCGAATGCCTTCTCGGCATCAATGCCGAGAAGGACCGACAGTTGCTTATGGGTATGTGCATTATGTAGAGCCTGGAATAGTTTAGCTGTGTTATGGCGTCCTTCTCTCCCAAAGACAAAGCCCGCCTGCTCTACTTTAAGTTGGGTATAAGTAGTTTCATTCGCATGGCTAGTAATTTAGCCCAGATCTGTAAGTCTAGATTTAGTAAGGATATTGGCCTATAACTCCCGCAGGCAGAAGGGTCTTTACCCTCTTTCCAAATCAGGGTCACATGGGCTTCCTGCGTCTGCTTCGGCCAGAAGGAGCCTTGAAGCAGTGCATTACAGGCATTAGTGAGATGAGGGAGAAGGACCTCATGGAATTTTTTGTAGTATTGAAGCGGAAGGCCGTCAGGGCCAGGACTCTTGCCAGGGGGACAGCTTTTGATAAATTTTAGAATCTCAGAGGCTGTGACCGGAGCAAGAAGTCGGTCTCTCTCTGACGGGGTTAATGTTGGAAGATTTAAATCCGCTAGGAAGTTCTCAGTGAGGGGTTTCTGGTCTGCAGGGGATAGGAGACCTTCTGAATCCTTTAGATTATATAGCTCTGCACAGAAGCTTTGGAAGGCTTCCGCTATTTTTCCAGTGGAGGTGTGGAGTTGGCCATGGGCATCCTTAATAGAGGAGATATGCATGCTATCTCTAGCTTTTTTGATTAGGGTAGTCATGAGGCGTCCACCCTTGTTGCCATGCATGTACAGCGAATGTCTGAAGTGTAAGAATGCTTTTGCAGATTTAAGGTTCAAAAGGTTTTTAAGCTTTTCTCGTAGCGTGCGTAGCTCCTCTAGTGCTGATCTGATCTTAGAAAGTTTGTGTAGCCTCTCCAAGGCGGAGATTTGGTGTAGAAGTGTATCCGTCTCTCTCTGCCTGTCCTTACAAATTTTAGATGCTAGAGAGATAAAGATTCCCCGGATATATGCTTTATGCGTCTCCCAAGTTACAGGGGATGACGTGTCAGTGTTAGCATTAACTGTAAAGAATTCCTGCAGGTGTTTGGATATTTTTTCCCTGATCTTGGGAGAGTCCAGTAGAGTCTCATTTAATCTCCATCGCCATTCTCTTAATGGGTATCGACGGGAGGGAGAGAGAGATACCGGGGCATGGTCCGAGACCATCATATTGCCTATAGTCGCCTTAGTGAGTGAAGAGAGAAGGGAGCTGCTGAAAAAAATGTGATCTAGCTTCTGGTATGAATTGTGTACGCTTGAATGGAACATGTAGTCAATAATATTAGGATGGAGGGTTCTCCATGTGTCTAGAAGGTCTAGCGAGTGTAGTTTGGAGTGGAGTTTAGCCAGGGCTGATATGGCTGATCGCTTTGAGGAGGAATCAAGGAGGGGATTTAAAATGAGATTGAGGTCAGTGCCCACAATGATCGACCCCTGCGCAAACAGCTTCAGGTCATCCAGGATACCCATGAGCCACGCGATCTGTCCCACATTTGGAGGGTAAATGTTAGCTAGTGTATAGGTCTGAGAGGCTATGTTTACCTTAAGAAATAGAGCTCTTCCATCTGCGTCTGTGTGCTGCTGCAAGATCTGGTAGAGGAGGTTCTTATGGAACGCTATGGAGACTCCCTTGGAGGCCGAAGTGGGGTGACAAGAGTGGTACCATTTGGCGAAGTGCCTATCTGGCATCCTAGGGATTTTGTCCTGCTTAAAATGTGTTTCCTGTAGAAACAAAATAGAAGATTTGAGTTTGCGCACAAGAGAGACAACATGGTGATGCTTGCTGGGGCTGTTAAAGCCTTTAACATTGAAGGTGGTCACAACGATATCTGGCATTCTGGTTGGTCTAAGGACAGAGTCTGCCAAGCCTAGTGGGCTGAGCGGGTTGTGGGGGTTGTAAGCTTGGGTAGATAACTGGTTTAGGGGAGGAGGGGGTGGAGAGGGTGGGTATGAGGGAGGGTGTGGAGGAAAGAGAGCAATAGGGGTTAGGATCAAGGGGAAAAGGGGAAGAGGAGGAAGATAGATATAATGAGGAGAGATAAAGAGAGGGAACAATGGAAGCTCTTATGTTTCAGGCTACAGACCAGTTGTTCAGAAGTTTGTAAAACAATACAGGTGTACAAAAAAAAGGAGAAAAATTAACAACAAAGCTCAGTTGTCTCCAAAGGTGAGACAGTATTTCTGGCTTTGTGCGGGGGAAAGAAATAGTGTGGCATATAGAGAGCACTGACCAGTATAAAAAGCACCTCCGAAAACTGCCAGAGGGGTGCTGATTTAGAGCAGGATAACTGCAAGGCAACAGGGTAATCCACAATGTTGGGGTGGGGGGGGGTATGAAAGGGAAGGGGCAAGTTAAGGGGGGAAGGGGAGGAGGGGGGGGAGATGAGGATAGGGGAAGGTGGTGGTAGCTGGGCAGGTGGGAGGGGGGGGAGGGTAGAGGACTTATAGCAGGTAACACCAGGGGAGTTTCACAATAAAGACAATATAATAACCAATAATGAATGAGGTAACATCGTAAGCATAAAACAAATTATCTCACAATAACCATTCCAAAGATTTGAGAGAAATTCAACAAAGACAGGATACCGTAAGTTGAGCTTAGTATGAGGTTATTATGAGGAAGGAAGAGTCAAAACAGTAGACTCATAAAATGTGGAAGAAAAACATCTTAGTGGCCTGTGATCGGTGAAGAAGTGGCCCCGGCAAGATCACGCGGGGATGTGACGAGCCGAGGATCAACTTAGTAGGCACATATGGGGTTCATACTTATATACTTAGGGGTGAGACGTCTGGTAACAGTCAGAGAGTCAGGTAGGGTGTGAAGTGTTCTAGGAGGGTGTCTTCTTCACTTTATGGGGTTTTTGACGTCCCACTGCAATCCACGGAGAAAAGGTCGCTAAGGCAGGTAGTGGAGCGTCCTCGGTGAATGGCATCCACGAAGGAACGTCTATAGGGGGGATGCCAAGTAAAGGCCATGCTGCCTCCAGATCCCGGGGAGTATGTATCGCGATTCTCTTGCCATTTCTATGGACCGCCAGTCCAAACGGATATAGCCACATATATTGAATATTGTTGGCTCTCAAAGCTTCTAGATATGTATATACTTCTGTTATGCTTCTATAAGGCCCTGAAATATGATAAATGATCAATTTACGTCAGACAACCCATTTAAGTGGAGGGACATTGCATGATAAAGAGTATGGAGCGCCATTGTTCTGGTGCACTTACTAGTATTAGGGGTGGGTGGGGGCTGAAGAGATGTGCACTATAAAGGATGATAAGGTGTAACCTGCCATCCTTTTTAGTGCATCACCTCCTCAATCCCCACACTTTGAAGGACACCAACACTTCACCCTTTCACCCTGTCCCTGGTTATTTATAAAGGAACTAATTAAACTGGTAGAGGGGTTTGAGCCACATGGTTTTTATGTAGGGGGGGGGGGCAGTTTGGGATCTTTTTTTCAAAATTTTGGGTACGAGTTAACCTAGGGGTCTAGAAGCTAAATTACAAGTTGAGGTCACTGTCCCCTCTCCTGACATAAAAAAGTAAAAATTGGCAGCACCTCTATCTCTATGCCTCTGCTTACACTGCAGGTCGCATGCTGCATGCGGCTAAAGTACAGACAAAAATACAGAAAATGCAACAGCAATATCTGTAGATATTGAAAAATTTGTATCTTAGCAAACTATTTGATCAGAGTGTACCATGTCACCACGTTAAGGTGTTCTCAGAGACATGGTCCCTACTCTAGCATTTTCACACTAACAATGGCCATTCCTGGGCTGGACAAGCCTACAACTGGGCAGATAGGAGCCAAATGATGCACTGCACCCATGTCCCAAGGATGCTCTAAAAAAAAGATCATTTGGCTCCTATCTGCCCAGTTGTAGGCTTGTTTAGCCCAGGAGTGGCCATTGCTAGTGTGAAAATGCTAAAGTAGGGACCATGTCTCTGAGGACACCTTAACATGGTGACATGGTACACTCTGTTTGATCAAATAGTTTGCTAAGATCCTAATTTTTTCAATATCTAAAGAGCGAGTTTTTATAGTGTGTACACCAGGGGGAGTATATACGGTATGCACCTGTGCATTGCTGTTACATTTTCTGTATTTTTCCCTCTCCTGACATGTCTGTAATAGTAGATATTTGTGCTCAGATAACAATTTTAGAGCACCTTTAGTAAGAACTTTGTATTGTCTCTCTGTTATTCCTCCTGGAAATGGAAGACAAAAGGCTTGGTCTACATGGAGACTTAATTTTCTGTGCATCATATGCTTAACTTCTTCTCATTCACAATAGGTTTATATACATTCATGCTGCTGATGCCCCCTGCAGCAGGAACATATAGAAACATTCCTGATTTCAGGGACTTTAGATGTGTGCGGGAGCGCTGCAGTTTGAGCGGTCCCGCACACATCAGTGTGTCTGGGACTGGAGATGATGACATGCAACTGAGATCCAGCAGCTGCCTGTCATTAACCCCTTAAATGCTGCAATTTATAATGATCGCTGAGTTTAAGGAAGTGATTGACAGGTTAAGCACCTGTCACTGACTGATCGGGACCCCCGCAGTATGGTCTGATGGGAGGATTGCCGATTTTTCAAAATCATATATCAGGAAAAAATTTATAAAAAGTAATCAAAATTTTTCTTTTAAGGCTATGTTCAAACGCTATGAACATCCAGGTCACGGAACGTCCGGTCTCAGCCCGGATCATCCCGGACTTAAGTACCGGCCGGGTGATCTTTTTCGGACGGAGCTGCTTGCTTCACTGTGTGAACTGACAGGTCTTTCTGTGGCCGGAATTCATTGAATTCCGGCCGCAGAAAACTGACATGTTAGTTTTTTCCGGCGCCGCATGGGATCCCAGCTGGAACGCATACGATGTGTGTACGCTTCGGCCGGGATCCCATTGCAAATAAGGCATTGTTCAACTCCTCAAATCTACGGCTGTAGTTCTGCAGCGAGAACTACGGCCGTAGTTTTACGTAGTGTGAACAATCAATAAACCAATATGATATTAATAAAAAGTAGAGATCATGACGCAAAAACTGACACCCCAATCAGCCCTGTAGATGGAAAAATAAAAGCAATATGGCTCTTAGAAGGCGGGGAGGATCATTGCATTAATTTGACCCGGGCACCAATGACCTTGCTTATAAAGCGGGTTAATTGATGTCTGGGGGTAACCAATTTTCTTGTCAATAGGATGTGTCCACACATGTAGGGTAAATAGAAATGGTGACACCCAATCACCAATTTAGATTTCCAGGAGCAATAACAGGGAAGAGCACAATACAGAGACAGGAAGGAAAGATGTTGCTGAATTACTGTATTTCAGTAGAGTAACTTTAGGAACTACAGTATCTTGGGGCACTGCTTTTCCTGAATAATGGACTTTTAAAAGTTTACAGGACAAAATACTATTTCTTTTCTTATTATGAAGTGCAGATGACAGGAGCACAGACATATCCTCTATAATCATTGTTCTGTTCTCATTTATACTTCTACAGTATATTCTGCAGCATCTGTGTAGACCAGGTATTTGATCACTATACAGTCAGTGTATGGCGTGAGGCACTATTATACAGTACTATTATTCATTGTAGTGGTGTTTTTTCATGATCATGTGGGACAGTAGTGGATTATAATAGGGGCGTTTTGGGCGGCAGCCCGGGGCCCTGAGCTCCTGGGGGGCCCATGACTACCCAAAAAGACATACTGTCAATGGTGTACTGTCTTCTGGCTACATTTCTGCCATGATTTGCAAAAAATCACAGTTTGTTTATGACAATTTTGCACAAATCAGGACATCATGACATTATCTATCCTGTACTATGAATGCCAGGCTAGTGCTTCCATAGTTACAGTGGGGTGGGGGGCAGGCTTGGTGAACAGCCCGGAGCCTATGGTAAAGTTAATCCGCCCCTGATGTGGGATCATGAACTTGTTTTTACTCAGTTTTCCTTCTGAGCCAATTGTGTGGATTACATGTATAAGAATATGATGTGGAATGTGACAATGTAGAGCAAAAACAGAAAACAAAACTCTTCAGTGCAACCCAGTTGATGCACGCACCACTTAGGGGGAAAGATTTGTATGTGGAATGGTTATGTTTGTGCCCCAGGGCTGCTTTTCAGTCTCATTGTTTGGGAATGAATAGAAAAAATTACAAAGTTCAAAGCATTAATTTAAGCTTTTCTCTAGATCTTAGTTTTAGGGTGCGTGCACACTATGCAATTGCCGCGAATAACCCGCGGCGTATTCCGTCGCTCGTCCCCGCACGCGGCGGCGCGCTTTTCCGCCCGTGCCATAGACACTATTCTGTGCACGGGCAGATTCCGCGTTCCGTCAAAAGAGTTGACATGTCAATTCAAGTCTAATTCATGTAGTCCACACCTTTTGCACAAAAAGGATCTTAACCCCTTAGCGACCCATGATCTGATACGTCATGATGCCGCGGGGGGTGTTCAGAGTGGGGTCCCGCCGGGACCCCGCTCTGAACAGCACTGATCCTGGCTGATATGTGCAGCCGGGCAGTGCCTCTGTTAGCCGGCGCGGGTCCCGTTGCCGCACCGGCTAATTAAGCCTCTAAATGCAGCTGTCAAACCTGACAGCTGCATTTAGAGGCTTTGCTCTCCCTGTCCCTGGTGTCTAGTGCGATCGCGTGGGGGGGGGAGATCCGTTCTTCTGGCCGGCCTGGGCCTCAGCGTTGCTGACCGGCCCGGGCCTCAGCAGGCCATAGCAATAGATCACCGATCTGATGGATCATTGCTGTGTATATACACAGCATTGATCTCTATGAGAGATCAGTGCTGTGTATATACAAATCCCCCAGGGGGACTTCTAGTTCATGTAAAAATAAAAGTAAAAATGTTTTTTTATTAATAAAAAATCCCCTCCCCTAATAAAAGTCCAAATCACCCCCCTTTTTCCCATTTTATAAATATAAATAAATAAACAAATAAACAAACATATTTGGTATCGCCGAATTGCCCGAAGTATTAATTTATCACATTCCTGATCTCGCATGGTAAACGGCGTCAGCGCAAAAAAATTCCAAAGTGCAAAATTGCACATTTTTGGTCGCATCAAATGCAGAAAAAAATGTAATAAAAAGCGATCAAAAAGTCGCATATGCGCAATAAAGGTACCGATTGAAAGTTCATGTCATGGCGCAAAAAATGACATCTCACACAGCCCAATAGACTAAAAGATAAAAGCGCTACAATCATGGGAAGAGAGCAATTTTAAGGAATATATATTTGTTAACAATGGTTTGAATTTTTTACAAGCCATCAGATAATATAAAAGTTATACTTGTTACATATTGTTGTAATCTTAACGACTTGAGGAACATGCATAACAAGTCAGTTTTACCATAGGGTGAACGGCGTAAATGCAAAACTCCCCGAAATCAAAACAAATTCATTTTTTATTTCAATTTAAGAGCGCAAATGATTTTTTTCCGGTTTCGCTGCATATTTTATGAAAAAATAATGCCTGTCATTCCAAAGTACAATTGGTTTTGCAAAAAATAAGGGCTCATATGGGTCTCTAGGGGAAAAAATGCAAGCGCTATGGACTTTTAGGCTATGTTCACACTGCGTATGATTCCGGCCGCATTTCGTACGCCGCCGTACATGTGCGGCTGAAACTACGGGCGTGGGAAAAATCGACATGCGGCTGGATGCGTATGAACCGTGAACATGCGCCCGTAGTACAGTTATGCTTCCCTAGCTTTTTTCGAAGCGATCTGAGGCAGGTCATTTACTTGGAAATCTTCGCCCAGCCCCGTAAACCACACAGCCCCATCCAACCTTTTGGATCAAAAATTCAAGTTCAATTTGGCTGAAATAAGTACTCAATTCGGGACCACATGGATATCCACGGCCGTGAGTTTCAATATTTCCGTCCTCAAACAATGGTCTTGTTCATTTTTCACGGCGCCGTATACGATCCGGCCGTAAGCTCATACGTAGTGTGCATTGTGCGGGTGTATATCGTATACTTTCAAGTGAACGCATCAACCTCAAATCTACAGTACGTGCGTGTATTCGCGGTTCGCACTACGGCTAGAATCATACACAGTGTAAACATAGCCTCAAACATAAAGTGGAAAAAGCAAAAGTGCAAAAATGAAAATTGGCTTTGACCTTAAAGCTGGGTTCACACTACGTATATTTCAGTCAGTATTGTGGTCCTCATATTGCAACCAAAACCAGGAGTGGATTAAAAACACAGAAAGGCTCTGTTCACACAATGTTGAAATTGAGTGGATGGCCGCCATTTAATGGCAAATATTTGCTGGTATTTTAAAACAACGGCTGTTATATTGAAATAATGGCAGTTATTTACTGTTATATGGCGGCCATCCACTCAATTTCAACATTGTGTGAACAGAGCCTTTCTGTGTTTTTAATCCACTCCTGGTTTTGGTTGCAATATGAGGACCACAATACTGACTGAAATATACGTAGTGTGAACCCAGCGTAAAGGGGTAAAGGGAAGAGGAGGTGACCCAGGCGGCAGGGTGATGTCCACATAAGCTCTGCTGTTCTTCCTAATGTAGCAGAGCTGAGTGGGGGCTGCAGAGTTGTAGGCAGTGTGACGAGTGGGGGCTGCAGAGGGCTAGGCAGTGTGCTGATGACGGGGGAGGTGACCCAGGCGGCAGGGTGATGTACATATAAGCTTTGCTGGATTACAGCTTCTTCCTGATGTAGCAGAGCTAAGTTCCACTACTGTGCTGCAATGTTCCTGCAGCAAGTGTATCTCCAGAAACACGGCAGCACTGTAGTGAAACTCAGCTCTGCTACATGTAATTCAGCAAAGCTTCTATGTACATACAGGGAGATCACATAACCACACTTGCAGTCAGCTATTGCCAATGGAAATTCAGACGCCCAGATATGTAAATTAGCCACAAGGAAGGGGACCAATTAGGAAGACTGTCTCACTGCCAGGACCGCCCACCTTCTGTGACGTTTGGCACAAAATGGAGGACAGGGAAAAGTATTGTGATGACAGTCAGAGAGATTTTTTAGAACTACAGGACTTCCTGTGCAGCTGGAGAGGGGGCTCAAAGTCAGGGAAAACGACCATTCAGGTACAGGAAGCATATGGGGGGTATGTATAACTTTGGCAAAGGGTCAGAATGGGAGAAAAATGTTTAACACTGCACTACCCCTTTAAGGGGTTAAAGAATCTGCTGCTAACTTCTTGGTGATGCCAGATAACACATATTACCTTCAATGGTCTTGTGGAGCCCATACTTTGATGCAAAGGGACCATGTCTTGGAATTCTATAATGACAGAAACTAATGGTGCGTTTACATAGAGAGATTTATCTGACCAAAGATGGATTGGATTTAAAAAGAGGAGGAATCTCAGTCTTTCCTTTATGACCTGTACCTGTTTATAGTCTGTTCCTGGCTTCGGCTTCAAAAATCCGTCACATAAATCTGTCTGTGTAAATGTACCCTGAAGTGTTTACCAAAGATGTAAAGATCCCAATTACATAAACTTAAAGCAATTCAGATTAATACGTGATTCTCTAAAGTCCACTATTTAGGGCAGCCTTTAATCCTCTACATCGTCTAATTCAACACTTACAGTAAGGTTACGTTTTTCATTAAATCAATGAGCCCCTTGTGTTAATTGCAAAACCCTAATTACTATGCTCTAATTTTAGATTAAATTTGAATTAAGGATGGATTTCTCTCTGGCCTCTTCATGCAAATATTGAGAATAAGAAAAGATTCAATGCAATTTATTTGACAGGTTGTATTTTTAAATGAAACCTTTGCAAAGGTATATTACTGTGTATGGTAAACTGACTAAATAGTTTGAATGATAAAAATATAGATTACTGCAATACATTGATACACAATTATGTGCATATCTGAATCGTGGAAAAGTACAAATCTAGACTGTACATTTAAATTACAAAAGTTTCATATGCTTTCTTTATGGAACATAAATTAATTTAATCTTTAGCACATGATCAAGCCCAATGATACCTAATGTGGACCCTTGCTGTGTTGTCTTAGTTTGATTACTTTTATTGCGCTGAAGCACAGTAGGAAATCAGGTTGTAGCTGGCTAGGAAAAGAAACACAGATGGTAGAAAAAAAATCACAAGGGAATAGCTTAAATATACAGTAAATATTGTTTCTCAGTACAAAATGCTAAAATTAAGTAATGTATTGCCTTATATATGTCTGAAGATATGTCAAAAGCTATTTGTAGTGACAGGTACGCATTGAATATGCTTTGGATAAAAAAATATATCTATCCTAAGATAATATGAAAGGAAATACTTAAAGGGCAGACAAGATGAACCAAGTGGTCTATTTCTGCCAGAATTCTTCTATGTTTCTATGTTCCATGGCCAACACAACACAGATACTCCTGTAAGGGTTTCTCTTCGACTGAAATGTAGCGGATGTGGTAATCCATTGTTATTCACATGTGGAAATAAAACCCACAATCAGTTGTGTTTGCTGATTTTTTGTGGATTAACCCCCTTCGTGCTGCAGATAGTTTGGGCCTTAATGACCAAGCTAATTTGTAAAAATGTGACCTGTCTTACTTTATGCGGTTATAGCCCTGTGATGCTTTAACGTATGCTAGTGATTCTTTTTTTTCCATAACATATTGTACGTTATGTTAGTGTCAAAATTTTGTCACAATTCTGTGTTTTTTTGTGAAAAAAAAATCAGTTTTATGAAAATTTTGCATTTTTGCATAAAAAGAAAAAGAAAGTTATACCACATAAATTAGTAATTAAGTTACATTAGCAATCTGTCTACTTTATTCTGGCGTCATTTGGTAAACATATTTTACTTTTTTACAGTGTTATAGAGCTTAGAAGTGTATCAACAAATGATAAAATTTTTAAGAAATCTGTTTTTTTTAGGGACCAGTGCATTTTTAGGCTATGTGCACACCGGAATGGCCGGTCTCTGCAAGGATCATTCCAGCCGGTACTTAAGATTTTTCTGGCCGCAGTGTTCAGATGCGGGCACATCAGCGCGCGCCCACATCAGAACTTCTCATAGCGCACAATGAAGCAAGTGGCCGGAGCCGCTCACTTCATTGTGTGAGCTGACATGGGTTTCTACGGCCGAGATCCCATACAAGAATAGGCAGTGTTCCACCCCGTACGTAATGTGACATAGCTTTAAGTAGATTTTGGAGGCTTGTATACTATAAGCTCCCGTAAGTGGCCCTATTTTGATAACTACACATCTTAAAGAATTAATATAAGGGTACAATAATCATTTTTACCCTATAAATGCTTAAGGAAAGTATTCACAATTAGGTCATAAACATTGGAAAATATAAATTTTCCAGTAGTATGTTTATCTAGATTAAAGTTTCTCATTCTAAAAAGACACATGAGTGGAATTAAAATTTGTAACATTTGTAACAGGTCGCCAGTGGTGAATTTTCCATCCTAATGTTTTCTGGCAAATGCCAAACGTACTGCACGCTGTTGGGGGTGTGAGCAAAACAGGCCTCATACCATGCTCATGGAGTTGGTTTCTAACTATTTGTGCAGACTCATGCACATTTGTGGCCTACTGGAGGTCATTTTGCAGGGCTCAGGCAGTGTATTTCTTGTTCCTCCTTGCACAAAGGCAGAGTTAGTGGTCCTGCTGCTGGGTTGTTGCCCTCCTACGACTTCCTCCACATCTCCTGGTGTCCTAGCCTGCCTCCTGGTAGCGTCTCTAGCCTCTGGACACTACACTGACAGACACAGCACACCTTCTTGCCACTGCTCACATTGATGTGCCATCCTGGATGAGCTGCACTTCTTGAGCACTTGTGTGGGTTGTAGAGTCTGTCTCATGCTGCCATGAGTGTGAAAGCACCACCAACATTCAAAAGTGACCAAAACATCAGCCAGAAAGCATAGTTGGTCCCCACCTGCAGAACCCCTCCTTTATTCAGTGTGTCTTGCTAATTGCCAATAATTTCCACTTGTTGTCTATTTCATTTGCTTCCTTAATGTTGCTTCCTAAGTGAACAGTTTGATTTTAAAGAAGTTTGATTTATGCAGGGTTTACACAGAGCGATAATTCGCCCGATCACGATCGCGATTTGGAAGTAGCAATTCGCACGATAATCGTTCCGTGTAAATGCAGCATTACATGGAGTTATATTATGTTGTTTAAGTGTTCCCTTTATTTTTTTTTTTGGAGCAGTGTGCAGTATAATACTAAAATGTAATATATACTACATTCAAGATAGGCCATCAATCTTAGATAAAGTTTCATTCTTGACACCCCTGTCAATTCACTGGCATCAGCGTTGCAGCCTCTTTATTGTTTATATGGTATTTTAGTAGTGGCTGCTCTGTGTATTGCAGCGTGTCTCATACACTAAGGATAGGCCCTACATTTTAAAAGCCTATATAACCCCTTTAAAGTTCTTCACTTACACCAGGAAATATTTTCTCAATTTTCCTTTCCTTATAATCCTACTGTGTAGAATATCTGACATATATTTAAATAAAAATAGGAAATACAATACACCTTCACTTCCAGATGCAGCACCCATGCTGAGATGACATCTGAACCTTCTACTGTGTGAGATATTGTTTAACATATTATGTGGGTCTGCCACTTGCCAGAGACTCACAAAATTAAATGGTGCCACTGTTGTCTTCAAGACGCATGCTGTGTATTTGATGATGTACGCAGAGTTAGCACAATGGTTTTTGAAACCATTCATACTAGAGAACATTAAAATTACAACATCCAATATTGTAGCTGCATCAAGGCAATATAATGTAGCGACAGAAACAGATAAAAAAAAAAAACTTTTCTTTTCAGTACAATCATGTAATGGTTAAGAAAGTCATGCCATGAAAGCAAAAAATAAAAATTGCTAAATTTGTTTTTAATGCATTTCTATAAAGGTAGGGTAACTAAAGTTGTATGGCTGATATGCAGCTACAATGAGAAAACTGTACCATACTGTATGTCCACATTTTTTTCTGAAGCATTGCAGCTGCCACCCTGCCACATAGCTTTTGTTAGGTTGCTAGGTTAAGATAGCAAAGCTGCTGTAAAGCCATGTACTGTTCTCTATGAATGGATAAGCTCTCCACTACTGACTTATGGCCACTCTTCTATATAAGAAGAGTTGTATATGCTATTTGGATATAAAGATCCAGTTGCAAAGCCAAGACATCTTCTTACTCCATAGTGTTTTTTATTACGTCTCATTTATGACTTCAACATTCTGTAGTGTATTAAAGGGACTTTTCCAATATCAAAATGATCAATAAAATTAGTGATAGTGTTCGGTATGGGTCAGACCATTACTGATCAAGAGACCCCCTCCCCCCCTTGTGAATAGAGGAGTGGTCTAATATGCACGCTGCCAAATAACGGGATACAATGTTTGGCTATCACTGGCTGTCTAACAGAGTTGCAAAGGAGCATCAGTGCCTAAGATTGAGGGTTGAACCTCTAATCCTTTCAAACTGGGAACCTTTTCAAAATGGTAAATGGGGGCCCCTGTTGTTATCATCAATGAGAATCATAGTGTTCAGAGCCCAATCAATTAGGGTCCTATTACACGGATCGATTTTTAACGATTAACGACTAGCAATAAACAATCGCAAACTAAATAGTTTTTTCGTTAACCTGAAATCGTTCACCACATTTCACAGAACGATGGTCGTTAGATACGATCGTTACTACGATCGTTATTACGATCGTTACTATGATTGTTTATTCCTTCTGATCCTAGCAAAACAATGAACAATGTGCAATTACACAGAACGATTAGGGAACAAATGCGGAACTTGAGCGAACGAATGTGGAATTACCGTGAATGATTAGTGAACGATTAGCGAACGATTAACGATAATTTCAAGTTCAGATCTAAATCAACGATCAACGACATATGAACTATTTTTCGATCGTTGCCTGCAATTACAAAGAATGATTATCATTTAAATTCAAACGATATAACAATTTTTTGCACGATAATCGCCCCTCTGTAATAGAGGCCTAAGGTTTGGATAGCTGATGGATTTAGATTATGGGGAAAAAGATTGGGGGTTTCTGACTTTTTCTTCTTGACTATAAACTCTATATGACATCCCATTTTATTGGACAATTTACTCTTATTATTTTGGCTCTGCAGACAACAGTCACAAGACCTCCAGAGCAATCTTCTGCTTCTCTTCTATATGAGGTGATGTCTATCATATGATCTTTATTGTCATTATTTATCCCCAAATGTATGTAAGGTTTCTATCTTTTTGTATACTTGTCTGCCCAAAGCCCTCGCCAGCCCTCCAACAGCTTTGATACTTTTCTGCAGACTTACCATGTCTTTCTGCCAACTTGCCTCTTTCTAAACGTGCATACCTATCTACAGCTCTCTATATACAGTGCTTACTATTGCAGTGTTATTGGATTAGCTACACATTTTACCACTATTTTATGAAAATGCACATTTTTACCAGGGCTGATTGCATAATTCCCATAAAATTTAACAATTTTTAAATTATGGTTTCACAAAAATTACTATAAAAACACAACGGTACATCCACAGTATGCGTTGTTATGCAGAGAGCTGTTGGCAGATATTAAGTGTGAAGCATGAAGCATAATATAGTATAGCATAGGTATGTGTTTTGCCAGCTAGATGGGCATAATGAAGGGGTAGTGCGGCGCCAATAATTTATTCTCAAAATAACACACATTACAAAGTTATACAACTTTGCAATGTGTGTTATGTATGGGAATGGCCCCCTTCCCCATGTCTCCCCCCCCCCAACACACACACACATGCTAGACCCGGAAGTGTTGGTGCATTATATTTACTGCATTCGTGTCGACCCCCGTCCGCCATCTTGGGACAATGACGTTGTCTTCGGGAGGCAGGCTGAACCGCTCCATCCGTCCCTCATGCCGGCCCCCCTATACCGCGTCATCAGCTGCTCAGCCGCGATTGGCTGGGAATAACTATGTGTTATGTGTGTCAGTGTGTATGTGTTTAGTTTTTACTTACAAAATTCTGAAATAACAACTAGATTTTAAAAAAAAGTACTAGAACAATAACCATTTTATATCTAAATATGATTTTTTTGAACATTTGTGGATCGTTATGTAAACTTAATTGTTTGATATAGATTTCTTGAATCTACATAATGAGAATGTGTACATGTAACAATGTACATATATTGATGCTGTTGTTTCACATTGAATCCTGTTTCTATTCTCCCAGGGAAGCACTAACAGTTTGAGCTCAGCATGAAAACCATCAAACACTTGAGCTGAAATTTAGATTGGGTAATTTTGTCTGTTGAAGTAGAAAAGGACATGTGGGATGGCAAGGAACAGAATGCCTAATAGAAAAAGCAGATGTTTTAATAACTTACTGGATGGTGGTGACTCAAATATCTGCATGCCAACATTTATTTAACACTATAATAGAAATAAGTGTTGTTTTCTGCATTTCAAAAAGTCGACTTTTATCACAGCTTTGATTTTAGGATGAACAGTGTCTTAGACTGCAGTTTTATGAAGACTGCACTTATTAAGCCATTAAGGGAAATGGATACTAATGATAGACTATATGCAATGTATTTAGTTAAGGTAATTGGCTATCTGCCAACCAAAAACAGAAAGTGGTAATGCTATTGAAGAAGGGCACTTTTCCACGCTGTATGTATCAATACACATGGGCCCCGGCTGGGTTCACACTATGTATATTTGAGGCTGTATTTGTGAGGCTGTATAGCAACCAAAACCAGGAGTGGATTGAAAACACAGAAAGGCTATGTTCACATAATGTTGTAATTGAGTGGATGGCCGTCATTTAATGGCAAATTTTTGCTGTTATTTTAAAACAACGGCTGTTATATTGAAATAATGGCCGTTATTTACTGTTATATGGCGGCCATCCACTCAATTTCAACATTGTGTGAACAGAGCCTTTCTGTGTTTTCAATCCACTCCTGGTTTTGGTTGCTATGAGGACCTGACTTGAGGACCAAATACTGCCTGAAGTATACAGTGTGTGAACCCAGCCTCAGGCTGGGTTCACACTACGTATATTTCAGTCAGTATTGTGGACCTCATATTGCAACCAAAACCAGGAGTGGATTGAAAACACAGAAAGGATCTGTTCACACAATGTTGAAATTGAGTGGATGGCCGCCATTTAATGGCAAATATTTGCTGTTATTTTAAAACAACAGCTGTTATATTGAAATAATTGCAGTTATTTACTTTTATATGGCGGCCATCCACTCAATTTCAACATTGTGTGAACAGATCCTTTCTGTGTTTTTAATCCACTCCTGGTTTTGGTTGCATTATGAGGACCAACACTTTGCTTAGACAACCGTGGACAAATGCTATGTAGTGCTGTGCGGTTAGCTTTAATAATCTGAAAAAGGTAGTTTGTTGGCGATGCCCCAACAAGAAAGCAAAGATAATGATGCATAAGTATCCACAAGGTGTATAGATTGTATACAGCTCGTTCTGGCAAAGTGGTGCACCCTGGGCTGTGTGGAATATTCATTTGCCGGTGTGTGTCCAGTCACTGAAAGTACTCTGTGGCATCACTGCAGCTCCTACAGATCCTGGCAAAGTTAAAGTGCAGAGTACAACTATGCCTGTGTGGGTGCTCTCACTTACCACACCCCTCTCCAGCCGATGTATCTTCAGGCGGCCACTCCGCCTCCCCAAAATGATTGATAGCAGGAGGGGGCATATGGCGGCCTAAAGATGCCATAGCATTGGCCTGGAAGTGGGATGTGCAGAGGTTGGGAGTGGCGGGCGTGTGACAGTGTCAGCCAAGGGATAAGGATCTTTTTTTAGGAACAAGCTGGATCAAAGAGCATCGCAGAAGGTAAGTATGCACTGCTCGTGTGGTCACCAGTGGGAAACTGGCAACACGGATGTATGAATATCTGTGCTGTCAGGTTCCTTTTATGTCTTTATGCTTAATTCTATTAAGCACAGTACATTTCATACCAGGGCCTGCTAACAGGCTAACAGTATAATATAATCAATTAAAAAAAATTCAGATTTGTCCCTGGAATATTATGAAAAATATAAATTAATAAAATAAACTAGCTTTATCTGCACTGTGTTTTTATTTGTAGTCAAATAATGAATACAAAATGTTATTAAATACCATAAAATGGTTTGAAAAGTGTTGGCTATGCTCAATTCCTATTCATTGTGTTAACTTTTATATGCATTTGTAAGCTGCCTATAAAAGTATGAGAAAAATGATTATGACATTAAATGGTTAGCCGTAATCTATAAAGCATATGTAGAGCATTTTGAATTTGTCACTACATGTTTAGTTCTACTGCTAAATTATCAATGTCAATCAATGTAAATAATTTTTTAAACTACCATTTACTTGCTTCAAAAGCCTTTTGAATTTGCATTTGACACAAGGGAAGATGCAACTTAAAAACATTTCCCAGCTTGGTCCATTAATTTCTGCTCAAAATGTGCCTACCGCTGAGCATATGACAGTTTTGAACTTGGGTGTTTTCACATGATCTACCCCCTAAGGAAAAGCCAACACCATTTTGACTTACTCAGCTGGAACCCCACCTTGCGCAGTTTAATCAGTTGCTGAAGCATTCAGGGAAAGGTGTTAGCAATATTAACTGAATGACCCTTTTTGATTTCTATATAAAAAGTGACATTTTTCTCTAAAGAACAGGGTTTACTGTATTTTTTGCTAAAGAAAATTTCAAAGGATGAGCTACAGTATGTATTGAATGTTATATATTTTACTGTTTGTAGAGGGAGTAGGTGTATTCCTTTCCGTAACATACCCTTAAATACAAGCCTATGTTCACACACAGTAAAATGAAAGCAAAATATGACTGTAATTTTAAGGTAATAATATGACCGTATTTTCAAAATAATAATGCACTCCATTTAAGTGAATGGGAAATAGTCCAGGAGTGCTTGCACAATATAGAATAACAGCCGTAATTGATTGTGACTATCTAAATAATAAACATGCTCTTTTTTTATCTGTTTACATATTATTTTATTTTAAATCAAAATTATTGACATACTACATTTTTTTCACTTTATAAGGGCTCATGCACACTGAGCAAAAGACGAGGAATTTCTGCTTGAAGATTTCTCATTGAAATTCCTCTCCAAGGGTATGTGCACACGGAGCAATTCTCGCGGAATTCCGCCCGAATTTCGCCATAAAATGCGCATCCGCATGGAATTCCGCCCGTATAAATGCAACATTGCTCTTTCCATAGAGAACAATGGGATTTCCGACTGCCCGTGCACACAGAGTAAATTTCCGTCCGGAATTCCGCGCGGATTCCGCGCAGAATCCGCATTCCGCCCAAAGAATGTACATGTCAATTCTTTGGGCGGATTCCGCTAGAGGAATCCTATAGAAGTCAATGGGGTTTCAATTCTGCTGGTAATTCCGCTTGATTTCCGCGCGGATTCCGCTCGAATTCCGCTCAAATTCCGCTCGAATTCCGCTCGAATTCCGCCAGAGCAGAATAGGCGAGGAATTTCAGGCAGAAATTTTTCAGCTACAATTCCTCGAGAATTGCTCAGTGTGCAAGGGCCCCAAGGCTATGTGCACACTGAGGAAAAGGCGAGGAATTCAGCTTGAAATTCAGCTTGAAATTCCTCCCGTAAAATATGTACAGAGCAAAGTCCCATTGTGTTCAACGGGTTTTCTGCTCTGTTGTTCACACTGCAGAATATCCGAGCAGAATTTTCTGCTGAAGATCTGCTAGAGGAATCCTATAGAAGCCAATGGGGGGCTTAAATTCAGCTTAAATTCTGCTTGAAAACTTTCTGCTTCAATTCCTCAAGAATTGCTTAGTGTGTACATACCCTTAGGCTATGTGCACACTGAGGAAAAGGCGAGGAATTCAGCTTGAAATTCAGCTCGAAATTCAGCTTGAAATTCCTCCCGTAAAAAATGTGCAGAGCAAAGTCCCATTGTGTTCAATGGGTTTTCTGCTCTGTTGTTCACACTGCAGAATTTCCGAGCAGAATTTTCTGCTGTAGATCTGCTAGAGGAATCCTATAGTAGTCAATGGGGGGCTTAAATTCTGCTTGAATTCTGCCTGAAAACTTTCAGCTACAATTCCTCGAGAATTGCTCAGTGTGCAAGGGCCCTTGGGCGGAAAGCAGATCTGCAGCAGAAAATTCTGCTTGGAAATTCTGCAGTGTGAACAACAGAGTGGAAATCCAATTGAACACAATTAAACATTGCTCTGTTCATTCTTTGAAGGGAGGAATTTCAAGCAGAATTTAAGAGCGGATTCCTCTTCAATTCCTCACCTTTTGGGGTATGTGCACACTGAGCAATTCTCGAGGAATTGAAGCAGAAAGTTTTCAGGCAGAATTCGAGCAGAAATTAAGCCCCCCATTGACTTCTATAGGATTCCTCTAGCAGATCTACAGCAGAAAATTCTGCTCGTAAATTCTGCAGTGTGAACAACAGAGCAGAAAACTCATTGAACACAATGGGACTTTTCTCTGTACATATTTTACAGGAGAATTTCAAGCTGAATCTCAAGCTGAATTTTAAGCTGAATTCCTCGCCTTTTCCTCAGTGTGCACATACCCTTGCTCAGTGCCCTTAGGGCTCATGCACACTAAGCAAAAGACGAGGACTTTCTGCTTTGAAGATTTCTGCTTGAAATTCCTCTTCAAGGGCGGGTTCACACTACGGAATTCTCGCGGACAATTGTCCGCGGAATTCCGTCAGCTGTCCGCCCGCACGGGCACACGCTTTTCCGCAGGCTCCATAGACACCATTCTATGGGCCGGCGTATTCCGCGATCCGCTAAAAGAAGTGACATGACACTTCTTTCAGCATATAGCGGAATACGCCGGCCCATAGAATGGTGTCTATGGGGCCGGTGGAAAGGCGCCCAGATGTGCGGGCGGACAGCTGACGGAATTCCGCAGACATTGTCCGCGAGAATTCCGTAGTGTGAACCCGCCCCTATTCTGCTACGAGCAGAAGGGCTCATGCAAACTGAGCAATAGACGAGGAATTTCTACTTGAAGATTTCTGTATGAAATTCCTCTTCTATTCTGCTCCGAGCAGACAGCGGACGTTATTTTTAGTTGTTAACACAGTTTTTCTTTTTTCTCCGTCTTTTCACCGCTTTTACTATTAAATTCAATGGACTTTTCAATTAAAGACACACCCGAAGGCCAATTAGCCCCCCTTACCAGAATAATGTACTAACAGCCGTCACTGCACTGATTGCCAAACAGCAAAATGACGTCCGTAATTTTAGACTCAAACTGATGGACGTCATTTTAAACAGAGCTGAAAAAGCGTTGTGTAAACATAGCCTATTTCTGCGGTCATAAAGATCTGCATAAAGGTATATGAACTTTTCCTGCACACAGATTTATCAATCCGAGAAAAAAACTATTGGATTTGTCCATAGCACTCACTGCTGAGGGCCCTATTACACCAACAGATTATCTGGCAGATTTCTTTTAAGCCAAAGCCTGGAATGGATTTGAAAAGAAGAGAAATCTCAGTCTTTCCTTTATTACCTGTTTTCTGTTTATAGCCCATTCCTGGCTTTTGCTAAAAAAAAAATCAAATAATCTGTTGGTGTAATAGGGCCCTTAGTTTTCATTTATCAGATTGCTCTGGTAAAATTAAAGCTCGGCTGTGATTGGTTGCTATTGACAGTTTTTATCTCAGTTTTGATAAATCTAGGTGATAGTTTAACCTCTTCCCGCCGCCACACAGTAAATCAATGTCTCTGCAGCCTATGCCTAATGCTGCAGCGACGTTAATCTATGATCCAGGATGGCGCAGGAGCTGAGCCTGTTTAATCCGCGGGGAACTGCTGCAACTCTCAGCACGACCGCAGCATCTATAAGGGCTCCTGACAGAGAATTTTCCCTCTACAGAGGGAGAATTCTCTGTCCGGTGTCCATGCGGGCTCTGCGAAGTGATCGCAGAGCCCCAATGGTAGCCATGGAAACCGGAAACCTCAGGCCAGGCTTCCGGTTTCCTGGATACGGAGGCCAGCGGGGGAGGGAGGGAAGGCAAGTGCCCATAAGCTATGCCCCCTTCCCTCTCTCCCCTGCTGCTGTCACAAAATTGTAACAGCACCAGGGGACAGCGGAGAAGGGGCTAACATTGGGACATCAGCTTATTGTATCATTATGATCCCATAAGCTGATGTTCTAAAATGACCTGAGCATTGAGGAATCAATGACCCCAGGTCATGAAAGGGTTAATATAGGTTCAGCAGTTTCAATTAAAGGGGAACTCTGAGCAAATTTTAAAAATCACAGAGGGCATGGGGTAATGGGAATTAAACAATCATTGGATACATTATGGTGTCAGGCAGATTGATAAATCTGCCCCAATGTAGAACAATAGCTGATTTATTGTACTAGTATTAGCAAGAATGGATATATGAATGGATAATTTCACATTAACTGGTGACAAAATACCAGTCTTCTGACCCTATGAATCATATGGCTTATTTCAGAAACAATTTTCATAAGAGAATATGTGATGTATAGAAATCATTTCCACAGAGACCAGTGTGATATATTTTATGTGTTTCTCTGGTAGTATATAATCACCTATCACCTTCCAGGGGGTCTTTATCATTGTTAATCTAATAAAGTGGGGGGAAAAAGAAAAAAAAAAAGAAAATGTTTCTATAGTAATGTTAAAATCTCAGCTATGTAGAGTTTTAATGACTGCATATATTTAAATATATTCCACAAGTATGATTAAAATTACTGCATACAACAAAGTTTGAACATGTTTTTACAAATATAAAATTTTTTCAGGCTATAAATTTGCCTCAGTATGTTGCAGAACTAGTTACTGTATCTGAATCAAAGCTGAAATATTACAGTACTCAGGAGAACAACATGATTCATATGCAATACTCATGCTTCAAAGGTTGTGAGAGCAGAAAAAAAAACATCAATTTAAGAAACAAGATATTCATTTGATCACCGATTGAATAGATGCTCCCCTTGTTTAGGCAAGGTATATTGTCTCACTGGGAAAAAAAATGTTGGATGTTGCATTCACATAAACCTCCTTTACAAGCCTGTAAAATTGTCTTTGCTTGTAGTGAATGTGGTTGTGCTTTCTTGACACAATCCCAGAGAAGAAAAAAATGTGCTGATGGGCACTCTCCGAGGTCAGGAGAGGTATAAAAATAGTGGAAAAAGACATAAATGAGTTCCATACTAGGCTTACTGATGTAAAGAACTTGAGATTTATGAACAAGAATGAATTTTACAGTTTCTTTCTTTTTTACCCTGTTTTTCAAAGTGACATCCAACAGAAAACCAAAAGACAAAACCCTATAAGAACTGTCACACAGACATTCAATGCAAACTCATAAAAAGTAACAAGCCCCTGTTAAGATAGAAAAAAGACAGAAAATATTTGTTTCAGAAAAATCTGAAGGTATTAATATTTTAATAAATGTAAGGTTAATAAACTTACATTGTTGAGATTTAAATTGCAACAAAATTTCAATTAAAAAGTCTTTTTCAGTCTATAAAGCAAAAATAAATTATTTTTTCATATATGTTAATGCTTACATTGCTACAGAGTATCCAGTTTATCTTTCACTCTGGAGGATCTAGCCTGTTTGTCTATTACTGTGATAGCCTATTTCATTCAGTAGGAATAGTTTAACCCCTTAAGGACCTATGATGTACCAGTACATCATGGAAGCCTGTCAATTAAGGCCTCATCCCGTACCGGTACTATATTAAGTATAGGGGCTGCATAAAGCGAGCTTAGGAGCTGAGCTTGCTTCATAGAGGGTGAAGGCGGATCTTCACTGTTAATGACGGGCAGTAGCAGTTGACCTGCTGTCTGTCATTAACCTCTTAAGCTGAGCTGAGCTCCTGTCACTGTCCGGTCAGATGCTGATCGTTTCCTCTGACTGACGGAGGTCTCATACTTCAGTGCCGTCAGCTCAGGACTGCAGTTTACAATGATCAATACGATGAATTGACTGCTGTTAGCAACCTAATGATTGCATATAATAGTCTCCTAGGGGGACTTAAAAAGTGTTTTTAAAAATAGCAATTCTCCCAATAAAATTTAACCCCTTGCCGCATATGGACGCACCGGCACGTCCAAATCTGCATACAGTTCCTGCAGATGAATCCCGGCAGTTAACCCCTTAGTGACCGCCGATACGGCGGTCACTAATGGGCCGGCGCTGCAGTGCTTTTCATCTCCCCCCACCGTGAATCCACGGTGGGGGGAGATGAAATAAGTGAATCAGACCCCAGATCAGCCCCCCCCTCCTAGTAGCCAGCCACTAACCCCCCTCCCCCGGCGGCCATCGGATCCAAGATGGCCGCCGCCATCGCTGTGAACATGAGTATATCTGTTCACAGCGATGGAAATGTAAAAATGAATTAAAACCCCATGCTCTCCGCCACCGGAGGTAGCGGAGAGCATGGGGCAGTGACTGGGGACCCCCCTGTGGGGTCCCGGAACAGGCGATCGGCGGTATGCACTTTTTATCCCCTGTCACCATCAATGATTGGTGACAGGGGATAAAAAGTGTCAGGGTCCGTCCCCCAAGTTGCCCCCCACCCCCCCAGTCACCCCCCGTCCCCCAGGCACCCCCCTACCCCTTATACGTTACCTGATCCTGGAGCTCCTTCCTCCTCGACGTCCTGGCTGGTTATGAAGTGCGCATGCGCTACATAACCAGCCAACTCTGAAAATTTAAAGTGACAGAGACCAATTTGGTCTCTGTCACTGAACTATGATTACTGTGATAGAAAATATCACAGTAATCATAGTAATACAGTGAAAATGAATGTGTAAAGTACAAAAAGTGACAAACATACAAAAAAATAAAACACACACTTTTTATTATAGTAATAATTGCAGTTTACTCCTAAATTACCCCTAACCCCTCCCCAGATTACCCGTAACTACCGCAGGTTGCCAGTAACCCCCCCCAGGTTGTCCGTAATCACGTCAGATTGCACGTAACCCCCCAGATTACACGTAACCACCGCACGTTGCCCATAACCACCGCACGTTGTCCGTAACCACCGCATGTTGCCCGTAACCACCGCACGTTGCCCGTGACCCCCTCCAGATTGTCCGTAATCACCCCAAATTACATGTACCCACCCCAGATTACCTATAAGCACTTCAGTTTATCCGTAACAAATCTAGATTGTCTGTAACCCCCCCCAGGTTGCCCTAACCACCGCAGGTTGCCGTAATCATGCCAGATTACAAGTAACCCCAGCAGGTTGTCCGTATCCACACCACGTTGCCTGTAACCACCCCAGGTTGCCTGTAACCTAAGCAGGTTGTCCGTATCCACGTCAGGTTGCCTGTAACCACCCCAGGTTGTCTGTAACCACAGGCGGTTGTCCGTATCCTTGTCAGGTTGCCTGTAACCACCCCAGGTTGCCTGTAACCACAGCAGGTTGTCCGTATCCACCCCACGTTGCCCGTAACCAGCCCAGGTTGCCTGTGACCACCCCATGTTGACCATATCCACCCCAGATTGTCTGTAACCACAGCAGGTTGTCTGTAACCACAGCAGGTTGTCTGTAACCACAGCAGGTTGTCCGTATGCACGCCACGTTGCCCGTAACCACCCCAGGTTGCCTGTGACCACCCCATGTTCACCGTAACCACCCCAGGTTGTCCGTATCCACCCCAGATTACCCGTAACCACCCCATGTTCACCGTAACCACCCCAGGTTGTCCATATCCAGCCCAGATTACCCGTAACCACCCCAGGTTGCCCGTAACCACCTCCAGATTACCCGGAACCACCCCAGACTGTCCGTAACCACCCCACGTTACCTGTAATCTCATTTTCTTTATTGTATTTTAGTAACTGCGCTATTCTAATAACTATTACTAGCTGCGGTTTTGCTCCAGCAAATTGGCGCTCCTTCCCTTCTGAGCCCTGCTGTGTGCCCATACAGTGGTTTATGCCCACATATGGGGTACTGTTCTACTCAGGAGAACCTGCGTTACAGATTTCGGGGTACATTTTTTCTCCTGTTCCTTGTGAAATTTTGAAATTTCAAACTAAATGAACATATTATTGGAAAAATTCGAGTTTTTCATTTTTACTGGCCAATTTTGAATACTTTCCTCCAATACCTATGGGGTCAAAATGCACATCCTACCCCAAGATGAATTCTTTGAGGGGTGCACTTTCCAAAATGGGGTGTCTTATGGGGGGGGGTTCACTCCGCTGGCACTACAGGGGCTTTGCAAACGCACCTGGCTCTCAGAAACCTCTTCAGAAAAATCTGCACTGAAAATGCTAATTGGCGCTCCTTTCCTTCTTAAACCGGCTGTGTGCCCATACAGGGGTTTATGCCCACATATGGGGTACCATTGTACTCAGGAGAACCTGCGTTACAGATTTTGGGGTGAACTTTCTCTCCTGCTCCTCAATAAATTGAGAAATTTCAAACTAAAGGAATATATTATTGGAAAAATTCGTGTTTTTTATTTTTACTGTCTACTTTTGAATACTTTCCTCTAATAGCTGTGGGGTCAAAATGGTCACCACACTCCAAAATGAATTCTCTGAGGGGTGCACTTTCCAAAATGGTGTGACTTATGGGGAGATTTTACTCCGCTGGCACTACAGGGGCTCTGCAAACGCACCTGGCGCTCAGAAACTTCTACAGCAAAATCTGCATTGAAAAAGCTAATTGGCGCTCCTTCCCTTCTGAGCCCTTCTGTGTGCCCATACAGTGGTTTATACCCACATATGATGTACAGTTATACTCAGGAGAACCTGAGTTATAAATTTTTGGGTAATTTTTTTCTCTTCTTTCTCGTGAAATTGAGAAATTTCAAACTAAACGAACATATTATTGGAAAAATTTGAGTTTTTCATTTTTACTGTCTACTTTTGAATACTTTCCTCTAATACCTATGGGGTCAAAATGGTCATTACACCCCAAGATAAATTCTCAGAGGGGTGCACTTTCCAAAATGGGGTGACTTATGGGGAGATTATACTCCGCTGGCACTACAGGGGCTCTGCAAACGCACCTGGTGCTCAGAAACTTCTTTAGCAAAATCTGCATTGAAAAGGCTAATTGGCGCTCCCTTCCTTCTGAGCCCGGCTGTGTGCCCATACAGTGGTTTATGCCCACATATGGGGTACCGTTCTACTCAGGAGAACCTGCGTTACAGATTTTGGGGTACTTTTTTTTTCTTGTTCCTTGTGAAATTGAGAAATTTCAAACTAAACAAACATATTATTGGAAAAATTCGAGTTTTTCATTTTTACTGTCTAATTTTGAATACTTTCCTCTAATACCTGTGGGGTCAAAATGCTCATCTTACCCCAAGATGAATTCACTGAGGGGTGTACTTTCCAAAATGGGGTGACATATGGAGAGATTTTACTCCGATGACACTACAGGGGCTCTGCAAACGCACGTGGCGCTCAGAAACTTCTACAGCAAAATCTGCATTGAAAAAGCTAATTGGCGCTCCCTTCCTTCTGAGCCCCGCTGTGTGCCCATGCAGTGGTTTATGCCCACATATGGGGTACCGTTGTACTCAAGAGAACCTGCGTTACAAATTTTGTGTGCTTTTTCTATCAAATTCCTTTTTAAAATGAGAAACTTTAATCTAAATGTATATATTATTGGAAAATTTTAATTTTCCATTTTTTTTACGGCCTTATGGTGAATACTTTGCTCCAGCCCCTGTAGGGTTAAAATGCTCATTATACCCCTAGATTAATTCTATAAGGTGTGTAGTTTCCAAAATGGGGTCACTTATGGGGTTTTCCAGTATACAAGCCTCCTAAATCAACTTAAAAAAAGAACTGGTCCCTAAAAAAATCAGTTTTGGAAACTTTCACGAAAATGTGGTAATTTGCTGATAAATTTCTAAGCCCCGTAACACCCTAAAAAAGTAAAATATGTTTATGAAATGAAGCCAGAATAAAGAGGACATATTGGTAATGTGACTTAGTAACTAATTTATGTGGTACGACTTTCTTTTTTTAGAAGCAGAGAATTTCAAAGTTCATAAAATGCTAATTTTTTAAATTTTTCATGATATTTTGATGTTTTTCACAAAAAACACACAAAGTAGTGACCAAATTTTGCCACTAATATAAAGTGCCATATGTGACGAAAAAACAATCTCAGAATCGCTAGCATACGTTAAAGCATCACTGAGCTATGAGCGCATAAAGTGAGACAGGTCAGATTTTGAAAAATGAGCCTGGTCATTAAGGCCCAAATAGGCTTAGTCTTGAAGGGGTTAATATTACCCCCTTTGCCATTTTATAAATAAAACATAAAAATAAATAGGAATATTCTATGGTAGTGGTATACTGGTATCAGTAAAAAAAAAAGGTTTTACAACCCAGATTTCCAATGGGGACCTGAACTTTGGAACAAAAAATGGCAGTAAAAAGGTTATTGGAAGGGATACAGGGCTGCAAATGCAACCAAAATGTGGGTTAACAACAGGACATTCTTGCTGCAGAAAGCCTTTCCAAATCTCGACACAAACTGTATACCCCTATCTGACACAATATTGGAAGGCACTTCATGCAACTGGAAAAATAGGCCAACAAACAAATCTGCAAGAGTTTGGGCATTTGGCAATTTCTTCAATGCAGCAAGATAGCTCTTCTTGGTAAACTGGTCGACTATCATCCAAATCACAGTCTTCCCCTTGGAGGGAGGAATGTCTCTAATAAAATCCATGGATATATGAGACCAGGGTCTATTGGGCAGAGGAAGAGGATGTAAGAGGCAGCGATCAAAGGGTTTTGGCCCTGGCACAGGTCTCACATGCCAAAACAAATTCCTTGACATCACATTGCCATGATGGCCATCAGCACGAGCACATCCGGTGCCCGCGATACTTGGGTGACCACACAACACAGAATAGTGAATCACCTTCAAAACTTTTAAATAAAGATGAACTGGAACAAAAAGTTTATCAGAGAATAATGTTGGGGGGCACAGTATGTTGTGAACTCAGAAGACATCAGATCAGAGGACAAGGTAGCCAGAAGAAGGATGTTTTCAGGATCACCATCTGGGGCATCACGGACACCTTGCGAGGGTTCAACCTCTTGGCATTATAAAAGTACAGGAGGTTTTTGAGATCA
Organism: Dendropsophus ebraccatus; assembly: GCF_027789765.1. NCBI lineage: Eukaryota > Metazoa > Chordata > Amphibia > Anura > Hylidae > Dendropsophus > Dendropsophus ebraccatus. The sequence continues at coordinate 73,467,027 of NC_091460.1, forward strand.
GTAAAAACCGTTATCTGATGCTGTGCACCCTCCAGAAAGTGTCTACACTCCTCAAAGGCCCACTTTATGGCCAGCAACTTCTGGTTACCATGGTTACCCTGGAACAAAACCACTCACTGAGGCGTCTATCGCCACCACAAATGGCAATTCTAAGTGCTGGGGAGGAACAGAAACTTTTATTTAATGTTTCAAAGGCTTGCTCGGCCTCAGGTGTCCAAGAGGTGGGAACAGCCCCATTTTTAGTTGATTCAGTTAAGGATCTTACTTTAAGGGAGAAATTTCAAACGGATTTTCTGTAGAAGTTAGCGAACCTTAAGAGTCACAGAATCTCCTTCAAGGAGGTTGGTCTGACCCAGTCAACTACGACTGAGACTTTCCTGGGGTCCATTTTAATGAAATCGGGGTGAGGGTATACCTGAGAAATCCAACCTCTTGGACACCAGACATTTAGAAATTTTGGCATTCCTCTCTCACATGCTTCTGGTGTGACTCCCAGTATGGGGAAGAAAATGAAAATGTCATCTAGATAAATTACCACATAACCCCAAACAAACCACAAAATATGTAATTCACAAAATGATTGAAAACAGCAGGTGCATTACTTAGTCTGAAGGGCATCACAAGGTATTAAAAATGCCCTTTGGGGGTATTAAATGCTATCTTCTAATCACCCTCTCTGATCCAAATCCAGTTGCAAGCTCTGCGGAGGTCGATTTTAGAACCCATCACTGAGTTCAGAAGATCCGGTATCAGAGGGAGTGAATGCTGGTCATTGATAATTATTTTATTTAGCTCCTTGTAATCAATGCAGGGTCACAGTCCTCCATCTTTTTTCTCCACACAGAAAAAAAAAGCACCCAAAGGTGACACTGAGTAATGGATATGACTTTTCTTTAGGCTATCCTGAATGTACTGACGCATTGACTCTCGTAATGGGGCAGACAAGATCAATGATGCAGTCATACGAATAGTGTGGTGGCAAGGCATCAGCAATTGCTTCTTCAAAGACATCCCCGAAAACAATAATAAAGTCCGGGAGGTCATTAGCATTTTCCACAACACATTAAAAACACGGACCATTCAAAACACAAACAAACATAGACACCCAATAGTGTACTCTGTATACAGTGCAGTTTCCTGATGGGCACTAGAGGATGAGGGGGACAGATGGCCTTATATCGGTCAGGAGATACCGATAAGGGACTGTAAGGGAGCACTAGAGAGAAAAAGGAATATGGGGAGGGGTTAAAGTGCACCCTGCTCATAACCCAGGTAACCTCTTTCCTTGCCTTTTGGGGAACCCACCTCCTTAACAGGGTGGCCCCAACCACGAGGACAGTCCCTCTCCTGTTGTAAGTGCCCAGGAGAAAACAAAAAAGGAGAGACAGAAGACAGAGAAGTGTGCATAAATGTGATAACTCAAACCACCTACAAAACAAATAAATACAGCAGCAAGATATATAAATGGGTATATACAAAGTACATTTTCCATACACAGTACTTGTTCCGACGCGTTTCTACCGTCCAGGTGCCAGACGGATTCATCAGGGAACAAACATAGCACTCAAAACAGGATGTGCCCTAAAAGAATATACAGTACTGCTGTTAAGATCTCCTCCCAATCAATGGACCTCTTATGATAGAAAATACTGATGTATGGTAATATAAGTTGCTCGTGAAATGTATGGTGGTAGGGGCTACAGGATGAATATCCGCTAGATGTTAGAAAATAGCTACCCACAACGGATTATCAAATATAGACAAGATGTCAGTATAATATAATATAGCCAATGCTGTTAGATAAAGCAAGGTCTCATAAATGCATAAATACCACTGATGTTACTTATCTAGACAAGTGCTGGGTCAGAAGATGGTAATCACCCACTTGCTACGTCCCAAGAGAGTCCATGATCCCCCCACTATAAACTCTCTTAGGACGTAGCAAGCGATTACCATCTTCTGACCCAGCACTTGTCTAGATCTAGTAACGCCAGTGGTATTTATGCATTTATGAGACCTTGTTTTATCTAACAGCATTGGCTATGTTATACTGACATCTTATCTATATTTAATAATCCGTTGTGGGTAGCTATTTACTAACATCTAGCGGATATTCATCCTGTAGCCCCTACCACCATACATATCACGAGCAACTTATATTACCATACATCAGTATTTTCTATCATAAGAGGTCCATTGATTGGAAGGAGATCTTAACAGCAGTACTGTATATTCTTTTAGGGCACATCCTGTTTTGAGTGCTATGTTTGTTCCCTGATGAATCCGTCTGGCACCTGGACGGTAGAAATGCGTCGGAACAAGTACTGTATATGGAACATGTACTTTGTATATACCCATTTATATATTTTGCTGCTGCTGCATTTATTTGTTTTGTGGGTGGTTTGAGTTGTCACACTTATGCACACTTCTCTGTCTTCTGTCTTTTCTTTTTTGTTTTCTCCTGGGCACTTACAACAGGAGAGGGACTGTCCTCGTGGTTGGGGCCACCCTGTTAAGGAGGTGGGTTCCCCAAAAGGCAGGGAAAGAGGATACTTGGGTTAAGAGCAGGGTGCACTATAACCCCTCCCCATTTTCCTTTTTCTCTCTAGTGCTGCTTACAGTCCTTTATCAGTATCTCCTGACCAATATAAGGCCATCTGTCCCCCTCATCCTCTAGTGCCCATCAGGAAACTGCACTGTACATAGAGTACACTATTGGGTGTCTATGTGTGTTTGTGTTTTGAATGGACCGTGTTTTTAATACATTATTAAAAGTTATGTATTATTTCGTCCTACAGTGGTCCTTGTATGTCGGTGACAATAGTATGGTTTTTCTGACCACTGGGGATGATTCAAATAGTGGGAGGCGGTACCCTAATTTCCGTCATTTGGATTTTTGTGTTTTCCACAACATAGACAGATGGTTGAACAAAACTTAAATGGGAACTGCTGCAAGAACTCCCCCACCTGAGTATTTCTGTAGTTCCCCAATTAAACACTGGGTCATGAAGGCGAAGCCAGGCAACCCAAGGATCAAGTCAAATTCTAACATTGATCAAGGATCAAGTCTAATTTTTAGGGACCAGTTACGTTCTGAAGTATATTTGTGGGGCATGCATGTTAATTAACCCCATAAATCCCTCCATTGTAAAAACTGTACCCCTCAGACTATTTAAAGTAATATTGTCACAACTTTATAAACCCTTGAGTTATTAGAGCCCTGTGTTAGACTGAAAAGAATACACCACTTCTTTCAGGACATACCGCAGCTGATAAGTACTGGATGACCTTAGATTTTTAAATAGAAGTAAATTACAAATCTCTGGCACTTTCTGGCACCAGTTGATTTGAAAGATTTTATTTTTTCTGAGCTACCCCTGAGCTAATAGAGAACCCAACTATGTGATCTCCGACTCTTAAAGGGGTACTCCGTCCCGGGGGTATTTTTAAGCTATGGCCTGGGAGGAGGTGGTTATGGACAGCGGAGGTCACTGAGGTAAGTTCACTTTAAGGATGAACCCTAACTTTGGTTTATAGAGAGCCCAACTAAGCTTGTATCTTCTGACTCCTAATAATAAGCGCAACTATGGTGGAATTCAAAGAAGAACAGTTATTTTAGCATAAAGAGAACCAGTTGTGTTATAATTAGCACAACTGTAGTTCAATTTGAATAAGAAACCTTTCTTTTTTTTTCAAAGCCAGATAACTTTTTTTTTTAAATACACTAGACAAAACTATGTCACTAGGCTCTGATCCTGGCCAGCTGTGGTTATCCTCGTGCAGCAAACACTTTTTTTTGGAATATACTTGAGAAGACTTTAACCCCCTTCTCTTGTCTCACAGATTTTCTGACAGCCACCAGCCAGTTACACTGTTTTATTTAACTTTTTTTGGCCTTTCTATCCCTGCCTGCAATCAGCAAGCTTTCCCTATTGTGAACATACATAGCTCTAAATCTTTGGCTATTTTTTTTACCCTCTTCCCTACCCTTGTCTCACTGACATTCTGACAGCCACCAGCTTCTCAGCACAGATGATCTTAATGTTTTAATACACTTTTTCAGGCCTTTCTATCTCTCCCTTTAATCAGCAATCTTTCCCCAGCATGAATGAAGTTCTGAATATGGGTAAATTTTTTTACCCTCTTCTCTTGTCTCACTAATAGAGATGAGCGAACCAGGTTCGGGTTCGAGTCGATCCGAACCAGAACGTTCGGTATTTAATTAGCTGGGGCTGCTGAACTTGGATAAAGCTCTAAGGTTGTCTGGAAAACATGGATACAGCCAATGACTATATCCATGTTTTCTACATAGCCTTAGTGCTTTATCCAAGTTCAGCAGCCACCGCTAATCAAATGCCGAAAGTTCAGGTTCGGATTGACTCGAGCATGCTCGAGGTTCGCTCATCTCTACTCACTAACATTCTGACAGCCACCAGCTCCTCAGCACAGATGATCCCACGACTCCCTACATAACCAGCAGCAGAATGGCAACAGGCAGCATGACCGGAGTTATTATACAGCCATGTCAATAAGCTCAGCTGATGGGGAGCGTGGGGAGCCGGGAGCGTCACACACAGCTGTGGCGCCGAGCAGGTATGCTCGGGGCCGGGGCTGCAAGCGTGCGGTGGCTGGGGGGTTAAATGGGCCGGGGCTGCGGGTGGGCGGGCGGCAGTGGGGGGTTTAAGGGGCCGGGTCTCATACACGCAGCGGACCCATTCAGCTTTACACTACAGGATCCGCAGCGGATTTTGCTGCAAACTCACAGCGTGAAATCTGCTGCGGATCTGGTACTTGTGAACTTACCCTAAGGCTATGTTCACACTACGTAAAAGTACGGCCGTTGTTGCCATCAGCGGAGTGGAACACTGCCTCTGCTTCAATGGGATCCCGGCCGGAGCGTATCCACATTGTATACGCTCCGGCTGGGATCCCGTGTGGTGCCGCAAAGAACTAACATGTCAGTTTTCTTTGGCCGCAATTCAGTGAATTGCGGTCGTAGGAAACCCTGTCATTTCACACGCTATGGGAAGCTCTGATGCGGGTGCGCGCTGATGCGCCCGCATCAGAGCTCTGCGGCCAGAAAGATCATCCGGCCCGTACTTAAGTACCGGCCGGGATGATCCGGGCAGAAACCGGCTGTTGTGTGAACATAGCCTAAGAATGTTTATAAAAAAGAATTTCAAAACCATGTCTGTCAGGATTTTTTTTACACAGTTAATCTGCTACAATAAGTGATAATATAGAAACAAATAAAAGGGCGCTTCTGAGTGCAATACAATCAGCAAAGGGGAACACACACAAAATTGTATTGAAATGAACTCACCTAGTCGAGTTGTGCAGAAATAGGCACAACTCCATAGAAGGGTGTTGTGGTATACATAAGTCGCCGCAGCTCAAAAGAAGAGGGATCGGCACTCGTGTCCAGAGGTGTTAGGAATAGGTAAGACAGAACGGCTCGATCCAGACCTATTGTGCCACTTGATGCTCTATGAACTCCCAAGCGCAGGTGAGCGGTTACCACAGTCTATGATAGACGGAGTAGAAAGTGACCATCAATTCAAGAGCACAAATAATTTATTAATAAGCGCAACGCATTTCGGCACCCACATATAACAGAGCCTTTCTCAAGCATGTCATAACAAAGTACAAACTCAGCATATGGAAGTATCCAGGTCATCTCAGGGAGAGCTAATACAAAACTACTAAACAAAAACTACTAAAAAGACTACTAAGAAAACATATAAAACATGTAAGACATACAATAATATTACACAATGTACAACATTAACCCCTTAGCGACCCATGACGTATCTGATACGTCATGGTGCCGCTCGGGGTGTTCAGAGCGGGGTCCCGCCGGGACCGCGCTCTGAACGGCGCTGATCCCGGCTGACACGTGCAGCCAGGCAGTGCCTCTATTAGCCGGCGCGGGTCCCGTTGCCGCGACGGCTCATTAAGCCTCTAAGTGCAGCTGTCAAACCTGACAGCTGCACTTAGAGGCACTGCGCCGCATGTCCCTGGTGTCTAGTGGGACGGATCTCCCCCCCGCGATGCGATCGCTGGGGGGAGATCCGTTCTTCTGCCCGTGCCGGGCCTCAGCGTCGGAATGACGCTGATCCCGGCTCGGCAGTAGATTGTATTACCGATCTTATCGATCTTTGCTGTGTATATACACAGCATTGATCTCTATGAGAGATCAGTGCTGTCTATATACAAGTCCCCCAGGGGGGCTTCTAGTTACAGTAAAAAAAAAAAGGAAAAAAGTGTTTTTATTAATAAAAAATCCCCTCTCCTAATAAAAGTCCAAATCACCCCCCTTTTCCCATTTTATAAATATAAATTAATAAATATATAAATAAACATATTTAGTATCGCCGCGCACGTAATCGCCGGAACTATTAATTAATCACATTCCTGATCTCGCACGGTAAACGGCGTCAGCGCAAAAAAATTCCAAAGTGCAAAATTGCGCATTTTTGGTCGCATCAAATCCATAAAAAATGTAATAAAAAACGAGCAAAAAGTCGTATATGCGCAATCAAGGTACCGATAGAAAGAACACATCATGGCGCAAAAACTGACACCTCACACAGCCCCATAGACCAAAGGATAAAAGCGCTATAAGCCTGGGAATGGAGCGATTTTAAGGAACGTATATTTGTTAACAATGGTTTGAATTTTTTACAGGCCATCCGATACAATATACGTTATACATGTTATATATCATAGTAATCGTAACGACTTGAGGAATATGCATAACAAGTCAGTTTTACCATAGGACGGATGGCGTAAATGCAAAACTCCCCGAAATCAAAACAAATTCGTTTTTTTTTCAATTTGACAGCGCAAATGATTTTTTTCCGGTTTCGCAGCATATGTTATGGAAAAATAATGCCTTTCATTGCAAAGTACAATTGGTTTTGCAAAAAATAAGCGCTCATATACGTCTCTAGGTGAAAAAATGCAAGCGCTATGGACTTTTAAACTTAAAATGGAATAAGCAAAAGCGCAAAAACGAAAATAGGCTTTGACCTTAAGGGGTTAAAAAGTGGACACATGTTAATAACAATCATTCTAAAAATTAGTACATATGGATGTATGCAACTTAACTGATACCCCTGATTTTTTTATTTTTTTATTTTTTTTGGTATACAAAGTGACTTGTACACCTAAAAAGATATACATATATGCAAAATGACTAGTAGGTGCATTAAGCAACAGGATGTATTGGATGTATAGGTGTCAATAACATTGTGCATGTGAGTAAATCTCTATCACAGTTAAGATAGCAATGAGAATAAGGGAGCTGAGAAGGGAGTGTGCTAAGTGGAAAAATAAGATGTGTTCAAAAAAACTAAATAAAAAAATTAATAATCATGACAAATCAGAAAGAGATGTAGCCAGGCTAAAAATAATGTTTTTATGTGAATCTAGACAAAGTTAACATATAGGAAATTGCAAAAATAATATACGTAATATAATGTTTACTAAATGTGTGTGTGTGTTTGTGTGTGTGGGGTGAAGGCAGAGAGGGGGGCAGGGACAACCCGGTCACACATGTTTGATTTAGTATACATTTAGTAAATATTATATTACATATACTATTTTTGCAATAGAAATAAATTGCATGGGAACTTAATAAATTTAAAATATTTCCAAGGAAATCAATGACATGTCTTAACATATAAACTCCCAATTTTAGGAATACGCACAAAGTTTTTGAAATGTATACATACACAGTAAGATGAACTCAGTTTGTTGTCAGCTTTGCCAGTGATTACCCTGCTCTTTAACCCCTTGAAGAGTCACTGTCGTTAATCTTTTTTTTTGGCAGAAATCAGTAGTCCAGGCGATTTTACGAGACTTTGTAATTGGGTTTATTAGACAAATATGCCATTATCTGCATGTAAAAAGCCTTTTCTCAGGTCCTCCCCTCTTCTTCTTTCTGTCATCCACTGCTCAGAATCAGGAAATCTTGACTGTTTTTTCATCACTAGGATCTGTCTGTTCTATGAAGAGGGGAGGGGGGAGGGGGAAGGAGCGAGATTAGCGGGCAGCTGAGAGCCGAGAACAAAGGATTGCACAACGTGGGAGCTATTCTGAGCCCTATTCAGAGGTCAGAGAGGTCAGTGGTGACTGTCAGAGGAGAGAGCCCATGATGTGAATGTAAATGAACTCTTTGTTGTCCTGTTTTGCTGCCTCTACTTTCTCTCTCCATGTCCCAGCCCATACAGAGTGTCACAACTCAATGTATCAGCCAATCAAATAAATGAGGTCTCTTTGGGCGTGCAGGTGACCAGGGAAACATAAGACTTCCTGTGTTTAGACTCGATGGAAAAAAAAAAGTCTAAACACAGGAAGTACTGTGTTTTCCATGATTTAGCTTTTAAAAGTTATAGTGACAGTGACACTTTAAGCATACTATAAAATATGCTTTATGTTATCATTATTTTAAATTCAAAGGTTAAAAGATTATGGAGGAGAGTTGTGAAACTGGTGTAAAGTAGAATTGTCTTAGTTGCCCCTAGCAACCAGATTCGACCTTATATTTTTCAAAGAGTCTGGGAGGAATGAAAGGTTAAATCTGATTGGTTGCCAGGGGCAACTAAGATAATTCTACTTTACACCAGTTTCATAAATCTCCCCCTATGTATTAAAAGACTATATATATGGTACCTTGGTTTAAGAGTAACTTGGATTGAGATCATTTTGCTAGAAGAGCTCACAGCTTTTCAAAATTGTAACTTGGTTTAAGAGCATCGCTTTGGTTTAAGAGCTTCCTGTACTGGTTGGGAGGGGAAGTGGGGGAGGAGCATGGCCTGCATAACGTGCTCTACAGCCATGTACTCTGACCGAGGAAGCCTCCCTCACCTTACAAATCATGTCATATCCCCTTTAGGCTGGGGCTTGCATCAGGGGACAGGACTGTGAAGGTAATCTTATCATAGCTGTAACCCTCTCTCCCCAGACAGAGAGTGCTGCATTTATGTTCCAACATCTGCCCTACTCATTCCTTCATACTCCCTGCAGTCTCTGTCACCCATTGTTTCCCATCCTCTCCATTACTGCTATAATGTGCGTGCACTCAGACTCAGCTATAAACACTGATGTTATAATGTCCCTGCACTTACACTTAGCCATTAACATTGCTGCTATAATGTGCCTGCACTTACTGTACAGTAAGTTATAATATGACATATTGAGCTGTTTCTCATTGTTTGTTTCATCTGTTCTACATGTTATTCAGAATATAAAATCATTATTTTTGGGGTTTGGAACCAATTGTCTGCATATATGTGATATATATATATATATATATATATATATATATATATATATATATATATTAAACATAGTTTCTCTGAATGAAAAATGTCTCAAATGATTAACATGAACAAATTAGGAACATTTGATTTAAACACATTTTTCCTCACAAACTTGCTAACATATTCAGAGTTATCACCATGAATGTTAAGCATTGCTAAAAGTATCTTTATTGTAATGGAAAGTAAAACACAAAGGCTTAACAGAAGAACACAGTTAAGTCCCAATTACTAATTACAATTACATACTGGAAAATCTAGAAAATTAAATATATCATTTAGTAACATATATAGCAAAGTTAGCGGCTCCATATCGAATATCAAAATGGGCTTTCCTGATAAGGTAAAGAATGGCCCGGTGTTTGTTTCTCTTTTTCCATTAACCTTGGATCAAATTTTTGACCCTTAGTCGCTAACAATGTCCAAAGCACTAGGACCCCACTAATCGCAAAAAAAAAAAAAAAAAGAAAAAAAAAAGGGGGGGGGGGGGGGCAGAAGTATTAAACTGACATCTGTGCTTGTTCAGTTATGTCCAGCTCTCCTAAGTCTTATAGATCCTCAGTAAATTTGTACCTTACTCACTTTACTCTCTGAGTACAACTGAGCTGAAGCTCAACAGTAGTAAACAACACTTGCCCCTTTGTTTTGTTTATGGTGTTGTTCAGTATCAGGACTTCGTCAATCCAAACTTCTGCATCTAATCCTCCAACCCACTACCCCAACTTTACATTAAAAAAACATAGCGGTCATAGCTAGTCACCTGAAGTAGAGATACTGTTGTGGAGTTTGGCAGTCTCTATGACATCTCAGAAGTTGTTTAAAACTTTAGGTGCATTTTGAATAAATCCCAAATCTCCATGTGCTGCTTTTTCATAGCACAAATGTAAAAAAAAAAAAAACATTTTTCTTCTACTAACAAATATATTACATGTTTTTCTTGTTGTTTTCATTAACTGGGAAAAATTCAGAGCATTTACAAGAGACTAGAGACAAAAAGGAGGAACTCTGGCTGATGGAAAATGAGGAAAATGGCACGTTCCTTTAAAAAGATATACAGTGGTACCTTGGTTTAAGAGTAACTTGAAATGAGAATGTTTTGCAAGTAGAGCTCACAGTTTTTAAAAATTGTAACTTGGTTTAAGAGCATCGCTTTGGTTTAAGATCTCCCTGTACTGGTTGGGAGGGCGAGTGGGGGAGGGGCATGGTCTGCACAGCGCGGTCTACAGCACTGTACTCTGACCCAGGAAGTCTTCCTCACCTTCCAAATCATTGCATATCCACTTCAGGCTGGGGCTTACATCAGGAGATAGGACTGTGTAGGTAATCTCTAATAGCTGTAACCGCTCTCTCCCATTCAGGGAGTGCTACTATACTGTGCCCACATCTGCCCTGCTCATTCCTTCATGCTCCCTACAGTCTCTGTCAGTCCCTGTGTTTCCCATCCTCTCCATTCCTGCTATAATTTGCCTGCACTTACACTCAGCTATACACACTGCTGCTATAATCTGCCTGCATTCACACTCAGCTATACACACTGCTGTCCTCCTGCACAGCTCTGTGATTCTCACTTCCAGATTGTTCCAGGCTGAACACACACACAGACCTCTGACAGAAACCCTGCTTCTCTATTCTAGTCTGTTGTACTAAGCTACTTCATTATGGGGATCTGCAGTTCCATTCTGTATCTACAAACTGCTGCTGTTATTTTCAGGTTTCTGCACTTACTATACTTTATACTCCACATGCTGATAGTATACTGTACAGTAATTTATAATATAGAATATTTAGCTGTTTCTGAATGTTTGTTTCACATGTTTTACATGTTATTCAGAATAAAAAAATAATTCTTTTTGTGGTATGGAACAAATTGTCAGCATTCTAATGAAAATATTGCTTTGGTTTAAGAGTGATTTGAATTACCCTTAGTTCTACATTTCCCAGGTGGATTTTTTTTTTTTTAATTGTCGTGTAGTTAGAAAATATAACTTTTTGGTTTTGTTCTATTTAACCCTTAGGCGACCCTGGAAGTACCCGTACGTCCAGGGCCGCCTACATGTGTTCAGAGCAGTGCCGCGGTCCCGGGTGCCACTTATAGCCCAGAGCTGCGGCTATTAGCAGGCACGGTCCGATCACCGCGCCCACTAATAAAGTAATCGGATGCAGCTGTCAAAGTTGACAGCTGCATCCGAGTACTTGAATGCAGCCATCCCTGGTGTCTAGTGGGGTGGATCGTTGCTTTGGGACGTTGTCCCGGGGGAGCGATCCACACATCCTCCTCCCTCCGTAATGGCGCTGATCCCGGCTCGGCACTCGATTGCTTCCGGCTGCGGCAAAGTGCGTTTTTTTTTTGTTTGTTTTTTTAATTTCACCACACATTGAATTTTTTTCTGGTTTCGCTGTGTACTTTCTGAAAAAATTCAGCCTGTCATTGCAAAAGACAATTAGTGGCACATAAAATAAGGGTTCATGTGCGTTTCTAGGTGAAAAAATGCAAGTGCTATTGCCTTTTAAGCACAAGGAGGAAAAAATGAAACCGCAAAAATTTAAATTGGCCCGATCCTCTAAGGGTTAAAATGCATGGCCAGTTATAGTAGACACTTGTGTACAAATGTATATATATATATATATATATATATATATATATATACTGTTTATATACATACACAAGTACATAAATATCCTTTGGAATGATTTACAGTTCAAACTTACAAATTTTTCTGTACTCCAAGAGTTGAAGGCTGTGAGCTGTCTTTTGTTACATATACAGTACCTTAAAGGGGTTATCCAGGATTAAAGAAAACTAAGCTGACTTTTTCCAAAAACATCTCCCCTATTGTCCTCAGGTTATTGGTCATTTATTTTTTAATTGACTTTTACATAGTTGTTATCTGTAGTAATCTGTATATATACATTCCTACTGCACATATCGCAGTGGGAATGTATATATACGTTCCTGCTCTTATGAGGCTTCCTGATGTGAGCGGGATTGCTTCAGTGAGAGCGATCCCGCTTCCATCGGTGTCCGGGGCGGGAGGTAATGAGAGTCAGCTGCGATCCCGAAGCTGCCTCTCATTAACCCCTTAAACCCCATGATTTACAGTGATCATAGTGTTTAAGGTAAACCTCCTACCAATAAAAGTTAAAAAAAACTTGCCCATTATTAAAAAAAAATATATATAAAAAAATAAATAAACATATTACATATTGCAGCATGCGTAATTGTCCGATCTATTAAAATATAACATTATTGTTCCCGCACGATGAATGGCGTAAACGGAAAAAGAAAAACACCAGAATTGCTGATTTTATTTAAATATATATCACAAAAATTTTTTATAAAAAGCAATAAAAAAATTTCTGTTACACCAATATGATACTAATAAAAATTAGATATCATGGCACAAAAAAATGACACCCTTACCAGCCCTGTAGGTGGAAAAAAAAAAAGCGCTATGGCTCTTAGAAGGCAGGGAGGAACATTGCATTAATATGACCCGGACTTTTGTGCATCAAAGGGCTCTGTCTTGAAAGGGTTAATGAGGCACACATTTCATATTGAAGAGGTTATCGATTTGAATACAGTCATTTCACTGTACATAAATAATACTACTATCTAGTGACTAAATTATAATGCTAGTTTATATATATCTTATTAATTTATTAAAAGCTCAAATATAAAACAGCAGAAAAACACTGGGCAAACTGCTACCAAAAAGGACTATTGAGGATATTGGTGGACAGTAGTCAGAATTTTACTATTGCCAGGCAGCTGCTGCCAAGGTAATTAAATTGAGGACTGCCTTATGAGTCATAGAGTCTAATAACAACTACAGTGGTGCCTTGGATTAAGAGCATAATTTGTTCCAGGGCCATGCTTGTAATCCAAATCCACTCTTAAACCAAAGCAAATTTTCCCATAAGAAATCACTTATAGGCTATGTTCACACAACATTTTTTCAGCTCTGTTTAAAATGACATCCATCATTTTGAGATTAAAATAACGGACGTCATTTAGCACCCTGGGCTCCCCTTAAAGCAATGACTGGTGTTTGTACATTATTCTAGTTTAGGTGGACTAATTGGACTTTGTGTGTGTCTTAATTGAATAGTCCATGAAATTTAATAGTAAAAACGAGAAAGAACGTTGAGAAAAGAAAAACTGTGTGTGAACAACTAATAAAAATGATTATGTTCATTATTTTGACATCCAAAGTTAAAACGTCCGTTTTTCAATACATTGTGCGCATTGAACGTCCGTCTTTCCATTGAGTTCAATGTATTGCCATTGCAGTCAGTTAAATCGCAGCAAAAACAGACTTTTATTTTAATAGCAAAATCGGCCACCTTTTCAATATTTTTGAGGTTGTGTAAACATTGCCATATGCAGATAATTGGTTGCACACCTTAAAAATAATGATTTTTTTTATTCTGAATAACATGTAGAACAGATGAAACAAACATTTAGAAACAGCTGAATATGTGATATTATAAGTTACTGTACAGTATAGCAATCAGCATGTGGAGTATAATGTATAATAAGTGCATAAACCTGAAAAAGCAGCAGCAGTTTGTAGATACAGGATAGAACTGCAGATCCCCATAATGTAGTAGTGTAGTACAACAGGCTAGAATAGATAAGCAGGGCTGCTGCCAGAGGTCTGTGTAGTCACATGACAGCAATGGGGAAGGGGTGTGTGCCCAGTATGGACCGATTGGGAAGTGAGAATCACAGAGCTGTGAAGGAATACAGTGGCAGAAACTTTCCTATACAGCAGTGTGTATAGCTGAGTGTAAGTGCAGGTACAATATAGCAGCAGTGTGTGTATAGCTGGGTGTAAGTGCAGGCACATTATAGCAGGAATGGAAAATGGAGACTGCACGGAGGAATGGGCAGGGCATATGTTGACACAGTATAGCAGTACTCTGTCCGGGGATAGAGGGGTTACAGCTATAAAGAGATTACATGATGCAAGCCCCAGCCTGAAGTGGATCTGTCATGATTTAGAAGGTGAGGGAGACGTCCTGGGTCAGAGTACAGTGCTGTAGACCCTGCTATTCAGAACATTCGCCCTCCCACCCAGTACAGAAGCTCTTAAACCAAAGCAATGTTCTTAAACCTATGAAAAACTGTGAGCTATTCTTGCAAAACGCTCTAAGTATATAATAAACAATAATAGAGTGAATTTGTTTTCCAGTAAGTATCCATCAAAATGTGAATATTAACTACTATGAAATCAGTATATTAAAATATGTATAGAATATGCACCCACACAAGGCATTTGTTTTTGTGTAAAAATGTAAATGTGATCATTAACTTGGTTTCCTAAGCAATATAGAAAAAATCAGCAACTGTCCTGCTGTTCATGCAGAATGTTTTAAAAGTGGTAAAGGGTTCTTTTTTGCTCAGCATCTCTGTAATGAGGAAATATTATATATCTGAAGATTCATTATAATACTTAAAGTAAAACAAAAGGCATTGCAGAGTTTTAGCGCTCTTTGGAAAGCTGATAGTATGTACCAAAGTAATTCCCATAGGACAGAAACATTCCTAGATTCAAGTTAATTATGTAAAATCCTGTGTTTTCTTTTAATCTTTTTTAAAGCCAATATACTAAAGAAATGGGATCCATACTTCCTTCACTGCATGGAATGGTTTGAATCATTCACTTATGTACAGTGGTTTACACAGCAGTGATACATTTACCGCATATCTAAGACCTTAAAGGTCTCAGCTAGTGGTATTGAACAAAGTTGAACACATGAAGTCACCCTTTTGTCCTTCAGGATAGACTAATTAAAATTCAATGCAAACAAGATAAAGACGGTAAAACTAATTTATTACTTATTTTGAAAAATAAAAACTACCTTTAACTAGATTTAGCAACTGGCATATGGGACAGAAAAGTGTAAGAGACTAAGAAGTTCCAGAGAATGTGGTAATACCAAATATGTGGTCCTGGCCAGGGCTTGGCTTCATTGTGACCTGGACATCTGTTCATCGGTTATCTTCAGTCATGAAAGGGTTAACATATCTAAACGTTGGTTTCATGTCCCCCTTTCCCTTCTTTCCTTTATAGTTCGGAGGAAAGAAGGGAAAAGGGGCCATGATAGTAACACAGGGACACAGTCAGATGCAAGATCAGAAGCAACATGAGAAAACATTACTTTACTGAAAGAATAGTAGATCCTGGGAACAAAACTTTCGGCATATGTGGTAAGCAAATCTACTAAGTGAATTTAAACATGCTTTAGATACACATTAGAGATGAGCAAGTAGTTTTCGATTGAGTAGGTATTTAATATAGGGTTAATAGGATTCGATATTCAATCAAATAGTGAAGTATCGGGGTCTACTTGACTTAATATTCAAAAATTTTTATATTTCACTACTCATCTCTAATAAACATGCATTTTACCCAAGATAATAAGAAAGGAAATACTTAAATGGCAGACAAGATGGACCAAGTGGTCTTTTTCTGCCAATAAATCTTTATAGATATAAAACATTTATTTTTTTTTCCCTTGAGGCGACATGACCTCTCTGCTGCCAACAATGACTGTATTGGGAGCTGCAGTCCCAGTTGTATATATGTAGCGTTTCTGCATGTAGCACTAATTATTCTGTGCCTTCCCTGATGCCTATTCAGGGGTGGAACTACCGCTGTAGCAGCCATAGTGGCTGCTACAGGGAATGTTGCATCAGGGGGGTCGCTGTGCATCCTGGGTGCTGCAAATGGCATAAAAAATGTCTGAGGTCTGGTCCTTTAACTCCAATCACTCCTGATGAGTGCCTGAATTTGGGTGCAGAGCTCTGATTCACAGGGTGAAGAGCCAATAGCTCCCCACCCTGCCAATTACTCTTGTGACCACAGGCAGCATTCTGCTTCCTCCCTCAGCATTCCAGCACATATGTGACATCACTCATGCACTCAGAATGAGGAGAGGAAGGAGACACTAGATGTCTGCTGCAGCAAGGTGAGTGTTTTTTTTTTTTTTTTAACATAGGGAGGTGGAGGGGGGGATTAGTTTACAGGGGACTACCTACATGGGTGGGAGGGGTTTTATTTACAAGAGATTGCCTACAGGGGGAGAGGGGGTTCATTTACAGAGGATTGCTCAGGGGATGCCTGCATTGGGGAGAGGGGGCTAACTTAGAGGGTATGCCTGCATAGGGTGAAGGGGCTAACGGGGGATAATTACATGGACGCATCCTATCCTGCGCAGTCCGTTTATTTACAAGCTGAAAGGAGCATGGCCACAGCAGAATGGGATTGGCGGAACAAAGGGGCGGTGAGTGAAGTCCGACCTCCATATTAACCGTTACTATGATGGACAATTTTATTTTTGTAAATTTGAGGACTTTAAAGAGACAGATTATTCACAAGAGAAACTGCACTGGGATCATTGTGTAATACAGTGCATACCTATATATATATTTTTTCACATGATTGCACCTGATGAATGTATTATTGTATATTCCTTTATTGTTTTTATATGACATCACTGATTGAGAGACATACCCTTTTGGGGTGTCACCTTCTGTATAAATATCACATGTATGACACTCTGTACTTGCTTGAAAAAGACTCAGCTTTGAGTCGAAACGTCGCTGTACGTATACGGGTGAATAAACCTGCACCTATTCACTTTATTGGAGTGCAGTCTACCTGCTTTATTATATATATATATATATATATATATATATATATATATATATATATATATATACACACAGTGGTACCTTGGTTTAAGAGTAACTTGGTTTAAGAGCGTTTTGGTTTAAGAGCTTACAGTTTTTCAAAATTCTGACTTGGTTTAAGAGCATTGCTTTGGTTTAAGAGCTCCCTGTACTGGGTGAGAAGGGGACTGGAGGAGGGGCATGGTCTGCATAGCAGGGTCTACAGCACTTAATTCTGACCCAGGAAGTCTCCCTCACCTTCCAAATCATAGCAGATACACTTCAGGCTGGGGCTTCCATTAGGGGACAGGACTGTGGAGGTAATCTCTTCATAGCTGTAACCCCTCTCTTCCCGGACAGAGAGTGTTGCTATACTGTGCCCACATCTGCCCTGCTCATTGCTTCATGCTCCCTGCAGTCTCTGTCCGCCCTTGTGTTTCCCATCCTCTCCATTACTGTACAGTAACTTATAATATGACATATTCTGCTGTTTCAGAATGTTTATTTTATTAGTTTTACATGTTATTCAGAATAATAAATCATTATTTTTGGGGTGTGGAACCAATTGTCTGCATTCCTATGATTTCTTATGGGAAAATTTGCTTTGGTTTAAGAGTGGATTTGAATTACAAGCACGGCCCTGGAACGAATTATGCTCGTAATCCAAGGCACCACTGTATATATATATATATATATATATATAATTAATAACCATGCAACATTATTTTAGGACTACACTTGATGACCTGGTAGGGAGGGGCAATTAAAAGTTAGCTATGGGGTCCAGCTATTTCTAGTTGCACCCCTTTGTCTATTCTAAGGCATGTTAGCATTAAAATAGACATTAGATTTTGGTAAGCTGGGATAAGTGTCAACCTGCACTCACTAGCTCTGCTACAGGCTGTCATTGTTGCAGTTGTATTGACACAGACAGGTTCCAGAAGTGTAATGTCCATTTTAATGCCAACATACATTAGAACAGACAGTGATACAGATATGTAACTGTCCCTGGACTAGTGCTTGAGCAGCCTCAAGCAGTTCTCAACACAGCCATTGGTGACAAAAAAAAAAAAAAAGAGAAAGAGCAGAAAAAGAGCAGAAAAAGAGCAACACATCTAAACCCTTGCAAATTTGAGAGCGCAAGCAGACTAAAGACCTTGCTTAGGAATTTCACAAGCATGCAGTATAGCGAGGCAGAGATCCGCAGCACACTAGTTGAAATGGTGCAATTTCTGGATGAAATAAACACATTTTGGATGGAACCTTTATTGCATCTGGTGTGCTACGGATCAGGTGTGCTACGGTGCTATGCCTCTGATTAGATAGATAGATAGATAGATAGATAGATAGATAGATAGATAGATAGATAGCTATACCCACATTTTCCTTCCTAAAGATATTTTACACAGTTATCTAGTTTTAGTATATATATATATATATATATATATATATATATATATATATATATATATCTATACTGTATAACCATTGTAAGTTGTTTCTTGAAGCCAAGGCCCATGAAAAGGTGTGTACAAGATTATTATATATAATGAAGTTAGGATCATTTTATATATTTGTTGCAAAGTAAACTCCAAAAACCTGCAGCAGCAAATAGAAGCAAAATCGATATAGAACAAGCAAATAGTAATTATTTAGTTAATGCCCTGCATTTTTTTTTACAGTATAGGGATTTTTTTTTTTACTTTTGCTTTTGTATAAGTTTCACAGTAGATGTATGAAAACATTGTCTAGTAGATTGATGATTTGCTTTATCTTTGAATTCTATAAAGCAACACATTTTTAGAGTTGCAAAATTTCTGATGTAGATTCCTACATGTGTTTATTGTTATCTGTCATTTCCCAGAAATAAGTTCACTTAGAATCAGTCAAACAGAAAAAAAGATATGCATCAAATCTAAATAACGTCTGTGCTTCTAGAAAAATGACAAAATGTCTGATAAAACTAAATGCAATTTCCAGCTGATGTTTAAAATTGGTTATCATGACATTTTTGAAAATGTAATACACTACAAGCAGGTAAGAGTTTTGCTACTTTGGCATCTCACTACGATCCAATCAGATGCATATATGAGACAGAGCTTAGAAGTTTGGGGATGCATTCTACCCCTAAATATCTCATGCATTCACTTTCCACCACATTTATCTCATCACAAGATTCTGATTTATATTCATAGCATTTTTTACACTTCACAATTTTAATATTTCTTGCCATAGGCATTTTAATATTCCACTTGAGAGATGATGAATCCAGAGGTGAAGACTGAAAACAATCTTTTCAAATCTTAACAGTATTCTTCTTTAATTAGCAAAGCCAATGCATTTTAAGTACATTCTATGCAAACGTGTATTGTATCTATTTTATCAACAAATATTGCATGAAATTTCATTACAGTAAACTAGTTTCTGCATAAAATGTCCACTTTCTATAGGATTTTGTACTAGGATCCAGAAACGGGAACCTTTATGCTATAATTTGTTTTTATGTTTGTTGTTTTCTTACATTTAAATACAATATATATATATATATATATATATATATATATATATATATATATATATATATATCCAGGGCCGCTTTAAGCTAGGTGCATATGGTGCACGTGCACCGGGCCCCCTAGTTCAGATCACGTGACAGGGGCCCCATGGCTGAAAAGAGCAGTGAAGGGGAAGGAGCTGAAGACACAAGTGTCGGTGCTCTGTGACACCTGCGGCAGTGCGGGGCTGGTGGTGGTCGGGAAGGAGGATGACTGTAGCTGCTTCCTGTGAAACCTGTGAGACAGTGCAGAGTGACCGGGTCTTACAGGAAGCAGCTACAGCTACAGGCTGCACTACATGCTCTGCTGGCCCTGTCTGCGGGGGAGCCCAGGAGGCACTGCCGACTTCACAAGCATCCAGCCTCTCCCCAGGCAGAGTGTGTGGAGGCTGGGGAGCAGCACCTGCACGAGGGATGTAAGTAGTAGCGAGGTGGGGGGGAATTGAAGCTGGGGGCCTACTGACAGAGGATTTGCCCACCGGACCTGTCCGGAGTATGTCCCGTAAGCCCCGCCCCCTGGTCTCAAGCCCCACCCCCGGCACAGACCACAGGTGGTATTTTAACACTGCCATTCAGAAGTCACCCAGCTTTCCTGCATCTTATATTGTTGTATGACTGAGGCCACCCAGCTTTCCCAGGATCTTAGTCTTAGTATGATGGGGGGTCAAAAGATCTTACAGACTAGAAGGTCTGAGTCAGTCTTCCTAGTCTGTAAGCTCCTGTGTCCCCCAGTCCTCATAGTGTGTAAGCTCCTGTGCCCCCCAGTCCTCCTCCTAGTCTGTAATCTCCTATGTCCCCCAGTCCTCCTCCTAGTCTGTAAGCTCCTATGTCCCCCAGTCCTCCTCCTAGTCTGTAAGCTCCTGTGTCCCCCAGTCCTCCTCCTAGTCTGTAAGCTCCTGTGTCCCCCAGTCCTCCTAGTCTGTAAGCTCCTGTGTCCCCCTCAGTCCTCCTCCTAGTCTGTACGCTCCTGTGTCCCCCCAGTCCTCCTAGTCTGTAAGCTCCTGTGTCCCCCCAGTCCTCCTCCTAGTCTGTAAGCTCCTGTGTCCCCCAGTCCTCCTAGTCTGTAAGCTCCTATGTCCCCCAGTCCTCCTAGTCTGTAAGGTCCTATGTCCCCCAGTCCTCCTAGTCTGTAAGCTCCTGTGTCCCCCCAGTCCTCCTAGTCTGTAAGCTCCTTTGTCCCCCCCAGTCCTCCTAGTCTGTAAGCTCATGTCTCCCCCCCAGTCCTCCTCCTAGTGTGTAAGCTCCTGTGTCCCCCCAGTCCTCCTAGTCTGTAAGCTCCTGTGTCCCCCCAGTCCTCCTCTTAGTCTGTAAGCTCCTGTGCCCCCAGTCGTCCTAGTCTGTAAGCTTCTATGTCCCCCAGTCCTCCTAGTCTGTAAGCTCCTATGTCCCCCCAGTCCTCCTCCTAGTGTGTAAGCTCCTGTGTCCCCCCCAGTCCTCCTCCTAGTCTGTAAGCTCCTGTGTCCCCCCAGTCCTCCTCCTAGTCTGTAAGCTCCTGTGTCCCCCAGTCCTCCTAGTGTGTAGATCCCCCAGTCCTCCTCCTAGTCTGTAAGCTCCTGTGCCCCCAGTCCTCCTAGTCTGTAAGCTCCTGTGTCCCCCAGTCCTCCTAGTGTGTAAGCTCCTGTGTCCCCCCAGTCCTCCTCCTAGTCTGTAAGCTCCTGTGTCCCCCCAGTCCTCCTCCTAGTCTGTTACCTCCTGTGCCGTCCCAGTCCTCCTCCTAGTCTTTAAGCTCCTGTGCCCCCCAGTCCTCCTCCTAGTCTGTAAGCTCCTGTGCCCCCCCGAGTCCTCCTCCTAGTCTATAAGCTCATGTGTCCCCCCGTCCTCCTCCAAGTCTGTAAACTCCTATGTCCCCCAGTCCTCCTAGTCTGTAAGCTCCTGTGCCCCCAGTCCTCCTAGTCTGTAAGCTCCTGTGTCCCCCCCAGTCCTCCTCCTAGTCTGTAAGCTCCTGTGCCCCCAGTCCTCCTTGTCTGTAAGCTCCTGTGCCCCCAGTCCTCCTTGTCTGTAAGCTTCTATGTCCCCCAGTCCTCCTCCTAGGCTGTAAGCTCCTGTGTCCCCCCAGTCCTCCTAATCTGTAAGCTTCTATGTCCCCCCAGTCCTCCTCCTAGTCTGTAAGCTCCTGTGCCCCCAGTCCTCCTCCTACAGACTAGGAGGAGGACTGGGGGGACACAAGAGCTTACACACCCATACTCCCTACAGTGGGAACCTGTTATAGCCAGAAACTGTTCCAGTGGTGATATTAGGTGTGTACGTGCCCCACTAGCTTCACTCTCCATTATTCATAAAGATTTAGGGGTATTGTACCTGACATAGGAATGCTCCCCGACCATATTCCCTTTTTATAACTTGTTATAAAACCTGATGCACTGAGTATAATGCCCCAGTGATAATACCTGATAAATATAATTCAGTTAAGCTTTATAAGGAGAGGAGGCCCACTCTTGAGGTCTGTGCACTGGGCCCACCAGTGTATTAAAACGGCCCTGTATATATATATATATATATATATATATATATATATATATATATATATATACATACATACACACACACACCCCTAAACACCTTTTTTACGTGTCTTCAAAATCTAGATGTAGATGTACAGTATACATATCTTAGTAAAATTTGCATATCATCATATGGTTATGTTCACACCATCAAGATTAATAAATGCTCTAAAATAATGTCTGTTAATCGATGGCTGTCCAATAAAAAAACATCATTTTGATGGTATAAGAACCCCCTACATGTGTGGTTTTTAATCATTACTAAACTAGGCTTGTATGTTTGTTTTTTTTTTTTTTTTAAGGCAAATGATTAAATTAATGAAACTAGAAAATGAATTAAAGGGAAATTATCAGCAGGTTAGAAGAATCTAACCTGCAATGTCCTCATACCACACATGCCAGCCAGGGAAGACTGGTACACTGGTGGTGGTGGTGAATAGTTCACCAAGATTCTTTAAACCTGCTTAAAACCTGCATCCTTTTAATTCACTTTTTACTGGACTTCAATGTAAAATATGAGGAGGACAGAGCGAGAGCAGAACAGCCTAAGCAAGTGATGATACAGGCGTTGGAGTTTAAGGGGTTTTCCCACCAACACTGAACACCTCTCCATTGATTGTTGGGGGCAGGGGGGGGCAACTGCTGGGATCCCCTCTTTCCCAGGAAGGGGGTCCCGTGTCCTCCTGTTTGAATAAAGCAGCAGAAGGACATGCACATTGCATCTAAAAGACTCTAGAATCCTTACAGATAATGCAATGGAGCAGAGTCATTGACAATAGCAGTGCCATCAATGAGCAGCACCAAGCAGCCAATACTGAAGGGAACCAAAAGCAGATTTGCCCATTTTAAAGTGTATCTACAGCTTAATATCAGGTTTAATGTCTAATATCTGAATGATAGAATATTGGTATCATTAAACCAATTCCCAATTTTCTTGTATTATTAAATAAATCTAGCCTAGCTGTGCCAGGGCATATATGGTTTATTTGCTCCTTTTCTGCCTTTTATATCTCTGTTTAGTATTGATGTATTCCTGCTGAGTATTTACTCATGAATAAACGTGTGAAAAGCCATAGTTCATTGATTCTGTCCTGCATAATAGAGATTGCTTACTGAATTGAGCTGCAAATTGTGCTTATTGGCATTTTGAAGAGTGCATTGCTTGCAGATCACAATTATGATGCTGAAAGTAAAACAAACCAATGCAGAAGACATCTTCTTATATTATACATAGAAGCAAAGATTTATCTCCTGGATATCCTTTACAACATGACTGACCTTTTGCTAAAGTATGACTGGTATTGTTTCTCTGAAGACAAATTTCCACTCATTGAAAGGATTGTCTGAACCTGTTAGCACATTTGCCTGTTCTAATAAAGCTGTTAAATGAGTCAAAAGTTTTGTTTGGTTGGGGGCTGGGTCATTAGATCAAGGCCAATAAAGATATAGCGATTACATATAACCAGAAGAAGCTAAAAAACAGCTTCCATGCAGCCGTTAACAAATGATCTTACTTTAGCTATAAACACTTTCAACGTTGCCACCATATGCAGATGAAATATTGACTGCATCATAGACACAATGTTAGAACCCAGTTTTTTAAATGGTATGAAGTTGTTTAATGAACTGCCTGTTTGTGCTCTGCTGATGATGATCATTAAAACACTGCAGCCAGCCACTAAGGCTTCTGAGTGTTAAAAATATCATCATTACAGAGGGGAAAAAGTGCCAACATAGTAAGTAAACAAAGACAGTGGGGTGAACCTGACCATTGGAACACCCCTTTAGGTTATGTTCACACACAGTATTTTTGCTCAGGAGTGGATTGAAAACACAGAAAGGTTATATTCACACAATGTTTTTTTCAGCTCCGTTTAAAATGACGTCCGTTATTTTGAGTCTAAAGTAACGGGCATTTTTCAAAGCCTGGCATCCCCTTAATGCAATGATGGGTGTTTGCACATTATTTTAGTTTGGGGTTACTAATTGGCCTTTGATTGTGGCTTAATTGAAAAATCCATTGAATTTAATAGTAAAAACAGAGAAAGAACAGTGACAAAAGAAGAACCGTGTGTTAACAACTAATAAAAAATGTCCGCTATTTGCAAAAAACATCCGAAAATAATGTTCATGTTCATTATTTTGACGTCCGAGGCAAAAATGTCCGTTATTTAATGCATTGTGTGCATAGGACGTCCGTCTTCCCATTGACTTCAAGTGGATATGAGAGTACGCAGCCACCAAACAAGGAGAAAAGTATCTGTAAAGATTTTGGTTTCTTGGTTACCCAACAACATAAATTAAATATTGTTTGGTAAATGTTAGAATTCTGCTGTCAAAATGGATGGTCAGCATTATGCTTAAATGTCTCTTCTCTTTCTTTGTACTTTGATGTTTTAACTAGGCAGAAAAAAATTTGTCTTCTTATGTAACCACCCATATAATCTGAAATATAATTGTCTAGTAAATATGTGAATAGCAAATACACTTTTAAAAAGTAAACAATTTAGTTCATGAAAATGAATGTTAAAAATTGACCGAAAAATGCTGTGAGCAAGAGCCATGAACATAGAAGAACCTCATTGACTTTTACTACAACTGCTTTTAAAAGACCCATTTTAACAATCTTATTAGCTACGAGATGTCTCTAAGGAAAAATACAATTAACATTTTATATTAGCCAAATCTGAGGTTCTAGAGATTCAGCAAACTTGTATTTTTGTATCCTCACATTTAATACTGGAGAAGAGAATGTTGCTCTATGCTTGATGAAGAAATGCCTTTGAAATGGGTGTTTCAACACGACAATGACACAAAACACATGAGTAAGTGAGGAACATCATGGTTACAGACAAATGGGATTAAGGTTATGAAGTGGCCAGCCCAATCTCTTGACCACAATCTCATAGAGAACTTGTGAGATGACATAAAAAAATTTGGTTTATGAGGCAAAACCCAAAAAAGCATAAAATCAGTGGAATGTGGGCCAAACTTTCATGACTGGAATATCGTTACGAGGGACCAGAAGTTGGTCAATGCCATGCCACATAGATGTCAAGTTGCTCTCAGAAACCCTGGTTCTGCTTCTAAATATTAGTTTAATAATTCAAAGTAACGTGAAAACTGATATATTCTTATTTTTTTCTCAGTTTACATATTTTTTACAGAAAAATGCTGGCAGTGCTATTTTTTTTTTAGCAGCCTAGTGTTCTTTTTTTCTTTACTTTCTGAACCTTTAGTATTACAAGTGCATTTGCATTTAGACAAATACTGTATATTTATTATAATGATGTTGTTCTATTTTAATTTGCTTTTTTAACACTACTATATCAGGATATTTTGAGACACCATATCCATACTATGGTACAGACTTTGTTTCAAGATTGGGACACAATATCCCAGGATGACAGTGTTTCTATCTCCATTGCTTGGTGCATTGCATCTTGGTTCAAGCAGCAGAAAAACGAAGTTAGGCTAGTACCCTGATCAGCTTGGACACTAGACTTAACAAAATTAACATAAACAATATGTCTACATGCAGCATGTAATATGTAAAAGTTGTTAATAATACATAAAAGAGAATACATAAGAAAGTTATCACAATAAATATTAGATATCTACAGTATTTTCTAGAAACAGATAGATAGATAGATAGATAGTAACACTTCATAGAGTTTAGCGACATTGATTATCAAATCAGGAAAGCAGAAAGCAGCTGGGTTTTACTCAGAGGAAGGTGTGGGAAACACTTGTATTTATAAATTCCCCTCATGATATCATGTGCCTGCGCTTAAAGGAGTAGTGCAGCGCTAATAAAGTATTCACAGAATAACACACATTACAAAGTTATACAACTTTGTAATGTATGTTATGTCTGTGAATCGCCCCCTTCCCGTGTCCCACCACCTCCGCCCGTGTACCCGGAAGTGTGTGGTGCATTATACATTACCTGATCCGTGTCGAGGGCCGTCCGCCATTTTGTGCCAAACGCCATCTTCGAACGGACGGCCGAGCACAGTTATGACGCGGCGGAGGGGAGACGTCGGCAGGGATTCGGCCGTCTGTCTGAAGATGACATTTGGCACAAAATGGGGGAAGGGGGCGATTCACAGACATAACATACATTACAAAGTTGTATAACTTTGTAATGTGTGTTATTCTGTGAATAATTTTTTTGCGCCGCACTACCGCCGCAAGAAATCAGCAGGTTGCATGTTCAGGTATCTCTACTGATCAGGTGATTGAGTGAGCAATGAAAAGTGTTACGATCTCATCAATGTTTACCAGGGGCAGTACCATACATTTGGTAGTGATTATGAATAGTATTGCCACTTAGTCTCGTTCACAAGAATAGTGGTATACAAGGGCCATAGTGAGTATAGGAAGCAGTAGGTAGGCCTAAAATTAGCCCTGCCCCTTCTTCCCCTTTAATATTTAAAAAAAATATATTTTAATGTTATTAAAATGCTTGCCTTGATGTGTGTCATTTATGTGTGTGTCTACAATACATTTTTTTTAAAAGGTCACTGGACAACAGCAAAAAAACATTTTAACTATAACATCCAGGATAATACGGTATTCATATAATGACAAATGTTGTTAAATAAACTGTTTCTCTCTTAAAAAAACAAGAAGCAATGCCAGTCGAAATTTGGGTCTAATCACAGCAGGAGGCAAAAGCTGTGCCAATTCGAATTGAGTTATAAAAATGTAGCATATTTTTCAACATATGTAAAATCTATGAAGATAAACTAAAGAAACACTAGCAGTTATACTCAAAATGTTTGTGTTTGGCATTTTATTGGTTCCAGATGGTAAGTTACAGTAGTGTCTTGCTAAAATTAAAAATATGGTTAACTGTTACATTTTATTTTGCTTTAAGTCTTGCATATTTGCATACTTGGGACTTGCAAAGCTCTTTATAGGACATAGTTTTACCTGTTCATAAGACTCAGTTCACTTCCAAAATAAATAACCTGCACCATGGCACCTGACCTGGCTCCACTTCCTGCATACTTGAGGCAGAAGGCAAAAGGAAACATGAAGGGTTGAGAGCACAAAATCCTTTGTACTGCTAAGCTAACAGTAGCTACTTTAGTATGAGTGAATAGTCTCTAAGCACTGTGATATATAAAGAGTTCAATAGTCCACAGGCTTTATAAGTTGTTGCAGGTGTATAATAATAGCAATGATAATGAAAACATAGTTTTCTTTTTTGTCACAAGAAAATCATGTTATTAACCCATTAAGGTCTGACCCAATTTTCATTTTTGTACTTTTGTTTTTGGACTGTGCTAATTTTCATTTTTGCATTTTCGTTTTTTCCTCCTTGTGGTTAACTGGTCATAGCAGTTGCATTTTTACACCTACAGACCAACATGAGCCTTTATTTTTGCGTCACTAATTGTACTTTGCAATGACAGGCTGAATTTTTGCATAAAATGTGCTGCAAAACCAGAAAAAAATTATATGCGCCATGAAATTGAAAAAAAAACCTGCAATTCTTTTTATTGGGGGGGGGGGGGGGGGGGGAGAGCGCTTCGTTTTTACGCCGTGTGTCCTATGCATACTTTTATTTTATTTGATGGCTTGTAAAAAATTTAAACCATTGTTAACAAATATAGTTTCCTTAAAATCGCTCTATTCCCAGGCTTATAGCGCTTTTATCCTTTGGTCTATGGGGCTGTGTGAGGCATCATTTTTTGCACCATGATGTGTTCTTTCTACCGTTACCTTTTTTGCTACTTTTTGATTGCTTTTTATTACAATTTTGCACTTTGGGATTTTTTTGTGCTTACGCCGTTTACTGTGCGAGATCAGGAATGTGATTAATAAATATTTTGGGCAATTACACACGCGGCGATAACAAACATGTTTATTTATTTATTTATTTTTATTTATAAAATGGAAAAAGGGGGTTGATTCAAACTTTTATTAGGGGAGGGGATTATTTATTAATAATACAACTTTTTTTTTTTTTTTTTTTTTTTTTACACATATACTAGAAGCCCACCCCTGGGGGACTTCTAGTACATGCACACTGATCTCTCATTGAGATCTATGCTGTATAGTTATACAGCATAGATTGATGAGATCAGTGTTCTATTGCTTTTGGCTGCTGCAGCCAAAAGCAATAGAATGCCAAGCAGGGATCAGTGCCATTATGGTGCAGACCCAGGCCGGCACCAGAAGCAGGGATCTTCCCTCCGTGACAACATCATGGCGGCCTATCTCACCACTAGACCACCAGGTATGGGCTGCAGTAAGTCTTCAGATGCAGCTGTCAACTTTGACAGCTGCATCTGAAGACTTAATTAGCAGGCACGCGATGGGACTGTGCCCGCTAATAGCCGCGGTCCCGGACTACATGCTGCACCCGGAACCGCGGTGGTTCAGAGCGGGGTCGCCACGCGGCCCCGCTCTAAACTCCCCCACCTGCGCGTGCGGGAAGGGGTTATAAGGCCATAGTGCTTGTATTTTTTCACTTACACACCCACTTGAGCCACATTTTTTTGCGCCACTAGTTGTACTTTTCAATGGCAGACAATTTTTGCATAAAATATGCAAAATATGCCACCAAATCAGAAAAAAAATTGTATGTGCAGTGAATGGGGGAGAGGGGTGTTGTGTTTAATCTGTTCACCCTATTGTAAAACTGACATTTTATGTACGTTCCTCAAGTCAGTACCATAACAATGATATGCAAGCTGCATGACTTTTATTTCATTTGATTTAAAAAAAATTAAAAACTTAAAAAAAAAAAAAAAAGTTCCTTAAAATTGCTCTATTACCATGCTTATAACGCTTTTAATCTTTTGGTCTATGGGATTGTGTGAGGTGTCATTTTACACACTGTACTGATAATGATAATTTTTTTGTGCCATGATCTGTACTTTCTATCGGTACTTGTTTGCGTATATGCAACTTTTTAATCACTTTTTATTACAATTTTTCTGGATTTGATGCTACCAAAAATTTGCAATTTTGCACTTACGTCATTTACCGTGCGAGATCATGAATGTGATAATTTGATAATTCGGATGATTACGCACACAGCTATACCAAATATTTATTAACCCCTTAAAAAGTGTGCAAATTTTCGTTTTTTCATTTTTTTCCTCCTCATGTTTAAAAGGCCATAGCACTTGTATTTTTTCCCCTGCAGACCCACATGAGCCGTTATTTTTTGCGTCACTAATTCTACTTTACAATGGTATTAATTACTTAATTTTTGCATAAAATATGCTGCAAAACCAGAACAAGTTATATGCGCAGTTAAATTGAAAACTTATGGGGGGGAAGTTTCATGTTTTTCTGGCAGATTCTATGAGAACAATTTATGACTGAGAGACCTCCTCAGGATGGCCCAGGCCAGATGAAGAAGAAGAGGGAAAGTGAGTAACTAACTCTGATCGGAGAAGAAGCCCCTGTGATTCATTCAGAGAAGACGTCCCCTGTGAGTCATTGGCTGTAACTGCACTGTAGTGTACAGAGCCTGTGTAATATTGGTCTTTGTACAGTGGATTTTATTTAGCAGCAGTGGTATGTGGTGCTATTAGTCAGTTTGTGGTGCTGTTAGTCAGTATGTGATGGTATTAGTATGTAGTGGTAATATTTGTCACCTGTAAACTGGTACTGTTTGTATTATTGGTCTCAGTTTACTAGATATGGTCAGTAACTGTATGGTGGTAATGTTGATGGTCATGGTGTGGCGGTATTACTTGCCCCTTGTATAGTGGTACTATTGATATGAATATCAGTCTTGGTATAAAGGATTTGGTCAGTAACAGTGTGATAGTGGTTTATGCAATATGATATATATATATATATATATATATATATATACACATACATATTTTTATTATAACCATGTAACATAGGATTAGAACTACGCTTGATGGCTTAAAGGGTGGGGGCCTAGCCATTTTTAGTAACGTTCCTGCTTCTAAGTCTATCATATAGATCAGTGTAGTATACTTAACACAGCACTGATCCATTAGATCAGGGTTGTATTACTCTGGTCTGCTGCAGACCAGATACATAGATTGCCAGCGTCATTCCAACGCTAAGGCCCAGCCGGGTAAGGAGAAGGAATCCCCCCTTCAGGATCACGCCAGAGGGGATCCCATCCCCCACTCTACCATCACAGAGGGGCACCGCAGGGCATTTAAATGCATCTGTCAGATATACATTAGTAAATATAACTCTTTGTAAATATTCATTATTCCGCTGCATCAGCACAGCACTCACCACCCAGAAGTGAAGAAAATCAGCCAGACAACCATCAACTTCCTTTCCTGCTCCCTTTGTTGCCCCACCTATCTGCAGGAGATCAATATCATGATTCTTAACTATTACTATATGCCAGGCTCCAAAAATGCAATAAAGGGAGCAGGAGATGAAGTGGTTGTCTGGTCTATTTTCTTCACCTCCCAGTGGTGATTGATGTGCTGAGGAAGGGGAACGCCTGCAGAAGCATAATTAATATTTACAAAGAGATATATTTTCCAATTTATATCTTAAATAATGAACATTTTATTAAGTGAAATACCCCTTTAAGACATCTTGTTGTTACATTCTTGTTAACAGAGACGTTTACCTGAGATGTAGATCCTCTAAGTGCCGTATAACACAAAAGATTATTATGCAGAAAATCGTTCATTTGTTTGAATTTAAGCAATAATCTGTGTGTGTGTGTGGGCAGGCAGAGATCAAACGACTAACAAAAACTGGTTTATGTGTCATTAAAGGCATATTTTGAGGTGACCATAAAATCATTGTTAATTACTCGCAAATATTTTGGTGTATGTACACATCGTTCATTCGTTATTATGATCATTCGTATACTCAGAGGAAGCTGCTTGAGCACAGCAATGGGTCATCCATGATTTAATCCCACCATCTTGTTCAACTACATATTACTGTGGACTTGTCTCCCTCTGAGCCAGTGAGCTGATAGTACAGTAGGAGTGGAATGGTGTGCAATTTTCATAGACTGCTATGGAAAGAGGCATAGAGACCCAAGTAGATTTGTTGGGTTGGAGTGCTCTGCACCTGACGCAACTGCCCAGAAGTGTGTCAGCAATTTAGTATAAATTGCTGGATTACTATTAAATCTGATGATAATTTGGTTTCCTATTCAAAGACAAATGGTGTGGTGCATGGTAGCACAAGCTACAATCTGGTGCACTTTTTGGTGCTGAACAGGAATCCTTGACCCTGCATTTTGAATAATCTCCATTTTTTTCCTGTTTTACATCAGTTATATGGCTTCTATTGTCTACTGGCATTGAATGTTGCTCATGATGGTCCTTTGCTGTTAAACATGTTGTCAAGGTAAGAAAGGTTGAGGACCACTGCTGTAAGCTGTAACCCATTTTGTGCTGGCTAGACTGGTCTACAATGTCTTAGGGATCCCTTTGATTTTCACTACAAATGAGCGAGTTAACAAGATTTTAAATCCTGCTGTCCTACCGGTTCATGGGGAAGGTGGACATAACCCTAGTCCCACTTGGTAAATAGGGATACAGCCTATGACCTAGGCCAGTGATGGCTAACCTTGACACTCTAGCTGTTGCTAAATTTCAATTCCCATCATACCTGGGCAGCCAAAGCCATATCTTTGGTTGTTCAGGCATTATGGGAATTGTAGTTTTGCAACAGCTGGAGTGTCAAGGTCACTGACCTAGGCAGTATCAGTGTTTTCCAGGTGGGAATCGGGCTGTTTTCACCTCCCCCATGGAGCAGGCAGAGAACGGGAATCAAAAGCTGATGGTTCCTCGGCCGGCTTACTCATCTCTAATTTTCGCCCTAAGTGTTGCTTCACAAAGGATCTGCAGCAGATTTGATGGTGCAGATACACAGCAGATTTGACTTAATAACTGAACACAGCATCAAATCTGCACCATCAAATCTGCTGCGGATTCTCTGCGTATGAAAGCACCCTTTAAAGTGAACTCTGGTTAAAGATTTAAAGGGGTTATCCAGCACTACAAAACATGGTCACTTTTCCCCCTCTCTTGTCTCCAGATTGGGTAGGGTTTTAAACTCAGTTCCATTGAAGTAAATTGAGCTTAATTGCAAACCACACCTGAACTGGAGACAAGAGAGGGGAAAAGTGGCCATGTTTTTGTAGCGCTGGATAACCCCTTTAATCCTGTTCAATCTTGATCCATAATCTAAGCTTTTTTTAAAAAAAAAAAAAAGGTTTATATTCTACTCCTCTGTCCTCCCCCTCCCCTCTTAGAAAGAGGTCACACGATCTCTGTCTCTTCTGCTGCTAGGCAAGCTGTAACATATCATCTATAACAGTGATCACATGACCAAGGGCAGGGAAACAATAGCCTCTCCCAGTTAGTACAGAGTAAATGAGACATTGGGGGAGATTTATCAAAGGGTGTAAAATTAAGACTGGTGCAAACTGCCCACAGCAACCAATCACAGCTTATCTTCCAGCTCTGGTGAAAGGAAAGAGGAGCTGTGATTGGTCGCTGTGGGCAGTTTGCACCAGTCTAAATTTTACACCCTTTGATAAATCTCCCCCATTGTGTTAATTATATAAAGTCCAAAAATACTGCAGCATTCAAAGGTTCAAACAAAACGATCTGTGTTTATTTGCCCCAAAAGTGAATAGCAATGTTTCAGTCTGCATAATGCAGACTTTTTTCAAGCTTTTCAGGAAATGTGAGATCATTCAGGAAAACAAATCAGAGTAAGCACAAGAAGCAACACATTTATTCTCACCATACTGAAAACATAAAAAATTCAAGGCAAAGAACACAGTGAATGTCAGTAATAAACATTTCATCTGTGTCTTCATTTGGATATCCAACCTGTGCCTGGACTGTCTTGATGCCATAAGCCACTTATTAGCCAAGTGAACACGGCTTTGCTGGTGCCCCTGCAAGATGCTGTCAATTAAAAGAAGGTCAATGGAGTCTTCGGGCCCACTACTAGGGTATCCACTAACTTTCTACTGTGTTCTTTATTATTCTTTTTCCCTCTAACCTGATTCCCCAATACCTATTTAAAGCTGCTCCATACATTTCCTTTTGCATGAGCTTTGTTGGTTCTTTATGCTCCTGTGTGAAGGTGATAGGTGAAGGTGAAGCTGATATTCACACCGGAACCATTTTTGCAAAACGACTAGATGTTCACTAGCAGCAGAAGTTCATCCTCCACATCCACGACCAGGATAATGGGTGAAAACCTAGAGGGCAATTAGAATCCACTTCTTGGTGTCAAAACATTTTTGTAGCACATCAGATCCACATCTGGTATCCATTACCTCCATTATGCTGTCAATAGGGGGGTAACTGATAATAAGAATACCGATTGGACATCAATATGTGTGTGGGTTGGGTAATACAACATAAGTAGAGGAACACCTGGCATGCTAACCTATGCAACATTGTGTGGTACTGTGCTCTAAACAACATATTATTTGATATAATGATTGTTTGAGCTGAATTATATGAAACAAAAATCTTAACTAAAGCCAAGAATTTCTTGATAGATAGTTCAAATATATTAACAAAAATTATAAAAAGTTCTAAATATAGTATAATAATATTTATTTGCACACTACAGTCTATAAAAAAAATCCTCAAATGATAAAATGTATCTAATCCTCTTCACAGAGCCTGATAACTTACTAGATTTTTATTTTTTACTTTCTATGTTTTTATAGAAGAAATATTGTAGAAATATGCAGGAAAGTCTATTGCGTTGTCTGTGATCTCCTTGGTTTTCCTGCTGTACAACTGAATTACACTTCTAATGGCTAGCAGCAGGTATTTCAGGTAAGCACAAAATGATCAAAAGTAAAATGTTTTTGATAAATTTCTATGACATTAACAACTCCTGTGCCTTGTAACTATAAAGAATTATGCATAAGACATTTTGAAATATAGGTTAGAATTCCTTTTTTTCACATGCTGGATATCTATTTGTACAGTAACTGCACTGCAGGAAATCATGGAAAGTGAATGAGTTCTGAAAATGTTGTTGGAAATCTGTTTGACTGTACTACATAAAACACTCCAGAAAGATAGCCAGGCCTACATGCTTGCATACAAATTATCTGTGACATTATTCTTAAAAAGTTTATTGAGGTTTAAATATAATGTAAAATAATGTTGTATTGTAGTTATTATTATGAATAAAAGTAAAGTCAACTTGTCATTACTTTCATGCCGAATGAACTTCAAGTCATTGGGGTGGTCCCTGGGGGCTTCTGCCTGCCTAGCTGACCTTGATTGATAGATCTCCTCTTTTGATCCAATCAGAAAGAGGTTAATGAAGCATGTCTAACGGGGAGGGGAGAAGCCACTAGGAACCACCCTAATGACTTGTGGTTTTCAAGCAGCACTGAATTACTGTACCATCTCTAGCAGCATAAATTCCCCAGGCCGGGCACAGAGACCTATGATGTGGTCTAAATGACATGTTAATTTTATTTCAAATCAATATTTTTACAATACAAAATCACGTTTGTATGTCCCCATATTTAAGGAGCCTTTTCTCCCAATCAGTATTGGGTTAAAGGGAATCAGTAAACTGTAATTCACATTCCAAACTGCTGATAGCTGTTAGGACAAGGAAAAACATGGTATCTTTAATATATCATTATATATATATATATATATATATATATATATATATATATATATATATGTATAAATTTTATTTTTTATTTTGTTTTTATGAATGTGAAATGTGGAACACATTTTTAGCAATTTTTTTTAATTTTGTATTTTTTTTTATCATGTTCAAGTTAAAGTTGAATAATTAGGCTCTATGATGACCTGATGACGAAGACACTGCTGGAGACTAGGAGGCAGCGGCAGTTAGGTGAGCCTCCTGGTTTCATTACTTTCATTACTTATTATAAAATTCAATATTCCTTTCTATTGTGCATTTCACGTTAATTGTAATAAATTTATTATCATAAAACATTTTAACCAAAGTAAAACAAATAGGAAAACTAGAGAACTGGAATAGACAAGATCTCACATTGAAGCTATTGCAATTACCTTTATGGGATTGAAAAAGGTGTAGAGCCTTCAACACCATGCATGTGCATTTAGATTTATTTTCTCAAAGGGATATAGTATGTGATGAAAGCATAATGTGTGAAGAAACACAAATCATTGCACTGCAGGAGACATTGAAGCTTTTATTCCTAATTTACAGAAAAAGCCCATGTGAACATACATAACTGCAGTTTCTCATACAATTCCTCATCCACCGATAGGTGTAGGAAACATGACAGATTAGAAAACATCAAGCTATTATATTTGTAAAATTAGAATATCTTTTGAGTTTTATTCTTTCACGTAAGCTTTATTCAATAAAAATAATGGCTACAACAACATGCATTATTCTTGATAATCATATTTAATCTGTTCTGTCTCACATTAAACAGTGAAGGGTCACTTAATGAGCTATTTATATTCCGAGCTTTGTAGAACTATACCTTTTCTATGCACTGAATGTAAGCTTTTTTTATGGCATAAATGTACTATGAATATAATAGGTGCTATAAGGTGAGAGTCTTAAATTGTACAT
Source organism: Dendropsophus ebraccatus (assembly GCF_027789765.1). Classification (NCBI taxonomy): domain Eukaryota; kingdom Metazoa; phylum Chordata; class Amphibia; order Anura; family Hylidae; genus Dendropsophus; species Dendropsophus ebraccatus. The sequence continues at coordinate 73,502,652 of NC_091460.1, forward strand.
AATGAGTACATTCAATAAATTTCCAAATTTGAGCTGTTATAACATAAAAGTTATGGTACCTGCATTTTATTCTTAGTATAAAATGAGAGACATAAAGGTGAAATCAATGCAAAATATATTGTATAGTTGCAACTCTTAAAAAGTTTACAATAAAATGGGTAGACCCAGCCCCAAAAAGTGGTGTATTAGGCAGAAAAATTATTTTTGATGATTGCATTATTGACTGAGATATAACCATCACGCTAATCTAAACCCAGCATTCATGCCCTTTTAAGCTTGGTTTGGCTGGTTTGTAAGTGGCTGTACCATGGGATCTTTTCTATAATTACTGAGCACCAACTTTTTCAAATGCTGTGGATCCACAATCATTTTTTCTGTTTTTAGGCTGGGTTCACACTACGTATATTTCAGTCAGTATTGTGGTCCTCATATTGCAAGCAAAACCAGGAGTGGATTAAAAACACAGAAAGGATCTGTTCATACAATGTTGAAATTGAGTGGATGGCCAACATTTAATGGCAAATATTTGCTGTTATTTTAAAACAACGGCTGTTATATTGAAATAATGGCAGTTATTTACTGTTATATGACGGCCATCCACTCAATTTCAACATTGTGTGAACAGAGCCTTTCTGTTTTTGCTTGCAATATGAGGACCACAATACTGACTGAAATATATGTAGTGTGAACCCAGCCTTATAATATATCTCTGTGCCTTTGTCATCTACAGTACTTTGTTCTTGTACTTTGTACTCGTCAGTACCCTCTGAGATAGTTGTGAAGCCAAAAGTAGCTAAACCAGCTATTTTACTTACTTGCCTAACACCTGAGATATGGAAATATTGTGGTATTTATTTCTCCTATTAACCTCTAAGAGAGCTAAATAAATTGTTTAGATAAATGTTTAGCTGTTCTAAAGTTGCAAGTAGGACCCAAACCACAATCAGTTTGATGAACATCTGGAGAACTTTGAGTCCAAGTCAACATTTAGAACTTTTTGAGAGTCTCCATACCATTATAACATTTCATATATGTTTGCTATGGCAGTATTTTTTCTGTAGGATCAACTTACTAGCCTCTACTGTCTAAAGACCCTATTACACCATGATTATCGTCCATATTTGGCCAGTTATGCTGTTCTCTCCTATGGGCTACAAGGATGATCGAAAGATCACCCGGATAGAACCCCCCGTAGCTCCCTGCAGCCCACCATGCTTTTACCCTCTCGCTGTCAGTGTAACTAATAGTGCCGACAGCAAGTGAAAAACCAGGACCTGCTCCCAAAAATGGGGTCATATAATAGGCTTTTAACTCATCAACTACTAAAACTGACTGTTCACTTCCTCCATCTCTAGATAGGTGTCATTATGACAAGATAATTTTATTAACTTCACCTGTCAGTGGTTTTATTGTCATGGTTCATCTATCTAGCTATCTTTTTATCATTAGTTTGGATGGTAGCAGATATGCACACAGATATTTGATAGGCTTTGATATTTATTTTTTTTTAAATAGGTTTATTTACTTGTTTTGAATGCTCACAAATGAATTTAACAAGAAATTGCTTCTTGTTTTGGGAATATTCTAAATAAACATGACAAAGAATTTTTATTTGTCATGGTTATGTGTCCTTCTATTGTCAATATCCAATGACAACTTCTTCTTCACCTGTCATAATCTGTCCTTTCTAATGCATTGCAGAAAAGCAATTTTCTGCCTCAAAAACACTCCATTTTTTTTTGTTGTCTTGGTCAATTTCTAGGTTTAACAGAGCTGCACAAGTATTATACAGTAGATAGAAGAAAGGCCCTTAATAGGGTAATTTCTTGTTTTCTTCCTCTTCAAAAATATTTAGCTGAGAGTGCATGACTAACAGACAGCAATGTGCAGAGATAGTAGTGACACATATCCATTTTATTTACATAATGATTCTCACTGAATCCTATTTCCATACAGTGTATTTCATGCATGCTTTACAGTCCATGCTAGGGAAAAGGCACAGATTTTTTTAGCAAACCACCTGCAAGAGAGAATGGTAAAAGGGTTCTTCCTAACGATCTGTGTGTAAAATTTGGTGCAAATATAGATAAGATGGTAAGTAAAATAAGGGAAACATTTTTGAACAAAATACAGTAATAATGACCTAAAATGGAGTAATTTAAGAAATAGATTAACCCTGGTAAGACATCTTGGCCATAAGGTTTTTACTATTTATTTTGCTGAACTTATTATTATTTTGCTTATATCTTGTTCACCCTTCTGAATACCTTTGCTCAAAAGTTACAGTGGTACATACAATACATGATTACAGACAAAAGGCATACCAATGTTGGCTACATTTAGTAATAACCATTTCTATTTTATATATTTCATAAATTTAGAAAAAAGAAAAATGGGCCAGAGCCGTCAGAGCACATGTTTATATGAATAAACTGCTCTAGGAAGAAAAAAAGAGAGAAACATGAGAGCCCATATAAAATTTGCTGGGGAAAAAAACAAACAAAAAAAACCACTTAAATGGGTTATCCAGGATTAGAAAACTGCAACACACCTACAGTAAACTGGGGAAAAAATAGTGCTGATTCTGAAAAAAGCCTGGATAACCTTTTAAGAGAACCCTTAGAATGTGAGGGGAAAAAAAATCCCCTGGTCTCATAAAGCCAATACATCCAATACTGAACATTTTGTCCTCAATTATAGGCACTATGTCTGGAGGAAACCAAACTCTGGTCATGATCTGCCCAATAAAATCCCTACAGTAAGGCATGGTAGTGGCAGCATCATTCTGTTGGGGTGTTTTTCAATGACTGAGACAGGGTTACTGGTCGGGGTTGAGGGAATGATAAATGGTACAAAATACAGAGATATTCTCAATACAAACCTGATTTTACATGCTCTTGACCACAAAGTGGTCCCAAGGTTCACCTTTCAACAGGACAATGACCCTAAGCCCACATCCTACACAACAAGGAAGTGGCTTTCCCTGCCCTCCCCCTCTGTCCCTAGCGGCGATCGGGTATCTGCTACTGTCTGGAGAGGAGCTGTGCCCCCTCCCAGGAAGTCACCCCCATAGGCCCCGTGGTCTGCTCCTTTCAACCCCCCCTGACCTGCACGAGCGATCACACGGCTCCAGAGGGTATCCATAGCAATTCATAAGGTGCCCAATGTGCCTGGGCAGCTATAGTTGGAACAATCAGGCCCCTGCAATGAGGCAGCTGTAATGCTAACAGCTCATTCACTATATAATGCATTACAGCACAGATCATAAATAAATAAATTTACACATTCCCCATCCCCCCTAATTAAAGTGTCACTGTCGTGAATTTTTTTTTTTTTTGCAGAAATCAATAGTCCAGGCAATTTTAAGAAACTTTGTAATTGGGTTTATTATCCGAAAAATGCATTTTTATCATTAAAAAGCAGTTTGAAGCTCTTCCCCCTGTCTTCATTGTTCTCCTATGGAGAGAGCTAAAGAAAAGACCAAAACAGGACAACAAAGAGTTAATCTACAAATCCCTCACCCCTTATCTCTTCTGACCATCACCAGTGACCTGTCTGAGCTCAGATTACAGCTGTCACCCAGCTCAGTGCCTGTAATCCTCTGTTATCTGCTTTCTGCTGCCGGCTAACTCCCTCATTCCTCCTCCCCCTTCCCCTCTCCCTAGAGGAGACAGGGTACGATTCCTGCAACAAGTCACAATTTTCAGATTTTTTGGAGTGGATGAAAAAGAGAAAGGAGGGGGGGACCTGGGAAAATGCTTTTTACATGCAGATAATGGCAGATTTGGCTAATAAACCCAATTACAAAGTTTCTTAAAATCGCCTGGACTATTGATTTCTGCAAAAAAAAAAAAAAAAATACAACAGTGACTCTTTAAATGATCCCCCTGTAAATGAGACACATATATTTGGTATTGCCGCATCTGTAATGAACCCGTTTTTTACCTGTTGCAATAATTATCTCGCTAGATTAACACCACACAATAAAAAATAAAATAAATAATAATAAATATAATAATAAAAAAATGACATTTTTCCGTTAATCCCACCCCCTAAAAAATATAGATAAAAACGTCACATGTACCCTAATGGTTAACTGCAAAAAGTCAGATTATGCCGCAAAAACAAAAGCTATATAAAATGTATATTGCTGTAATCGTACCGGCCTGATGAATAACGATAACTTGTCATATGTAACGTATAGTAAACAGTGTTAAAAAAATGATGAACAACAGCTGCTAAATTGTGTTTTAAATTTGTACCACCTCATAAACAAATAAATAAAAAATGATCAGGGTGTCACTTGTCCCCCAGAATGGTACCGATGGAAACATCAACCTGTCTTACACAAATATTTTGGCACCACAAGGCCTCTTTGACATGGTATAATGGATAAAAAAAAACAACAACATAAAAAAGACCCCCAAATTCCCCAGGCCTCTGTCATGTCTGAGGTCTGTGGTTGAGTCAGGTGATGCACTGCAGCCACATATGGGGGATTTCTAGAAACATTGGAATAAGGGGAATCAATAGTGAGTGGTGTTTCTCAGTTAGTATTTGATGTATTAGAGGAAAAATGTATTTTAATAGAATATCTGCCAAAAAAAAAAAAATGAAATTGTAAAATTTTCCCTCCAACTTGTTTAAATTTGTGCAAAACAGCTAAAGGGTTAATAAACTTATGAAATGTTAATTTGTATACTTTGATGGGTGCAGTTTTTACAGTGGAGGGATTTATGGGGATAACTAACATACAGGCCTCATAAATCCACTACAGAACTGAACCCTGTCCCTAATAAAATCAAAATTAGAAATTTTTATAAAAATTAGAAAAATCGCTGCAATATTTTGAAGCCCTCCAGCATCCTAAAAAGTAAAAGGACATTCACCAAATGACGTCACCATAAAGTAGACATGTTGTAGATGTTGCAGTAATAATTAGTTTATGTGACATGACTATCTTTCTTAGGAAAAGAGAATTTTGAATATAAAGAAATGTAATTTTTTTTAACTTTTTGCCAAAATGTGTTTTTTCCACAAAAAAACTGCCAACCAATGTATACCACAAACATAAAGAGGAATATGTAACAATAAATCATTCTCAGAATAACTGCAAAAGTTAAAAGCATCACAGAATTATTACTACATAAAGAGAGACAGGTCAGATTTGAAAAATAGGCCCTGGGCATTACGGCCAAAACAGGCTGCAGAGTTAGGACTATGTTCACACAACATTTTTCATCTCCATTTAAAATGACGTCCGGCATTTTGAGTCTTAAATAACGGACAGTATTTAGCAGCCTGACCTCCCCTTAGTGCACTGACGGGTGTTTGTACATTATTCTAGTTTGGGGTTACTAATTGGCCTTTGGGTGTGGCTTAATTGAAAAGTCCATTGAATTTAATAGTAAAAATGGAGAAAGAACGGTTACACTAATTAACTGTGTGTGAACAACTAATAAAAAAGTCCGCTGTTTGCAAAAGACATCCAAAAATAATGTTTATGTTCATTATTTTGACGTCTTCGGCAAAAACGTCCGTTTTTCAATGCGTAGTGTGCATTGGACGTCCGTCTTCCCATTGACTCCAATGCATTGCCATTGCAGTCAGTTAAATTGCGACAAAAACGGACGTTTTATTAAACAGCGAAATTGGACGTTTTTTCTCCATTTTTGACGTTGTGTGAACATAGCCACAAGTTAAAGCACTGTGTGCAAGAATTGATGCTGCCCTGAAAGCAAAGGGCGGTCACACCAAATGTTGCTTTGATACAGATTCTCTTCAGTTTTTTTTTACTTAGCATTTTGTTCATTAATTAAAACAACAAAAAAAACCATACACACACATATATATATATATATATATATATATATATATATATATATATATATATATACTTTCATTTTTTAAAGCATTGATACTTTGCTGCATTTTACCACATGCTCTTTAAACTTTTGCACAGTACTGTTTATATATGTGCATATGTTAAGTTTTTGGATTCAAACAAGTTCTCAAAGTCATGGGACTAAGACACCTATACACAAATATGTTGCTATAAAAATAGGTCACACTTTTTTCATTTTAAGCAGCATGCATGAGATAATTTGGAAGAGCATATGAACTTTTAAAACTGATTACATTAATAATGCATATTAATCAAATCCAGTGAAGGGCTATCATAAAAATATTCAAGAAATCAACCTTGACGTTTATTTTACTACCCCCTGTGTGAGGTACAAAAATAAGGTGATTTTTCATTTCCATTGTTTTAATGGTCACTAGCATAGGGTCACTAAAATATTTAAATGATGGTAAATTAGTCCTTAAGCGTTCTATTTTATTAATAAAGTTTGAAATACATTTTTTCAAAACTATTTTTTGTACATTATCCCGACACTTTATAGTATATAACTTGCACTTTAGATGGCAATGCATTACTTAATGTATATTTATATATACAACTAACTAAATAAGAATAAATGGGATTAATTATTAGATAACATACATTAAACACAGTGTTTTATTGTACAAAAGTAGTTAAACATAAAAACTATGTAAATTTGGTGCCATTGTTATTGTACTGACATGCAGATTGATACAACATAGAAATGATGGATAGTATAGTAAAATGTACCTATAAAATATGACTTCTACTTACACAGCAAGTTTAGATTTAAAAAGGTTGTCTTCCTCCTGGACAACTGAAATATGCTCCTCTCTGGCCTTCCATTTAGCACCCTTGCTCCCCTCCAGTCTATCCTTAACTGCCCAAGTAATCCACCTTTCCCCTTGTTTTACCTCTGCTTATGCCCTCTGCCAATCCCTTAACTGACTCCCCATTGCCCAATGAATTAACTTTAAATTGTTGACATACAAGGCCATCCACGACCTGTCCCCTCCGTATATATCTCTAACCTGACAACCCACTACAGCCCCTCACATAATCTCCGATCTTCTAACAACCTCCGTTCGTGTTCCACCCTTATTCGTACCTCACACAACCCCCTCCAAGATCTTGCCCAAGCCTCCCAAATACTCTGGAACACTCTACACTGACACATCTGGCTTTCATCCACCGTCAAGACCTTAAAAAGTAGCCTGAAAATCCATTTTAAACAATCTATAACTTATAATAATTCTGCATCACACCTTGACTGACTGCCCTTTACCTTCTGTCTCCCTCCTCTTACCTTATAGATAGTAAGCCCTCGCGGGCAGGGTCCTCCAATTCATGTAACATGTTTGGATTTTGTAATGTTCCTGTCTATCAGCCTCTGACACTTGTATAGCGCTCTGAAATCAAGGGTGCTTTAAAAATACTACTACTACTACTACTACTACTAATAATAATAATAATAATAATAATAATAATAATAATAATAATAATAATAAATGCTATCAGTGTACATCAAATGAATCTGTTAAATAGCACTGGATTTATGTTCACTTTCCATTTTTAATGGTGGAACCTCCACTGGCGAGTCATTGATGTCATGTCTTACCACTTTAACTTCAATGTCCATTATAGCATATTTAGACAAACACATTTCTATATGTAATTTTAATTTTGCTGATGGAATCAACACTAAAGTTCCAAGAAAAGGAAAAGAAAACCCTCGGAATTGATTGGTCTGATTATTATCCAAATCACAATTATAGACAAACACCATCTGAATAACCCTAACATCACACAAAGTTGTACTGTTCCATGACTTTATTAACCCCTTAAGGACAGAGCCAATTTTTGTGTTTTCATTCTTTCAATTGTACTTTGCAATGATAGGCTGACTTGTTTCATAAAGTACACTGCAAAACCAGAAAAAAATAAATGTGTTGTGAAATTAAAAAAACAAAAACAAAAAAAACACATTTTGTTTATTTGGGGGGTATTTGTTTTTACACCATTTGCCCTGGGGTAAAAATGACTTGTTATATATGTTCCTCAAGTGGTTACGATTAAAACAATATGTAACATGTATAACTTTTAAATTATGAGATGGCTTGTAAAAAATTCAAACCATTGTTAACAAATATATGTTCCTTAAAATCGCTCTATTCCCAGGCTTATAGCGCTTTTATGCTTTGGTCTATGGGGCTGTGTCAGGTGTCATTTTTTGTGCCATGATCTTTACGTTTTATCGGTACTTTGATTGGGCATATAAGACTTTTTAAAAGCTTTTTATTACAATTTTTCTGGATTTGATGCGACCAAAAATGCACAATTTTCCACTTTGTGATTTTTTTTGCGCTTACGCCGTTTACCGTGCGAGATCAGGAATGTGATAAATTAATATTTTGGGTGATTACGCATGCTGCTATACCAAACATGTTTATTTATTTTTATTTACAACATGGGAAAAGGGGACTTCTAGTATATACAGACACTCGGCCGGTACAGACATGTGGATCGCTCCTCCGGGACAATGTCCTGGGGGGGCGATCCACCCCACTAGACACCAGGGATCGGCTGCAACGTTGACAGCTGCATCTGATTACTTGATTAGGGGGCACCGCGATCGGACTGTGCCCACTAATAGCTGCGGCACCCGGGACCGCGGCGGTCTAGAGCACGGCCCAGCTCTGAACTCCCTTAACGAGAACTATGGGCCATTCTCCTATAAACATGTTTTGGTGAACCTTTTAAATAATTATTTGCTCAATGATCACAAGGCATCTAAACCCTATGGCAGCAAAGCAGCCCCAAACCTTGATGGACACTGTAGACCATTTTAAGACCAGGATTTTCCACAGTGCTGACGGGAATTTTTTAACAGACACTTGAGACAAAAATGGAATAGACAATCACTGCAGTTACAGATCACATTTTAAAGGAAATAAAGAAGAACTGATTTGTGGATTTCTATACTAATAAATCTAATGACAAATATGACTGACAAAAATGTAGGCCATACATAGTAATATGAGGCAACTTTCTGTCCATGTGCTTATTTTAACTTTATCATTGATTGAATAGTGCTAATACATAGGTCTAGGCATATGGACTATTTGTTCTGTTGTCCCACCCCTTTCAAATAAAGGACAGCTATCAAACTGTGAAAGATGTATTGTTAGGCTCTCATAAATTTTATCAAAGAACATAATGTCCAAAGCAATCAGTGGGATATTAGTTATGTATTCAAGAATGATTAAATCAGAATTCTGACATATAGCTATTTAAATTTTTAGCTCCTGTTGTGAACTAGTTTTCCTAGTTGTAGATTAAAGCCCAGGTACATCAAATGATAGACATTGCATCTAGAGACAAATGATTTTTAATTAAACTGTTAAAGAATTATGTGTAATTATATGCTCTTCTGAGGTACATACTACATGGTGCACATGGTGTTGTGCATTTGTCAAAATATACAAAAAAAAACAAACAAACAGTAATCACATAATTGTAATATATTGGCTAAGATTTTTGGGAGAGTCTTTGGAGAGTCTTTGGAAATTCAGATTTTTTTTTTTTACTTTAAAAAAGAGATTTGTCACAACTATAACACTACGACAGTACCTGTCATAAAAAAAGAAGCTTTTTACATGTCATCAGGTGGGTCAAAAGCTATTGACATCTTAGGAGACCAGAAAAGTGTATGTACACACCACTGTTGGAGGCAACACATTAAGGAAAGTTTATCTTAAAGAGTATCTGTTATTCAAAATAACTTTTGACTTGTAATCAAGCATGTCAGAAGGTATTGATCAAAGCTGGTTTTACTACTGAGACCCGCTGTGATCAGGCGATATATCCATGAAAAGAGTGGCCATATCATCCACTTATTAATTCCGACAATGTAGCCTTAGTTTCCTAAATCATCTGTGCACTTACAGAGAAGGCAGTCATGTGATCAACGGACACATAGAAACATAGAAACATAGAAGATTGTCGGCAGAAAAAGACCACTGGGTCCATCTAGTCTGCCCTTTTAGTATTTCCTTTCTTATTATCTTAGGATAGATATATGTTTAGTCCAGGCATGTTTAAATTCTGTTATTGTAGATTAACTAACCACCTGAGCCGGGACTTTTTTCTTTCTTTCTTCATTAAACTGGACCTGGATTTCAGTTAAACACAGCTTTGTTTTAAAGCATGATAACTAAAAGAAAAATAATGAATGTAAATTGCAAACTTGAATTATTGGATGAGAACTGTTATGGCACCTATACTGTTGGGGGAGATATCAAGATCCCAGTATACAATATTTGCATTGTTTGCACAAAAGACTGCTGATACAAGACTGTGTTCTATTTTGTAACAAAATTGAAACATTTGCATGTGATACATGAGCTAATGTTGGCAACCTAGTGAAACATATTTTAAGTGTAAAGAAAATTACACATTTAAACCATTAAGGTTTTTTTTTTTTTTTTTTTTTTACTTTTCTAATATAACCATTGCACATAAACATCAATTAGCATAAAGAAAACAAATCTAATCAGATAAGTTCCAGGTCCAGGCTCCTGAAGGCAGATTTTCTGACTTGTGCTGGTTGAAAAAAACTGACTAAACACAGGAATTCCGACCAGTACAGAGAGTCACGGCTCAATGTGTCAATCAGTCACATGACTGCCTTCTCTGTGAACGTTCAGATGGCCTGGGAAGACTTCCTGTTTTCTTACTGTGTTCTGTTTTTTGAGGGGAAAAAAACTGTCAGAAAAAAATTAATGTAAATAGCAAACTTGCTTTATACCACATCTACCGTTGGTTTAGATTTTGAAAGTTATAACGACAGTGACATTTTAAGGTGTTCTTCCTAATCATCTGCCTAATCACATTACATAGTGATTTAAACTTTTGCCATATGGCTTTTAGTAAGAGCAAGGGTGCCACGAGCACCTGAATTGTGTTACTTTGCTTCATGGTCCTCTGTTCATGAGCACTTTTATTTGAAGGAATAAAGCATCTAAAGTTTTACTGCCCTCTACTGCAGTGGATTCTTTCTTCTATTATTATTAGTGATGAGCGAATACTGTTCGATTGAATAGATATTCGATCGAATAGTAAGATATTCGAATATTCGATATTCGTACGACTATCCCATGAATATTCGATAAATTTTCGATAAGCGTTCAAATCCCCCAGCTTCCGGTTTCATCCTCTAAATGGTCAAATAGATGTTTTTCACTAATCGAATACTTGTTCTCATAGACTTTAATGGGATCGAATATTCGATCGAATATTTTAATATTCGCGGGATATTCGTATAAATATCGAATATTCGAATATCTCACTATTCGCTCATCACTAATTATTATTTTATTATCATCCCGAAAATCCATTAAAAGAAAATTATTGGTTCTAAAATGAGAAATGCTGAAAGGACCCTTAACATGTCATACATGTCCAGCTCGCTAACAAACAGCATACAAAGTGACAAAGTGAAACCAGGCTAATTTTTATTTTTGCATTTTAGTTTTTTCCTCCTCGCCTTCCAAGAACTATAGCCTACCAGGCTGTTTAGGGCATACATGTTTGTGCAACAATGTCTAATTTTTATTAGTATCCTATCTGCTATTTTTTTTTAAAAAAAATTTCTTTATATATATATATATATATATATATATATATATATATATATATATTATAGATGATGTGACAAAAAAAAATCAGCCATTCTGGTGTATTTTTCATCTTTTTGTTTATAATGTTTACTATACAGTAATAATATTATTATATCCAAAACAATTAGGTACCGCCAATCTGCCTTTTCACAGCGGTCACTAATGATCCTTATTCCAATCAATACACCTTTTTAAAGGCGTACGTATCAGAAGGTTATGTTACGCTCTTGTGCTGGCAACACAGGGGATAAACTGTCAATATGACAGCTGATCTCCCACTTTAACTACCTGGAGTAGAGAATCCTCCGATCTGGGTAGTTTAACCCATTAAATGCCGCGGTCAAATCATGACAGCAGCATGGTGCCATATACTCACTGATCAAAACTCCCGCACCGAGGTCTGGGCTTCTGATTATCTAACTGTGGGGGCTTTCTGAAAGCCTTCTGTAATGCCATGTAATTGCTTTTATACATGCCACAAACATGGCTCTATAAATTGCCCAGATTGCACAGAATTGCACAGAATAACTGTATTTTATCAATCTGCCTAAGAAAAAAAGTAATAAAAAGATCAAACATTCATATATATGTAAAACTTGGTATCAGAACTAACTATACATCTTACATGATGTCACTGTTTTGTCTGTTTCTACGTAAACAAACGCATTGTTTGACAAGTTTGTACATTAACACTTTATCCATGTCTGTATGTTGTATACGTATATACCATGAATAAGAACCATCTTTTAAGAATGTTACAATAAGGTGATAAATTTTAAGTGAGCTGAAGGAATCTGGTAATAATAATAATAATAATAATAATAATAATAATAATAATAATAATAATGATGAAAGCTATATAAAACACTGTGACATTTACACTTATTTATTGCAACTCAGACCCAACGCTCTATTATTTTGAAACGTTATTAATTCCATTGAATATACGTAACTTAGTCTCATTGTACGTACCTAACTGACATCAACTAAAACGTATACGGAAAACTATATCTTTGGTTTGTTTTGTCTAAAACCAGTCAAAGCTTCATTTGAAAATATCATATGGTTGGACCATGTGACTATTACACTGACCCTAGGGGAAAATATAATCAGCTTCTGTTAGGAACCAAACACCTATAAACCCATCCGATATGCAAATGAGCAAAAATATCAAATGAATTGGTACAAGAAAACTTTATTGAGAAATATCGCAACAATAATAAGAACAATAGAAAAAAAATATATATAAAAACAAACAAAGACCTGGGAGGTGGGAGGCCCAGCATGAGGAAAGGTATATGTTTACAAAATAAAGTGCAAGTGCATATATTAAATACTCATGAATTTTCAGTATACAGCCTGGTTATAAGCATATTATAAGGTGCAAGTGCTCAAACATAACCAAAAAACACAGGCTGCATGGATCAGTATGGTAAAGTATAGGCAAGTGCACATAAACAACATTACCCAGGGATATAATTCCCAAAGCCTCAGGACTCCCACCTCACACTCCTCCAACGTCGTTTCGCTATTCGCTTCTTCAGGGAGTGATGAGGGGGAGACCAGAGGGATGTTATATAGTATGCCCTGATGCCCCATTGGATGGCTGTAGTAACTCACCTGCATCGCATTATATGGCGGCCACTCGTTAGGAACCAGACAGCAGGACAAGACAAGACAGTGAGCCCTAAGCTCAGCCCCGCCCACTGTCTCTACCTACTTGCCACACTCCGCCCTAAGATGGCGTCGAGCAACTTGGCGGTGGTCCCTGCACTGGCTAGGTGGAACACAAATACAAGACAGAGAAACACAATGAAGAATAGTAAACAGTCTGGGTCACAACAATCGGGCAGCAAAAGTACAAAATCACAAACCAATAAACGTAGTCAAAGTCCAGGCAATATGGTCAGAGGCAGGCGGCAAGCAAGGGAGGTCAAGGAATAAGGCAAAAATCAGGGATAGCAAATACACAGAAGATACAAGCAGGCAGAGACTAAGTCATTAACCAGCAATGAGTGCACAGACTGTGTTAGTTATATAGGAGGCCAGGGTTCTGATCCAGAATGTAATTGGACCATCCCCTTGATCTCCAAGTACAGATACCTGAGAACAAGACAGATCCACTGGCAGGAAAACCTGTCAGTAACAGCAGAACCAGAACACAGATTAACCCTGACATGGCCAGACAGAACTCAGCAGGTGAAGTCGGGTGTGTCTCCCAAAGACAGCAAAAAAAACAGTGTTCAGACACAGCAAAACAAAACACAGAGCAGAATAAGAGAATATCAGCTCCTTCTCAGCAGCACGAGAAGAGGGACGCATAACGCTCCGCAAAGATACCATACTGACAGCTTCCTACATATCTGTGGAAATGCTAATTTCCCATTCCTTACATAGTCTGCTCTTAAAAACTAACTTCTTTAAGTATTTTCAGTATCAGACCCTATAGTTCTGTGAAATTCCCACAAAGTCAATATAATAGGATCTTTGGAGATCAAATCAAATCAGAGACAATTGGGTAACTGAGTTATTGAATTAGATTTGAATAGTGGAAACAACTAATAAGACCCATCTGACTTTATACTTAGCAAGTAAAGTACACAAACTACAAGAAAAGTTAAGAGGCTTTTGCCTGGAGTCTTATGAAAACAATCAAAGGAATATTAAATCACAATGCTATTCGAAGAATAAAGCAAGTAAATTACTAGCTTTCCATCTAAAATCCCAACATACCAAGGCCAGAATACCATTTTTTCTTCATGCCACCACAGGAGTTAAATTAATTATAACCAAAGATATAGATAATGGCTTTAGGAATATTAGGACAGGTTTTGCTGACTCTTATCTGGCCCCCTCCCTCAACAGAAGAAGCCCTGTCTAAATATTTACAACAAATTAATCTCCTCTGCCTATCCCCTCACCAACTACATTCCCCGAACTCAGAGGTTACTACAGAAGAACTAATTGTCTTCATTAAAATGCTGCTTCTTGATAAAGCCCTCCTGGCCCTGAGAGCGTTACTATAAACAATACACTGGCCTACTGGTTCCTTAGCTAAAGGCAGTGTGTCAAAAAGCAATGGATGTAAGCTCCTTCCCCAGGGAAAACCTCCCAGCACTGATAGTCACCCTCCCCAAACTGGTTAAATCCACAGACCAATCACAAAAGTTCTATCCCATGTGGATGTGAAGATTTATGCTTGGTTATTAGCACTGAGGCTGGCACAATTTTTACCCTCCCTGGTGACCACTGACACAGCAGGGTTTGTATCGGGCCGACAAACTTTTCACAACACGAGACACATGTTAAGCCTTTTACACCGATGAAGCTCCCTGCACTAATGTTGTCTTCCTGCATTAATGCCAAGAAGACATCTGACCCCCTTTGTGGGTCGTACACCTTCTCAGTGCTTTGACAAATGGGCTTCAAGGGAGCCATAGTCACAGGTATGAAAGTCTTGTAATCAACACCTTTGGCTAAAGTTTTTGCAAATGGCTCACTGTCTGACAACTTAGACATCACTAAAGGTACCTGACAAGAGTGCCCCCTTTCCCCTTTAATTTTTGTTATCTCAATAGAGCAGACCCAATGATTATAGAAGTTCCCACATTATCTTGCTTTACGCGCATGATGTCATCATAGATCCGCATACCACTCTCCTGAAAATTATGAAATTGATAAGAGTTTTGCTCTATTTCCTACTACCATTTAAAATGCAAGGTATCCCCAGTCTACAGTAACAGATCTGCAAGCTCAGTATGCCTGGAAGAGGGAAGGTTTAACACACCTTGGCATAACCCTCCCCACAACTTTTTAAAACCTTATACAGATATAATCATGAACCCTTCCTGACAAAAATGGCTAAGGAGGTACAGAATTCCTCTACTTATATCTCGTCCCTCTTAAAGGGGTTATCCAGCGCTATAAAAACATGGCCACTTTTCCCCTACTGTTGTCTCCAGTTTGGGTGGGGTTTTGAAACTCAGTTTCATTGAAGTAAATGGAGCTTAATTGCAAACTGCACCTGAACTGGAGACAACAGTAGGGGGAAAAGTGGCCATGTTTTTGTAGCGCTGGATAACTCCTTTAATAACTTAGTGAGCTCATGGTGTGTTATACCAATCAACTGGGTGATGGCGTGGCATTATATAAATTCTCTGGGTGTGCATTATACCAAGTCTCTGAGAGCTGGTGTGGCATTATACCAATTCTCTGGATGTTTTGCAAAAAAAAATTCCAATTATCAGTGTGTGCTGTGAAAAAAGTTGCTATTAACAGTTAATGGGTGCTGTGAATTCAGTGTTTATTCAAACCAGTCTGTGTGTGCTTGAAGTTACCACAGTGTTGCTCAGATTACTGGATAGTCAATTCATATAAATCTTTATTTTACTCTCTTGAAAAACCCATGTGACCTCTTCAGAGCTCTGCACAAATTCCCAGTGGACCCCCCCCCCCCCCCCAAATTAGGTAAAATCTTTGGCCTGTCCCATCTATTGAGGCACAAGTAGGGCACTATCGTCCATATAAATAAATTATTTGGCTCCCTAGTAACAAGCTCCCTCAACCATTCACGTGTGAATGCATTAAATCACACAAGGTATAGTTACATAGTTACCAAGATTCCATCAAGTTCAACCTAAAGAAACTACAGAAACTACCATCTTGAAGAAAAAAACTGTAATAAGGCAGATGCCAGTTGCCTCATCACAGAGAGAAAAATTCCTTCCTAAATCCAATGACAACCAGCACAAATCCCTGGATTAGTGTCCTATAACATGAAATCTAGAGCCCATAACTTGTTATTATTTTCAAGAAAAGCGTCCAGGTCATCCGCTAACATATTTAACCCCTTCCCGTCAGTAATATGTATATATACGTTCCTACTGCATATACCCCGTGCAGTAGGAGTGTACATATACGTTCCTGACTTCAGTGTCCGAGGCCGGAGGTAATGAGAGGCAGCTGTGATCCTGCAGATGCATCTCATTAACCCCTTAAACGCCGCGATCTATAGCGATTGCAACGTTTAAGGTACTCAGTGACAGAACAAGCTTCTGTCACTGAGTGATCGAGACCCCCACAGCCACTGTCCTGTCGGTTCAGCGATCTGCATATTATCCTCTAGTTCTATTGCACTCACCCATGCTGCCAGAACACCAGAAATGGACGGCTCTTTCTGGTGTTCTGGCAGCATGGGTGAGTGCAATAGAACTAGAGGATAATAGTAGCTGATTTTAGACCCCTTGTAATTTGTATGTAAGCATATGGGATATTGGGAGACTCTTTAGCTCCCAGATATATATATACCCCTGTGCAGCATATTAAGGTAGAGTGCTAAAACAAAAGATATTATCATAGCTGCAACTTCCATGATGATTTATATCTGCTGACACCAGTTTTTTATGTAATGTTTTTTAATTAACTTTTTGTGGTCATTTTTACATTTTACTTGAATGAGATATAATATGTATTTGGTACCTGTAACGCCTGGAGTAGTGGATCGACTGGACCGTCACCAGCGATGGCACTAACCTCACCAGGGAGCGGAGTCTAAGGAGCCGCTGGTTTTCACCAGAGCCGGCCGCAAGGCGGGATGGACTTGCTGCGGCAGGCGACCCCCAGGTCGCTACCCCTGGCTTGGTTGCTAGTGACGGCAGGCGAGGTGAGGCGTGGCAGGAGCAGTAGGCAGGAGATGGTACTGGCAGAGGTCTGTAGGCGTAACCGCAGGTGACAGGCTGAACACAGGAGCAATGAAGTGACAGGGGAGCAGGAACCAGGAACAAGGACTAGGGACCAGGTAGCGGATAGGAATCAGGAACAAGGACTTGGGACCAGGTAGCGGATAGGAAACAGGAACAACAGGGGGCTGGGCCAAACGCTATGGGAAGCATGTAGAGGCTCCAACACAAGGGACAGGGCATGCTGGGATTTATAGGGAGTGATTGGTGCAATTAACCAATTAAGGGCGGACTGACCCTTTAAATCTGAGACAGCCATCGCGCGCACGCCCTAGGAGGCGGGGACGCGCGCGCCGGCCGGCACAGACGGAGACAGGAGCGTAGGAGAGGTGAGGCGCCCCCAGGGGCCGAACTAGCAGCAGCGCCGGGTCCCTGCACAAGGACCCCGGCGGCTGCATGGGGCAGGAGGAGGTCGCGGCGGTGGCCCGGAACACGGGACGCCGCCGCGGCCGTGACAGTACCCCCCCCCCCCTTTGGCCTTCCCCTCTTTCTTGCCTGCAGAAGGAGGCATCAGGCAAATCTTGGTATTCCGCCGGTAGGCCGGACAAAGGCTTGGCGGGCTCGGGTGACAACATAGAATGCTTGGGCTGAGGTGACCTCAGACACTGGTTGGAACAGTCCTGACCCCAACTGAGAATCCTCCCCGTTCTCCAGTCCAGTTTAGGGGCATGTAATTGCAGCCAAGGGAGTCCCAGGAGGATGGTGGAAGAAGAATGGGGCAGGACGTAGAAGGAGATCTTTTCCAGATGTGAAGTGCCCACCTGGAGGACTAGAGGTGCGGTCTGGTAGTGCACATGGTCGGTAAGAATCTCATCCGTGACCGAGGAGATAGACAGGGGTCTGGCTAGTGGGGTCACGGGTAGCCGCCATCTCTGGACCAATGTAGCTGCAATAAAATTGCCTGCTGACCCAGAATTGAGAAAGGCAGTAGTTTGGTGAGTTTGTCCTGAGGGTGTCTGGATGGAAACTGGCACAGACAAACTTGGAGAGGTGGCATTCACACTCAGGGAGACCTCTCCCACCGGACCTAGGTGCTGGAGTTTCCCGGACGCTTGAGGACGTTGGGGACATCTCAGCCGAAAGTGATCCGAACCACCACAGTAGAGGCAGAGATTCAGCTCCAGATGACGAAGTCTTTCATCAGGCGTCAGGTGAGCCCGTTCCACCTGCATAGGAATCTCAGGAGTCGACTGGGACTCCGGAACGTCAGGATACTGGAAGACCGGCGCCAGATGGTGATGGCGACGGGACAGGCCTAGTCGCCGTTCATGCCAGACCTCCTTCTCCCTCTCAGAAAAACGAGTATCGACCCTGGTGGCCAGTAGGATGAGTTCGTTCAGGGAGGTAGGTAGGTCTGGGGCGGAAAGCACGTCTCTCACCCGACTGGACAGACCCCTCTTGAAGGTGGCTATTAGAGCGGCCTCATTCCAGTCTAATTCTGCCGCAAGGGTGCGGAACTGGATGGCGTAGTCACCAACAGAGGAGCTCCCTTGAGAGAGGTTGAGGAGAGCAGTTTCAGCTGAAGAGGCACGGGCAGGTTCCTCAAAGACAGAGCGGAACTCGGCCAGGAAGATTCGGAGATTAGCAGCAACAGAATCATCTCGGTCCCACAGCAGCGTGGCCCAGGCCAGAGCTCTACCCTCCAATAGTCTGATGATGAAAGCCACTTTAGAGCGCTCGGTGGGAAACTGACTACTTAAAAGTTCAATATGCATGGTGCACTGAGTCAGGAATCCTCTGCACAACTTGGAGTCACCAGAGTATTTGCTTGAGAGAGCCAGTCGGAGTGTAGAAAAAGCAGCAGGAGGTGGTGTGCGCTGGGCTGTAGTATGCTGCTGTAAGGCGGCAGTGAGTTGCTGGATCTGCTGCGACTGTTGCTGGATTTGTTGCGCCTGTTGGGCGACCACTCGAGCTATGTCACGGATATCAGGCACCTCGCTGGGATCCATGGTTGGAGCCTACTGTAACGCCTGGAGTAGTGGATCCACTGGACCGTCACCAGCGATGGCACTAACCTCACCAGGGAGCGGAGTCTATGGGGCCGCTGGTTTTCACCAGAGCCCGCCGCAAGGCGGGATGGACTTGCTGCGGCAGGCGACCCCCAGGTCGCTACCCCTGGCTTGGTTGCTAGTGACGGCAGGCGAGGCGTGGCAGGAGCAGTAGGCAGGAGATAGTGCTGGCAGAGGTCTGTAGGCGTAACCGCAGGTGACAGGCTGAACACAGGAGCAATGGAGTGACAGGGGAGCAGGAACCAGGAACAAGGACTAGGGACCAGGTAGCAGAAAGGAATCAGGAACAAGGACTTGGGACCAGGTAGCGGATAGGAAACAGGAACAACAGGGGGCTGGGCCAAACGCTATGGGAAGCATGTAGAGGCTCCAACACAAGTGTCTGGCACTGATCACAAAAGTTGAGTTTTCTTTCCACTAATACACCCAAGTCCTTCTCTTTTTTTTTTTTTTTTAATACTTTTATTTTTCCACAACAGCATAAAACATTCTAAAAGACATTAGAGCAACGTTCCAGACACCTTTGTGCCCAAGAGCATCAAGTACAAAAAACCAATAAAAAAAAGTTTTAAGTATCTTAACATATCCTAATCATGCCTATTTTTAACAGCCCAAAAAGACCTACGAATCTTACTCTAACCATCCTTACAAAATATATAGTACATTTTACCCCTCCCCACCCCCCACCCACCCGCCCACAGAGGATGCAGAAATGAGAGAGAGGGAAAGAAAAAAAAAAAAAAAAAAAAAGAGAAAGAGAAAAAAAAAAAAAAAAAAGGGAGGGGAACTCATCAATTAAATCTTCTATTTTCCCATTTCACCCATATCTTACAAAACCGAATCAGTGCTTTACATGATTGTTTTTTAGCCAGAGATTTTTCATAATTGTACACCCTTTCCACTAATCGCTCCCATTCCCCAACAGGAGGAGGAGAAGGGCCCATCCAATAACGGGATATCACCACCTTCGCCAGAGTAGTAAGTTTATTTATACATCTACCATCTCCCACCTCAGAAGAAAAGGCACCCATCAATAATGAAAAGGTGTCCTCCTCAAACACCATGCCCATTAAATTCTTCATAAAACCTATTACCTCACCCCAGAAGGTCTGAACTAGAGGACAATCCCACACCAAGTGAAAAAAATCTGCATGTTCTTGCTGGCATTTCGGACAGTTAGAATCTGTCCTACAATGCATAATATGCAACCTTTCCGGGGAGAGGTAAACTCTATACAGGATCTTAGCCAATATCAAACGATGAGAGGCATTGAGCGAATTTGTCCTAAAATTCTGCTTCATTACCTCCCATTGGGAGTCACTAACATCTCCTATTCTAAGTGCCCACTTTTCCCTCATCCTGGATAGATATGGATTGCTCCTCTCACGAACCAGATACCTATAAACACCCGACAATACTTTCTTCCCCTTCGGGAGTGACCTTAAATATTCAAAAAACGGATGTGACTCTATGTGCCAACTAGCCTCTTTAACAGAGCTTTTATAAACGTTCAACAATTGTAAATACCAAAAATAGTGCGAATCTGACAGCATAAAAAATTTTTTACAGTCCTCAAAAGAAACAAAATTCCCATCCACTATCAACTGACTCATACGTTTCAGCCCTCTATTTTCCCAAAAACGTGCATTTGGAAATTTGAGGAATTCATCAAGTTCCCCGTTCCCCCAAAGTGACGAAAAATCGAAGTAAGAAGTGCACTTACAAATTTTCTTCAAGTGTTTCCAGATGTTACAATATTTTTTAACCTGTGTTAAACTTCTGCCACCACCAAAGGCAGCATCAGCCCCAACCAGTGCATCTGCAAATTCCCACTTAGAATTGTCCATAATATAACTCAAAACTGGGAAAGAATCCCCCCTGTGTAAATCCTGCACCCCAATTGCTAAATAATAAATAAAGAAATCCGGCAATCCAAGACCCCCCTCATCCAATCTTCCAGTCCAATTTTTATACTTAAGTCTGGGCCTGCCCTTCCAAATAAAGGAGTTTAGCATTGTAGACAACTTTTCAAACCATGATTTTGGGATCCAGATAGGGGCAGAATATAAAAAAAACAATACCTGGGGCAAAATAACCATTTTGATTAAAGCTAGTCTATCTGCCATAGCAACGACCAAATGAGCCCACAGATTCAGCTTACTCTGAATCTTCCCCCGCAAAGGGGAAAGGTTCAGATCAAGAAAATCCCCAGCATTACCTGAAATCTTGACACCCAGATATTCGATAGACCCCCCAATCGGAACCACCGACACCCTCAATTCTCTCAGTGAGTCATCTGGTTCGAGAGGGAGCAACGCCGATTTTGTCCAATTAACTTCCAAGCCCGATACAGCTCCAAACCTGTCTACCAATTCCATAGCAGTCAAAATATCTCCTCTTCCCCCCTTAACAAATAATATAATATCGTCAGCATATAACAAAATCTTCTCATTTATACCTCTTAACCCAAAACCCGATATCTGCTGTGAAGACCTTATTAGAGCAGCCAAGGGTTCAATATAGAAAACAAAGAGAAGAGGCGAGAGGGGACACCCCTGTCTAGTACCACGTGAAGGAGAGAACCATTTAGAGGGATTACTATTAATCATAACTCTAACCATAGGGAGAGAATAAAGCAACTTCACCCAGAAAATGAAATTCCCTCCAACTCCAAATCTCTCCAAAACTTTCCAGAGAAATCCCCACTCCACCCTGTTGAAGGCTTTAGTAGCATCTATCGACAGGATGGAGCGGGGAACACCGGAATCTATCTGCAAGTTCGCAAAAACTCTGGATATATTATCCTGCAAGAATCTTCCAGGTACAAACCCCGTTTGTTCTGCCCCTATCATCTCAGGAGCTACTTCCGCTAATCTCTGTGCAAGCACTTTAGCAAGAATCTTACAGTCTGTATTCAATAGCGAAATAGGACGATAAGAATCTATTTTGACCGGGTCCTTATTTTTCTTTCCAATAAGCACAATGCTAGCCTCCCGCATAGACCGGGGTAGATGTCCCAACCTGCAGCTTTCCTTAAATACCTCTAACAACTTAGGGAGAAGGATATCTTGAAACTCTCTATAAATTTCAAAGGGCAGCCCATCCGTTCCTGGTGTGGACTGACCTCTAAAGCTATTCAGTGATTGTGTAAGATCCTTCACCGTTATGGGTCTATTCAGCATAATCTTTTGTTCAGGATTCATAACAGGTAACTCTAGACCCCCCAACAGTGAGTTCATCCCACCCTCATCCACTGAACTAGAGGAACTGTAGACCTCCTGGAAATGCCGCAAGACAATATTCTGAATCTCATCAGGTTCGCGTGTTTGCCTCCCTTGTTCATCTACTAACAGAGTAATGCATTTCTTAGGATCTTGATTCTGAACCAGTCTGGCAAGGAACTTCCCCGCCTTTCCCCCCTCTAAGAAGCGGGTCTGACCCTGAAAAAAGATTTTTTGTTGCGCCTTTAATAATAAAAACTCTTCCAGGTTATTTTGCAGCCGTTTTAACTCCCGCCCATTTTCCCGAGATGGATTCTCTACAAATTCTGCCTCTGCGGTATTAAGCTTAGTTCTAATCAAACTCTCTTCACTATGATATTGTCTTTTTTTACGATTCACTTCCCTGTAAAGTACCCCCCTCAAATAGGCCTTAAGTGCGTCCCAGACAAACTGCAACTGCGTAGAATCTCTATTCGTGTTCCAAAAAAATTCAATTTCTTCCCTAATCACCTGTTTTTGATCCAATAGGGATAACCAATAAGGGTTAAACCTAAACTCCCTTCTAAGGCTTGCGGCAAAACCAGGAAGCCCAATCCCCAGCACCAACAAAGAATGATCAGAGAGTGATTTGGGCTCATATCTAAGTGACCCCGCCCACTTTATGGAGATACTATTACAGAATACAAGGTCTATACGGGAGGCCGCACCATAAGAGGCACTAAAACACGAAAATACAGGAGTGAGACCATAAAGACTCCTCCATACATCATACCAATTTAATTCTTCTACTACCTTAGCTAAAGGGGTAGGACGTGAGAACTCTTCCCTCATCCTACCTCTTCTATCATTATGGTTATCCATTGGGCAATTAAAATCGCCAAGCACAAACAGCGGGATATCCCCTTTATCTTGCAAAAATTCAATCAGTTTCAGTAGCACTTTATGGGAATATGGCGGGGGAACATAGATTGCAGCCAACACAACCACAACATCATAAATCGTACAGTGTAAAAAAATATATCTACCTGAAGAGTCAATTTTCGAATCTAGCTCCTGAAAGGGGACCCCCCTATGTACATATATAGAAACCCCAGCCGAAAAACTGGAATATACTGTATGAAATTGATGCGAGGCCCACCTTCTCTTAATTTTCCCGATGTTATCTAGAGAACAGTGTGTCTCCGCCAAGCAAACTATAGCGGGAAGAAACTTAGATATTCGATCAAAAATTGCGCATCTCTTAACCCGATCTCCCAAACCTCTTACATTCCAAAAAAGAAACTTACAATTACTCCCACTCATAGTCTAAAATGAAAGGAAAAAAAAAAAAAAAAAAGGGGAAGAAAAAAAGCAAAATAGAAAAAAACTGGTATAGAAAAAACAATTACATCTACTACATCCCCCATCCCCTGCAGGTATCCCCCCTCCTCCCCAAACCCTCCCCGTACCTCCCCCCCCACCCCCACCCCCCTCCAAATGGCACCCCAAACAACTCATGCTAGGGCACCTCTTCAAAAACCGGCAACCACCGCTGGCCACTGCTCCCCCACCCCTCCAAACCTCCCCCCAACCTCCCCAACTCATTTCAATCTATTCCCACCCCCTCCATCCACTTCAGAGCATCTGCAGGTGAAGAAAAAAAACAAACAGAGTCTTTATAAGTCACTCGGAGTCTGGCCGGGAAAAGTAATGAGAAGGAAATGCCGGCTTGATGCAGCCTCCTCTTTATATCTCTAAACGACACTCTTTTGACCTGAGTAGCCTTGGAGAAGTCCGGAAAAAATGTCACTCTCCCCCCATTAAATAACACCTCATCCTTTTTCCTTGCCAGCTTCAGTATAGCATCACGATCGCTGGAACAAACCATTTTAATTAGTAATGCTCTAGGAGAGGAGCCAGGCGGAAGGGGTTTACTTGGGACCCTATGAGCCCTTTCAATGCCAAACAGTTCCGAGAAAGAGTCCCTTCCGAAAAGATCTATTAACCACCCATGGCAAAATTTGACAACATCCTCTGATTCCGACCCTTCAGGAAGTCCAAGGATCCTCACATTAGACCGACGAGAACGGTCCTCTAGGTCAGTGATCTTATCATTACACGATTTAATCTGTTTTCCATGTTCAGTCACAGTCTTTTTTAGGCAAACAATTTCCTCCTCCAAACCTGGTACAGATTTCTCAAGTGATGAGACTCTTTCTCTAATTTTTGTTAAATCATCCCTTATTAGGTTGACATCTGTAGAGAGTGAGCCAACTTGTAATGATAAGTCCACCAAAGATTTACTGCAACCTTTCACTTCAGATAGTATTGCATCCAATTTACCATCTGCCGCCAGATTACCCTCTTCTGCAGCCGTCTCCCCCCCCTCCTCCTGGAGCGCAGCATAACGAGACCCCGCAGAAATCACCATAGGTGAAGGGGAGCGAGAAGCAACTACTTTAGCATAATTCACAGGGGATTTCATATATTCATCAAGCTTGACAGACTTATCTTTCGCTGTTCCAGCTTTCTTATTAGAATTTCTTGAGGTCATTGTGACCACTCCTCCCTTTCAAAGACGGCAGAAATAGCTACAGAAGAAACACCAGCATTAGCTTCACACATGTAAATCATAATAAAACTGAGTCAGTAGTGCAGGGTCAGATCCAGGAAAGCGTCTAACAAAATCCATATATTTTACACTGTACCTTGACCCCAATTGCAGTCCGGAAAAAAACAATCAGCGCTTTCCACAGGGCAGTTTTAATCCCCTGCAATGCTCTGAACCAGCAGACACTTCCACGGTGATCTGAAAGTTAGGGGAGAGCGGATCAAAGATAATCAGTTTCTCAGCTCCCCGTTGTACACTGACACAGTTTTAACTCCTGAGTGACCTTAGCAGAGATCGGGGGCCGAGAGCCGGATAGCGCCGGCGCCCAACCGGGGGGGGGGGGGGAGGGGGAGACACCGTGGGCCCCCCAGAGCCCCCGTAAAGGGGACCTAGGGGACCCCGCCCACCCACCCCCCACCCCACCGGCCCGGCCCCGCCACCACCGACCCCCCGCCATCCCTCCAACAAGCATGGTTACTCACGTCCGGGCAGTGCTTCAGCCGTGCCCCGGCTGCCCGCCTAACCAGGACTGAGCAGCATGTCACAAATCAGGCCCCCAACAGGGAGCATTCTTATTGGTCCTCGGCCTCACGTGACATGCCGGGGCCCTCCGACCCACCGCCCGCGGCGACTCTTCGGGGAAATATCCCGTCCCTTGCTCCACGCCACACAATGCACCACCTCCGGAACATCCTCGCCTCGTGCCGAGTGGTTAGAGTCCGGCTACAGTTAGCCTCCCAGCCATCCACCGGTCAGTATCTCCACCAGGCATATCCTTGACCACCTGCCCGCTCGGCATACCAGGGACTTCCCTGGGACGTCATCACTTCATCTCGGGGGCCTTAGCTGGTGCCGCTTGAGCGGAGGAGGAGAGGGGAGGAGGAGGAGAGGGGAGAGCAGAGCCTCCAGCGGCGTGCATCCTACGTCATGACGCGCCGCCCCTCAGACCATGTATCTCCGACCAAATGCGGAAGGTTTGATCGAACCTAAGATTTCCCACCCAAGTCCTTCTCAAAATCAGTTTTACCCAGTGTTTTATTATTTAGCACATAATTGTACTTGATATTTCTACGTTTTCTACGTTTCTTTATAAACCCTTGCTGGTGCTGTGTAATAGGATTATTTTCATTAAGATACTCCAGTGTATAACAGGTTTCTCCCCTGTGAATGCAGAAGAGAAGAATGTATTTAGTAGATTGACCTTTTTCTCATCCTCTGAAGTATCCACACTGAGGCTACAGCTTTGGAGTACTGGTCCTGGGTCCTGGGTTTAATTCCCATCAAGGGCAACATTTGTCAAAAGTTTGTATGTTCTACCCACGTTTGTGTTGGTGAATTTTGATTTTGAGCTCTAACTCCTCTAACCATCTAGATAGGTAGATATAAGGAACCTACTACTTTCAACCAAGGCTGCATAATCCTGACTTTCAGATATAGGTTTGTGTGATGGTAGCTGCAGACGTTGTGTTTTACAGGCAAAAAGTGGCATGGGGGTTCATGTTCTTCCAGGCAATGGGGTGGTGGTGTTCCATATGCTGACATATAGAAGTTGTACCTGGGTTTGAACCCATACCCGACACACTGTATCACACATGATGCTTAAAGTATCATGATCTTTGCCACCACCAAGATGGAAAAACTGCCCCACCTCTGATGAAAGTGGCTGTGTCTCTATAGCAGGTGCATTGCTGACTGCTGTTAAGTGTCTCCTTTCGTGTCTTGGCCGCAAGTCAACCTTTGGTGGACCGTCAGCCAGAAAGCCTTGGAAAAACCTAGCACAGTGAGGACCCTTCCAATTATTACTTGATCCAGGATTGACTTAAGGACTGCTGTGGGGCTGGAACTTTGAGGGATTCATTCCACAATAACAGCCTGGCTAGAGCTGCAACCGTCATCCAAGCCTGTTAGGATGGCCGCTACCATGACCTCATGTTCCAACACTTCCACCCCCTTGACTGCTACCTCTCCCACTGCCACTGGCCAAACTCTGAAAAGGGCCAGACTTCTTCAGAAACTTCAACATCCTTGCAGAGTACAATTTATTGCAACACAAAAGGAGGTGAAAGGGTACTTGAAGGGTTATTGGAATATTGGAACCTTTTAAAGTGACTCTGTACTCACAATTTGCCCCTCTTTCCCAAACCACTTGTACCTTCGGATAGCTGCTTTCAATCCAATATCTGTCCTGGGGTCCTTTTGGCAGGTGATACAGTTATTGTAATAAAAAAAACAACTTTTAAACTGGCAGCGCTGTGTAAAATTGGCATGGCCTAAAGTACAAGTGCCCTAGGCTTGCAGGCCTAGGGCATGGGTACTCTAGGCCGTGCCAATTTGACACTGCAACACTGCTGATCAAACAGTTTGCTGCTTACTTTTTGGTTGCACACATTTGCTGTTCAATGCAATTTGCCCTAAATGAATTCCAGAAAATCAGATTCAGCTGAATCCAACTTGGATGGGGGGGTATAGTCAAAGTGGAATCTGGGACAAACTGATTTGCTCTTCTCTATTACTGACCATTTCATATCAAGAGAAGTTTAGAATACAAGAATAAAGAACATGTGCATGTTCACTTTAAGCTTCATTTTAAGCTTCATATAACTTGTGTTATTGTTACACACATACTGTATATCCTCATTGATATATTTTAATAAATTATTTGTAGATTGGCCAATTTTAATTTTCTTTAACAGCAAGCAGAAGGGTCAAAATTGGGCTATTTTGTACTTGGCCTATAGGGGCCATTATTACAGTATTTTAGAACCAAGGTAATAAATCAGGATCATTATCTAGTGCTCTTCTTTGATCAGGAAAACTTATGTAAGATTGTAAAATGTAATTTTTTTTCTGGACGGATTCGGGAGACACAATTTTCCTTTTAAATTTATAAATGATTAAATGACCTTAAATAGCTTTCATCTCCTAATAAAACAAATGAATCCTAACAAAACAAATATGAAACATTTATATTCACAAACATTTTAACAGGATAGTCAGTAATTCTTGTTACTGCACATGAGAACATATGTGACCTACACTATGATAGTTAACCATTCAATAACCATATTTAGCAAAGTTCTTGCACTTTATTTGAACCATGCTATAGACAGATGAGGTTAATGAAATAACAGTGTTTCAGTCTGGCAACAAAGAATCTATAAACCACAAAAAAAGAAAATAGACTCCATATAGACAGAAGTAAATATCCTTAAAACTTCTGTGACATAAACTATCAATTTTACTTTGCAATTGTAAGAGAGATCAGTAATACTCAGTATAAAATGATTTTAAACTTAAAAGGCCCCAAAGAATTTGGATATCCCACTGTAAAATTAATTAATCACTTTGAGGATTTAGTGGAAAGAAATGGCCGTAAACATCTTATTTGCCCAGTTGGTGGTAAAAAAAAAAAAAAAAGTAGGCAGAAATAAAGCTTTGAGTGTAAGGATGAAAAGGGTAGACTGGGATTGAAAGTGAAAAGATATATTTGGGGCAACTGGATATAGTTTAACATAGTTATCCATGATTTATACACAAACCCGAAGGAGAAGGTGAAATGTTATTAGTATTATTATAATTTTTTTTTTATTTCTATCATCTATGTGAATTATTACCTATATGCATGATATTTCCTAAAAGAAAAAAAACTGTGATTAATAAATAAGCAGCTCTAGAAATCTTCAATAGGGTGCTTTACCTTGCAGGGAATATTATCATTGGCTTTTGATACAATTTCTGCTGCAGGGAAAGATTTTCAAAGCTCAGAAAGCTGAAGTACTGCCAAGCGCTCAAAGACCCCCTACTGCGCGCGTCAAACTAAGAAATCTCTCTGAACTTGTCGAATTAAAAATCATCTCCCTCACTCGGCATCCCCCTGCATGAGCTAAGAAGGAAGCTCTGTTCTCATTTTTAAGGCCCTCTATGATAAACAAATGGAGCCTAGAGCGTCTTTATTCTTTGCTGCAGATAATTAAAAATCCTTAAAAAATGCAATTGTAGGCAACGGATTTCAAATCTTGCTCCTAGTTAACAATACGACTTAAACAGTTTGCAGAGGCCAAATTACTTTACCATTCAATCGACTTTCAAAGGTAACAGAAAAAACAGCTTGCTAAGATCCTGGATAAGTGTCTTTTTCATTTTTGATTTTACATCAAGAGGATGCTCCAAATTGAAACATCTCAGCAGGATTTACACTTTCTTGAATGTCATAAGACTTAATTACTGAAACTACTCTGAAAACGTGTGAGGTAATAAAGAAGCTAAAAGTCACTCACTCACAACATCCTCATATTTATTTCTGTACCTAAAATGAAGATGAAAGCAACAGAAATTGGATTTGTGTTTTATTGACAATGTACTAAGCTCTTTACCTTGAGTGTGTTTTCGCAGTACTTTCATTTTTTGTGTAATGGTGCACAAAAGAAAAAAACATATATTTTTATTTCTATGATTTTACGGCTTCAATGATGTTTATTGACATTTTTTAAACATCTTTCTTAATGTTGGCTGCTTTAGAGTAAGTGAGGATAGGTGAGTGGGGAAATATGGAAAAATGCATTAGAGAATTATCATCTGTTGAGTCTCCTATCACTTTCTTCTTTGGTGTGGGGGAGACAGCGGGTGGAGCGAGGACAGGATGCAGCGGTGCCAAGCTGAATCAGCTCGGCATAGCTGTGTCTCCCATTGTGCTTACACACATCTCCAGGGACAATGAAAGCCCTGGAGACATGTAAGCTTAGTGTGAGAGAGGTATAGGGAATGAACAAGCCGTCAACAGTAAAAGAAGAGAAAGGGGGCAAACTTCAATAGAAAACAATTTTGCTAATGCAGAACATTTACAAAATAGCTTGTTTTTGCATTCCCTATCACCTCATAAAGTTAAAGTGATGGAAATAGCCCTTTAAGGTCTTACATGTGGCAAGCGGGCACAGTGGGGGCATAGTGGGGCAACCAGGCACAATGCAACCAGGAACCAGGCACATGTGTTGTATTTCCACACTGAAGAAGTAGGTTGGTAACAGTATAGAGTGGAAAACCAGCCCTGTACATCCCCTCAAGAGTGAAAATCTTAATCACAGAATATCAGAATCAGCAGGTCATGGGAACACAATGTATCCAGGGAGTATGCTCATGTACTGTGTACAGAGTGCTGGGGCTTCACCAACAAACATACACTACCAAACTGACAAACAATACTGTCATGTAGTGAACATAATATCCCATAATAGCACCAAACAAGCACCACAGTGCAGCAATAAATACTTCTCTACCAGCAATAAACCAGAACAACAGTGCAGCAATACTGCTCCACCTGTAGTAAACCACAGTGCATAAAGAAGTGCTGCTCCTCACGCAGTAAACTACAGTAAGTTAGCAGTGCAGCAACAAACACTGCTACACCTGTAGGAAACCAGTACTACAGTGTAGCAGCCCTGTTCCCATCTCCATTTCTCTACCCGTTTGGCAGTTTTAACCCCTTCCTAGCCCCCTTCACACAAATAGCAACCCTGACTCCCCTCACCTTCTTTTCCAGTGTCAGCTCCCCTCTCCCCTCCTTTCTCTTTTTTTCCCCCCATCCTAAACCATTTTAAATAATCACAAACCTCCGACAGGACAGAGTTGTCACTAGAGAAGCAGATCCTTGCAAAGCAATTCAGTTAATTTTACTAAGCGAATTCACAGTGATTCATTACCAAATTTGCTAAACATGGAAGCCAAGATGGCGGAAGCACATGTTAGTTTACAGTACTGTAATTTGGTGGATGCAGGGGATTATCCCTAATCCCTTGCATCCCGTTCAATCACCTGCAAGCCCCACTGTGATGTCACCCCTTCCCCCTCTATATAAGGCGATTGGCTTCCTGGAGGCGGGCAGTCGGCTGTATGTGTGTGTAGTGTACACTGGGTTGCAGCAGGCAGTTACTGCATAGCAGGGAGAGAAATAGAGACAGAAAGAGACAGAGAGGAGATGAGGGTGGATATTGAGTAGAGTGTATAGATTGTGAGTGTTTTTCTGTGACAGCAGGGAAGCCCAGAGAAGTAACTGGGTGCTGGTTGTGAGCTTTATACCAAGTCACTATACATTTTAACAATTCACTGGGTGCTGTCTGGGCATTATACCAAATCACTGGGTGTGCATTTTACCAAATCACTCGGTTCTGGTTTGACATTATACCAATTCTCTGTGTGTGCATCATATAAAGTCACTGTGTGCTGGCTGGGCATTATACCAATTCTCTGTGTGTGCATCATATTAAGTCACTAAGTGCTGGCTAGGCATTATACCAATACTCTGTGTGTGCATCATATCAAGTCACTGGGTGCTGCCTGGGCATTATAAAAATTCTCTGGCTATGCATCGTATTAAGTCACTGGGTGCTGGCTGGGCATTATACCAATTCTCTGGATATCCATCATATTAAGTCACTGGGTGCTGGCTGGGCATTATACATTATACCAATTCTCTGTGTGTGCATTAAGTCACTGGGTTCTATCATGGCATTATACCACATCTTTGGGTATGCATCATATCAGGTTACTGGGTGCTGGCTGGACATTATACCAACTCTCTGGGTGTGCATCATATAAAGTCACTGTGTGCTGGCTGGGCATTATACCAATTCTCTGTGTGTGTATCATATTAAGTCACTAAGTGCTGGCTAGGCATTATACCAATACTCTGTGTGTGCATCATATCAAGTCACTGGGTGCTGCCTGGGCATTATACCAATTCTCTGGCTATGCATCGTATTAAGTCACTGGGTGCTGGCTGGGCATTATACATTATACCAATTATCTGTGTGTGCATTAAGTCACTGGGTTCTATCATGGCATTATACCACATCTTTGGGTATGCATCATATCAGGTTACTGGGTGCTGGCTGGACATTATACCAACTCTCTGGGTGTGCATTTTACCAAGTCACTGGGTTCTGGTGTAACATTATACCAATTCTTAGTGTGTGTGCATGTTATCAAGTCACTGGATGCTGGCTGGGCATTATACTGCAGTGTCCCAGAACAGAGTTTCTCCTCTTGTTATTTTTCTCAAAAGTGTATTCTTATATCTGAGTCAGTCAGTATTTTATTGCCTCTGTTCTGGAAACTGTGGTCCACTGCAAACTGTGTATCCTGTCACCCCCTCAGTATTCGGGTCTGCTGTTTCACTTATTTCTCATGTATATTCAGTCCAATATGCCTTATGGTGTGATAATGCAATGGCTTGATGTCACGTTACTGCCCCTGCTGCCATGGTAACCCCAATAGCCATTGAGCTTTGGCTGGGGATACCATGTGACTTCCTCTCTACCTCAGTCCTGTCTTCTACCTTCAAGGGGACAGGTTGTGTGTGAGTCCTGTCTTCTACCTTCAAGGGGACAGGTTGTGTGTGTCCTCTCTCCACTGTCAGGAGAGAGACACATGTGCTCTGCTGCTTCAGCATTACTAGAAGTGTTCCGGTCCAGTCGGGACCTGGCTGTGTCTTCCTTCTCAAATCCTAAAGATTCTCATCTCAATCAAAGATCTGGGTGCCGATTCTTCAGTCATTATCTCCCATCATCATCCACATCAAGTATTCGTCTCAGCTTCATTACGCCCAGTATCTCATCCTCAGTACTACTACTCCCATCATTCAGTATGCTACCATCACAGCCTATTGCAGCATCACCCATTGCTTTGCCTTATCCAAGTCTGCCTTATTCCCGGTTGCATCCGGAGAGACTGTTGCTACTAGTTACCACCGTTTCAATAAATGCACAACTACCGTTGTTTCTGAACCCTGGCATTGGTTTAATTATTGGTGCCCTGACTAAGGACAACGAAGAAGCCTACGCTTGGTCAGGTTACCGGTCTACAGCTGCTATCCCTCATGCCCATACCTTGACTAACATCAGGCAAGTGGCTAGCCGGGTTCCTACTCAGTACTACCACCACTAGTACTACTATCCTCAGCGGAGTGGCCCAGCGCAATACCAAGTCACTGGGTGATGGCTAGGCATTAAACCAAGTCACTGGTTATTGCGAAAACAGTTGCTATTATCAGTCAGTGGGTGCTGTGAATTCAGTATCTATTAAAACCAGTCTGGGGGTGTGGTGCTTGAAGTTAACCAAGTGTTCCTGCTCAGTAGAGTTCCTGCTTAGTCAGATTACTGAATAGTCAGTCGGTTTATGTAAATCTTTTCTGTACTGTCTTGAAAAGTATTCAACCCCTTTAATTCCCAGTGAACCCCTCAATTAGGTTAAATCTGTGGCCTGTCCCATCTATTGAGGCACCAGTGGTTGCACTATCCCCCATATAAGCAAATGATTGGGCTCCCTCTTAATTTATTTAGCTCCCTCAATCATTCATGTGTGAATGCACACTAAATCACGCAAGGTTACCTGACTTTCAGCAACAAATTGCTGCTGGTAGTAGCTTTAGACGGTTGTTCTATCACAGTTAGAGGACATCATCCTCTGTTATATATACCCTATGAAAAAAAAAAAATCTATAGCTTTATACCTCTCAAGAGAGCCAAAAGAGCCATTAAAAACTTAAAAAATAAGCACTTTGTTGAATCATTTTGTGACATCCAACTATCCTGGTAATATTGTTATTGACATTTATCAACCAGTCTCCATTTCTGTAAAAATGGAACATGAATGTTACTATTCCTTGTCACAGGTATCAGTGATTAAAAACCCATGGTAACCCATCGTAACAAGAAGGGAATTGTCCTCTTTGAAAAACATATTTATTGGTATTTGTGCCTGGAAAATACTGTTTTTGTAGTACAGGTTGCAAGGTTCGCTTTGTTGAGGCATAGAGCCAGTATTGCAAATGTGTTTAATTGGTCTAGCCAATGAGCAGTAAACCTAAAGATGTAGTTCTTTAAAAGTAAACAAACTGACTCTGTGTATTTCTTAATGGATTATTGTATTGTTGGGGGTAAAAAGGGGAGACATTATTTGATATTTTAAAAAATGTAAATATTTTAAGGGCCCTACCTGAGGTGCTGGCAGTGTGCTGTAGCTGGCAGTCCCCTAAAGAGCATGGTACCGTTTGGTAATTTGTCCATGCAGGGGATTATGCACAATCCTACTGTAATGAAGTGTCAAAGTGTTGTTTGTGCCACACTCTGGCTCACCTCACCACTGCTTCCTCCTCACTGCTCTTCATGAATAATCAATGCTACCCGGCCACCTGTTCACTCAGCTGTCAGCCAGTGTCTCTGATTGCAGATTAGTCCTCTGTAGGCAGTTTATGTCTGGGGGAAAAAAACACTCTACAGTTGAATCTCTGTGCCCAAATGTGTTGGGGCTATGGTCTATTTGTAACTGACCTGTTTAGAGACCTGCCAGCAGTTCACTCTTTGGTTCATATCCCCTGATGGATATAAAGGTCTTTATTTTATTTATATTTTTTTTCTTGATTGTATTATTTTAATGTTGTGTTCACACCCAATATTTTTTGCTCAGTATTTTGCTACCAACAAAAGGAGTGGATTGAAAACACAGAAAGGCTATGTTCACATATTGTGTAAATTGAGTGGATGGCCGTCATTTAATGGCAATTAACTGACATTATTTCAAAACAACGGCTGTAGTTTAAACTATGGCAAATATTTGCCATTAAATGGTGGCCATCCACTCAATTTCCATTCCTTTGAACCAAAGAATGACCTGTTGGCAGGTCTCAAGACAGGTAAGTTACCCCTAAAACCACATTTGAGGTCAGAGATTTAACTATATCTGAGTGTTTCTTTTAGATATAAACTGCAAACACAGGATTGATTTGCAATCGGAGACACTGGCTGGGGGTCCAGGTTCTTCCAGGCAATAAAGTGATGGTGTTCCATGTGCTGACACATAGATGTATTACCTGGGTTTGAGCCCAAACCAAACACACTTTATAGCTTCCTGGTCTAAAGGGAATCTGTCACCTACTGTGCCCTACCTAAGGTGCTGACAATGTGCTGTAGTTGGCAGTCCCCTTGTGAGCATGATACCTTTTGTAAGGGTCAAAATCCAAAAGGCTTCTTTGTTGAGAGGACTTTGCTAAAAGTTCTTTTTGAGTTTTTGTTAATCTTCTCCAGCCCCCCAAAAACATCAGAGAGTTTGACCTGTATGTTTGTGAATAAAGTGTTTGGCCACACCAGATGCTTAAAATTATTTATGCAAATGTCATAGAGATGTTTAGCTACTCGAGTTCTATGTTTGTGACTAGTGCAGTCTATATATTCGAGGTTGCAGAGGTAACATTTGATACAATTAACTAATTGATAAAAGATTGTATTCTTTTTCATCCCTAATTGTGGTTTATGTACATTCTGGCAAACATTACAGTTTCTAAAACTTTCATAGATTTTATTGCTCTTTTTCAAGACAGATAAAGTTACCAACAGTTGTAAATCTTATTGCAACAACCCCACAACCATCACGCAATAGCTTATTCAATTTATCATCATGGTATATGCCCCCCAGAATTTGATTCCTGAGGGCTGGAGAAGATGGATGTGGCTGTAAGGCTGCTTGGAAAACATCATATAGCCTATAGCCAGCATAACCAGTATTAAATATTTAAAGTTACACTGTCACCTCCTTTTTGCATTATGACTTATCTACACAGGTGTAAAGGGTAAATTTGGCACTTTTCATACCTTATATATGATACGTGCTTGTTTGGCAGTTTTTATACCTTATTTTATAATATACATGCTTTTTATCATCATGATGCTTGTTCCAGTTAAAAGTGATCTTTTGTCATATGCGGATTGTCTCCTTGACTGAAGCGCCACTTAGCCCTGCCCACAATGGCACTGTAGACGCTGCCCCTCTGTGATGTCATAGCCGTCTAGGCCGCATGCCCTCTAGGCCGGCCCATACCAATCGGGGGGGGGGGGCTATGTGGCAATGATGTCTCGAAGGGGTGGGACCTATTGGGCGATGTGGGTGGGGCTAAGTGGCTAAAGCCACACCCAGGTAGCACAATCCACAAATGATAAAAGATCCCTTTTTATCGGAAAAAGCAACATGATCTATGATATAAAATAAGGTATGAAAAAGGTAAAAATTTACCCTTTACACCTGTGTAGAAAAGTCATAATGCAATAAGGGGGTGACAGTGTCACTCTAAGTAGTTTGTGCTCCAATATCTCTTCAATTGGATCTATTCCCCTCCTTATTCATACCAATTAGCCATTGGTACCCATATTCCTGTTTCTGGTTCACCACTTGTCATTCCTTTGAACAATTTTGGTAGGTATTAACCCTTGCATATAAACGTAGGTAGTTGGGAAATCCTGCACACTATGGTCACGACAAAATCTTCCTAACAACTGCATACTGGGAACACATCACAAGACCAAGACCAATTTATTTATGTCCTTTTTTTTTTTTTTTTAAATAAAAATATAATAAAAATAAAAAATAATAAATAAAAAAAATACATAGAGAGCAACACTTTTATCTTCTGTAAAGGTGAAGAGTATGTTGCAAGGTCTGAAAAATGTATCTGTAAAAGGCTATCACTGATTAAATGTTATACAAACTTAAAATATTAATGATGAACTGACATGGTCAGTATGGTACTGGTTTACTGATCTGAAACAAGCTTTAAAACACACCAGAACTTCAAAATTTTGAAAATCTCTGTATTTTAACCCATGCAGTGAGAGGAAAACTTATCTCAAAAGCAACACATTTGACTTTTTTTTTTCATGTCATCCCCCGACTGTCACAAATGTGTTATTTTAAATTTTTAACTTTTCTTATTTTTCTGATTTATTAAAACTGAAAACAGAATACTAAACTACCTCAGGTTAAACCAGAGAACCGGTTTTATGTGATGTTCATGATGGTCTACGCAAGGGGATATTATATACTGTAGCTAATATTATTATTATTATTATTATTATTATTATTATTATTATCTATATAATAAAAATCAAAGTCTGTCTGTCTGTCTGCCTGTCCCAAATAGACTTCCAAACGCCTGAACCGTTTGACCCCAAATTTGGCACACAGATACATTGGGTGCCCGGGAAGGTTTTAGCGAAGGTCCCGTCCCCGCCAGATGTACAGGAGAGGAGGGGGAGGGGGAAGAGCGGCGCCCGATAGAGATGAATTGGAAAATCTCCTCACTGCAAACACAGGTGATATAATTAGCTGCAGCAGACACGGCAGTTGGAGCCTTAGCAACCAATAGGATTACTGCTTTCATTTTCACAGGGAGCAATGGTTGCTAGGGAAGCTGCCTCACAACATCCACAGAAATAACTGGTAGACCCCCTACTCCATCTATACAGTACATGTATACAGGACCCCCCTACTCCATCTATACAGTACATGTATATACAGGGCCCCATACTCCATCTATACAGTACATATATATACAGGGCCCCCTACTCCATCTATACAGTACATATATACAGGACCCCCTACTCCATTTATACAGTACATGTATATACAGGACCTCCTACTCCATCTATACAGTACATGTATATACAGGGCACTATAGGACAGGTATACCAAACTGTCACTGGGTAATATCGCCACACCAGACCTGACCAATACCGCCATACTGTGACTGGGTAACACTGCACACCAGATAATAAAATTGGTACTGGTGCTTAATACACTGTGTGACTATGTCCCAATCAAAAACCAAGCCGCTGACCCGGTATCCACATTGTTAATAACCACAGCAATGGAACTGTAATCCAACTTGAAGTTGCAAAAATATTTTTATCTTGTACTTGAAATGATACAAATGAAGTCTTTCACATAAATAACATAAAGAAAGTCACCACAGTGTAACGGACGGACAGACGCCAGATGGTCTTCGCACCATGCTCCGGTGCACAGCAAGTCTCAGTCCTTACGAGGCTCTCACCCTCTGGGAAATGATGACGCAGAGACGTACGCGAACGTCTTTATGTTATTTATGTGAAAGACTTCATTTGTATCATTTCAAGTACAAGATAAAAATATTTTTGCAACTTCAAGTTGGATTACAGTTCCATTGCTGTGGTTATTAACACTGCACACCAGACCTGACCAATACCGCCATACTGTGACTGGATAAAACCTCCATACCAGAACTGACCAATACCGCCATACTGTGACTGGATAACACCTCCATACCAGACCTGACCAATACCGCCATACTGTGACTGGGTAACACCGCCACACCAGACCTGACTAATACCGCCATACTGTGACTGGATAACACTGCCACACCAGACCTGACCAATACCGCCATACTGTGACTGGATAACACTGTCATACTAGACCTGAACAATACCGCCATACTGTGATTGGATAACACTGTCATATAAGACCTGACCAATACTGCCAT
Organism: Dendropsophus ebraccatus; assembly: GCF_027789765.1. Taxonomy (NCBI): domain Eukaryota; kingdom Metazoa; phylum Chordata; class Amphibia; order Anura; family Hylidae; genus Dendropsophus; species Dendropsophus ebraccatus. Next base: position 73,541,111 of record NC_091460.1, read on the forward strand.
ACTGTGAATGGATAAAACCGCCACACCAGACCTGACCAATACTGCTATACTGTGCTGGATAACACTGTCATACCAGACCTGACCAATACCGCCATACTGTGACTGGATAACACTGCCATACCAGACCTGACCAATACCGCCATACTGTGACTGGATAACACCATCATATCAGACCTGACCAATACTGCCATACTGTGACTGGATAACACTGCTATACCAGACCTGACCAATACCACCATACAGTGACTGGATAACTCCGCCACACCAGACCTGACCAATACCGCCATTCTGTGACTGGATAACACCGCCATACCAGACATGACCAATACTGACACACTGTGACTGAATAACACTGCGATACGGGTAAATATAACCCTGCAGGTATACAAGACACTACAGGTATACAGGACCCCAAAACTATACACCACAGGTGCACGGGACCTCCACAAAACTATATACTACAGGTATACAGGACCCCAAACTTTACACTACACGTATACAGGACCCCAAAACTATATACTACAGGTATACAGGACCTCCACCAACTATATACTTCAGGTATACAGGACCTCCACCAACTATATACTACAGGTATACAGGACCCCAAACTATACACTTCAGGTATACAGGACCCCAAAACTATACACTACAGGTATACAGGAACTCCACCAACTATATACTACAGGTATATAGGACCCCAAACTATACACTACAGGTATACAGAACCTCAAAACTATACACTACAGGTATACAGGACCTACACCAACTCTATAATACAGGTATACAGCACCTTCACCAACTCTATACTACAAGTATACAGGACCCCAAATATACTACAGGTATACAGGAACTCCACCAGCTATATACTACAGGTATATAGGACCCCAAACTATACCCTACAGGTATACAGGACCTCCACCAACTCTATACTATAGTTATACAGGACCCTCAAACTATTTACTACAGGTATACAGGACCCCCGAACTATATACTACAGGTATACAAGACCTCCACCAATTATACACTACAGGTATCCAGGACCCTCAAACTATAAACTACAGGTATACAAGACCTCCACCAACTATACATTACAGGTATACAGCACCAACTATATACTACAGGTATACAGGACCCCCGAACTATACAGTACAGGTATACAGGACCTTCACCAACTGTACACTGCAGGTATACAGGACCTCCCTCAACTATACACTACAGGTATACAGCCCCCCCAAATACACACTACAGGTATACAGGACCCCCCAACTATACACTATAGGTATACAGCCCCCCCAACTATGCACTACAGATATGCGAGACCCCTAAAAACTATACATTGTGGGTATACAGAACCCCTCCAACTATGCACTACAGGTATACACTAATTCCACTGATTAACCCAGATGAAACAATACCTTTAGCTTGGCCTCTTGGGCACCTTAGAACAAATCTAATTAACACACTGACACTTTATACCCGGGCAGCGCCGGGTACATTTTCTAGTAAATAATAATAATAATATTTATTTGTATAGTGCCAACAGATTCCACAGTGCTTTTTTTTTATACATACAGTACAGAGGTTACATAATGCAAAAATAATTAGAATAAATAAAAATAGTGTATACGAGACCTGCTCACTAGAGCTTACAGACTACAGCTAGGGTCGACACGAGGAACAAGTGCTTTATTTGCCCATGGTCCAGCTATTGTACGTAGTCGGAAAGAGCAGGATGAGCCAGTCACACGCCAATGTTTGATAACAGGTGAGTGCGAGGACAACAGAAGGGGGAGCAAGTTTAGAGAATGTTAAAAGTAAGCCAGAAGAGATGAGTCTTAGGAGCACGCTTGAAACTGTGAGTTTTGGGTAGGAGTCGGAGGTCTTTGGGAACGGCGTTCCAGAGAACTGGAGCAGCAAGAGAGACGTCTTGAAGGCTGGGTTGTGAGGTTCTAATTATCTAAGTTGTTAGGGTTTGATCGTTAGCAGAGCATAGCGCATGGGTAGGATGATAGGTGAAGATGAGGGAGGAGATATATGGAAGGGCAGAGTTATGGAGAACTTTATGGGTGAGGGTGATGAGTTTGAAGTGAATTCTGGACTTGGGAATGGGTGATCAGTGCAGCGACTGGCACAAAGGAGAGATGTCAGTGTAATGGCTGGAGAGGGAGATTTGTCAGGCTGCTGCATTCAGAATAGACTGTAGAGGGGCCCCGCCCACAATGAAACAGTTGGCCCCGCCCCTCGCCGGCCATTGGAACAGGCTGGCCGAAAGGTCTAGACCCCACCCCCTTTTTGTCGGCCAACCAATGGGCGTCAAGGGGGCGGGACCAACTGTGCCGTTGTGGACTGGGCTAAGTGGCGCGAATGCCGCAAGGCCACACCCACTTAATACAATCTGCAGTTGATAAAAGGACACTTTTTACTTGAACAAACACCATGATGTATGATATGAAATAAGGTATGACAAAACGCTAAATTTACCCTTTACACCTGTGTAGAGATGTCAGAATGCACAAAGGGGGTGACAGTGTCACTTTAAAGATGGTTTTGAAGCTTTCCGATTGGAGCTGTATAGAGGGAGAAGAGAAGGGGACCCAGGAATGATCCCTGGGGAACTCCAACAGTAAGGGGTAAGGGAGAAGAAGTAGAGTCAGAGAGGTAGGAAGAAAACAAGGAGAGAGACTCTTATGGCCAAGAGAGGGGAGCATGGAGATAAGAAGCTGGTGGTCTAGAGTGTCAAACGCTGCTGAGAGATCCAGTAGAATAATCAAGGAGTAGTTTCCTTGTGATTTGGCTTTTAGGAGGTCCTTTGACACCATGGTGAGAGCAGTTTCAGTGGAGTGAAGAGTGTAGTGAGTCGAAAAGAGCGTTATCAGAGAGATAGCAGGTTAGGCAGAAGTAGACCAGCTGTTCCAGGAGTTTGGAGATAAAGGGGAGATTAGAAACTGGTTGATAGTTGGCAGGATATGATGGGTCTAAAGAAGTTTTTTTTTTTCAGTAGAGGGGTTATCACAGAGTGTTTGAATGAGGAGGGAAAGATACCAGTGGAGAGGTTGAATATCTGGAATAGCTAATGTTTGAATTGCTTGAAATTTCAGTCATGAATTGATTTTATTATATTTAATGGAAATTAACCCCCTTGAACATTATGATTTAAATATATGTAATAGGATGACAATTAAGAGCAGAAGCCTGATGGTGAATGGCAGCTGGCTCCTACTGTAATAGCTAGAATCAGAAAAATATTCAGTTTTACCCTTTTGATGCAATGATAAATAGAGCATATAACATCTCAGAGGCTTGACAGAGGGTGGGGTTTCCTCTGTCAGTTTTCTGTCTAATAGGACATGAAGACCAGTGGAGGGGACCAGAAATCCATGAAAATGGAGCTGATGGAGATTGAACTAGTTAAGTATAACTAGGGTCAATAAATGTAAATATACAGTAAACATATATATATTAGTGTTGAATGAGCTTGGGTGTTTGGATAAAGGTGGCTATACACCTTTAACCCCTTAACGACATCGGGCGTAAACTTACGCCCTGGCGCCCTGGTACTTAGCGCATCAGGGCGTAAATTTACGCCCGATGTTTCCCCGATCGCTGCGTGTTAGACACAGCGGTCGGGGAAGATGGCCTGCTATAAATCATAGCAGGCCATCATAGCTTCTCGGCACGGGGGGTGGTTAACACCCCCCGTGCTTACGATCGCTGCTATAGGCTGATCAATTCAGATCAGCCAATAGCGGCGATCGGAACCTTTCCGGGTCATCGGTGACCCGATGACCCGGAAAAAAATGGCGGTCGGTGCTGTCCGAGGACGGCACCGACCGCCATTACTGTAAAAAGTAATGTTGATCGCCGTGCCACCGGCCCGATCGCCGTGAACGGCCGGCCGGCCGTTCACGGCGATCGGGCCGGTGGCACGGCGATCAGAGTCCCACAAAATAGTAAATACCTGCCCTGGACCCCTCAGCTAGGTAGCCGAGGGGTCCAGAGCAGGTATTTGTACATTACTCACCTGTCCCGGGCTCCTGATCGGCGGCTTCCGGGTTCGCGGCGTCCTCCGTCATTCCGTTCGGTCTTCGGGTCTTTCCGGCGGTCCTCGTCGTCTTCTTTCGGCTATTTTCGGCTCCAGCCTCGTCATTTTCCGGATTTTGCGCTCTGCTGCCCCCTAGCGGCTGATATGTGTAATACACTTATCAGCAGCTACAGGGATATTCAGAATATAGAAAAAGTGTTTTTTTTTTCCCCCAATTTTTTTTTTTCTATTTTCCGCACCCTATCGCCGCTGAGTGTTGATCAGCATCGCACGAAAGTGCGCTGCTAATCAGCAACTCCTCCTTTTTGGCGTAGGGTGTTTTTTTTCTATATTCTACTGCCACGGTCTGCTTATAAGTGCCGCACATAAGTGCGGCATTTATCAGCAACTCCTTTGTTGGCGTAGATTTTTTTTATACTTACTGTAAAAAAAACACGTAAAAAACACTACATTACACCACACTACATTGAATAAAGTTTGACACTACACCACTACATACCCCATATACTAGTCCCCATATAAAGATGGCCCCCAGGGTGTTTTCGGTGTCAGAGGGATACGTTATTATTGCCTCCGACACCGAAACAGCCAGTGAGGATGAATGGGGGGGATCGTTCTTTCCTCCATTCATCCTCATCATCCAGTGACGTGTCTGGGGGTAGCGTAGCGTACGCTGCCCCCCAGACACGTCTTTTCCGCCAGTACCGTCCCAATAAGAGATGACGGTATGGTGTGAAATTCTACAAACTCTGTGAGAGTACCTCTGGGTACACTTACAGATTTAGGGTACATGCACACTGCGGAATAGCGAAGGATAACCCTTTGTGCATTCCGCAGCTGGCACCCGCCGGCGGACTGATGGAGGCGCATGTCTCCACCCGTGTCATAGACTCCATGTTATGCACGGGCGGATTCCGTCGTCCATCCAAAGAATGAACACGTTGGACGGAGAGCGGAATCCGCCCGTGCATAGAATGGAGTCTATGACACGTGTGGAGACGTGCGCCTGCATCAGTCCGCCGGCGGGTGCCAACTGCGGAATGCACGAAGGGTTATCTGTCGCGATTCCGCAGTGTGCATGTACCCTTAGAGTGTATGTAGGAAGGAACACCCGAATCCAGCCCCAGATGCCCCCCCCCCCTCCCATCCTCGGAACAAGTGGGAAGATCGTCCGGGAACTGATCTTCCCACTGCTGGATAAAGGTCACCACCACCTGTACGGGGATAACATTTATACCAGCACCCCCTCTTCCGGTCCCTCGCTGCCCGAGCTACTGTAGCTTGCGGCACGATCCGAACATATCAGAAGTAGTAATAGCGCCCTAATATTTAGCAGCCATGGAGCGGACCCAGCGCTTCTGGATATGAGGGACCCCGTATCGCACCAGGACAACATTTTCCAGGTGACGTCCCCCACACTGGAGAACAGGAGACCCCAGAAGAAGTGCAGAGTGTGGCGTAACAGGGGGATCAGGAAGGACACCATTTTCAGTGTGACACCTGTCCTGATCACCCCGGCCTCTGCATATTGGATCGCTCCAAGGCGCACCACACGTCACTGGGGTTCTACATTATCTAAATTCTGTCCCTTATTCCTATTTCAGGGGTCACGTGGGTCCGGGGATTATTCTGATCGCCATTATGGAGTCGGGAAGGAATTTTTCCCATTGATGAGGCTACTGTCGTCTGCCTCACGAGGGTTTTTTGCCTTCCTCTGGATCAACACAGGTTGAATTTGATGGACACCTGTCATTTCCAACCTTATAAACTAATAATTGCCCTAATACCCCCAAATAAATTAGGCCTCTGTGCGGCCAGGACAGTAGAAACCCCCCACAAGTGACCCCATTCTGGAAACTACACCCGATAAGGAATCTAACAAGGGGGGCAGTGGGGATATGGCCCCCAAGTGACGGCCACATTTGGGACGTGAAAATGAAAAAAATGGTATTTTTTATTTTCTCGGCACATGTTCTACGTAAGTGCCTGTCACCAGTGGGGTCCATATGCTCACTGCACCCCTTGTTAGATTCCTTATGGGGTGTAGTTTCCAGAATGGGGTCACTTGTCGGGGGTTTCTACTGACCTGGCAGCACAGGAGCTTTGTAATTGCGACATGGCCTCCATCCTCCATTCCAGCCTCTAAATGGCGCTCTGTCCCTTTGGTGGCTTGCCCTGTGCCCATATGGCACATTATGCCCACATATGGGGTATTTTCGTAATCAGGGGAAACTACCCTACACGTTTTGTGTTAATTTTCTTTTTTAACCCCTTGTGGAAATGGAAAAAATCAAGGCTAGACCAACATTTAGTGTAATTTTTGTAAAATTTTTACTCTAAATCATTAATCTTGTCATGATTTTTTAATTTTCACAAGGGGCTAAAAGATAAAAAAAACCACTAAATGTGTAGAGCAATTTCCCCTGAGTACGGAAATACCCCACTTGTGTACATAAAGCGCCATTCGGGTGCAGGGTAAGCCTCCGAAGGGAAGGAGCGCCATTTCGTTTTTGAAGGCTGAATTTGGATGGAATGGATTTTAAGGGGCCATGTTGCATTCAAAAGGCCTCTGTGTTGCCAAGACAGTTGAACCCCCCCACAAGTGACCCCATTATGGAAACTACACCCCTCAAGGAATGTAACAAGGGGTGTAGTGAGCATATGGACCCCACTGGTGACGGGCACAAATGTGGAACAATGTGGCGTGAAAATGAAATATTACATTTTTTACACTATAATGTTGGTTTAGCCTTGAATTTATCATTTTCACAAGGGGTTAAAAGAGAAAAAAACACACAATATGTGTAGAGCAATTTCCCCCGAGTCCGTAAATACCCCACATGTGGACATAAAGCGCCATGTGGGCGCAGGGCAAGCCTCCAAAGGGAAGGAGCGCCATTTGGATTTTGGAGGTTGGATTTGGCTAGAATGGATGATGAACGCCATGTCGCATTTACAGAGCCCTCGTGCTGCCAAAACACTGGAAACCCCCCACAAGTGACCCCATTCTGGAAACTGCACCCCTCAAGGAATCTAACAAGGGGTGCAGTGAGGATATGGACCCCTTGATGACGGGCACATTTGTGCCATGAAAGTTAAAAAAAATGAAATTTTTTACTTTTACGTCACATTGTTCCACATTTGTGCCCGTCACCAGTGGGGTCCATATGCTCACTGTGCCCCTTGTTAGATTCCTTGAGTGGTGTAGTTTCCAGAATGGGGTCACTTGTGGGGGGTTTCCAGTGTCTTGGCAGCACGAGGGCTCTGTAAATGCGACATGGCCCTTGAAATCCTTTCCAGTGAAATTCAGCTTCCAAAAGCCAATTGGCGCTCCTTCCCTTTGGAGGCTCGTCCTGCGCCCCCTTGGCACTTTATCGCCACATGTGGGGTATTTCCGTACTCGGGAGAAACTGCGCTACACATTTTGTGTCTTTTTTTTCCTCTTATCCCTTTAAGAAAATGAAAAATTGAAGGCTAGAACAACGTTTTAGTGTAAAAAATAAATTTTTCTTTTTTCACACCATATTGTTCGGAAAATCTGTGAAGCACCTGTGGGGTCCAAATGCTCACCGCACCCCTTGTTACATTCCTTGAGGGGTGTAGTTTTCTAAATGGTGTCCCTTTAGGGGTGTTTTTTAGGTTTTGGCACCCCAGAGCCTCTGCCAACCTGAAGTGGTACAGTCAGAAATGACCAAATATAACGGAGGCTTTGAAATTCACTAGGCGCTCCTTTGTATCTGAGGCTTGTGGTTGCGTCAAATAGCGCAATAGGGCCACATATGGGGTATTTCTATAAACTGCAGAAACAGGGCAATAATTATTGGGGTGCATTTCTCTGGTAATAGGTTTATAATTATGAAAAATATTGGATTACAATAAAATCTCTGCACAGAAAATTAAAATTTTCAAATTTCTTACACACTTAGCTTTTATTTCTGTGACTCCCCTAAAGGGTTAAAACACTTTATGGATATGCTTTTGCAGAGTGTGGGGGGTGCAGTTTCTGAAATGGGGTGCTTTGTGGGGCTTTCTAACATACAGGCCCCTCAAATACACTTTTAACCTGAACAGGTCCCTAAAAATATCTTATTTTGAAATTTTACTGAAAATTTGGAAATTTGCTGCTAATGTTTTAAGCTTCCTATTGTCTAAAAAAAATTAAAGATCGTTTAATAAATGCCGCCAACATAAAGTAGACATGTTGCTAATGCTATTTAATATATAATTTATGTGGTATAACCACTTTCTGTATACGCAAAAAAGTTTCAAAGTTGGAAAAATGCAGTTTTTCACATTTTTTCACATTATTTGGGTTTTTTTCATAAAGATTTGTTATGATTATCGACTCCAATTTACCAGAAATGTAAAGTACAATATGTCACGAGAAAACAATCTCAGAATCAGCCGGATAGGTAAAAGCATCCCGAAGTTATTAATGACTAAAGTGACACTGGTCATATTCATAAAATTTGTCTCTGTCATTAAGGCCATTTCAGGCTCTGTCCTTAAGGGGTTAATAACTGATGGCCAAAGGATTGCTCAGCCATCATTTATATCTCCCGCAGAAACCTATTACTTTTGTTTGTTCCAATTTTTGTATATTTCATCCCTTTAAGGGATGTTTAAAGCGAATGTACCAGAAGTACATTCGCTTTAAGATATTCATATTTATGGAACAGCAGCGGCATGGTAAAGCCAGTGCCACGGTTCTTATTTTGAACTGAGGCCCTGTTCTTCCCGCATACGGCGTTGTTCTCAGACACTGGAGACGCAGCCAGCAGGACAATGAGAAAGCACAGACAGAAAAGTATAGGATGTTTATTATTTTCTATATTTTCTTTATTTTTTATACCAATCCCATGGGCAAAGCCCCCGTAGGCACCTGACCTAAAATGTCACTTTTAATTACTTATTTAAAATCATGAGGTAAGTATAACACACACACACACAGTATTAAAAGCACAAACTCCCGTCCCCTAGTTAGTTAGTGTCAATGCTGGTTATGATTTACTGTATATAGTATGTGAGCATCATGATTAGTTGTTAAAAAAATAAATAAATGAAGATATATATATATATATATATATATATATATATATATATATATATATACCCCAACTTCCGACTAGGAGTATTTGTGATTGGTTTATTTTCTGTATGACCTCAGCTATATAGGAAATATTTGCTAAAGCTGGACAACTCCTTTAATAAAAATTTGATCCAGAGTGTTCTGGACCACAGACTAGGCTGAATAACAATGAACTTAAGCACACACCAAAGACAATACAAGGGCGGCTTAGCATCATGCCCTATGGCCCAGTCAGGCCCTGAATTAAACTGAAATATCTCTGGAGAGACCTGAATATGGCTGTCTTCTGCCAGACCTTAAGTAGATCTGCAAAGAAGAATGGAGGCTGTAATTGCTGCCAAAGGTGCTTCAACTAAGCCCTGAGTAAAAGGTCTGAATACTTAGGTTAGTGTATTTTTTTTTTTTTTAGTAAATTAACCCCTTCAAGACAAAGCCCATAGATGCACGGATGTCCGGGTCAAATTAATGCAATATTCCTCCTCGCCTTCTAAGAGCCATAGCGCTTTTATTTTTCCACCAACAGGGCTAATTGTGGTGTATTTTTTGGGGCTATGATCACTAGTTTTTATTAATATCATATTGGTGTAACAGAAAAATTTTGATCGCTTTTATTTTTTTTCTAAATACTTTTAAAAACTTTTTTTTATTAACTAATAAACTATTGCTAGCCTATCCGGTGAATAGGATATTAAGTGTTTTATTATGGAAAACTTCTTTAAAGCGACTCTGTACCCACAATCTGTCCCCCCCAAACCACTTGTACCTTCAGATAGCTGCTTTTAATCCAAGATCTGTCCTGGGGTCCGTTCGGCAGGGGATGCAGTTATTGTCATAAAAACTACTTTTAATCCAGCAGCGCTGTGTCTAACGGCCGGGGCTTACATTTGTATGAGCATTAGGCTGGCACCACCTCTATGTCCTTCCTCCCCAACCTTCTCATTATTAGGAATGATCCAGGAACATTTACTGCTGTTTGAGCTTTGCACAGGTGTATTAACGATCCAGCCCATATGCCAGGCTGCCACAGGTGGGGAATAGGAAGCAATCTGCCTGGAGTATTCCTAATGATGAGGAGGGTGGGGAGGAAGGAGAGAGGGTGTGCCAGCCTAATGCATATACAAATGTAAGTCCCGGCCGTTAGATACAGCACTGCCGGATTAAAAGTTGTTTTTATGACAATAACTGCATCCCCTGCCGAACGGACCCCAGGACAGATCTTGGATTAAAAGCAGCTATCTGAAGATACAAGTGGTTTGGGGGGGGGGGGGGGGGGTCAGATTGTGGGTACGGAGTTGCTTTAATTCTAAGATTTGTTGGTTTAAAGTTTACAGGCTAATAAAGTAAGTAGTACAACATATGAAGCCTCCTAATTGCTAGGTCAAATATTTTAACACTTTAATGATGTGGTTTAGAACTTTAAAATAGCACTGGCCAAATGGTTTCTATGTTTTAAGGACTTGAAGACTCCTAGACAGATGTAAAGGTCTAGGAATCAAAAGATGGTTGAACATAAAATTAGACGTGTACCTTTGATAAGAGGTGCACAGTTGTTCTTTTGACTGAAATGGTTTAAACTGTTTCTCATTACATGGCTCGAAGACATAGATTGTCTTTACAAAACCTTTGAAGCTATTTTCTTTTACTGCTACAAAAATCTCTCCTGCGTAATAATAGATCAGCTAGAAAATGTGGTCTATGATAAAACTTCAAGAGTCATGGCAAGAACCTGAGAGGGTTTTGATCTAATCCCTGTGGGGTATATATATTTGTGTCAGTGTTCAGAGCAGACCTTTCAAATAATTTTAATATCTTTTTTATCATAACTTTCGAAGGAAAATTAAACAGTAGACACAATGCAATAAATTTAAACATTGGTTTAACCCCTTGCCTCCGCAGCCTGTTTTGGCCTTAATGACCAGGGACTATTTTGCAAATCTGACCTGTCTCTCTTTATGTAGTGATATATTCCTCTTTATGTTTGTGGTATACTTTGGTTGATACACTCAGTGTTTTTTTGTAAAAAACACAACATTTGCACAAAAATTTAAAAATTTTACAATCCTTTATATTCAAAATTCTCTTTTTCTGAGAAAAATAGTTATGTCAGGTGAACTTATTATTACTGCAACATCTACAACATGTCTGCTTTATGGTGATGTCATTTGGTTAACGACCTTTTACTTGTTAGGATGTTAGAGGGCTTTGAAATTTTGCAGCGATTTTTCAAATTTTCAGGAAAATGTCAAAATCTGATTTTATTAGGGACCAGTCCAGTTCTGAAGTGGATTTGTGGGGCCTGTATGTTAGTTATCCCCATAAATCCCTTCACTGTAAAAACTGCACCCCTCAAAGTATTCAAAGTAACATTTCATAAGTTTATTAACCCTTTAGGTGTTTTGCAGAAATTTAAGCAAGTTGGAGGTGAAATTTTAATTTTTTTTTTTTTTGGCAGATATTCCATTTGAATCCATTTTTTACTCTAACACAGCAAATACTAACTGAGAAATAGAACTCAGTATTTATTCCCCTTATTCCAATGTTTCTAGAAATCCCCCATATGTGGCCGCAGTGCGTCACCTGACTCAACCACAGGCTGCAGACATGACAGAGACCTGGTGAATTTTGGAGACTTTTTTTTATTTCAGGTTTATTTTAGCCATTATACCCTGTCACAGAGGCCTTGTAGTGCCAAAATATTTGTAAAAGACAAGTTGACATTTCCATCGGTACCATTTGGGCGGACTTGTAACACCCTGATCATTTTTTATTTATTTTTTTATGAGGTGGTACGAATAAAAAACACAATTTAGCAGCTGTTTTTCATAATTTTTTTTATACGCCGTTTACTATACGTTATATATGACAAGTTATTGTTATTGGTCAGGTCGGTACGATTACAGTGATATCCATGTTATATAGCTTTTGTTATAGTTTATGGCATTTATACTTTAAAAACTGTTTGTGTCTTGCATATTGTAAGAGCAGTAATATTTTTATTTTTTCACCAATGGAGTTATGTGAGGGCTTTTTTTTTGCGGCATAAGCTGACGTTTTTAGTGGTACACCTTTGGGACATTTTGATAGCTTTTATTTATTTTTTTTAGGGGGCGGGATTAACAAATAAATGTCATTTTGGTTAGTTTTTTATTTATTTTTTGAATGGCGTTAATCAGGTGGTATAATTAATGTAACAGGTTAATAGAAGGGGTCATTAAAGATGCAGCCATACCAAATATGTGTATCTTATTTAGAGGGGATCATTTATAAAAATGGATGGGGAATGTGTATATTTATTTCAATTATTTATTTATTTATTCATTCATTTATTTAATTAATTTGTTTTAATTATGTATTTGTGTGTGTGTGTGTGCGGGGGGACGGAGGAGCTGTGGATCGGGCCAGCAGGGGGATAGGAGAGCTGTGGACCGGGCCGACGAGGGATGGGGGAGCTGTGGATCGGGCCGGCAGTGGGGAGGAGGGAGCTGGATCAGGGCCGGCGGGTGACCGGGGGAGCTGGATCGTGGCCGGCGGGGGGGGGGGGGGGGCTGGACTGGGGTGGGTGACCGGGGGAGCTGGATCAGGCCGGCGGGGGTGGGGGGTGGGGGAGGATTGCAACAGTGGCGGCAGGAGGAGGCAATGTCCATAGCCTCCTCCTGCCGCCCGATCGGTAGGAGACATCAGATCTCTCCATAGACGCTGTGGTCACAACGACCGCAGCGTTTATGGGCTTAACTGTCCGGGGGGGAGCATGGCTCCCCTCCGGGCAGTGGCAGCAGGAGGAGGCTGTGTGACACAGCCTCCTCCTGCTGCCCGATCTCAGATAAGGACAGTGGGCGGAGGCAGAGAAGGCATGACGTCCAGGGACGTCATGATGCGTTCTGGCACTGCTTTTCATGACGTCCCTGGACGTCATATTGGGGGTAAGGGGTTAAAGTATGACATTTTAACTTCTTGACTTCCATATTCGGCTAATTCGCTTAAAGTCCTCCAAGAAAAATGACTGATCCAGCACTGAAGTAAAAGTTCCAATTTATTCCAAATTCCACTAGGCACTGATGTGTTTCAATCGCATACACGTTCTTGTTCACAGACAGCAGACTCTGTGAATAAAAACACACATGCTTAAAACATGTTTTTGTTTTTCTTGAAGTCACAGCTTGGTGAAGGCAGAGGCCCCAGAGAACTTACTCCATACTATTATGGCACACTGATCACAGGGTCACTATGCTCAGTCATACACAGTCAGGATCCTCCTAGAACTACCAGTTTTACAAGTGATACCAACTTCAGCAATTTAACTGCTTAGATCAATTTTGTGCCCATGAGCTGTACAAATCCTATCATACCTGGTCTCTTAAGCTTTGACACCAGTGATTCAGATGCCACAGTCAATAGTTATCACATCTAAGTTATTTCATCGAGGATTGAGGAACCCTATGCCACAACCCTTTGGCAGCATGCTGGCCAATGACATCAGGGGTCTCTGACATCTAGGACATACCTCCCAACTGTCCTGGATTCAGCGGGACGGTCCCGATTTTGGGGTCACGTCCCGCTGTCCCGGTACAGCCCCCGTGTGTCCCGCCGCCCCCCCCCCCCCCCCCGCACACTGGCAGAGCAGGAAACATCAGCTTCCTGCTCTGCTAAAACTCTTGTGGCCGAAGGCGTCATTCTGCCTCCGGCCACAAGAGGCCGCTCTCTCTCCCATAGCTCCCAGGGCCGGATTATCACAGGTTTATGGTGCGCCCCCTATACACCATCAGTACCTGGCAGAGAGAGCTGGGGCCGGAGGAGGAGGCTGCCGGGGTCCAGAGCACATGACCTGCATCAGCCTGGAGGGAGGGAGAGCAGAGCAGTGGTGAGTGCTCCGGGGAAGGGGGTCTGTGCTTATCTCCACCAGCTCTCTGTGCCCCTGTGCTTATCTCCACCAGCTCTGTGCCCCTGTGCTTATCTCCACCAGCCCTCTGTGCCCCTGTGCTTATCTCCACCAGCTCTCAGTGCCCCTGTGCTTATCTCCACCAGCTCTCTGTGCCCCTGTGCTTATCTCCACCAGCTCTCAGTGCCCCCTGTGCTTATCTCCACCAGCTCTCTGTGCCCCGGTGCTTATCTCCACCAGCTCTCTGTGCCCCTGTGCTTATCTCCACCAGCTCTCTGTGCCCCTGTGCTTATCTCCACCAGCTCTCAGTGCCCCTGTGCTTATCTCCACCAGCTCTCAGTGCCCCCTGTGCTTATCTCCACCAGCTCTCAGTGCCCCCTGTGCTTATCTCCACCAGCTCTCTGTGCCCCTGTGCTTATCTCCACCAGCTCTGTGCCCCTGTGCTTATCTCCACCAGCTCTCTGTGCCCCTGTGCTTATCTCCACCAGCTCTCAGTGCCCCTGTGCTTATCTCCACCAGCTCTCAGTGCCCCCTGTGCTTATCTCCACCAGCTCTCTGTGCCCCTGTGCTTATCTCCACCAGCTCTGTGCCCCTGTGCTTATCTCCACCAGCTCTGTGCCCCTGTGATTATCTCCACCAGCTCTTAGTGCCCCCTGTGCTTATCTCCACCAGCTCTGTGCCCCTGTGCTTATCTCCACCAGCTCTGTGCCCCTGTGCTTATCTCCACCAGCTCTCAGTGCCCCTGTGCTTATCTCCACTAGCTCTCAGTGCCCCTGTGCTTATCTCCACCAGCTCTCAGTGCCCCCTGTGCTTATCTCCACCAGCTCTCAGTGCCCCCTGTGCTTATCTCCACCAGCTCTCAGTGCCCCCTGTGCTTATCTCCACCAGCTCTGTGCCCCTGTGCTTATCTCCACCAGCTCTCTGTGCCCCTGTGCTTATCTCCACCAGCTCTGTGCCCCTGTGCTTATCTCCACCAGCTCTCTGTGCCCCCTGTGCTTATCTCCACCAGCTCTCTGTGCCCCTGTGCTTATCTCCACCAGCTCTCAGTGCCTCTGTGCTTATCTCCACCAGCTCTCAGTGCCCCCTGTGCTTATCTCCACCAGCTCTGTGCCCCTGTGCTTATCTCCACCAGCTGTCAGTGCCCCCTGTGCTTATCTCCACCAGCTCTCTGTGCCCCTGTGCTTATCTCCACCAGCTCTCAGTGCTCCTGTGCTTATCTCCACCAGCTCTCAGTGCCCCCTGTGCTTATCTCCACCAGCTCTGTGCCCCTGTGCTTATCTCCACCAGCTCTCTGTGCCCCTGTGCTTATCTCCACCAGCTCTCAGTGCCCCTGTGCTTATCTCCACCAGCTCTGTGCCCCTGTGCTTATCTCCACCAGCTCTGTGCCCCTGTGCTTATCTCCACCAGCTCTCAGTGCCCCTGTGCTTATCTCCACCAGCTCTCAGTGCCCCTGTGCTTATCTCCACCAGCTCTGTGCCCCCTGTGCTTATCTCCACCAGCTCTCAGTGCCCCCTGTGCTTATCTCCACCAGCTCTGTGCCCCTGTGCTTATCTCCACCAGCTCTCTGTGCCCCTGTGCTTATCTCCACCAGCTCTGTGCCCCTGTGCTTATCTCCACCAGCTCTCTGTGCCCCTGTGCTTATCTCCACCAGCTCTCTGTGCCCCTGTGCTTATCTCCACCAGCTCTGTGCCCCTGTGCTTATCTCCACCAGCTCTGTGCCCCTGTGCTTATCTCCACCAGCTCTCTGTGCCCCTGTGCTTATCTCCACCAGCTCTGTGCCCCTGTGCTTATCTCCACCAGCTCTGTTCCCCTGTGCTTATCTCCACCAGCTCTCAGTGCCCCCTGTGCTTATCTCCACTAGCTCTCTGTGCCCCTGTGCTTATCTCCACCAGCTCTGTGCCCCTGTGCTTATCTCCACCAGCTCTCAGTGCCCCTGTGCTTATCTCCACCAGCTCTCAGTGCCCCCTGTGCTTATCTCCACCAGCTCTGTGCCCCTGTGCTTATCTCCACCAGCTCTCTGTGCCCCTGTGCTTATCTCCACCAGCTCTGTTCCCCTTGTGCTTATCTCCACCAGCTCTCTGTGCCCCTGTGCTTATCTCCACCAGCTCTCTGTGCCCCTGTGCTTATCTCCACCAGCTCTCTGTGCCCCTGTGCTTATCTCCACCAGCTCTGTGCCCCTGTGCTTATCTCCACCAGCTCTGTGCCCCTGTGCTTATCTCCACCAGCTCTGTGCCCCTGTGCTTATCTCCACCAGCTCTCAGAGCCCCTGTGCTTATCTTCACCAGCTCTCTGTGCCCCTGTGCTTATCTCCACCAGCTCTGTGCCCCTGTGTTTATCTCCACCAGCTCTGTGCCCCTGTGCTTATCTCCACCAGCTCTCAGTGCCCCCTGTGCTTATCTCCACCAGCTCTGTGCCCCTGTGCTTATCTCCACCAGCTCTGTGCCCCTGTGCTTATCTCCACCAGCTCTCAGTGCCCCTGTGCTTATCCTGGTGTATCTACTATATGAGGGCACAGAGGTGGTGTTTCTACTATATGAGGGCACAGAGGTGGTGTATCTACTATATGAGGGCACAGAGGTGGCTTCTCTACTATATGAGGGCACAGAGGGGGTGTATCTACTATATGAGGGCACAGAGGGGGTGTATCTACTATATGAGGGCACAGAGGGGTGTATCTACTATATGAGGGCACAGAGGGGGTGTATATACTATATGAGGGCACAGAGGGGGTGTATATACTATATGAGGGCACAGAGGGGGTGTATCTACTATATGAGGGCACAGAGGGGGTGTATCTACTATATGAGGGCACAGAGGTGGCGTATCTACTATATGAGGGCACAGAGGTGGCGTATCTACTATATGAGGGCAAAGAGGTGTCGTATCTACTATATGTGGGCACAGAGGTGGCGTATCTACTATATGAGGGCACAGAGGTGGCGTATCTACTATATGAGGGCACAGAGGTGGCGTATCTACTATATGGGGGCACTGAGGTGGCGTATCTACTATATGGGGGCACTGAGGTGGCGTATCTACTATATGGGGGCACTGAGGTGGTGTATCTACTATATGAGGGCACAGAGGGGCCTAAGTACTATTTGAGGGTCCACAGTAGGCCTAAACACTACATGGTAGCATACAATGAGCACTGTTACAGTACGGAGCAATATAGATGGGGACTTTGTATAGATGGTGAGGATGGTGCAAAAGCAAAAAGCCTAAAATATTTGTCTGGCAGATTCTTCAGGGACGAGGCATTGCCAGGAGTGGTTTTCATGATGCACTGTACCAGATGGAGAAGAAGAGAAAAAGTGAGCAATTCCGATCAGAGAAGACGCCCCCTGTGAGTCACTGACTGTAGCTGTACTGTAATCATGTATATGGTGTAAGGAGCCTGTGCAGCATTTGTATCTACCTCCATATGGGTAAGTGTAGTGGAGATACTGGTCTTTATATAGTGGATGTTATGTAGTAATGGTATGGGGAGTATAAGTCATGATGTGGTGATATTTGTTTTTTATATAATGGTAATAGGTGACGTGGATATGAGGGTGTTGCTATGGGGTCGTGGTTATGGGGAGGGCGTGGCTATAGGGGCGCGGTGCATTGCCGTGACTGTCCCTCTTTCCTCTCAGCAAAAGTTGGGAGGTATGATCTAGGAGTCACCAATAGAAACCCTGCACACACACACACATACACACACACACACACACACACACACACACAGACTTAACTTAGCAGTGATCTTCTCTTCATTTTCAATCTCAATAAAGGTGCAATAAAATTTATGAATTAAAAAAAAACACACATCAGTGATATTATATCTTGAAGGTATAGCATTTATATGGAATCTGTCAGCCCCACGGGTCCTACCTAAGGTGCTAAAAGTGTGCTGTAGTTGGCAATCCCCTTGTGAGCATGGTACCCTTTGGTAATTTGTCCATGCAGCGGATTATACACAATCTCTGGTCTCCTACTGTAATGAAGAATCAAATGGGAGTTGTTTGTGCTACACTCTTGCACACCTCTCAGATTTTTAAAGCCAATGCCAGTAATGGATTTAAAAAGAGGATAAATCTCAGTCTTTCCTTTATGACCTGTTCTTTGTTTATAGTCTGCTCCTGGCTTTGGTTTAAAAAAATCTGTCAGATAAATCGCTCTGTGTAAAGGCATCTTTTCTCACCTGTCTAGAGACCTGCCAGCAGTTTATTCTTTGGTTAAAATTTCACGATGGAAATCAAATATCTGTCTTTATTTACGTATCCCCCCCCCCCCTCTTTATTGTATCATTTGTAAGGCTATGTTCCTGCACAGTATTTTTGGTCAGTATTTTTGGTGATTATTTTGCAACCAAAACCAGAAGTGGATTGAAAACATTGAAAGGCTATGTTCACACACTGTTGAAATGTCTGTCATTTAATGGCAAATAATGGCCATTAGTTTAAAACAACAGCCGTTGTTTTAAAATAACAGCAATTATTTGCCATTTGGGTTCTGAAATTCAAGTATATCTGAGTGTTTCTTTCAGACATTGACTGCCTACAGAAGACTAATCTGAAATCAGAGACACTGACTGACAGCTGAGCGAGCAGGAGGCCGGGCAGCATTGGTTATTAATCAAGGAGAGAGAGGAAAGAGTAGTAAGGCAGGCCAGAGTGTGTCACAAACAACTCCTGTTTGACTCTTCATTACAGTAGGAGACCTGAGATCCACTGCACAGACAAATTGCCAAAAGGTACCATGCTCACAAGGGGCTGCAAACTACAGCACACTGTCAACACCATAGATAAGACCCAGGTGCTAACAGATTCCCTTCAAGTAGAAGCATTCAATGGTGATCTCATTATCTCAAATAATTTATTGAAACAGAAGTTAAAAGCAGTGGTGCTGTCAGTAAAAAGACAAGCTGTCAGTCTCAACAACTTGTCATATGCCCTTGTACAGCAATTACAGCTTGACAACAAATTATCTTGCTCTTCACAGGTCTACTTGTCTGCTGAGGCATGGCATCCCACTCTTCTTGAAAGGCAGCCCTAAGGTCATTGAGGTTCTGGGGTACATAGCAACATACTTTTAGATAGAGGCTGATTCCATAGGTTTTCCATTGGATTGGAGTCTGAAGAGAGCGCAGGTCACTCCATTTGAGGTACTCCTGTCTCCAGCAGCTGTTCCCAATTAGTGCTACTGTGATGAGATTTGTGGTCCATAAAGATTAAATTAGACCCATGTTATTCATGAGACACCCTGACTGGATTGATATTGTTATTCAAATAGTATGGACTTGTCACTATACCAGTGAAAAAGTATAGAATAGTTCTGTATTGACTAGACACACCTGAACACCACCACCAAGCACCACCTAAAAACTCCTTTTTAGAGAACAACAAGTTGTGCAAAAAATACTGAAACATTGAACAGTTGGACATGTGCATTCAAAAGTGTTGAGAATGTCACATTGGGTTCACCTGTAAAGGCTAGAGGGCCTGTTAGATTCATCATAAAATTTTACCCACAAACCAGATATCCCTATTTTTTGAGTAGTATATGTTTATTTTAACAAAGAAAAACATAAGGGGAGTTGGCATTTTTTTTTTCAAATCAGATGCATTTTGTCTAAGGCTTTCCAAATTTTTACAACAAAACACAAAAGCATAGAAAGTAAAACCCTGAGGATAACATATGTGTATGAAATTTAAATAGCAAGAAAATTACCTTCAATCTTCCAAAAAAAAATAATCAAAGAAGATATACAAAGGAAGCAACAAGAAAAAGACTTACAATAAATAAATAAATAAAAAGCAATGAACAGCTAAGATACAACTAATATGAGAGACAAGGAAATCGGGGCAATGATATAATGTGGATGACTCTCGCCAACAGGACAAGAAAACCTAAATATTTATGAGAAAGGACAGCTGCCCAAAAAAGTACATGACCAGAGCATACACAGATTATTAGCAAGAAAAGCAGAACAAAGAGAACAGAAGTCATCTGATAATGTAAAGTAAAAGTCCAGCTCCCAAATGACTGATGTAAAATCTCTCCTTTACTACAGTCAGAACGTGGGTGCAGAAGATTAAAAAAAAAAAAACACAACAGGTTGACGCATTTTGGAAAAAGCCTTGTTCACAACCGTGTTCTAATAAAAGAAAATATTTTTTTTTATCATTCGTTTGGGAGCTGGACAATTCCTTTGCATTATCAAGCTTTAGTTCAAGCTTTAAAATGTTTTTTATGCAAAGACTATGGTCACACATAATATTTCCATCAGTCTTTTTTTTATCTAAAATTAGGAATAGAACTGTGAAAAATTAATATGGAAAGATTTGCCCAGTTATTGTGCTTAGTAGTATGTTTAAGTAGTGAATAAAGCATAGACCAACTACTTCCAAAGGAGAGAACCCATATGGATTAAAAAATTCTACTAGATAAGAATTATGCCAAATGGGAATAAAGGGGGTGCAGTCGTTTATCCCAAGAACTTACCTAACTATTGTCCACACCTGTAATATACAATTAAACATAGGTAGTTGCAACAGTGCGGCATTCTGCCTCTAAGTCTAATGAGCGAATACGGTTCGATCGAATAGATATTCGATCGAATAGTGAGATATTCGAATATAAGATATTCGTACGATAAAAGTTTCACCCTCCAAATGGTCAAATAGATGTTTTTCAGTAATCGAATACTTGTTCCCTTAGACTTTAATGAAATCAAATATTCGATCGAATATTAGAATCTTCGTGGGATATTCCTACGAATATCGAATATTCTAATATCTCACTATTCGCTCATCACTACTGGGGGGATATCTGGCTAGTTCTGTGTTTTGAGACTCGTAACTGTGACTCCACAGACTTTTTTGTATATTGATGTTTCCTAAGGGGCAATGTACTAAACAAGGATTTAGTGCTTTAACTAGCAGCTGAGATTGTTTTCTTTGGCTGGTCTCCCTGAGATCAGTGATCTGTTTGTTGTATTTGGCTAATAGACATTGCTCTCACCTAGCCAGAATCCTACTCCACACTGATTAGAAGAAAACCCCCTAAACTGCTGCCAGGAGGATTTGGTATTTTCAGACCCATATTTGAGTTTGATATTGGCTGCAGGGGCCACTTAATATGGTGATTTTAGTCATCTCTGTACAGGAGCCATCTCTTTGGTAGGTCCTTCCCTGAAGAGATATATGGTTAGTCTTGTGTTTTGAGACTTTGTGTTTTGTATATTTATGTACTCTGTGCCAAAATTATAAGAGGTAACATACTAACAGGATAGTGCAGGACGTTAGCCCCTAACCTCTGAAATGTTAAAGCTGAGAAGCTAAAAAATACAGACAAGGATTACGCATTGCCAATCCACCCCTCAGCCTTCCCTGGATGGATATTTGGCTAGTCCTGTGTTTTAAGATTCATAACTTAGGCCCACTGACTTTTTCCCCTGTTATTTGTTTGGCTAGCTATTTAGGGACCTATTATTTATATAATGTAGCTGTGACTTTTATATGATATAATACATACATCTAAGGCTGGGTTTACATATATAAGTTGGCATCAGTTGCGTTTTTTGCCTAAAGACTGACCACAACTGATGCCAAAAATGCATCAGTTGTGATCAGTTTTTCTATCCGTCTTTTCATTAAAAACCATCAGTTGCCATCAGTTTCCATCAGTTGTCATCAGTTGTCACAAGTTGCGCTCATCAGTTGAAATTTTTTTCCCCAGTATGTTTTCCTGTCATTTTCAATGGGATTTGCGGGGGAGCGCACGGGGGCTATATACTAAATTGGGGGAGCTCACAGGGGGGCTATATACTACAAGGGGAGAGCGCACAGGGGGGCTATATGGGAGGGGGAGAGCGCACAGGGGGGCTATATGGGAGGGGGAGAGCGCACAGGGGGGCTATATACTATTGGGGGAGAGCGCACAGCAATGCTGTATACTAATTGGGGGAGAGCACACAGGGAAGCTAAATATTACTGGGGGGGCAACAGGGGGGCTATATACTACTGGAGGAGAAACAGGGGGGGTGATATACTACTGGGGGACCAAGGGGGGACTATAGGGGAGGGGGAGAGCACACAGGGGGAGATATATGTTTATGTTGTACTACTATTTGACTGAACGCCGGATGCCAGAGCCGAACGGCATGCGTCCTGCCCGGCGAGGCATCCGGCGCTCTATTCGATTGTATTGGTGCGGCGCCGCATCACCGGAGCGGCGGTCCGCCAGGACGCTGCAAGATGCGTCCTAACGCACCGACGGTCCGGCTATGCGGCGGCCACTATTTCCCGCCGCACATTTTGAACGATCCCATTGAAAACAATGGGATCAGTTCAAAGATGCGTTTCCCTCCGGCGCTTTTCTCCTGCGCCGGAGGGAAACGCCGCCGCACCGCCGGACATATGTAAACCCGGCCTAAATATACTTGATAAAATTTATTAAAAACTATTGAAATAAAACAAAAACTATGGAGACATTTTATGATATTAAATACAGTCCCATTTGAATCTTTAAAAAGGCACAACAACATTAAAGGGGTAGTGCGGCGCTAAAAAATTATAGACAGAATAACACACATTACAAAGTTATACAACTTTGTAATGTATGTTATGTCTGTGAATAGCCCCCTTCCCCGTGTCCCACCACCCCCACCCGTGTACCCGGAAGTGTTGGTGCATTATACATTACCTGATCCGTGTCGAGGGCCATCCGCCATTTTGTGCCAAACGTCATCTTCGGACGGACGGACGGGTCGCTGCTGCCCATCCCCCCTCCGCCGTGTCACAACTGTGCTCAGCCACGATTGGCTAAGCACAGTTATGCTCAGCCAATCGAAGCTGAGCATTGGATGACACTGCAGAGGGCGGCCGGCATTTGGAACAGACGGAGCTGTTCGCCGGCCGGCCGAAGAATACGTCACTGAAGATCGGAGACGGGTGTCGGCACGTGACAGGTAAGTATAGCGCACCACACTTCTGGGTGAGGTTGGTGGGACACGGGGAAGGGGGCCATTCACAGACATAACATACATTACAAAGTTGTATAACTTTGTAATGTGTGTTATTCTGTGAATATTTTTTTACTGCCGCACTACCCCTTTAAGGACATAACTTGGGGAGCCTAGTATTAAGGATCCAACTTTCTGTCTGTTCCTGTCTTCCATCCAGGTCCTGGGACCCCTTACAATTACACACTACACCTGTTAGGGCCCCTGGGAAGACAGACACAGGAAAAGTGGGCCCTATAGCTAAGACCCCCCACACTGTCCCTACCTACTTGCAGAGCAGGCTTTAAACGACCGTCCGCAACTGGGCAGCATTCCCTACGCTGCAGTAAGTGCAAATACAGACAAGACACAGTACAGACAAACAAAGTAAACAGTGGAGCCAAAGCCAGAGATACATCAAGGTAACAGTGAAGCCAAAGCCAGAGATACAAGGTATTGGTGAAGCCAAAGCCAGAGAATGTAGCAAGACAAACTGGAAACAGCACAAGGAACACTGAGGACAAGCAAGGCACACTGAGGACTAGAGGAGAACAATGAACCAAAAGACAAAGAAGGTAATAAATAAGCAAGGGATCAGGAAACCAGGAATACAGACAATCTGAGGAAAGGCTGGATCTAGCAGACAGACAAGCTGAACAACACTATCAAGAGCACAGACTGAAGGGAGGGAGAAGCTTATAAGGGAGCAGAAGTCCCGGACTCCAAGCAGATAGGCTGAGCAGGAGAAACACACAAGAGAAACACCGAAAGTCAGAGGTGAGGAGACCTGTCAATCACAACACAGCAGACACAATCAGTAAACAGACCACAGCAAGGAAGGTGCAGGGAGAACTAAGAAAACATGGACCGGATCACAGATGACATAAGCAGAGAACACAGTAAAACCAGGAATGGATCAACACCACTATATCTCAGAATGTGGGAAAGAGAGATAAACAGGACTTTCACGCCAGCTAATGCAAAAAGCCTCCTTCAACAACTGCGCAAGATCTCCAGATGTGTCAGAATCCAGTAGAATAGTTATAGGATTTTATCTTGGTATAAAACACCAGATCAAACATCAATTCTGACATATGCTAGAGATACAAGAGGGAACACAGAACACTTGGTGGACCTGTTAACAGCTTCATTTACGGTGCTTCATATTTTTCAGTTAAGTAATACTGTACTTAAATCTTCTCCACAATCTGCATTGCTTGCCCTTCTTCCTCAAAGTAAAACTTCTTGTCACACCAGCTTGTTCCCCTTTCTACTCTCAGCTCTAATCCTCACAATTATCTAGAGACATACCTTCGCTTGAAACATGGAAATTAAAAGTTTATCATACCTACCACCTAGAAGTGATTTAAAATTAGGAACTATGCTCTAGGGAAAAGGTTCTGCGCACCTGGACCCTCTGGGCCCATACCAGAGGTTTCTCTGGAGGAAACGGTTATTTCTTGGACTTGGATAAGATAATCTTTATCTCTACAAAACCTATGGTTCCTACAAATTGACTTTATTAGTTATCTCTAAGATTTGATTGCTTGAAATTCTGACCTCTTTGCCAGTCCTTCTTAAGGCCTATTACACAAAGTGATTATGGGCCTTTTTTGCCAATTATTGTGATGTGATGTCATAGTAATGTTAAAACATGTTGAAAGGCCAATGATGCAGATAGCAACGATCTGCTGCTGTTGCTCTGTGTAATAGGAGCGGCGGCAGCGGACCGCCGCTATCTTCTATGGACTGCCCGGGTGATCTAATGATCACCAAGGCAGCCACCCCCCTGTACCCCCCCCCCCCCCCCCGTTTAGGAGTATTACTAGGAGGGGTTGTAGAAGAAGTTCCAAGAGGTGTTGTAAGGGTAATACCACGGGGTTCTCAGAAGCAGAAATGTCCGAGCCCCAGCAGTATCATCATAGAAGGGCTATAGGATGGAAAGTTACCTACTTTGCAATATTATTTCTAAGCATAGTGTACAAAGATAATATATAATAATATATATAAAAGTTTTGGTTTAGTATTTAAAAGTTTAGAAACTTGAAAGTGATATTTTATGGTCAAATATTGCAGAACTTTCATTCAAATATATATATATATATATTTTTTTTTTTTTTCCAAAAAGCACATTTAAATTAGATTATTTTGGGCTTAAAAAGTTATCTGTTTTATATCTAGTAGATGCTATGATAGTGACCTTAGGCACTTTTGTAGTTGAAGTAGATTATTAAATATTTTAGAACTCATATGGAGAGTTTTATATTATCATCAGTATTCAGTGCCATCAAGCAAAGCAATGATGTTTTGTCACTAATAACAGCTTATCTCAAGCAGTGCTGACTCATTACAAAAGAGACTGCTTTTCCAACAAGTGCTGTAATGATGCTATAAAAATACACAAGATAAATCATTCTTGGTTATTGAACAGTAGACAGTCAGCAACACACATCGCCCATGAATTTTCATGAAAAAAAAGAGTCTGACACATATTTAAAGAGATTAGTGTTTTGTGACTTTTAAGGAAAATCTTTTCTTGTAGCAAATTGAACATGACTAGTGCTTTATCCTGGACCGATGAGAACAGCTGAAAGAGTAAAATGTACAGTAATAGAAATATGTATCCCTATATTATTTCTTTACATTATAGCTATGAATATTTCCGTACAGTACATGTACATCTATCCTGTTTTACTGCTAATAAAGAGCATATAAATCCTTGCATGACCAAAGGTTATTGATGCAAAAATGTCCAGATCAATATGAAGCAGTGTTCCTCCTTAACTCTTAAGAACCATAATGTTTTTGTTTTTTCACCTAGATGGCTGGTTGGGGGTGTAAAATAAATGTTTGATTGCTTTTTATAATTATTTTTGTTCTGATATATAATTTAAAAGGAAAATCAGCAATCCTGGTATTTTTTCCCATCTTTTTATTTACACAGAGAGTAATATTTTTATTAGAGAGGAGCGAGTAGTGAAATATTTAAATTTCGAGAATTCGAATCGAATAGGAACCGATATTCGACTATTCCGAATGAGTATTCGATCCTATTATAGTCTATGGGGAAAAAATCTGCGGCACTTGGAAATCAAAATTCGACCACTTGGAGGTCACCAGTCCCCCATGAAACCTCCCTAAATGATGCAAACACCTCCGGAATGACACTGGAACATTAGGAAGAGCATGCCTGGATGCAGCCAACACCCCAACATTGCAGTATAATGCGACTCTCTGCAGTTGCAAAGGAAAAATATTTGCTAACGCTTTACGAACATTTATAGCAATGTTCACACATTTCGTTCGTATTTCTTGTGCAGTGTTACATACATGATTCCAATGTGCGTGTTATTCGCGCGTATCATGCGCAATGCTGTTCGAACGTTACTGGAACAGTATGTATGACGTGCCTTTTTCTGGGCTACTGGAACAACATGTATCACTTGCCTTTTACTGGGCTACTGAAACAGTATATATCAAGTGCCCTTAGTGGGCTACTGGAACAATATGTATAACGTGCCCTTAGTAACCAAACACACAGTCGGGCATGCACTACTAAGATAACAGAATATCAGGGTGCTTCCTAACACATACCAAAGAGGGATACAAAACACAAAAGAAGCAGGGGTATGTTAGAAAAAGGAGCACTCCAAAATTGCAAATGGTACAAAAATATATTTTATTAAGTATTACCAAAAAATACATGTAACAACACAAAAACTGGCAAAAGAAAGAAATCACTACATATTAAAAACAATTAAAATCCCCCAAAAAAGGGAGAAACATGGTGGGACCCACACAATACAGGGGACCCCCGGGTCAGCACACAGTCCTAAGCTCAAAACAGCTCAAAACACCCTGAATACTTATAGATGGTAAATACACAACATGATAATAAAAGTGTCATGACCAAAAACAAAGAATTCATATATAAGTGTGTAAAAATATCATGTGAATGGTGACTAAAAAGAACTGGTGAACAATGCATAAATGTCGAAGTAAATAAATAGCCATCAAAAAAGCATATCACCAAGAGGAGAGGAAGAGGAGCGACCTGTGGCGACCCCTGATGCCCCTACGCGTTGCATTCCACCGGAACTTCCTTAGGGAGAGCAACTGGGCTACTGGAACAATATGTATACCGTGCCCTTAGTGGTGTTAAACAGAGACACTATGGGTGGCATTTATTAAGTCCGGCGTTTTTTACGCCGGACTTATAAATGCCCCCGCAGCTCCGGCGCCACGGAGATTTATGTAGAGGCGGACTGCCTCTACATAAATCCCATGCGCGCCAGTGCGCACCGCCGAAAACCTACGCCAGCTGAGGACTGGAGTAGGTTTTCGGCGTACATTTGGGCGGAACGGATGGTAAATCGCGCGGACTCTGAGTCCGCGCCCTCCGTTCCACCCACTACACGCCCCCTTTCTGCCCCCCTGGCGTACTCGGCGGAAAGTGCCGATTTGCGAATATTTTATTCGCAAATCGGCCATTTGCGAATAAAAAAATACGCAAATTGGCACTTTCCGACGAAAATCATCCGTTCGCCGGATGATACATGTGGCCCTATAAGTCACTTGTACACACAGGGGGAGATTTATCAAAGGGTGTAAAATTTAGACTGGTGCAAACTACCTACAGAAACCAGTCACAGCTCAGCTTTAGGCAGTGCTGGAAGGAAAGCTGAGCTTTGATTGGTTGTTGTGGGCAGTTTGCACCAGTCTAAATTTTACACCCTTTGATAAATCTCCCCCACAGGGTACTGGAATAAATGCACCTGCTGATGCTGATGCTGCTGCTATCTATGTTTAAGCACTGAGAAGTACTTTTGATTCAGAGATTACTTTTTCGCTGGATCTTAGCCCTGAAAAGTACTTGTGGGTTCTGTAGTAAGCTTGCCTAACCAAAATGCTACTAAAATCTCTCTCCCTGCTGCAAGATCTCTCCCTGGCTAGGTTGAAAGCTCATCTGCGGTCGAGAGGCGGGAGCCAAGTATTTAAGATTTGAGGTCATGTGGTTCAGCTATCTAATGAGGGTAGATGCTGTTTTCGCGATGCGAGCGTACTTATTGGAGTTTAAAAAGCGCCAACTGCGATGGGTGGGCTTTCAAAAGTTTCCTGCGTATTCGACTCACTACTCGATTGAATTCATATCTTTCGAATACCGCAATATTCGATTGAATACCTACTCAATCGAAACGTATTCGCTCATCTCTAATTTTTATATTTTAATAGATCGGACAATTCCACACATTATATTAAATGTGTTTTTTTTATTTACTTTATTTTATTTTTATAATGGGAAAGAGGGTAATTTACACTTTTATTGAGGAAGGGACTTATAAATGCAATCATTAGACTGCATATACTGATCAATGCTTTGTTATTGCAAAGCATTGATCAGCATTGTTGGTGCTCTACACAAAGAGTCTGAGTGCAGACTCTATGAGAAGATCACTGAGATGACAGGACGGAGGTAAGTATTTCTCCTTCTGTCAGGGAAAATTATTGAGACCCCCACAGCCACATCACTATAGATTGTAGCATTTAGGGGGACAATAACAGGCACCTGTGTCATGATAGCTATCCGTCATTATCTCTGGCCCCTAGGATTCTAATGTGTGCAGGAACATTTATATGCATTCCTACTGCACAGGACATTAGCAGTAGAAACCTTTTATAAATATATTGCTGATGTGAAGGGGTTAAAGCTTTCTGTACATGTCTATATTAGGAAATATTTGTATACTCCATACAGTAGCAAACCTGGAGCATTTTCTTTTCCTTTCAACTTTGTGTTTTGTTATTTCTCTGTTATACAGAAATATAATATTAAATTGCCACTGTATGTTACATGTCTGTCATCAATGGGTCATGTCCCTGCATACAAGAGAAGATAGGAATAAAACAAAAAGAGTTCAAAGAAAAGATTATCCTGTAATATTTTTTAATGGAGACCAAAAGTACAGTGAAACCTCTTCAAAAGACTCATCCTTTGAGAAGACCACTCAAAGGGGACCATGTCAAAGTCTAATAAATACATTAATTTCACTGATAGACGGATGTCATTTGGCGCCAAAATGACAGTTGTCCAAAAAGAAGTCCATCATTTTTAATTAGTGGTAATATAGCCTGAAAGTGTAAAATAGTCAATATATGGGTATAAAAATAAACCACTAGAATCAAGCTTTGGCTTGCTTTAGCCTAACTTGTGAGTTATATATGTTTTTTATGTTTATGTGTCACAACTAGAGTCGTGGATCCGCTGTACCACCAATAGCAATGGAGTAAGCTGCACCAGGGAGCAAAGTCTAAAGGGCTGCTGGTCTTCATCAGTGCCCACTGCAAAGCGGGATGGACTTGCTGTGGCAGACAACCCCCAGGTTGCTTCCCCTGCCTTAGCTTGCTAGTGCCAGCGGTGAGGTGAAGCTGTTTATAGGGAAACGCTGGCCCTATAAGTTTAAGGACAGCAAGGGCACGCGTGCTCAAAGGGGAGCCAGCAGACAGGAGGAGAAGCTTTGGAGAACAAGCAGCCGGCGGTAAGCACGGTAAGCAGCATTCCTCTGCTCACCTTATCTGCAGTTCTCCTAAACTCTGTGGGCGTGTACAGGAAATGATGTCATCTGCCCTTACAGCATGCCTAGTAATGGAAGTAGTACTATATGGTGTTGTACAGAGGGCCACATTTTATACAGACTACATAGCACTTTGTCTAACATCATATAGTATTTTGCTTAGTTAACCCCTGCCTGACCGCAGCCAGGCTTCCCAGCTGCAGCCAGTCACCTGCTTCTAAATTATAATCTATCTAGACTATAATTTAGAACCGAGTAACTGACTGCAGCTGGCAAATCCTGCTTCAGTCGCCCAAGCTGCCGGCACCCTGCTACCTTCAAGTAGAAGTTCTTAGAAAACTATCTTAGGAACTAGATGTTGCACAAGCAGAAATCTGGTAAGGTTACTCAATATTTTACAACATTGCCCAGGAAGAAATGCCAAAAGTGCTGAACAAGCAGTTGGCGGCAGTGCTGGAGCTGTGGGAGAGCAGAACTGAGTCAAGAAGGCTGCCTACAGTGTCCCCAGCATGAGGTACTAGGGGACACCACAGCAGCTGAGGAAGCGCTGGCGGGTGCCAGATAATCGGGGGGAGGGGGGTGTGATGGCAGTTTGTAGGAGGAGGGGCAAGGCCAAAAAGGCTGCCTGCAGTGGCCCCAGCTGAATGAAGAGGCACCTGGGGCAGCCAGAGGAAAAGTAGCACCGGAGGGTGCAGGAATAAAGGAGGGGTTGAGGGTCGGGAAGCGGCAGTCTAGGGGAGGAGAGGCAGCGTCACTAATAGGAGAAAAGAGCGCCAGCAAGTGCCAGACCCAGCAGGAGGTGGACAGATCATGGTAGGCAGAGGCTGTGCAGGATGGCAGAGGGGAATTTCAGATCATCTGGTGGCAGCTGTGATGTCTTGCGCTGTGCTCACATCTGTGAGCAGACAGGGCTGGAACTTTTTGTTTTACATCTCTTTCAAAACAGAAAAGAAAAAGAAGAAACGAGGAGAAAGTATGGATTTCAGTTTTGACAGGAATGGACACACCTAGTGGACATATGTTTAGCATTGGTTTAAACATAGAAAATGTAAAAAAAAAAATAATAATAAAAAGAGTATATTACAAAACGGATTGATATCACAACCCCTGTTGATTTATTTAAAAAAGAATAATAAAAAAAATTGTGACAGTGCCTCTTTAAATGTTATGTCTTTTGTTTCAAAGTTATTCATTAATCTTATACTTATTGGTCAAAGTCAATATATGCATATCAATTATTTTCCATTAAGTTATTATTTTTTACACAGAATAACACAATACGTAACCAATAAAATCATATTTGCATGACTGATTCCAACAAATTACATGGAAAGCATTTGTGTATTATCCATAAAAAGATGTGTCAAGATATTTGATGTCAAAAGAGTTAATTACATATCCCAGTGAGACTGCAAAATGATATGGAAAAGGAGCCCATGATAACGCCTTTGGGTAAATCAGCGGGTAGTCCCTGGATATCTAAAGCTGTATGAGCAAGAAGTGGTGGCACAAGTACATGGAGAACTAGGATAGAATTTTGATAAGAATGTTGAAAAGCTAAAGAATGGAAAAAAATAACGTAAGGGTCAGCAGAAAAAAGACTGCAATATAGTTGAAAAGGGTGAATAAATATTGCAGATATTCTATGAAGAATGTATTTTTCAATATGTATGTAGATCACAAAGTGCTAAAAATTAGAGTACCTAGCTTTTCCAAGAAGCCACATAAAAAGGCAACATAAATAAACATTAAAACAGTAGCACAAGCAATTGTTCTTTCTTAACCAGTATGACTTTTAAAATTTATACAAAGTAAAGTGTGAAATATCCAGTAGGTGAAAGAGGTTAATTTCATGCATGGCTTGCCAACTGTACAGTATGCGATGATTTTTACACCATGTCTGTAATGGTAACAGGATCACACTGTTGAACAAATTCCAGATTTAGCGCTAATATGCTTATTGTTATTATTTGATTGCCTATTGGTCCAGCTGTACAGTTTTCAAACTTCTGGATATCCGTGCTTTGATATCATTGCTAGATAAAATTTAGTGAAACCCCGGGTCACAAGATTGGCTAGGGCAAAGAGTGTCATATAGGTGTGGATAATTTATAATTGCCATAAACATTTGATAGTTGTCAACAGATTTGACTGTTATTAACAGAATCCTAACTACTATGAACACCTTTGACACTATTTCTTTTTTTGCAGAAATCAACTGTACAGGTGATTTTGAGAAACTTTATAAAGGGTTTATTAGCCAAAAAATGCACTGGGGAGGGAAGGGGTGGAGGGAGATGGGGCACCAAAACAGGACAACAAAGAGTTAATTTACAGCTACATCACCAGGCTATGTTCCCTTACGTCAGCACTGACCTCTGAATGCCAGCTTTCAGTGGCTCCCTGCTGTGTAATTCTTTGTTCTCTTCTCTTTGCTCCCTCCTCCCCCCTCCCCCTTTCATAGCACAGGCAGGATCCGACTGTCTGTGCTATGGAGAGGAGGGGGAACCTGGGAAAAGTCTTTTTGAATGCAGATAATGGCATATTTGCCTTATAAACCTAATTACAAAATTTTTGCAGCAGCAACAACAACAACAACAACAACAAAAAATAACGACAGTGACACTTTAACCCTTAGGCGACCCTAGACTTACCTGTACGTCCAGGGCCACCTACGTGTGTTCAGAGCGGGGCCGCGTGGCAGCCGCGCTCTTAACGCCATGGTCACGGGTGTGGCATGTAGCCCGGGACCACGGCTATTAGTGGGCATGGTCCGAGCTGTCAAAGTTGACTTCCGATTACTTGAATGCAGCCATCCCTGGTGTCTAGTGGGGTGGATCGCTCCTCCGGGATGTTTTCCCTGAGGAGCTATCCACACATTCTACTCCTGCCGGGCTCAGTGCTGTAATGGCGCTGATCCCGGCTCGGTACTCGATTGCTTCCAGCTGCAGCAGCCGGAAGTAATCAAAGTGCCTATCTCATCGATCTATCCTGTATTAGTATACAGGCTAGCTCTCAATGAGAGATCAGAGTGCTTATACTAGAAGTCCCCCAGGGGGGCTTCTAGCATAAGTGTAAAAGAAAAAAAAAAGTGTTGTTATTAATAAAAAGCCCCCTTCCCTAATAAAAGTTTGAATCACCCCCCTTTTCCCATGTTATAAATAATAATAAATAAATAAACATGTTTGTTATTACTGCGTGCTTAATCGCCCGAATTATTAATTTATCATATTCCTGATCTCGCACGGTAAATGGCGTAAGCGTTAAAAAAATTTAAAAGTGCAAAATTGCGCATTTTTGGTCACATAAAATCCAGAAAAATGTAATATAAAAGCGATCAAAATGTCGCATATGCCCAATCAAGGTACCGATAGAAAGAACACATCATGGCGCAAAAAATTAAACCTCACACAGCCCCATAGACCAAAGGATAAAAGCGCTATAAGCCTGGGAATAGAGCGATTTTAAATTTGTTAACAATGGTTTGAATTTTTTACAGGCCATCAGATACAATAAAAGTTATACATGTTACATATCGTTGTAATCATAATGACTTGAGGAACATATATAACAGGTCATTTTATCCCCAGGGCGAACGGCGTAAAAACGAAAAAAAAAACAAATAAAAGAAATGCAGGGGTTTTTTTTATTTCACCACACATTGAATTTTTTTCTGGTTTTGCAGTGTACTTTATGAAAAAATTCAGCCTGTCATTGCAAAGTGTAATTAGTGTTGCAAAAAATAAGGGCTCATGTGGGTTTCTAGGTGAAAAAATGCAAGTGCTATGGCCTTTTAAGCACAAGGAGGAAAAAAGAAAACGCAAAAATTTAAATTGGCCCAGTCCTCTAAGGGTTAACCCTTAGAGGACCGGGCCAATTTAAATTTTTGCGGTTTCGGTTTTTTTCCTCCTTGTGTCATTACCATTGCACAGTAAACATAGGACTGCTTTTAACTGATTAAATCACCCCAATACATATTTCAAACTAGCAGATCATGAAGCAGAGCTCATGTGTTTATGGTGTAGCTATGTGCTGCATAACAGGCATCTGTTGACCGGGGGTGGGGGTGTAGTGTAGGTTTAGATCTCTGCTTGCTGACTGTAAATGAAAACATTCTAGTTCCATCCGGACTCTAAGAACATCCATAATATTTACAATATGCAGAGCTGAGACAGGTACATATACCTGCATTCACTGACTGCAAGCAGTGATAGAACTATAGCTTTTCATATTACAGAAACCTAGGCTCAGAGACACGTAATACTATGGAAGCAGCACTTTAGTTAGTGAACAGGTGCATGAAGATGATGGAAATGATGTCCCCTGGGTGTCGGGTTACAAAGTCAATAGACAACTAACCCAGCCCCCAGAGAGGAGATCACATGTCCCGTGACTACAAAGGGAGGGGGAAGAGGGAGCTGAGCGAGGTCAGAGTCGACCAAGAGTAGAGGATTTTAGACATCCAGAGTGGATAAGAATGAAAAAAAAACGGGAAAGGTGCAAAATAGGTTATACATGTATATTAGACATAGGGTAATATTGGGAAGGGGAATTGTTTAGAATATTGTTTGTGTTGCCGGATAACCCCTTTAACTACTAACATTTCAGAGATCAGATATCACACATTATTTTATCAGAAGTCAAACATAAGAAGTCAGTTGTCAGAAGTCAGGAGTCAAAAGTCAGTTGTCAGTGGTCAGTAGTCAGAGATCAGAAGTCAGTAATCAGATGTCAGTTGTCAGTAGTTAGAGGTCAGTAGTCAACTGTCAGAAGTCAGTTGTCAGTAGTCAGAAGTCAGTTGTCAGTAGTTAGAAGTCAGGTATCAGAAGTTAGTTGTAAAAATGATTCTTGACTTTGACTTCTGACTTTGCCTAATATGGACACTGTACCTACATATCCCTGGTGTGATGTGACCACACACATGCCTCCAAAGGAGTTGTTTTAGTCCTACAGTGTGCAGACAAATTACCTCTGACACCACAAAGATTGTGGTGTCATGAATTGTACTAATACTTCTTGCACAGAATCCAATTCACATATCATTTCTCACAGCACAATTTTAAGACAGCTTTATCTCATAAATGTAGGTAGATCTGGTTACTTTAGTTTAAGAGTGTTGTTGTTAGCAGGTTAACTAAGGAATTTTGCTTTGAGACAATTTAGTGGGAAAATCTAGTTTGGTTGCTATAGGGATGACTACTTAAAAACATCACAGTCAAATTCAGAATCTGACTCTGCTGATGGGCCCTTCACAGTTTTGCTTGCTGTGACTTGAAAAGAAAAGTACAACCAACTCACAGAAAACTTTGCAAATGTGTACAGGATACCTGGAGGACTGTAAACAGGAGCAGGATCACCAACATGGAAGCTGATAAGTACCATCTCTGACTAACAGAGAAATGCAAATCTAGGGGGCCAAGAAGCAATTTCTCCAACCCTGGTCTTGACAAAGAAGAGGATGAAGATGGGTCCTCACAGCGTTGGGCTAGTAATGACTTATAGATAGCCAAGGGGATTGTCTGATTAGCAGACATGGAAACTGCCCAGAGACCTAAAGGCTAAAAGCCGTCTTGCTTAATTTATTAATTAATTAATGTTTAATGATTAATGTGATTATAGAGGGATCACCAGACTGACATACTCTCATACATGTGCCAGCATGTGGCATAATGAAAGAGCAAAAAATAGTTAACCTTTACACAGTAAAGACCCTTCAATGTATGATATAGGCAGTATGACACATACAGTAAATAGAAATACACATAGAGAATGCATGGTACCCCAACATAATATAGAGCATAAAATAAAATACTATCAGAATATCAGATATACAGCAGCTTGGATAAGTAAAAGCATCCCAAAATTATAACTACAATACAGCTATGTATCTACTAAAAAGGCACACATGAATATTTATGGGTGCAAATAAAGATCGTCTGCCATTATTAATGGATTGACTTTTCTTAATAAAATCCTGTAGTAAGAACATAGCCAAAGAAACATCAGATTTCCAAAATTGTCTCAGTCCTGAAGAGGTTACAGATCCGATTAACAACATAAATGAATTTTCATTGGTGCGTTGGATTACGAGCATATTTTTTTCCGGGACTGCACTTGTATTCCAAATCCACTCTTAAACCAAAGCATATTTTTCCATAAGAATTCACTGAAATGCAGACAAATGGTTTCACACCCCAAAAATAATGATTTTTTTTATTATGAATGCCATGTAGAACAGATTAAAGGAACAATGAGAAACAGCTGAATATGTGATATTATAAGTTACTGTACAGTATAGCAATCAGCATTTGGCGTATAATGTATAGTAACTGCATAAACCTAAAAAAAACAGCCGCAGTTTGTAGATACAGGATGTAAGTGAAGATCCCCATATTTCAGTAGCGTAGTACAAACAGGCTAGAATAGAAAACAGGGCTGCTGTCAGAGGTCTGTGTGGTCACATGACAGCGATGGAGAAGTAGGTGTGTTCAGCATCAACCAATCAGAAAGTAAAAATTACAGAGCTGTGCAGGAGGAGTGACAGAAACTTTATATACAGAGTGTGGGTGCAGGCACATTATAACAGGAATGGAGAGGATAGGAAACACACGGAGTGACAGGGACTGCAGGGAGCATGAAGGAATGAGCAGGGCCCATATGGGGGCACATACATGTAGCACTCTCTGTCCGGGGAGAGAGGTGTTACAGCTATGAAGAGATTGATGCAAGCCCCAGCCTGAAGTGGATCTGCCATGATTTGGAAGGTGAGGGAGACTTCCTGGGTCAGAGTACAGTGCTGTAGACCCCGCTATGCAGACCATGCCCCTCCCCAACTTGCCCTCCCAGCCAGTACAGGGAGCTCTTAAACCAAAGCAATGCTCTTAAACCAAGTTACAATTTTAAAAAAACTGTGAGCTCTTCTTGCAAAACGCTCTTAGTCCAAGTTACTCTTAAACCAAGGTACCACTGTATAGTGAACTGGGGGTAAAACACAGATGGGAACACTCCCTAAGTTTCAGCCCTGCGTATGTCAACCATTATTTTACAATGATGGCTAGTATTAATATCTTGTAACTTTAAATACAGCAGAAATACAGAAAAAACAATGTGATAAAAATGCTAATACTCTAGAAAGTTTCTGTTTCTTTTCTACTGAACGGGGACAATTTCTCCAAGATAGGTAATTAGTTATGAAGGCTACTGCTTTAACCCTTATCTCTGTACATTTTTTTTCTGTTCTGGTTTGTACTCAGGTATAAATTGAGCAAAGGAGGGCAGAGGTGGCCCTGCCAACAAGAGTTTCATTGTAAACTGCTGTGACAGTAAGTCTATTCAGGACATCATCAGTTGAAAATCTTTTCTTTCTTCAAATTTCCTAACCTGCTTTTAATTATCACATAATATTATATCTTGTAAGATGTCTACTTATTAAATCAAAAGTTCTCTGTGTGATTTTCACTACAGGTTCAATACAAAAATATCCAATTTATTCTATAATGACATGCTAAGGCAGATAATGGAAAACATACAGCATAAAGTATATCCATTTTGTCAAATTTTATAGAAGTGAAGTCTTCTACTGGCCAGGCTAAAAATATTATGACAAAAAGTAAGCTTTTGAAAATACCTATTTCTCTACCTAGTTATCATAAGGTACATTGCTTTTTTATTTTAACCATGGCCCAGTTTCATCATATGGCACCAGTCTGTTCCCGGGCACTGGCCTGGCCTGAAGCAGCAGAGAGAAATAGCTTGCCGAGCCGGGATCAGCGCCATTATGGCAAAGACCCCCGGCCAGCTCAGATGGAGGGACCGCTCCTCCACGATCACATCGCCGGGGAAGGGGAGGAGGGACGATCTCCCCACTAGATCACCAGGTAACAAGGTGTAAGTAACACAGTGCAGCATGGTGGCTCAATGGTTAGCACTGTAACTTTGCAGCACTGGGGTCTTGGGTTCAAATCCTACCAAGGGCAACATCTGCAAACATCTGCAAAGAGTTTGTATGAGTTTCTATACATCCATACATCTCCATGTTTGCGTTCGTTTCCTCCGGGTTCTCAAGTATCCTCCCAAAATATATAGACAGGTGAATTTAGAATGTGAGCCCTATTGGGGACAGGGAGAACTAACTGGCAAAACTATGTAAAGTACTGCGGAATCTACGTGCGCTATACAAATAAAAGTATTATTATTAAGTAACCGTTAACTAATCCGTGACACATGCAGATGGTCTAAGTTGTCAGACAGGATGTCTGGGCTGTATAAGGATATTCCTGCTGGCATAATTCTTAGCAGGAGTTGTACTTCTGCTGCTGGACAAATCTGTACATCCACTCTGCAAGATGTGCTCCCCGGACTTACTTGCTGGTAAAGCTCCTTCAAAATATTCAAGTCCTGTGTGACATCACCAACACAAAAACCCTTAGACAGCCTTGATATCCCATCTGACAACTTAGCCCTACTGCATTTTCAATACTGACCTGTATCGCTGGGGTACTATTGTTGGTTAAAGTAGCATAGATAGACTTCCTAATATTTACCCAAGGAGGATTAAGTAGTTACAGACAGTTATTTTTTTGTATGCTAGCTTTACATAGACACAATCCCTGTGTATGCTGATTGCTTTCTCCCCCGCCAGATTCTTTTGTATATATATTTACTACTCCTTTTTGTTTTCAACAGCAACACTGTGATAAAATGAGGCTGTGATAAGTAAATATGTGTAAATAGGCAAGAATATGCTCTTTTTTTGTGTGTATTAAATTTTGCTATCATCTTTATGAACTTGTTTTCAAAAAAATTCTGTTCTGTTTAAACATAGTTTGCGTCAAATCTGCTCATCTTTACATGTTATCTCTCAAAAGAAAAAAAATATTTTATATTCATACATAATTTTATATTTTTACTCATGTAACTCCTTTCTTTCATATGACTGAAGAAAACACTAAATATGAAAAATTGTCACTAAATTATAAATGTATATTATAAACATATTCAAAGCATTATACAGCCATCAAGGTTGAAGAGTGGAAAAATATGTACATTGCACACCTTCCCATTAGGTATGAAATATGTAACAACAACCGTTTGTATTAAATACAATGAAATTGCCCATGGGAACAATTTAACTACATAAAAAAGAACAGAAAAGCAAAGTATTTAAAATATATGAAATAAATTATTAAGTCTCAACCATAAGCACATTAAACCTTAAGCACATTTAAGCAAGCATATACTAGTTTCACTGTTAAAGCGACATGGTATGTATTATTGTTAGGCTAAATTCACACAGGGGGGCATTTATTAAGTCCGGCATTTTTAAGTCCGGACTGCCTCTACATAAATCCCGTGCGCGCCGGTGCGCACCGCCGAAAACCTACGCCAGCTGAGGACTGGAGTAGGTTTTCGGCGTATATTTGGGCAGAACAGATGGTAAATCGCGTGGACTCTGACATGCCCCCTTTCCGCCCCCCTGGCGTACTCGGCGGAAAGTGCCGATTTGCGAATATTTTATTCGCAAATCGGCCATTTGCGTATAAAATAATACGCAAATCGGCACTTTCCGCCGAAAATCATCCGTTCGCCGGATGATACATGTGGCCCACAGTGTTTTGCAACATTTTTCTTTGTGTTTTTGCATCCAAATCTAAAAAATCTATATAGTGAATTACTGAATCATCTACACACACAAAACTTTTCAGGTCAATAACAAAAGTAGTATGAAAAGCTAATAAAATTGTAACAAAAAGGGTCTAAATGAAATGTGATATTTTTTTTCTTCTATTTTTGATAGGAATTACCAAAGTTTTTATTATATTGATTGTACAGTTTTGGTTACATGCCGAATAACTTTAGTTTTTGTTGATATATATGGAAAAAATTTAAATATGAAACACAAAATAGCACCATGAGTAAGAAGTGTATGAACATCTTAACCCCTTAGTGACCGCCGATACGGCTTTCTACGGCGGTCACTAATGGGCCTTATTCTGCTGCCATCAGCTTTTTACGGCGATGGCAGAGAATAAGGCTGCGGGGCCGGGACGGCCCCCACCCCATCCCCCCGGCTACCGGAGGTAGCTGAGGGGTTGGGGCAGTGTGTGGGGTCCGTCCCGGCCCCCCCCCCTTACCGACGATCGCCGCTATTAACGTTATAGCGGCGGCCGTCGGTAAAGAGGATTACCGGTGCTGCCGCCGCCTTTCATCTCCCCCCGCCGTGAATCTACGGCGGGGGGAGATGAAATAAGTGTATATCAGACCCCAGATCAGACCCCCCTAGTGCCCCAATAACTAACCCCCCTCCCCCGGCGGCCATCATTTCCAAGATGGCCGCCGCCATCGCTGTGAACCGACTAACGTCGGTTCACAGCGATGAAAAAGTTAAAATGAATGAAAGCCCCATGCTCTCCGCCACCGGAGGTAGCGGAGAGCATGGGGCAGTCAGCGGGGACCCCCCCTGTGGGGTCCCGGTACAAGCGATCAGCGGTATATACTATATACCGCTGATCGCTTGTACCATGTGCTCCCGGCACTTTTTATCCCCTGTCACCATAAATGATTGGTGACAGGGGATAAAAAGTGATGTCCCCCCACCCCCCAAGTCGCCCCCCACCCCCCCTGTCACCCCCGTCCCCCAGTCACCCCCCCTTCCCCATATACTCACCGGAACCCACGGAGCTCCTTCCTCCTCGACGTCCTGGCTGGTTATGAAGTGCGCATGCGCTTCACAACCAGCCAAGCTCTGAAAATTTAAAGTGACAGAGACCAATTTGGTCTCTGTCACTGAACTATGATTACTGTGATAGAAAATATCACAGTAATCATAGTAATACAGTGAAAATGAATGTATAAAGTACAAAAAGTGACAAACATACAAAAAAATAAAACACACACTTTTTATTATAGTAATAATTGCAGTTTACTCCCAAATTACCCCTAACCCCTCCCCAGATTACCCGTAACCACCGCACGTTGCCCGTAACCACCGCACGTTGCCCGTAACCACCGCACGTTGCCCGTAACCACCGCACGTTGCCAGTAACCACCGCACGTTGCCCGTAACCACCGCACGTTGCCCGTAACCACCGCAAATTGCCAGTGACCCCCTCCAGATTGCCCGTAACCACCCCAAATTACATGTACCCACCCCAGATTACCTATAAGCACTTCAGTTTATCAGAAACAATCCAAGATTGTCTGTAACCCTTCCAGGTTGCACATAACCCCCCAGGTTCCCCGTAATCATGCCAGATTACATGTAACCCCCCCAGATTGCACGTAACCACCGCGCGTTGCCTCTGCCCAAGCCACGATGCCTCTGACCACGCCACGATGCCTCTGACCACGCCACGATGCCTCTGAACACGCCACGATGCCTCTGACCACCACACGTCGCCTCTGACCACCACACGTCGCCTCTGACCACCACACGTCGCCTCTGACCACCCCAAATTGCCAATGACCCCCTCCAGATTGCGGTGCCCATGTCAGATTACAGGTACCCACCCCAGATTGCCTATAAGAACTTCAGTTTATCCGTAACCACCCCACATTGCCCGTAACAACCCCACGTTGCCCGTAACCACCCCACGTTGCCCGTAACCACCCCAGATTGTCAGTAAGCACTGCAGGTTGCGCGTAACCACCCCACGTTGCCCGTATCCACCTCAGATTGTCTGTAAGCACTGCAGGTTGCCCGTAACCAGCCCACGTTGCCTGTAACCACCCCAGATTGTCTGTAAGCATTGCAGGTTGCCCGTAACCACCCCACGTTGCCCGTATCCACCCCAGATTGTCTGTTAGCACTGCAGGTTGCCCGTAACCACCCCACGTTTCCCGTAACCATCCCAGATTGTCTGTAAGCACAGCAGGTTGCCCGTAACCAGCCCACGTTGCCCGTTACCAGCCCACGTTGCCTATAACCAGCCTACGTTGCCTGTAACCAGCC
The DNA here is from genome assembly GCF_027789765.1 of Dendropsophus ebraccatus. Classification (NCBI taxonomy): domain Eukaryota; kingdom Metazoa; phylum Chordata; class Amphibia; order Anura; family Hylidae; genus Dendropsophus; species Dendropsophus ebraccatus. The sequence continues at coordinate 73,582,629 of NC_091460.1, forward strand.
CACGTTGCCTGTAACCACCCCACGTTGCCGTAACCACAGCAGGTTGCCCGTGACCACCACACGTTGCCCATAACCACCACACGTTGCCCGTAACCACCCCGCGTTGCCTGTAACCACCCCACGTTGCCTGTAACCACAGCAGGTTGCCCGTGACCACCCCATGTTGTCCGTAACCACCCCAGATTACCTGTAACCACCTCAGGTTGCCCATAACCACCCCTGGTTGCCCGTAACCACCCCACATTACCTGTAATCTAATTTTTTTTATTTTATTTTAGTAACTGCGCTATTCTAATAACCATTACTAGCTGCGGTTTTGCTCCTGTAAATTGGCGCTCCTTCCCTTCTGAGCCCTGCTGTGTGCCCATACAGGGGTTTATGCCCACATATGAGGTACCGTTTTACTCAGGAGAACCTGCGTTACAGATCTTGGGGTACTTTTTCTCTCCTGTTCCTCGTCAAATTGAGAAATTTCAAACTAAACCAACATATTATTGGAAAAATTCGAGTTTTTCATTTTTACTGGCCAATTTTGAATACTTTCCTCTAATACCTGTGGGGTAAAAATGGTCACCACACCCCAAGATGAATTCTTTGAGGTGTGCTCTTTCCAAAATGTGGTGACTTTTGGGGGGAATCTATTCTGCTGACACTACAGGGGCTTAGCAAACGCACCTGGCGCTCAGAAACTTCTTCAGAAAAATCTGCACTGAAAATGCTAATTGGCGCTCCCTTCCTTCTGAGCCCGGCTGTGTGCCCATGCAGTGGTTTATGCCCACATATGGGGTACCGTTCTACTCAGGAGAACTTGCTTTACATATATTGGGGTGACATTTCTCTCCTGTTCCTCGTGAAATTGAGAAATTTCAAACTAAAGGAACATATTATTGGAAAAATTCGAGTTTTTCATTTTTACTGTCTACTTTTGAATACTTTCCTCAAATACCTGTGGGGTCAAAATGCTCACCACACCCCAAAATAAATTCTATGAGGGGTGCACTTTCCAAAATGGAGTGACTTATTGGGAGATTTTACTCTGCGGACACTACAGGGGCTCTGCAAACGCACCTGGCACTCGGAAACTTCTGCAGCAAAATCTGCATTGAAAAAGCTAATCGGCACTCCTTCCCTTTTGAGCCCTCCTGTGTGCCCATACAGTGGCTTACGCCCACATATGGGGTACCATTGTACTCAGGAGAACCTGCGTTACAAATTTTGTGGTACTTTTCTCCTCTTGTTCCTCGTGAAATTGAGAAATTTCAAACTAAAAGAACATAATATTGGAAAAATTTGAGTTTTTCATTTTTACTGTCTACTTTTGAATACTTTCCTCTAATACCTGTGGGGTCCAAATGGTCACCACTCACCAAGATGAATACTTTGAGGGGTGCACTTTCCAAAATGGGGTGACTTATGGGGGGTTTTCTCTCTGCTGACACTACAGGGGCTCTGCAAACGCACATGGCGCTCGGAAACTTCTGCAGCAAAATCTGCATTGAAAAAGCTAATTGGCGCTCCTTCCCTTCTGAGCCCTCCTGTGTGCCCATGCAGTGGTTTATGCCCACATATGGGGTACCATTGTACTCAGGAGAACCTGCGTTACAAATTGTGGGGTACTTTTTTCCTCTTGTTCCTCGTGAAATTGAGAAATTTCAAACTAAACGAACATATTATTGGAAGAATTCGAGTTTTTCATTTTTACTGTCTTCTTTTGAATACTTTCCTGTAATACCTGTGGGGTCAAAATGGTCACCACACACCAAGATGAATTCTTTGAGGGGTGTACTTTCCAAAATGGGGTGACTTATGGGGGGTTTTCTCTCTGCTGACACTACAGGGGCTCTGCAAACGCACCTGGCGCTCAGAAACTTCTTCAGCAAAATTTGCATTGGAAAAGCTAATTGGCGCTCCCTCCCTTCTGAGCCCCGCTGTGTGCCCATACAGTGGTTTACGCCCACATATGGGGTACCGTTGTACTCAAGAGAACCTGCATTACAAATTTTGTGGTGCTTTTTGTCTCATATTCCTTTTGAAAATGAGAAACTTTAATCTAAACGTATATATTATTGGAAAATTAAAATTTTCAATTTTTTTACTGCCTAATTGTGAATACTTTCCTCCAGCCCCTGTAAGGTTAAAATGCTCATTATACCCCTAGATTAATTCTTTACGGTGTGTAGTTTCCAAAATGGGGTCACTTATGGGGGTTTTCAGGATACCAGACTTCTAAATCCATTTAAAAAAAGAACTGGTCCCTAAAAAAATCAGTTTCACGAAAATGTGATAATTTGCTGATACATTTCTAAGCCCCATAACACCCTAAAAAAGTAAAATATGTTTACCAAATTATGCCAGAATAAAGAAGACATATTGGTAATGTGACTTAGTAACTAATTTATGTGCTATGACTTTCTTTTTTTAGAAGCAGAGAATTTAAAAGTTCATAAAATGCAAATTTTTTCAATTTTTCATGATATTTTGATGTTTTTCACAAAAAACACACAAAATAGTGACCAAATTTTTCCACTAACATAAAGTGCCATATGTCACGAAAAAACAATCTCAGAATCGCTAGCATACGTTAAAGCATCACTGAGCTATAAGAGCATAAAGTGAGACAGGTCAGATTTTGAAAAATTAGCCTGGTCATTAAGGCCAAAACTAGCTGCAGCACGAAGGGGTTAAAGAAAATAAGTAAGTATATGTATAGCCACTGATATGAGAGAAGGCATATGATGCTGACACAGGGCCACAGGGACACAGAATCTTGTCCACAGAAAGCATTAGAAATTGCATCCAACAAAGACAAACGGTATAAAACACTTCGTAGGATAAGATGGACACAATGTTTAAAACCTAATATGCATTACCCTGTTGTGTCGATAACTATTTAGTCTTGAACTTAGGGCCACATGTATCATCCTGCGAACGGATGATTTTCGGCGGAAAGTGCCGATATTTTTTTATACGCAAATGGCCGATCTGCGAATAAAATATTCGCAAATCGGCACTTTCCGCCGAGTACGCCAGGGGGGCGGAAAGGGGGTGGAATGAGGGCGTGTAGTGGGCGGAACGGAGGGTGCGGACTCAGAGTCCGCGCAATTTACCATCCGTTCTGCCCAAATATACGCCGAAAACCTACTCCAGTCCTCAGCTGGCGTAGGTTTTCGGCGGTGCGCACCGGCGTGCACGGGATTTATGTAGAGGCAGTCCGCCTCTACATAAATCTCTGTAGCGCCGGAGCTGCGGGGGCATTTTTAAGTCCGGCGTAAAAAATGCCGGACTTAATAAATGCCCCCCTTAGTGTTCTAACCTGCCAAGTACAAATGAAAATAGCATTGTGGACAGCAGCCATGAGCCATTTAGTGCATACACACGAAACAAAGCTTTGTACTGCAGAAAATGGAAAAAGTATCGTATTTTCCAGCGTATCAGACAAACCACAACTTTTCCAGTTAACCCATTAATGACCAAGCTAACCCTAACCCTAGCGTCGACCCCGCTCTGAACCGTCGTGATCCCGGGTGCTATATGCAGCCTGTGACTGCGCCAATTAGCGGGCATGGTCCAATCACCCCCCTTTCCCCATTTTATAAATAAACAAATTTGGTATCGCCACGTGCGTAATAACCCGAACTATTAATTTATTTCATTCCTGATCTCTCAAGGTAAATAGCGTAAGCCCCCAACAATTACAAAGTGCAAAATTGCACACTTTTGGTTGCATCAAATCCAGAAAAATTGTAATAAAAAGTGATCAAAAAGTCGGCTATGTGCAATCAAGGTAGCTATAGAAAGTACAGATCATGGCACAAAAACTGACACCTCACAAAGCCCCATGGACTGAAGGATAAAAGCGTTATAAGGATGGTAATAGAGCAATTTTAAGGAACATTTATTTTTTTTAAAAAAGGTTTTAAATTTTTTAAAAGCCATCAAACAAAATTAAAGCTACACAAGTTACATATCGTTGTAATCATAACAACTTGAGAAACATGCATAACAAGTCAATTTTACGCTAACTTGTAAACACGAAAGTTCCCCAAATTAAAAAAAAAATAAAAAAGGCTCTTTTTTTTTTCTATTTCACCACACATTTTTTTTTTTTTCTGGTTTCGCAAAGTACTTTATGCAAAAATAAAGCCAGTCATTGCAAAGTACAATTAGTGGCGCAAAAATAAGGGCTCATGTGGGTCTCTAGGTGAAAAAATGCAAGTGCTATAGCCTTTTAAGCACAAGGAGGAAAAGGCAAAAATGAAATTGGCCTGGTCCTTGTAGACTTTGGGACGACGTCTCTTCCAGTGCACACCAAATAAAAATATCAAAACATCAGACAGCAGTGAGATGTGAGGGGCAGAGAAGTAGGTACAGTAATACCAGTAGGATACAAGGAGGGCCAGAAGGGTCAAAGTGTGTTTTTCTGGGCACAGCGCCACTCTGCCATATCTCTGTTTTCCGTACTCTGGCTGCCTGGAGGTTGTTCTGCTCTTCATATGGTCGACACATATGGCAGGGATGCCGAAATTTTTAGATACCCCCGACTATATGCGGTAACAGCAGATTCTCCTGTCTGGTTCCAAAGTTTTTTAGCACCCGCCCTACAAGACAACATCTTATATGCAGGAAAATACAGTATATTATATTTAATCTTAAAGTGTACCTGTCGTTATAACTTTAAAAAATGCAAATCAACAGGGGATGTCATATAAAGCAAGTTTGCAATTTACTTTTTTTTTAGTTATCATGCTCTAAAACAAAGCTATAACTACTGTACAGGATGACGATTGTTGTATTTTAATAGATCACACAGCATTGCATGCTACGGTATACAAGATGTTCATTTACTTATTAATTATTTTTATATGTTTCATTTATATTATGGGATAGTGGGCTGGTTTTAATCTTTATTGGTGGAGGGGTTTGAAGGTATTTTTGAAAACATTTTTACTTTTTTATTTGGCCCTTTTTGTTTCCCCCTGTGAACTTTTACATTGAATCATTAGATTGTATACATTGTTCAATGCTAAGCCATAGGCATAGCATTGATCAGTGTTATCGGCGATCTGCTCATTGAGCCTGCCTTTGACAGACTCAATGAGCAGAGCGCCGGATGGACCACACGGAGGAAGGTAAGAAACCTCCGGCACTCTGGTACAGCGATTGGGGCCCATGCAGTGTGAGCTCCTGTCACTTACACTTAAACGGCAAAATTGTGGGGTCAAAGCGGCACTTCTTCTGAGAGAACCTTTTTGCTGGCTGTGCGGGGGGGGGGGGGGGGGGGGGGCTAAGCAGGATGGGGGATGCTGGCTGGGCAAGGAGGGGGTGGTACAGATGGGGGCATACTGGGTGGGTCGGAGTTGTGCTCCTGGACCCAGGCCACGTCCCAAGTGCTCTTAAGCTCCATATTTGCATGGGGGCAATTAGCGGATTTATAAAGAATGCAGCGACACAGAGGAGCAGTTAAAGCAGCAATCTACTCCTGAGGTAAAGGCCTTCTGGGGCATTTCAGCAGGTTCTCTCAGAAGAAGCTGCTGATAGCGCCACTTTAATTACAGGCTGCACCGCGATTGGTGCAGTCAGTCATTAACAGTGAGGAGCATGCTTCATAGCAGATTAGACACTTAGGGTGTACTTCTATGCGTCATCTGATGACAGGTGGCCAGGCGTACATGTACACCCTAGGTCGCCTAGGGGTTTAGATATGAATCCTGATAGTGCTAAAATGCTGGATTCTGTCACCCTCCCTACACTGACAATTTCACAATGTTCTAAGCCCCACTCGGTCAGCTTTCCTCCCTACATTTACATTTGCAGTGCCAATGATTAATTGTATGCATATAACAATCTATGGGAGCTGGATGTTACTGATTTTGTGGCTCCTTTAGAGTATCTTTAGGAGATTGCTAGTGTCTAAAGAAGAAGTGAGGATAAAATTTGTATTAAAGTATTGTTTTTCCCCCATAAGAGTTATACATATAACCAATATATACTCATTGCTGGAAATGCTTATAAAGTACTTTTTTCCCTGCACTTACTACTGCTCCACTTCCTGCATAAAATGGTGATGTCACGACCCGACTCCCAGAGTTGTGCAGGCTGTGGGTGCTGGAGAGGATGATGGCAGTGGGACACTGAGTGACACAGGGCACTGGAGGGACACTGAGCATACCTCTGCCATCATCCTCTCCAGCAGTCACAGCCCACACAGCTCTGGGAGTCGGGTCGTGACATCACAATGTTATCCAGGAAGTGAAGCCTTGATGCAGTAGTAAGTGCAGGGAAAAAAGCACTTTATAAGCATTTCCCGTAATAAGTGTATATTGGTGATTTGTATAACTTTTGGGGGCAATACAATACCTTTATAAAAATTTGCACCGGACTTCTCTTTTAATAACGTTGCTATTTTTCTTTTTGCAAATTTCCCTTACATGTATAGTGTGTCATGCTTAGAAATGTTCGCACACAGTACTTTTTTTTTTACAATACAGGCACTGAATTGAAATCAATGCATGGCTGCTGGTTCCATGCACACACCACAAAGACAATGGACAATTTTCGGTGCAGCCATGAAAAAGAATAATCATGTCAATTAATAATGGCCGCTGTTCCACAAACAGCGGCTGTTATTAATCTTCCATGCACACATGCATGCAATCTGAGGCTATGTTCACACTATGTAAGCTACGTAGTAATCACGGCCGTTGTTGCATAATTGCAACAACGGCGGTGATTACTATGTAGCTTACGTAATGCTGCCTTCTATGGAATCCCGGCCGGAGTGTATACACATGGTATACACTCCAGTCGGGATCCCTAGCGGCGCCGCAAGAAATTGAAATGTCAGTTTTCTGCGGCCGCCATTCAGTAAATAGCGGCTGCAGAAAACCCCGTCAGTGCATACAATGGAGCGTGCGGCTCAGAATTCAGCAGCAGCAAAGATCATCCGGCTGGTACTGAAGTACAGAGTGGGAACATGGCCTGGTCATGTGAGGTAAAGATAAACATGCATTATATTGTCAGACAAAGAAAAAAAACCTGCATTTTAAACTGCAGTGCACCAGAATATCAGACTTCTTTGTGGCTATGCATGGTCGACAGATTGAGCTCTATGACAGCTATAGAGTAGTTTATACTAGTTTTGAGGCCATGCCAACTGTCACTAAGCTTGTTCACTTTTCATGATGTTCCGAGAGTAATGCACAAAGGAAAAGGCATAATATTGGGGCATTTTTACATCAGAAAACCTGTATACATGCACATTGCAGGGGTTCTCTGCAGTCAGACCCTACATAATCTGACACTTATCCCCTATCCAGTGGTTAGGGGAATGTATTATTTTAACTGGGAATACCCCTTTACATAATTAATAGGCCACTTATGCCCATCAGCCTCTGTTAATAGAAATATTGTTGAAAGGGGATGTGTATTTTTTGGTGATATCTACGTGTTAGAATAGCTTCTTGACAATAAGAGGGTCATAAAGTGTCTCCCTGTCTGAACCTCGAGCAAGAAGCTGTAATTGGGGATTCTTTCAATCAATGTTCAGTGCTCTTTGCAGTACTAATAGGAAATTAAGCATTATTTAGTGCTTTTTAAATTAAGTACATCATGTAATGCAGGTCCTTCAGAGTTATACGCTTTTTGAAACCACTTTCCACTATTGCAAAGTACTGAGACTTTGCAAAACTTCTCTATTAAAGTGAAAGACTAGACAAAAATTTTAAAAAAGTGATGACAATGTAATAAACAAGTTATACTTACCTCTCAGCTCCCTGCTGATCTCTTCTATCTCCTATTTTTTTTTATGTCACAACCCGACAGGAACTTCATGGTCAACACATCATGGCTGCAGCTACGTCCAGTCTTAGTCACTGATTGGCTGAGTGTGCAGTTCCTGCATGTCTGTGATGTTACAGAAACCAGGGGATAGAGAAGACCCGCATGGGGGCTGGAATCAGCTGTGTTTTTTTCTTGTTTTTTTTTACAAATAAACAATGGGGTATAGGCTTCAAAATTAAATTATTGAAGTATTGAATACTACAATAATAATCATTAAAAAAGTTTTGATTCCTTAAAAAAAAACAATATAATAGAGGAAAATATATTTTTTTGCTATAGTTTTCGTTTAACATAGGAGATTATGAGTATGAATACTTTATAAGCATTATCACAGCTGCTTACACTTGTGTAAAACTTAATTGACACTGAAAAAATATTGGTATATTTTTGCAGTTTATTTCTCAATTCACCACAGTTTAATGATCATTGGCAACAGATTATAACAAGTAGTAAATTGTTAATAATTCCTTTGGTATTTCTAGTGATCGCATTAATCATAATGAACTTGTTTTGTTTTAATGGAATTATAATTAAGCATACCAGATGGTTCCAGGGCCATAGGGGAAAATAAGCCTAGATTCCATTTTTGACTCAGTTGATAGATCAGATTACCTTGTTACACAACACTTCTGCACTGTAACATAGTTTCTTTTCAAGAGCAATAAATTGTCTTTACAAGATTGTTACGACAAAAAGCAATACATTGCTTCTTATCATCCTCAAAGGCAGCTTTGTTTCAAAGAAGAACAAAGAACAGTAGTTACAAATGTACTTGTTAGTTTCTTTTCCAGTTCGTGTTGACATCCCATGGAAATTATGGTCAGTTTATTTTTTTTACACGTTACAGATCTTCATGTTTTTTAGGGCTTTAACTGATGCAGTTAACCTTAAGACCTTTTTACATAAACTTATGATCCAGCTAACAAATGTACCTAGAAATATTTGTTCCCCATCATTGCCCAGTGTGAATTTCTCGGAGATCAGCTGTCAAACAACACTTATTTGTGAGCTGATCACATCTTATGTGGAGATAATAAAATCATTCTCAACTGTAAATTTCATTGTATAACTCTTGGACAACCCATGATATGACTGTTATGCAATGGTGACTATGGCTCATAGGCAGCACAAAGCGATTCTTTGTGCCAGCTTATTAACCATTTAGATGCTACTGCTAGAACTGACAATGGCTTTAAATGGCATTAAAAAATATCCATTGGTGGTTCAGTGTGGGTATTGGCTCATGATACGATCTCAGGAAAAATTGGAAGTCCAAAGCTCCATGCAGTAAAAATATTTGGTATCTTTATTTCATGTTTCCTAAAAAGTCAGGTACAAAATATTAAAATAGGGCCGACTCGTTTCGGAAAACAATATTCCTTAATCATGGCAATTATACAGTACAAAGTTACAAGCTTATATATGTTAGAGAATGCAACACAATGAACATGGATACACCCCAAGGGGGAGGAGTGAGGCCGAGGAGATCAGCTGATTATCCAAGGCCGTCTGGAACATTAACCCCTTAGGGAGAGGACTTCCAATTTTTTCATTGCATTTGACTTCCCGGTGAAAGGTCCGGCTATTCATCCACCTCCTCTGCACATTCTGGGAGACACCCTCTGCTAATAAAAGAAAGAACACAGTGAGCTAGATGCATCCTTCTTTATTTATGATCTCAGGAAGCCAACCCATTATAATTATCACCCAGGGCCTCTTGGGCATCGCAGCGTTGTTCTAGATTCCTTCAACAGTTTTTAGCAATCTAGTATTTATAACATTGAGCAATGCATAGGTATTGCATCGATCTCTATGAGCAATCATGGTATTGCTCATAGAATTGCCCTATTGAGATTACAAAAATGTGTAAAAACGAACAAACAAGTTATTAAATATATTAGAAATCCCATCCCATAATAAAAATTTGAATCACTCCCTTTTCAATTTTAAATAAAAAAATATAATATAAATATAAACAAACAAATTAGATATCACCTGACTCATTAACCCCTTAGCGACCCATGACGTATCTGATACGTCACGGTGTCGCGGGGGGTGTTCAGAGAGGGGTCCCAACGGGACCCCGCTCTGAACGGCGCTGATCGCGGCAGATATGTGCAGCCAGGCAGTGCCTCTATTAGCCGGCACGGGTCCCGTTGCCGCGGCGGCTAATTAAGCCTCTAAATGCAGCTGTCAAACCTGACAGCTGCATTTAGAGGCTTTACGCCACAAGTCCCTGGTGTCTAGTGGGACGGATCTTCTGCCCATGCCGGGCCTCAACGTCGCAGTGACGCTGATCCCGGCTCGGCAATAGATTGCTGTGGGCTGCAGCAGGCCAAAGCAGTCTATGACCGATGTAATTGATCTTTGCTGTGTATATACACAGCATTGATCTCTATGAGAGATCAGTGCTGTCTATATACAAGTCCCCCAGGGGGACTTCTAGTTACAGTAAAAAAAAAAGTAAAAATGTTTTTTTATTAATAAAAAATCCCCTCCTCTAATAAAAGTCCAAATCACCCCCCTTTTCCCATTTTACAAATATAAATAAATAAATAATTTTGCCACGCGCGTAATTGCCCGAACTATTAATTAATCCCATCCCCGATCTTGCACGGTAAACAGCGTTAGCGCAAAAATATTCCAAAGTGTAAATTAGGCGTTTTTGGTCGCATAAAATTCAGAAAAAATTAATAAAAAGCAATCAAAAAGTCGAATATGCACAATCAAGGTACTGATTGAAATTACATGTCATGGCGCAAAAACTGACACCTCACCCTACCCCATAGACTCAAGAATAAAAGCGCTATAAGCCTGGGAATAGAGCGATTTTAAGGAACATATATTTGTTAACAATGGTTTGAATTTTTTACAGGCCATCAGATAATATAAAAGTTATACATGTTACATATCGTTGCAATCGTAACGACTTGAGGAACATGCCTAACAAGTCAGTTTACCATAGGGCGAACAGCGTAAATGCAAAACTCCCCGAAATCAAAACAAATTCCTTATTTTTTTCAATTTGACAGCGCAAATTATTTTTTTCCGGTTTCGCAGCATATTTTATGGAAAAATAATGCCTGTCATTGCAAATTACAATTGGTTTTGCAAACAATAAGGGCTCATATGGGTCTCTTGGTGAAAAAATGCAAGTGCTATGGCCTTTTAAACATAAAGTGGAAAAAGCAAAAGTGCAAAAACTAAAATTGGCTTTGACCTTAAGGGGTTAAAATATCATATGCCTAACAAAAAATTACTTAATAATCAAAAAGTCACCTATATGCAGTCAATGATCAAAAAGTCACCTATATGCATTCAATGACTTAATGATCAAAAAGTCACATATAAAACAGTCAAAGAGCCTCATAGATCAAAAAATAAAAGCTTTATAAGGATCACATGTACATTTTTTTTTTTAAGTTACATTTTTTTTAAAACTAGTGCAATAAAATAAAAGCAATATAAATTGTTTTACCACATGGCAAACAGTGTAAGGCTTTGTTCACAAAACATCAAAAATACGGAAAAGGCGGACAATTTTCATATTTAAAATAAATTCTATTTTTGACGAGATTTGACTGCAATGGCAATGCATTGAAGTAAATGGGAAGACGGACGTCCAATGCACAGCAAGTTGTTCACACACAGTTTTTCTTTTGTCACCGTTCTTTTTCTGTTTTTACTATTAAATTCAATGTACTTTTCTATTGAGCCCCACCCAAAGGGCAATATGTAATCCCAAACTAAAATAATGTGCAAACACACAATGGGAGGCCGGATAGCTGAATAATGTCCGTTATTTTAGACTTAAAATAACGGATGTAATTTTCAACTGAACTGAAAAAACATTGTGTAAACATATAATAAAGTTGAATCCCCCCCCCCACACACACACAAACAAATTTAAAAGATAGCAATGTACAATTGGTGTCACACAAAATAAGACCTCATATGGGTCTGTAAGTGAAGTTAAAGCGCTATGGTCTTTTAAACATGAGAAAGAAAAAGTGTGAACGTAAAAATTGGCCTGGTCATCAAGGGGTTAAAAAAAGAATGGGTTACTGAGAAACAATGCAAATTTATGACAAGTAGTTTGAAATAAACATCACAAGGACAACTGGTGCATCAATTTGCAAAGGGATTTGCCTCATTGCCAATTGATTGTCAATGGGCGCTCATTATGGGAAAATCATCTGTAAAAGGACTCTTACTTTATATAATTGAATTCAACATTGTCATCTATAGGGTGATATTATAAATATTCATTATGAGAAAAAATTTAATTGGCTGCCAGTTAATACACCAGGGAATGTTGCTTACATAGGAAGTATTTTTCATGGAAAAGTATTACTTTTATAACATAAACTAATTCGCCATAATTTTTACAAGTAAGAAATATCTTCCAAATCCTACAGGAGAAACATCATTTTGTTAATTTACATAAAGTAATCTCTATTTCTAAATAAATTGTTATGATTCCTTGCATATCTGCTAATTTCACCTTAAAGCAAATGTAAAAAGTTATATATAATTCAGTACTTTTAGAAGCTGCCTTAAATGCAATGTACTTCTTTTATACACACTGCTTGGCTGCTGTTAGCTCAGCTCCATTACTGCAAATCTGTGATTTGTGACTGCAGCTTAGCTAAAGTGCCTCTAGAGAGTCAGAGGAAGTCTAAAATCCACCAATAAAGATGAGCTAACCTTTTAGGAGGATTCATTAGTATCCACCATCTGATTTGTGCAGGGGCAGGGACTCCTTTTAAAAGAGAAAATATAGTTAGTGTAAGCAATTGTGCATACAGCATCACTGCATACCTCCTAAGGTTCTGTATAGAAATAAACGAACCAAATCCAACAAATCAAAATTCTGTGTGAATTTGCTGTCAGTTCGATTTGTTTTGCAAAGCAAATTCCATGTGATTTGTTAAATTCGCTAAACATGGCAGCCGCGATGGCAGTCACACATGTTTAGTTACAGTACTGTCACTTAGCAGGAGAAAGGGATTATCCATAATTCCTTGCAGCCATCCAATCACCTGCAAGCCCCAATGTAATGTCAGCACCTCCCCCTCCCCCTATTTATAGTGTGCACCATTTTCTGGAAGCGGGCAGTCGGGTGTTGTGATTTGGTACCTGTGCTGGCTGTTTGGTGTGACCTTGGCCAGAGATGCCCACCTGTTGGTGTTTGGAACTCTTGCCCATATAACTCATCTTTTTTGTCCTCCACCACCATTTCTTCCCTCTCTGGGCTCTAGCTGTGATTTCAGCTGCTGCTGGAGGGATACTTAATTGTGGGGCTGACTGATTTCTGTTCTTATCTTTTGGCTGTTCCAACTAGAGATGAGCGAACTTTTCAAAAGTTCGTTCCGACCGGACTTCCGGATTTTTGGGAAAAGTTTGGTTCGACCGCATTTCGGATTTCTTTGGATTTCATAGTTTAAAGCATCTATATGATACGGGGGTAGTGTATTTGGTTGAATTTAGGGCTCTACATGTAAGTAACATCATTATCTTTTCAATATCTCAAAAAAGTCAATTTTTTTTTTTTTAGACTTCAATATTCACCAATACAGTGTCTTTGCAGGAAATTCACCATTACAGGGTCTATGCAGGAAAAAAGGTTTTATTCTACACACATGCACAAGATATATATTTGTGCCTCAGAAAAACACCTATGTCATATACACTCTCGCAAGGGTCCAACTATAGTACTTGGATATCTGTATAGCACTTTTTTTTTTAGTTTTATTTTATACACATGCCCGTGGTATATATTTGTGCCTCAGGAGAACACCTATGTCATATACACTCTCGCAAGGGTGACAGTATAGTACTTGGATATCTGTATAGCACGTTTTTGTTCTATGCACCCTTTGCTCTCCTATGCCTAATCTATCTACCTATCTATCTTTTGCCCTATCTATTTTTCTCTCTCAATCACTACATGTTTCTCCTCTCCGCTTTCCTAATAATCTTTTTGTCTTTTCTTTTGTACAATATCTTCTCAGTACAGCATCGTGCAGCAGCAGCGTTTTGTCACTGACGAGCTCTGTGCACTGCTATCAGTCTCCTTCCTCTCTCTGTGCAGACTGCCTCATGCGGTGATGAGACCGCTCCTCTTAAAGCAATACCGACGTCACACAGGGGGTGGGCTACTGCAACATCTCTGCTGATTAGATGTGTTCTGGGCATCATGGGAAAGTGCTTTTCCCGCCCAGAACACTTCCTGCTTTCTAAAATGGTTTATTAGAAAGAACATAGATTTTACACCACTTATCCACCAATGTCCACTGCTGTCCTGGGAAAAAATAGATTTTATGCCATTGATCAACCAACGTCCACTGCTGTCCAGGGTAAAAAAAAAATTGATACTTTTTAAAATTTAGCATTTTTCCTATTTTTGGCACTGTTACAACAATAGCTATTGTAAACACCATAACTTTGTGATAATCCCACTATTGGGGATTAGTGGGAAGTTAACAAGAGCCCATGGACTCAAACTTTCTCTACGTAAATAAATGCACATTTTTCCCAATGTTCTTAACATCAAGCTTTAAAAATTAGGTGTTAAACACCTCAGTAATTAGGGCAAGCAGGGTCCACGACTCTAGTCAGTTATAGCAACTGTAACTGAGATGTCTGAGGACCAAGATCACACTCAGTAAGTCACTACAGCTAGATGTTTTTGTAAAGAAAGTATTTGTTTAATAAATAATAAAAACAAATCAAATTTAATAATTTTAATAATATATTAGGAAATTAATTATGGCATATTTATAAAGAAGAAGCAGATGAAATAATGCAAGCAGCAGATTGTCATCTGCCCATTGGTATTTTAGCACATGTTTTAGGTTGCATTGTCTCAACACTTGCTGCAGTTATATCCAACATTAGTTTGTCAATTCACATGATATATACATATTTTGTATTTTCAGCATTTTGACATGCAGCATCTGGTCAGAGCAGAGAAGCTATAAAATAAGCTAGTGCCTTATGACTCTATCAGAATGTTAATGGGCACAGCTTATAGCAGCTCAAACTCTTTCTATAAAGCTATAGTATTTGTTGATGAACTGTCTGAAAAACAGCAGGCAATGGTGATTCTGACATTAGGTAGGAAAATTGTTGTTATACAGTTTCTTTTCAAGTGAACATTTATTCAGATGCAGTTTTAAGTGTGCATGTATTTATCTTCTAAGCTCTGATTTTAAAAAAATACATAGGTACCGCCCCTTGAAGTGCGACTTTAGTGCCATCCCTGACCAGCCCCTAGCCTTTAAGAGCATCTTTAGCTCCTGCCCTATAAAAAACAATTTGGCCCGACCCTTTAGGAGACAATTTGGCTCCTGTCCTTTAAGATCAACTTTGGTACTGTTTCTTTAAGAACAATTTTGGGACTGTCCCTTCGAGAGCAACTTTGAAAATGTCTCTTTATAAGCAACTTTGGAACCCTCCCTTTAAGAAAAACTTTTAACGATCCCTTTAAGGTTAGGTTCACACTAGAGATGAGCAAACCTTGAGCATGCTCAAGTCCATCTGAACCCGAACTTTCGGCATTTGATTAGCGGTGGCTGCTGAAGTTGGATAAAGCCCTAAGGCTATGTGGAAAACATGGATATAGTCATTGGCTGTAACCATGTTTTCCAGAAAACTTTAGAGCTTTATCCAACTTCAGCAGCCACCGCTAATCAAATGCCGATTGTTCGGGTTCGGATGGACTCGAACCCGAACCCAATTCGCTCATCTCTAGTTCACACGCAACGGATCTGCAGTGGACTTCATGCTGCGGATCCCATACTGTCATCCCGTTGCGAGTATGTAAATGCTGGCGCCCTTAAACCGCCACCACCCGGAGCATACGTTACCTGGTCCACAATCTGGCTTCATCTGAGGCTCCCAGCTCCTGTAGCCAATCAGTGACTGTTGCAGGGCTGTGCACTGACTGGCTGAGCGGGACCTATAAGGACGGGAGCCTCGGGTTAAGGGGGCCAGCATTTACATGCATGCATTTACAATTCCACCGAGAGTATGTAATCTCATTGAAAATGACACTTTGGAATCCACAGCGGATTTCAGCCCCAACCCTTTAAGAGCGAATTTGGCACCTGCACTTTAACCCCTTAACGACACAGGGCATAAATGTATGCCTTGGCGTCGTTAACGGAGTTCAAAGGGGAGCCGTGCAGCAACCCTGCTCTGAACTGGCGTGATCCCGGAGGCTATATGCAGCCTGGGACCGCGGATAATAGCGGACGCGGTCCGATCGCCGTGCCCGCTAATTAGCATTTTAAACGCAGCTGTGTAAGTTGACAGTTGCATTTAAAAAGCTTATTTTTCAGTCCCCGGTGGTCTAGTGGGGGAGATCCCCCCGCGCGTGACGTGATCGCTGAGGACTTCTAGTATGTGTGTAAAAAAAATAAAAAAAAATAAAAAATTATTAATAAAAAATAACCTCCCCTAAAAAAAGTTTTAATCACCCCCTTTCCCCATTTTATAAATAAAAATAACTAAATAAATGAAAAAACATATTTGGTATCGCCACATTTGTAATTTCCCGAATTATTAAATTATTAAAATTACACATTTTTGGTAGCATCAAATCCAGAAAAATTGTAATAGAAAGCGATCAAAAAGTAGCATATGTGCAATTAAAGTACCAATAAAAAGTACAGATGATGATGCAAAAAATGACACCTCACACAGCCCCATAGACCAAAGGATAAAAGTGTTATAAGCATGGGAATAGAGTGATTTTATACAAGTTATACAAGTTATATATCGTTGTAATTGTAATAATTTGAGGAACATGCATAACAAGTCAGTTCTACCCTAGGGCAAACGGCGTAAACACAAAACCTCCACAAATTAAAAAAAAAAAATGTTTTTTTTTTTCAATTTTGCCACACATTTATTTTTTTAATGGTTTTGCAGTGTAACTTATGCAAATATTAAGCCTGTCACTGCAAAGTACAATTAGTGGTGCAAAAAATAAGGGCTCATGTGGGTCTCTAGGTGACAGAATGCAAGTGCTATGGCCTTTTAAGCACAAGGAGGAAAAAAACAAAATGCAAAAATGGAAAGTCCAGCGAACATTTTTATTAAAGTTTGGTATTGCCCCCCAAAAGTTATACAAATCACCAATATACACTTATTAAGGAAAATGCACATAAAGTGCTTTTTTTCCTGCAATTACTACTGCGTCAAGGCTTCACTTCCTGGATAAAATGGTGATGTCACGACCCTACTCCCAGAGCTGTGTGGGCTTTAGCTGCTGGAGATGATGATGACAGAGAGACACTGAGGGACACAGGGCACTGAGGGGACACTGAGCATTTCTCTGCCATCATCCTCTCTAGCAGACACAGCCCGCACAGCTCTGGGAGTCGGGGCGTGACATCACCATTTTATCTCTTCAGCAAGGGTCCAACAACACAAAGACCGTAAGGTCGAAAAGTCGCTACCTGTACCTGATGTGCTAATAAAGCTTTTGAAACTATACTCTGGATGCTGTCGGACCCTACCCATGCTTGATATCACCATTTTATCTGGGAAGTGAAGCCTTGATGCAGTAGTAAGTGCAGGAAAAAAGCACTTTATGTGCATTTGCCATAATAAGTGTATATTGGTAATTTGTAAAATTTTGGGGGGTCAATACAATACTTAAATATAAATTTTTGCGACTTTGGTGCCACCCACTTTGATACTGTCCCTTTAAGAGCCACTTTGGGACCATCCCTTTAATGTTTCAATAATTTTTATTGAGGAGATTTTTAAATGTTTACATAACAGAAAATACAAATATAAAGAGCAGGGTACATTATTTGCAGGTACAGTTCCAGGTGGGAGACTCAAATGCAAATGCAGAAGAAATGCAAGGTAAACTTGCTAGAGATAGTGTCAATGACACAGATTACAAACAAATGCGCTCTGGTAATGCAGGTGAACGTGGTCTTACCTATGAAAAGAAAGCGATTGGGGATATAAATGCTAAGGAACCATTCTAAAGCAATCAATCAGATAATACGCAAAATGTTATATGAAGCAAACGTAATAGCGGTCGAAATATATGCAAGTAGTGCTATAAGTGATATAACTGGAAATAAAATATGGAAGGAAATGACCACCACTTTAAAGGATAAAACAATAAACGACACAACAGACTACAGAAGCAGTCTAACACACATTATAGATATGTTGAGATGTATAGCATGTAAAGGCTCAGTTCTGGCGTGCTATATTGTTCCAAGAACAAACACGCCAAGGAGGGATAAGGGGCACAAAGTTCGGCCAATATCAGAGTCCTTTGCTGTAGCCAAGGTAGTCGGGAGCTCACACAGTGTCCCAAGAGTTTAGTAGTCGCAAACCCTCTTCCGGGCTGATGACAAAATGTTTGACGTTCTGGTGAAAAATTAACAGGTGAGCAGAGTTAAGCCATTTATATGGGATACATTTGTCCCTAAGTGCTTTGGTTATGTGCGCAAATGATCTACATTTCCGCAGAGTCTCCGGGGAGAGATCAGAAAACACTGTAATGTCTTGATATTCGTCCAAGATCTTTTCTCCCATTCTCGTCGCTGCTAAAAACCTTGACTTCACATGTAGGAAGTGGACTCGGGCAATGACATCTCTAGGTGTAGTATGAGGAAGGTGCTCGGGTCTGGGGATTCTCCTTACCCAGTGGATTGCCAAATCACGAGGCGGACAGTCGGGCAATACTCGTTTAAGAAGATTCCGTATGTAATCTGGTCTGAGCAATGGATTCCATCACATTGCGAAATTTTAAGCTGCTGTGACTAGTGTAATCTTCTAGTGCCATGAGCTTGCCTCTTAACAAGTTAGATTCCTCTTCCAGTCTTTTGCAAACTTCTGACAGGGAATTATGCGCATTAACCACCTCACTCACTTTCGCTTCTGCCAATAGAGCCCTATCCTCCACCGCTCTTACCGGTAGAGAAAAGGATGAGAAGATTCGATCAATCCCAGCAAGAAGAGAATCCCTGAGGGTCACAATTATGCTTTTAAAAAGGGAAGAACACAGCTCGGTAGTATGAGTTAGGAGAGAGTCGAGGTGTCTATCATAGTCTCTCTTGAGATCTGTCAGTAGAAAGTGAGGGATATACAGTATTTAAAGCTGGAGGAGGGAGCCTCGGGTCTGGTACACCCGTTGGAGGTACTGCATAGTCCTGAGGAGCATGGTTAATACTAGCAGTATTTCTATCCGAGGGATGCATATAAGAGCCGTTGATAAACGCAGGAGCTGCCGGAGAGAGATTACTATTCACCAGATTATCTGGAACAGTAGGAGAGTCCCGCAGCAGTGATGAAGATTCCACAATGTCAATAGACTCAGAGTCATTGGGAATGGAGATGGGTGCTTCTTCAGAAAACAATTCGGGGAGATACAAATTGGGGAGTGAGCTCGTAGGCAGAGCGTCATCGGGGGAAGAGGGAGGTGAAACTGGAGAGGAGGCTGAGGTGGAGAGGTGTGATGTTGCTGATCACCGGCATCTGCTGAACGCAGTCGACGGAAGTATGAACTTACGTTCCTGTTCTTCCGGTGTCTCCGCTTGGATGCCTTAGAGGGTGTTTGTTCCCCTATGGAAGTCTCCTGGTGCTGTGGAGTTGAAACGGGTGCCGAAGGGGTCCGAACGGAGAGCTCTCAGCCAGTAACCTGGGAATGATCCGGCGCCATCTTGCAATCCTGTGGTTGTGAGAAAAGAGAGTTGGGCTCTTCTCGCAGCTGCAGAGGCTCGTTTTGATGATGTCCACATTCTGTAAGGGTTAACAAGTGTCTCAGGAGTCCTCAGAATGAGAAATAAAGTAAATATAGGTAGTTATGTCGCGTGGAAGTCGCAGGGAAAGCAGGAGCTCAGTAGACACGCGTCTGGTCTCTGCAACGGCAGGCCACGCCCGCCAGGACCATCGCTTTAAGAGCAACTTTGGGATTAAAGTATTACAGCAAACAAAACAATGAAGCAATACAATTTTAATTACATCACAGTGTCGTTCATCTTATGTATGTGTGCTGGAAACGACAATTTTCACATTCAGATCCTGGCAGTATACTTTTGAATATTTAGTTTGAAAAAACAAGTACACAATTGTTATCAAAGCTTTACACACAGAGTTTCTCTTAGGGAAACAATACATAATGAGCAATAAGCACAGTTTTAATTCCCCTGAGAAGTGCAGAAGGTCAATTATGTCTCCAACTTTTCTTCTAACCTGGCAACTCATGTATAGACCTAATTATTTGTGTGTACATCGAAAACAAGAAACTGGTTGACCTTTGTGAGCTGTGAATTTGTTAATTTACTACCTTATAAGCACTTCATGTTAAATTAAATGGATCATCTTTGGAAATTTATTTACATGAAATATTAAGACCTACTTTATTATTATTAATTTTTTTCAGTGACTTTGTCAGTAATGTGCACTGGCCCTGTTTTTGCCTTTTGTCTGACACACCCGCATTTCTTTCAGCCTCCTGGCAGTGCAAGGGTTACACTGCTCACTACTGGCCTTGATTGTTGCAGCTGAGCAGTGTTCTTTGACTGACAGTTTCCTCTCTGGAACCTGGGTGATCAGAGCCCGGTCCAATGAGGATCCGGACTGGACTCTTGGTCAGCATAAAACAAAGCTGAGGCAGAGTCCCAGCGCTGGCTATTAGATTAATACCCTTATCCCAGCTTCCCCCTGTCTGTCCCTGCGATCCCCGTCCTAATTCTCTCTGCTTGCTCGACTGTGTTACCTGACTGCTGGCTTTGACTTTTGACTATCCGACTTTTACTTGTTTTTGTACTGCGCTGCCTGTCTGGTTTTGACCTTGCTTGTTTGACTATCCGACTGTTACTTGTTTTTGTACTGCGCTGCCCATCTGGTTTTGACCTTGCCTGTTCAACTATCCCTTATTGTGTTTGTTTGTCTGTCTTGTTCTGTGTGCACATATCCAGCGCAGGGAACGTCATTGTTGTTGTCCACTGCCGCCTAGGGCCGGTTGAGGCAAGTAGGTACTGTAGGTACAGTTGGTGGGTTCAGGGCTCACTGTCGTGTCTGATCTCTACCTGCCCCATCTTTACAAATTTTACATATTATAAATAATACATGCTTTAAATACAAAGATCTCTATTTTAGATAAATGGGTTTAATATTTAGAATAATTATACTGTCAATGAAAGGATAAATAAAATTTGAATAGAGAGGTTGCATGATTTACATGGTTTGTGTGGTTAAAAAAGGTTTAAACGCAGCACACAACTTAACAGGGGAACATGTCAGCCCTGAGAGCGGACCAGAACCCATTTTACCTCAAGCTACAAGCAGGGAATATTTACTGATTACTATTAAAGTCTATGGCACTCCAATTTTGCAGTGCATTTTCTATAGTCTGGTAAAACCTAAAGGGAATCTGTCAGCTGCAATTCACTTTCCAAACTTTTTCTGACACTGGCAGATGCTGTTAGGACAAGGAGACACGGGTTAACTTTTATATATACAGCTGTGCTTTCTGAATGTAGAAAGATGCTTTTATTTTCTGGTGCAAGGAGTCAAAAAGGCTTCCCCAAGCTCCTCATATGCAGCAAGCTGTAATATCCTCTCTCTTTTCCTCCCCTGCTTGACACTAGGAAGCCCAAGAAAGTTCAGGTATGGGAGGAAGGAAATGTTACAGTTTGCTGCCAGTAGTGGATTATAATAAGTTTGTTTCGGACGGTAGCCCAGGGCCCTGAGCTCCTGGGGGGCCCATGGCCACCCAAAAAGACTTATACTTTGAGTAGTGTTTCTAAACTACACTCCCACCACAGTAAACAGATGCCGTTATGCAGCACATAGCTACACCATGTGTGCATCAGCTCTGCTACATCATCAGCTAGTATGAAATACATATTGGGGTCATGTGATACAAAATCAGTGAAAAAAACTGTAATGACAGCAGTGAACAGGAAAGAAAGTTAAGGGGGCGTGTACGCAAATGGACCAATCAGGGAGATGCATGATGGGAAATGTAGTTTCCTATCTTGGTAATAGATTGGCTTTTAGAAAAACTTTAGAAAGTCAGGAAATGGCTTAAAATACTCAGGGGGACTTGGTGAGTAAGAACAGCTAGCATTTCATTTTTGCGCTCATAGGTAGATAACCCCCTTAAGCCCCTGTGATGTAGAAAAACAAGAACCAACCCCCCCCCCCCCCCCAAAAAAAAAAAAAAAAACAAGAGCTCACTATTTGCTTGGTGTCTGGGTACTTAAAAGTACTCAATACTTGACTTAACTGACAGGGAGAGTTCCTGGAGCATGGACAGAGCAAATGTAGGGCTTAGTGTGGTTAATTAGGTAGGCAATTTGCTTCTAAGCCTGATAAAAAGGTTTTCCAACATTCCAGTATGTGCCATGTCTTTAGTGCATAGCAGAAGCCAAACCAGGAGGTGTTGTAGGAGTAATGCCAGGATTTGTTGAAGAAGTAATACCAGGAGGTGTTGTAGCAATAATGCCAGAGGGAGTTCCCCCCTATCATACAAAAGTTGTTTTAACACAGCATTTCATTTCATCGATGAAAAAAGACATTTAAAATAGCGAACGCGCAACTTTTTATGATGACACCAGTGTTCCTTATAAGCTTTGCATTCCACAATGACAAAGGGTATAGTAAAAATGACATGGGTGAGATTAAATAGAGAAACATCTAGGTATCTTCGAAGACACTAGTTTTGACTATGCCTTCTTTTGTTTCTTAACAAGAATTTACTACAGACTGCCTTAACCCCTTAAGGAAAGAGCCCAAAATGGCCTTTTCAATTTAGCATTTTTGTTTTTCCCTCCTTGCCATTTTTTCAGGAATAGATGTACTTTGTCTACCTACCATACCCTGTATGATGGAACCCCCAAAATATCATTTATGGGGGGAAATTGGGGGGAAAATACAATCTGCTAATTTTTTTTTTGTTTGTTTTTTTTGTGGGGAAGGGCGGAGGGGGCCATGTTTTAGTACTGCACTTTACGGTAAAAGTAACATGATATATTTATTCCATAGGTCAATCTGAATGCAGACATGCATTTCATATAGCTTTTCTGATATTTTACCATTTTTATCAACAGGAAAACTTTTTTTTTGCAAAGGTATGAATACAATGACCCCCCCCCCCCCCCCCCATTTTTTTCTTTTTACTATAATAGCACTCTTTTCACATATGGGGCTGCCTGGAGTGTCATTTTTTTGCGCCATGATCTCTAATTTTATTAGTATTATATTTGTATAGTATTTTTTTATAAAATGTAATTCAAATAATCAATCCTGGCGTGTTTTTTTTTTTACCGCTTTTTGTTTATGCTGGGAGCATCGTTGGTTTATTTTAACCCCTTAAGGTCAAAGCCAATTTTCGTTTTTGCACTTTATGTTTAAAAGGCCATAGCGCTTGCATTTTTTCACCTAGAAACCCACATGAGCCCTTATTTTTTGCAAAACCAATTATACTTTGCAATGACAGGCATTACTTTTCCATAACATATGCTGCAAAACTGGAAAAAAATCATTTGCGCTGTCAGGCTATGTTCACACTACGTATATGTCCGGCTGCATATTTTCCGCGGCCGGACATATACGTATGAAACTCCGGCCGGGACTTTACGCAAGTTGCGGCCGGATACGTACGGACCGCAAACTTACGCCCGTAGTGTACTTACGCTTCCTGAGTGCTCTTCGTAGCGATCTGACAGCGGTCTTTTACTTGGAAATCTTCGCCTAGCCCCGGACACCCCACAGAACCTTTTGGATCGGCACAAAAAGCTTTCAAAATGAAGAAATCACCACTACGTACGGGACCACATGTAAGGCTATGGGCGTAAGGTACGGCATTTCCGTCCCGAAACAATGGTCTGGTTCATTTTTTACGGCGCCGCATACGATCCGGGAGTAAGTTCGTACGTAGTGTGAACTGTGCGGACGTAGATCGTATACTTTACATTGTACGCAAACTACGTAAGTTTCCGGCCGCTTATTCACGGAACGCGCTACGGCCGGAAACTTACGTAGTGTGAACCCAGCCTCAAATTGGAAAAAAAAAGGAATTTATTTTGATTTCGGGGAGTTTTGCATTTACACCATTCGCCCTATGGTAAAACTGACTTGTCATGCATGTTCCTCAAGCCATTACGATTACAACGATATGTAACATGTATAACTTTTCTTGTTTCTGATGGCTTGTAAAAAATTCAAACCATTGTTAACAAATATATGCTCCTTAAAATCGCTCTATTCCCAGGCTTATAGCACTTTTATCCTTTGGTCTATGGGGCTGTGTGAGGTGTCATTTTTTGCGCCATGATGTGTTTTTTCTATCGATACTTTGATTGTGCATATACGACTTTTTGATCACTTATAAAAATTTTTCTGGATTTGATGCAACCAAAAATGCGCAATTTTGCACTTTGGATCAGGAATGTGATTAATTAATAGTTCGGGCGATTACGCGCGCGGCGATACCAAATATGTTTATTTATTTGTTTATTTATTTATTTATATTTATAAAATGGGAAAAGGGGGGTGATTTGGACTTTTAATGGGAGAGGGGATTTTTTTTATAAAAAAAAAAATATATTTTTACTTTTATTTTTACATACACTAGAAGTCCCCCTGGGACTTGTATATAAACAGTACTGATCTCTCATAGAGATCAATGCTGTGTATATACACAGCAAAGATCGTTCAGATCGGTGATAGATTGCTATGGCCTACTGCAGGCCATAGCAATCTATTGCCGAGCCGGGATCAACGTCATTCCGACGCTGAGGCCCGGCACAGGCAGAAGAACGGATCTCCCCCCCCCCGCGCGATCGCATCGAGGGGGGGAGATCCGTCCCACTAGACACCAGGGACAGGGAGAGCACAGCATCTAAGTGCAGCTGTGAGGTTTGACAGCTGCACTTAGAGGCTTAATTACCCGGCCCGGCAACGGGACCCACGCCGGCTAATAGAGGCACTGCCCAGCTGCACATGTCAGCCGGGATCAGCGTCGTTCAGAGCTGGGTCCCGGAGAAACCCCGCTCTGAACACCCCCCCGCGGCACCGTATGAGATACGTCATGGGTCGCTAAGGGGTTAATAGATCGGACAATTACACACGCTACGGTATATAGAGTAACATGTGTATTTATTTTCTTTATTTTTATGTGTTTTATTTATAAAATGGGAAAGGGGGGTAATTTAAACTTTTATGAGGGAGGGGCCATGGTGTGTTTTTTTAAACTTTAAATTTTTATTAAAAATCATTTTATGTCCCCTTAGGGACATGACATTGTATACACTGATCATTGCTATGCCATAGCCTGTGGCAGACTGTATGAATCGATCACCATTCTAACTGCCGGGAGAAAGGTAAGGGCCCTCTGGCAGTCAGATACAATGATCGGAATCGACCAGACAGCTCCTGTCACTGTTGTGTCCAGTGAGGACCTGGATGCTGACAGCAGCCGGTCCCAATGTGATATGAAGTGGGCTCAGCTTCTGAGCTCACATTATAACGCTGCCAGACCCACTGGTTTATTGGTATGTCATAAGTCCTTAAGTGACAGAATCCCGTGATCCACCAGTATGTCATGGATCCTCAAAGGGTTAAAGGGGTTCTCTTGCGATTTTTTTTTTGCTTTCAAATCAACTGGCTTTAGAAGCTATATAGATTTGTAATTTACTTTTATTTAAACCTCTTGTCTTCCAGTACTTATCAGCTGCTGTATGCCCTGCATGAAGTGGTGTATTTTTTCCACTCTGTCACTGTGTTCTCTGCTGCCATCTCTGTCCATGACAGGAACTGTCCATAGCAGTAGAAAATCCACATAGAAAACGTCTCTTGCTCCCAACAGTTCCTGTCATGGACAGAGGTGGCAGTAGAGAGCACAGTATGGAGAGCCAGCCTTTTTCCTTACTGCAACATCTCTGCTCTTTCTGGACCACCATCATGTCCCACACAATATTATCTGTATCTCCCAGAGAAAATTAAATGTAGATCTTGGCCATAAGTGAAGTCTGGCAACCCCCCTAAAAAAAGCGTAAAAAAGTGTAAATAAAGAATACGTACATGGAATTTCTTCAAGAGAGCTAAAAATCTTCTCTGAATAATTTTGAAACTTATTTTGTCCTACAGAAAAAGTCCATGTTGTTGTATTCTTCTTTTTGAAGTATTGGGTATTGGGTATTGGGTGTGCGGGATCACTGGAAATTTCAAGAGACATAATGCCACAACTGTAGGTATGGTTTGACCAGGAAAGCCTGGTTCCACTAGCTGACCCTGCCTAATTGCCTCAACAGTCCTAGGCAACTGCAGACAACCACGGAGACGATCCCTTCCTGAGGCTACAATGACAATGTAAAACAAAGACAACACAGTCTCACATATAGGGGTGGTTAACCATATAGACAGTGAGGCACAGAATCAGAATTCAATAAAGTAGTTACGAAACAGAACCGAGGTCAGAAAAAGCTAGGTATACCAATACAAAAATAGGGCAACAGGGGTACGCTAAGCATGCTTTAGTTTAGACTAACAGCCAGTGTTGAAATCAGGGCACTGATACTCTTTATGTTCCCACTAAGTACGAACAACGGCAGCTCTTTAGTCAATGGCCATTGTTTAATGCTGAACCACAGCCATTGCTGTAAAACTACGGGTAGAATTAATTATCACAAACATTAATTCCGGCCGTGGTTTTACAACAATGGCCATTGTTTGTGCTCATCTGTAAATAGTGGGAACATAGCCTATAGGCAGCCAGGGACAAGGTCCAGGGGGAGATTGGACCGGAATCCTGAGCTTCCATTAAAACACCTGATGTCTATGGCAGTTGACTGGCAGGGAAACCTGCCAGTTAAACCTCCCTGGATACAGCACGTCTGAATCCGTATTTTGCAACACTCTCTAGGGCTTCTTCAGCCATCGACAATCAAATGCCACACGCTCAGGTTCAAACAGACTCGAGCATGCTTGAAGTTTGCTCATCTCTAGTAAATAAATTTGTAGTGACTAGAATACCATTTTAGTGTTTTATTAGATATATTTAATTCATTATTATAGCAGTGATGTCAGCCTCTGATAATACAGGGACAGATAAAATAAGTCAAACTTTATTTCCTGTCATAATCCTTTTCTGTCATAACTCATTTTCCTCTTTACCTCTCTTCTCTACCTTTCTTTTCTTTTAAAGGGGTATTCAATTGAAAATAATATGTTGCTGTCCTGGTGCAGTACATAACAAAATGGCTATTCTTACTTTTTTTACGCTCCCCTTTTGACCATCTTCGAGTCCTGACTGAACGTCCCTGGACGTCATTGTGACCACAGCGTCTACGGGGAGATTCTGTCCAGCAGGGATCAGGTGGTGGGAGGAGGCTACAGCATGTTGCACTTGGTATAACTATACAGCATAGATCTCAATGAGAGATCAGTGTACATATACTAGAAGTCCCCCAGGGGGGCTTCTAGTATATGAAATAAATAAAAAAAATAAAGTATTATTGATAAAAAAAAAACTCCCGTAATAAAAGTTTAAATCACCCCCCTTTTCCCATGTTATAAATAAAAATAAACAAATAAATAAACATGTTTGGTATCGCCACGTGCGTATCTGCCCAAATTATTCATTTATTTCATTTCTGATCTCACACAGTAAACGGTGTAAGCATAAAAAAATCCCAAAGTGGAAAATTGCGCATTTTCGGTTGCATCAAATCTAGAAAAATTGTAATAAAAAGCGATCAAAAAGTCACATATGCGCAGTCAAGGTACCGATAGAAAGAACACATCATGGCACAAAAAATGACACCTAACACAGCCCCATAGACCAAAGGATAAAAGCACTATAAGCCTGGGTATAGAGTGATGTTAAGGAACATATTTATGTTAACTATGGTTTGAATTTTTACAAGCCATCAGATAAAAGAAAAGTTATACATGTTACATATTGTTGTAATCATAACGACTTGAGGAACATATATAACAAGTCAGTTTTACTTCAGGGCGAACAGCATTTTTTTTTTCTTCAATTTCACCACACATTTATTTATTTTTTGGTTTTGCAGTGTTTTTTTTATGAACAAATTCAGCCTGTCATTGCAAAGTACAATTAGTGGTGCCAAAAGAAGGGCTCATGTGGGGTTCTAGGTGAAAAAATGCAACTCCTATGGCCTTTTAAGCACAAGGAGGAAAAAAACGGAAGTGCAAACATCAAAATTGGCTCTGTCTTTAAGGAGTTATACTTTTATTAGACATTACATTGATTACTACTAACCTGTAGAATATATACCCACTGACAGAGCACCTCACTCACAAACCATGCAGGGGGTGCTTCTCTCATTATGTGGTACATGACAGGTTTTCTATTTTACACTGATGTGTCTTGTATACCGAGCCTGTTGAGTTATTAGCAAGACTATCACAGGTATCCATTCTCCCTGATCACATCACCTACACAAATGGTAGAAACACGTTAGGAGGATACTCGTGAACCTTTATAGGTACCAATTTTACCATCACATACTGTAAGCCAGGTTTCATTGCTATTAAGCATAGGTACAGTTGTTTGTCTTATTGATGCATATACTGGGCCCTGCTATTTCGGGCATGGCAGAAGTTCAAATAAATTTTTTATTATTTGAAACACTGGTTTATTATAAGTAAATGTAAAAAGTTAGGGTCCATTTACACAGAAAGATTATCTGACAGATTATCTGCCAAAGATTTGAAGCCAAAGCCAGGGATGGATTTGAAAAGAGGAGAAATCTCAGGCTTTCCTTTATGACCTGATCTCTGTTTATAGTCCATCCCAGGCTTTGGCTTCAAATATTTGGCAGATAATCTGTCAGATAATCTTTCTGTGTAAATGGACCCTTATGTTTTAATTAGCATTATCCCACTTACTGTAATATAAATTAATAAATTAGAAATTAGAAGTTGTCTCTGAGTTCAACAACCTTGTCATTTATATAGAAAGTAAAAACATAAACTGCTTCTAAAATGTTATACTATCCACTGAAAGGTCATGTATACTGTCCCATATAATGTAGTACTTGTACCATACTATAAAGCTATTGTTTATGTGTCTGTAAGTTTGTCCTTCTATTGACTTTTATGTCACCTGTATAAACACCCCTTTATCACAGTCTCGATTGCATGGTTGCATGGTGTCTTTCTTCGTTATTGTAGTCTTCTATTAAGAAAAAGACTGTAGCGGGAAGAAAGCAATTAAATATACAGTAAATCACAGAATTAAACAGCTTTGCAGCTATTAACGCAGAAACAGAAACACTTGCACATATGTTCTACCTAAGGGTGCTCTTCTGCTTTACAGCAATGGACTAACTACTTCCTTTAATTGTGTTGCTGTATATTATTCTCATTTGAAAAACAACTTAAATCCATTTAATGGTTTTGCAGCTGACATACAGTACAATGTACTGGACCATAGCATGCATCAAACATTCATATTCCTTTTTAAGTGTTAATATATGAGTTGACAATACAGAAGCTATTAAACAACTTTGTCAATGAATAGAAAAGTAAAGCTCAGTTTTTGATATAGCAGCATTCAGTGTGCCCACAGGGTTTTGTAAAATCCCTGAAGTATTGAAAACCATTATTTATTGAGCAAACTTACTGAACTAGACATTTGCACTGTCACTGTGCCACTGAATTGTCCAGGAACATTTCCTGATGTACTAGGTCTAACAGGATTATACTGTCCATTTACATGGATTAATATGTTTACTAGAAAGCTGCATTGACATCTATTTCAGATGCCTGCTATGATATTCATGCTTGTTCAAGGTTTAAAGGGGTTATCCACTTAAGAGCTAAAAAAGTAAATGCTAGCCGGTCCTACTCACTAAGTCCCTCTTGTATTTTAAGCTATCTTTTGTCTTACTAGCTGTTGCCATTCCTGAAGTAAAAGTTTTTCTGAAAGCCGACCTACATCCAAGATGGCGCCAGCCAGAAAACTACATTTCCCATCATGCATCTCTGTTATTGGTCAATTTGCAAACTCGCCCCCTTAGCTTTCTTTTCTGCCCACTGCTGTCATTAATATTGCACAGTAAGTATAGAACTGTTTATTTTTTACGGATTTTGCATCAAATCACCACAAAATGTATTCCATGATAGCGGATGATTTAGTAGGTTTAGATCACTGCTTGCTAATTGTGAATGAAAGCATTCTAGTTCCCTCCAGACTCTAAGAAGATCCATAACACTTACAATATACAGAGCTGTGACTCAAAGACAGATACAGATGGCTGCATTCACTGACAGCAAGCAAGGACAGAACTAAAAGTTTTCATATTACAGACACCTAGGCTCAGGGAGACATGTATATGGAAACAGCACTTTTCACTTTCACTAGTTAAAAGGTGCATGGAGATTAATCAGATGATGTCTCCTAGGGGTCAAGTTACCAAGTCAATAGACAGCTAAACCGGCCCCCAGAGAAGATCACATGTCCTGTGTCTACAAGGGGAGGGGGGAATAGGAAGCAGCAAGTTGTCAGAATGGACATACAGAAGTGGGTAAATAATACCGAGTGGGTAAATATGAGGGGAAATAATAAGGAAAGGGTGCATCGTTTAGAAAATTGTTTTTGTTACCCGGATAACCCCTTTAAAGAAGTATTGTATAAAGTATTTGTGCCTTCATGATGAACTGAGTAGTAAAGATGAGGAAACCTCACGTAGTCCCAAACCAAGAATGCGCCATTTCATTACCGGTGGCTGAAGCCTATGGCTTCTTCAGCCTCCGGTAATCAAATGCTGCATGCTCGGGTTCGGACAAACACTATGATTGCTCATAAGGATCATTGAAGTAAATGTCTACTGCATTGATCCATGGAATCTGTACTAGCAGAAGGCATTGAAGCAATTGCCAAACCAGGCACCACACTGAGACAAAGAAGAGGCCCTGTGTTAGTAAAATGAATAATGGATTGTTTCACAGCGCGGCAAGCAGATTCCCCCAATAGACCATCAATGAAGACATTCTTGACAGCATTTAAATGGTTACAAGTCATTCTCATAGCTCTAAAGAAAATTTTAGCCCATTTTTAAATGCAGTATAGCTTTAATTCAGACAAACTGTTCCATTATTGAGCCAAAATTTCTTGTTAGGACCAATCATATCTTTTTTTTTTTTCTTGTTATAGAACCCATCTGTGCTTCAGGTACAGATCAGGAACTAACATGTAGAATTCTGATCTAGATCGAGAATGACAGTTTTACAGGGAGACCAAGCAAGTTTTTATTGTTTACTGATTTAACATTTGAAGGGGTACTCGGACAGCACAAAAAAAAAAAAAAAAATTGTCCCAGGGTGCTGTAAAAATAAAAAAGAAACCATTCTCACCTACCCCAAACTCCCGCCACTGCCATCTTGACAGCACCCATTCTTCAATACTCTTGTTCGCTTCTTGGTTCCCTTAAAGTGTTTATTTTGCAGGAGCTGAACACAGTGATTGGCAGAATGGGTTGTTCCTTTGGGGACAACATTATTGGACTGCGAAGCAGGGTTGTCTTTTTAGGTCTTTCTTAAGACCCATTTAGGTCTTTCTTACCAAACTGTTGGGAAGTGTTGGGCGCAGTGCAAAAAAATTAGACAAACACACAGACAGGCCCCAGATGGCACAGATAGACTATTAGTACAGAGAATCATTTGGCAAACAGGAGCAACCCACATAGTTTGCTTGTCCACCATCAAGACCTAGGTGGCACCTTCATTAGACAACCCTATCTCTGCCTAGGCTATTATCAGGCACTTAGTGGGAAATTTGGGGTCACAATGCCCATTATGCATTCTGCCATTGACATCCAGCTACTGGTCATCTTCCTTTACAGTAGTGTCATAATTTAGAAAAAGTGGACTCCTCCGGACTGTAACAGTTTTATCTTTTGCAATGAATGCAAGTTCTATTTGGGATGTGAAAATGGTCACATTTGAGCATGAACGGCTTGAGGTGAACACCTCCACCTTTGCTCTGGAGTAAGACCTTGTTTCAACTGCTGGTGTGATGATCTGGAGATTTTAGTGTAGTGGGTCACCACAAGTAGTAATACAAGGGACACTGAAAGCTCAGGGATTTGTACTGGACAGAGAAACACCAGGGTGGCCCCTTTAAGTCAAAGTCTAGTTCTATTGTGACTGTAACAATATAAGACAAAGGTTGCCAAGGCTAAGGTTCCATCCACAGACAGCTGTTTCAGCGTATTTGCCCCTTGTCAGTGTGGAGCAGGATCAGGGGAAACGAAAAATAGACCAACACAACAAACACTGAGCTCAGGTAGAACATCTTGCCACCAGATGTGTTGCTTCTATTGACAGGGCTTGCAACTGGTATTTCTTAACAGGATATTACCCAACCCCACACAGGTAGCGTTTGCCAGGAATGTCTCCCCCAGAATACAACACTTTTTTTGCCTGTCACCAGATTTATCACCAATCGAGCAATTATGGGACCAGCTGGGACGCCAGCTTTGGCAATCTATAAGTGTGCTTTATTTCCAGGCTCAGCTGCCCCGTCTGTAGCCATATGTGAAAAAAAGGGCATACGGAACTTATATGGTTGCATGCTCAACTATATATTTTCTTGTATCCAGGCTAGAGGAAGTATAAGAGTACTACAAACTCCTTTTAATTGGCTGCAAGGTCAAAACCCCAAATCAGGAAGCGGCAACACAGTAAAGATGGAATGGTACAATACTGGCATCGGTGTGGGTGAGTTCATGACATGAACTCTGATGGCCAGTCAACCCCTTTAAAACAACTAAAAGTGGAAATTATTATTGCAGGCAGAATAGGTAATATCATGGCATGATAAAGTTAATTACCAGATTAGGAAAAAATGGTAGTGCCAGAGTACCCCTTTACCACAATGTACTTTGGAGTAAGATTCTTATAAAATTTTCACATCTGTGAAACGTAAGCTAGTTGTGAGCACTATAGATTTCAGCTACAATTTATACCAAGTCCCATCAGCAAAGCCCCGCTCCTGTTTAATGGATGGAAGTGGCATCAAATTGGTGCACATGCAATAATACGTTTTTTTAGTATTATTCTGGTTGCAATTCTGGTGCAAAATCAGACAAAAATTAACTTTTTTTGTGCTTCATAAAAACGTTTTTTTTTTTTGTTTTTTTTTTATATTAATGCTTCAGACTAAAATAGAGTGAAGAGTTTTAAAGTCATGTTCAGATTTAATTAAAGAAAATGCTCCTATTTACAGTATTTAGAAACATTATAAGTATACAAGGCTAATCATATCTCTATTCTTTTCCGGTCTTCTAAACCTCTAATTCAAACCACCAACCAGCCATAAATATATACTTGAAAGTTTTGCTCTGTGGTTCAGCTCATAGTAGTCCCTGTGATTATGCATATTAATGCATGTATTGTAGAGCCCCATTTCACAATAAAGGATCTAATCTTTCAGTGCAGAGGCTGTTGGTAATTGCCACTGCTGGAGGGATTTGTGCAATCAGTATTTTGGAAGCTATCAGTGTTCACGTTACAACTGTCATTTTGCTAGAAGGAACTGAGACAAATTACATATTGATTGTGTCAACAGTGCTTCCAAATTGTATTGGTGTCCTTGATTTCTGTTTATCTGGTCACATTTTGTGTAAATGTTTTTTTCAGAACAATTCATAATGATAGAATGTAATTTCTTTGCAAATATGAGAGGGTGTTGTTATTTTCAATTACTTTTTCTATATAGAATCCTTGGGACTCAAACCTTAGTCATAGCTAGAGAGCAACAGGTTATACCTATACTATTTCAATATCATTTTATATTGTGTATTTAAGGTTTAACTGTTTGTCGTGCTAGTGCAACTATGTCTATTCTTTGAATAATAGCTTTGCCATTACAGAGGTTAAGTTCACATTAATAATGAAATAGTATACAGTATTACAGAGAACAAACTGCATAACAAAAGCATTTAGCTCATTTGTAGTGCATTTTATCCTTCACACAAAATAATTCTAAATGTACTAAAACCATTAGTGTTTCTTCTTGTCATTGCCACACCATAAAAGCATATGTAATACCCTAAAGACATCAAATATGGCTACAATATTTAATACAATATTTGTGTTACTATAATAAAAATTTTTGTTACTACCCAGCCCTATCATAAAATGTTTCCATGATTAATTTGGTGTCACAAACACAAACATTAAAACGTTAGATAATTATAATATTATATATTGAAGGAACTCGGGGGCTTAGCAAGGGGGAAGGGGGGGGGGAGGGTAAAGCTGCCCAAGGTGCAGCATAGAAAGGTGCTGTGTATATAAAGCCTTGCACATCTCCCCTAAACTGCTGGTCTTTATTCCAAGTAAAAAATAACTTTAAGCTCTGTGGCCACACATTTTAAAGGGATTACCCATTCACCCTAAAAGGGAACTATCAGCAGGTTAAATCAATCCCTATTGCGCACAGAAAGCTGAGGATGAAGGTATGTCTCTTACCTTCATCCTTGGTGCCATTTTTGTGCAATTTTAATGTAGTTCTCTGTCCCGTAAGACAGGTTGGAGCACTGCCCTGCCCCCAGAGTGCCGATCCGGACTGCAGGCTGGCCCGGGCGGCCCAGCTGCAGTCACTAATTGACTGGGCGGGACCTATGGGAGTTGGGAGCCTCAGATACATGTTTTTTTGTTTTTTTTACCTGTTTAACCCCAGGTTTTGACTTTTTTTTTGCGGGGGGGGGGAAGCTTTTGACATATACAAGTCTAGATGAATATGAACTGGGGGATGGTTTGGCCCACTTCAGTGTCTTCAGTTTCTGTGCAGTAGTGGGTGCGGAAGTCAGATGGTTGGGAGTCAAAGAGCAAATTGTAGACATGTTCGAGAAGTTTTGAGGTAAAGTGTGATGGGGCAAAAACTGGATAAGGGTCGTGAGTGACTTTTAAAGGATGGGTATGATGGTTGCATGTTTATATGAAGATGTAAAGATTCCAGTGGTTAGTGAAAGATTGAAGAGATGAGTTAGTTCTCGTACAAATTCTAATGTAAGGTTGGGGATAAGGTGGGATGGGACTTGCTACGTGTGAAGCTACTCTAATGTAGCATATTATTAGGTTCAAAATATGGCCATGTTTTTTTTTAAACCTATCTTACCCCAGGTTTTGCCTTTTTTTTTTTGGGGGGGGGGGGGCATGTGGGGGGGGGGAGTTTTTCTTTAAACCCTTCTATTCCTGGCCAATATTCATTTTTGCATTTTCATTTTTTCCTCCTCGTGTTTAAAAGGCCATAGCGCTTGCATTTTTTCAACTAAACACCCACACAAGCCCCAGTTTTTTGAGTCACTAATTGTACTTTGCAATGACAGACTTAATTTTTGCAAAAAATATGCTGCAAAACCAGAAGAAAATTATGTGCAGTTAAATTTAAAACAAAGCGCAATATTATTTATTTGGGGTGGTTTTGTGTTTACGCCATTAGTCTTATGGTAAAACTGACGTTATCTATGTTCCTCAAGTTGATACAATTACAATGATAGGTAACTTTTATTTTATTTGACAGCTTTTTAAAAATTAATACCTTTTAAAAACAAATAAATGTTCCTTAAAATAGCTCTATTTATTTATTTTTTTATTTTTTTTATTTATAAAATGGGAAAAGGGGGTTGATTCTGACTTTTATTAGGGAAGGGGATTTTTTATTACTAAAAATATTTTTTTCCCCCACTAACATAAATTAGGAGCCCCCTGGGGGACTTCTATATACTGTTCACAGCACTGATCTCCTATTGAGATCAATGCTGTGTATATAATAGAGCACTGATCCATCAGATCAGTGCTTTATTATTCTGATCTGCAGCAGACCAGATACATGTAGTGCCGAGCCGGAATCAGCGTCATTCCGACGCAGAGGCCCTGCCAAAGTAATGGATCTCCCCTCCGTGATGCATTGTGGGGGGCAGATCCACCACTAGACAGCAGGGATGGGGGGCTAAAGAGGACATTTAAATGCAGCTGTCATGTTTTAGTGTCCTAATTAGCGGGTGCGGCGATAGTCTGCACCCGCTAATAGCTACGGTGGTTCGGAGCGGGGTCACTGCAAAACCCCTCTCTGAACCTCCTCATCCCCCGCAGGACGTACTGGGATGTCCTACAGAGGGAAGGGTCACTGTCATTATAACTTTCAAAGTCTAAATCAACAGTGAAATAAAGCAAATTTGCAATACACATTAATTATTTTTTTTTTGTTGTTATCATGCTGTAAAACAAAGCTAAACTTATCAGAAATCCAGGTCCAATCTCCTGAAGGGAGATTTTCTGACAGGTGCTGGTTGAAAAAAAGCAGATTAAACACAGGAATTCCCACCAGTACAGAGTGACTGCCTTCTCTCCATAAGCGCTCAGATGGCCTGGGATACACAGGACTTCCTGTTTTCTGACTGTTTCCTGTTCTTTGAGATAAAAACAGGAAGTGCCGTGTTTTCCATAACTAAACAAAAAAAAAATGAATGTAAATTGCAAACTAGTCTTATGGTAATTCAGTAGGTTGGTTGAATGATGTCTGAAAAACTTGCCACATTAGGAAGCGCAATGTGGCTTTTTACCAGTGTGTATTTTGTTGTGGTCAACTCTGTCATGTTTAACATGTTTGACTTGCTGATAAAACATTTCCCACAGTTGCAGCAGAAAAAGGGCCTCTGTCCGCTTTGGATTTGTTGGTGACTAAATGTATAAGATTGGAATTCAACTTTCAACATTCAAGGCAAGAATACGGCTTCTCCTCCATGTGAATCTTCTGATGCAGAGGAAGATGTGACTTATATAATAAATTATTTCTATATTCTACATATATAAAACACATGTAATCTTTCTTCTTCAATTTGCTGTCACCTGTAGCAAACATCTATGCTGGTAATAGATGGTCAGTGGGTTTTACTACATCACCCGAGATCGGTTCTTCTTTAACAAAAGAATATTGATCTTTAGGTGCATAAATGTTTGCGTATTGTTGGGGGTCTCTGCATATTTCTGTGATATGTTCTTCTTTATCCAACATGGATTTGTCTTTAGTATAAAAACACATATATGAAGAATGGTTGGAGGGTGAGCAGAGTTCAGTGTTAAAGATGTTTTCTCCACCATCTGAGATAGATTCCTCCTTATTGGGGAGGGGGGGAGTGTATGCTGTGTACTTGCATATATCTTAATCTTGACCCGAAATGCTTCTTTACCTGAACCCGGTATCTGCATAGCATTCTCTGTACTGTCAATATCTGGGGCATCCGATGAGTATTTTGAAGTTTCTATGTGAATCTGTGAAAAAATAGGGGAGGGAGAGCTTCCTGACTGTTCCATATCATCAGAGAAATCTGTTGAAGAGTGGCTTTCATGAGTCTCCATCGCAACTTTGTCATTGACATTCTTTCATCCTTCTAAAAACTCACACTCCTCCATTGAAGAATTGCTATTTTCATCTTTAAACTTAAAATACTAAAAATTTATTAAAAAAACACATGACACGTTTCTTGATCGCTCCAATTCCTTTCTCAAGTGTCTTACCTATGTTTATCCAGGTTGACAGTCTTTGTAGTGTCTTATCCAGTTACACAGGACTTTAAATACAGATCCCCTCATCAGGGTCGGACTATGAAGTCAGCAATGGAATCCAGGTTTGACGTTTTATAATGACCCGAGTTGTGGATCCATTGTACCGCCGCTATCGATGGTGTAAACCACACCAGTGCCCGCTGCAGGGCAAGATAGACTTGCTGTGACAGGCCACCCCCAGGTCGCTACCCCTGGCTTGGCTTGCTAACTGCGGCAGGCGAGGTGCAGCTGGAGACATGTAGGCACACAGGCTGGTACACAGCAGGACTCACGGCTGAAACCGCAGGAACAAAGCAAAGCTATAGGCAAGAACCACTGGCAGGAACAATGGAAAGCTGGGACCACACGCTAAGGAAAGCATGCAGAGGCTCCAATACTAGGGACAGGGCTGAAATTTATAGGGAGGTGCTTGGTGCATACTACCAATCAGGGATACACTTTCTCTTTAAATTTTAGTGAAGCGGCATGCGTGCATCCCAGCGGGTGGACAGCAGGAGCACAGGCATGTGAGGCACCCTGCAGGGCAGAAGAGCAAACAGCACCAGACCCCTGCATGTGGAGACCGGTCACCCCCAGTGAGTAGGGGTAAGAAGAGCGGCAACGGCGGCGGTCTGGAGCAGGGACGGGCGCCACAGCCTTGACACTTTTATTTCAGTGTGTGCAAACCTCATGTGCCATTTGACTGCCCAAGCTTTCAGCTTTGCCAGATCTCTCTGTAGTATAATAATAATATTCTCCTCCTCATATCTTAATTACCTTACAAAGCTCAGTATTATGCTCAAATACTATGTCTTGTGTTCATGCTCACAGTCTAGTCTGTAAGCAATCTACAAGGTCATCATTGAATATATTAAAAAAAAGAAAAGATCCATGTGGCACCCCACTATTAACCCAGTTAGAATATGTTTAATCAATTACTAGCCCCTGTTTCCTTTTTTTCTTTCTAGTTTATGTGGAAAAATGTAAAAGTCCAGATACACGACATCCACATGCTTAAGTCCCTATTACACAGGGCGATGTGGAGAGCGAGCGAGCGCCTACCTTTCAGATCAGTGCTCGCTTGCTCCTCATTCCCCTGTCCGCTGTTGACGCTATAACACATCCTGACAGCGAGTGACTTTGTACATGTCGGCTGATCATTGTCTTCTATTACACAAAGAAATTATCATCCGTAACGGTCGGCAGGGCCAGATTTTTTTTTTCAAATATAACCCATACAGTGCTCTATTTAGGTGGCTTCTTACTTAACCCTCCTCACTCCTGGCTGTATTGCTCAGCATCCTCCTCTGTTCTGCATATGATGGTCACTAGAGGCTGCAGTCTAGAGGAAGATGCCAGGTCCTAGAGACAGGATGGGGAGGGGTGTATTCCCACTTGGGGTGTGTTCCCACTTTGTGTTTTTGTCAATAATGCAATGCAAGAAAACAGCACTTAAG
Organism: Dendropsophus ebraccatus; assembly: GCF_027789765.1. Classification (NCBI taxonomy): domain Eukaryota; kingdom Metazoa; phylum Chordata; class Amphibia; order Anura; family Hylidae; genus Dendropsophus; species Dendropsophus ebraccatus. The sequence continues at coordinate 73,621,496 of NC_091460.1, forward strand.
TACTTTCTGTGCTCTCTTGCCCACTGTGTTAGCCCCCACAGTAGCATATGGAGTTGTGAATCACAGGAAGAACCTGGACTTGCAAGTCTAAGTCCCATCTTAAGTTCCCAACCATGTACACTAGCTGAAGCAGTAAGGAGCAACCAGAAAGTATTTAAAGGCTGTGTAGAATATATAGCGGATGTGGTACATGTGAACGTACGCTAAGGATTAAAATACACAGCTGTGTGCAGCCCATGATATGGAATATCGGTCTTCCTCTGTCTAAGCTCTCCCCTCTCCAGTCTATCCTGAATGCAGCAGCCAGACTCATCTTCCTCTCCAGCCGCTATACCGATGTCTCTCCTCTGTGCCAGTCACTGCACTGGTTACCCATCAAATCCAGAATCCACTTCAAGCTCCTCACCCTCACCCATAAAGCTCTCCACAACTCTGCCCCTCCATACATCTCCTCCCTCATCTCCACCTACCATCCTTCCCGTGCTCTGCGCTCTGCAAATGATCTAACCTTAACATCTTCCATAATCAGAACCTCTCATTCCCGCCTCCAAGACTTCTCTCGTGCTGCACCAATTTTCTGGAATGCCCTACCCAAACACATCAGACTAATTCCCAATACCCACAGTTTCAAGCGTACCCTGAAGACTCATCTCTTCAGGCTCGCTTATAACGTTCCCTAAACTGTTTCCCCCTTCTGTTTCCCTTGCTCTATTTCTCTGACTGTTCCTGCACTTTATATGTTTACCTGCATCAGACATTGGCGTTGTTACTGGCTCATCCTGTAATTCTAATTATGTACAATGGCTGGACCATGGACAAATAAAGCACTTATGCCTGGTGTCTATGAAAATTAGTCTGTAAGCTCCAACGAGCAGGTCTCGTCTATACTCTGTATTTTGTATTTTTTGTTATTTTTATTAACTATGTACTTATTTATTCCAATTTGACTGCGTATTATGTACCTCTGTACTGTATGCATAGAAAAAAGCGCTGCGGAATCTGTTGGCGCTATACAAATAAATTTATTAAAATTTATTATTATACAGTATAGCCTGTGTGCAGCATATGACATACATAGGACATATATCATACACGGCACACAGGCTATATATCATATGCTGCACACAGGCTATATACCATATGCTTCACACAGGCTGTATATCATATGCTGCACACAGACTATATACAGTACATACCATATGCTGCACACAGACTATATACAGTACATACTATATGCTGCACACAGATTATATACAGTATATACCATATGCTGCACACAGACTATATATAGTACATACCATATGCTGCACACAGATTATATACAGTATATACCATATGCTGCACACAGACTATATACAGTATATACCATATGCTGCACACAGGCTATATATCATACACTTCTCTCAGGCTATATCTCACTCACTGCACACAGGCTACATACAGTACATACCATATGCTGCGCACAGACTATATACAGTATATACCATATGCTGCACACAGGCTATATATCATACACTTCTCTCAGGCTATATCTCACTCACTGCACACAGGCTACATACAGTACATACCATATGCTGCGCACAGACTATATACAGTACATACCATATGCTGCACACAGGCTATATATCATATGCTGTGCACAGACTATATACAGTACATACCATATGCTGCACACAGGCTATATACCATATGCTGCACACAGGCTATATATCATATGAAGCGCACAGACTATATACAGTACATACCATATGCTGCATACAGGCTATATACAGTATATACCATATGCTGCACACAGGCTATATACCATATGCTGCACACAGGCTATACACAGTATATAACCTTTATTAACTAGTAAATGTAAAAATATACTAACACCATAATGTGCACAAAAGAAACCTCCAACATCACTTATTCGGACCCGAAGTCCACACGCCTTTATATTTATATATATAGCAAAATTGAACACGAGGACGGCACTCCAGTAGTGTATAGTAAAGATTTATTCACCCAATCACAAACAGCGACGTTTCGACTCTAACATGAGTCTTTCTCAATCTTGTTCAATTTTGCTATCCAGAGGAGTCGGGGGTCGACTTTTATGGGAAGTGCACCCACCAGCTTTAAGCTATTTTTTGACTTCAAGCCAGCACAGTGCCGTCCATCTACTACTTTCTATTCAGCTTATGTATATATATATATATATATATATATATATATATATATATATATAGTAATAGCCTATATAGACGTCGGTCAACACAGTATAATTAGTTCATAGACAGTATATAAATAAACTGATAAAAACGTCATGTAAACCATCTAAATAAAGTGCATACGTCCGTACATTAACATAATTAACATAGGAGCAGATCCTTGTATGTGGATAGGTGGTGGGAGTAACAGTCCCTATAGCTCCCTATAGGTGCACCACATTATCCCTGCTCGCTCAGGGTGTAGCGGGGTGATCGCCCTAGAAAGGGCGGCCCCTGCCCCGTACTACCCCTAATGCCACTCACCCTATAGTATCCCTTCCTAAAAACACTCCCGACACCAGTGTTTCGTAATGATACTCATCAGGGGGGTCTCAGTATTCGGACAGGGTGGGTAATATATCCAAAACAAAATAATGTGGCTAAAGCAGTATAACCCAAATAGGTTAGGGTTACTGCACTCACGTGGCCCAATGGCCTCAGGTAACGGGCGGCGATAAGTGTGCGGCTCCTGACCACCTTTCATCAGTATGGAGATTCAAATACCTTGCGGTCCAACATGCATCTGCCGCGTCACTCCCTACTTCCGGTAAAGTGGAACGCACAACTCCACAGCCGTCACTTCCGGAGGACCGTCAGCTCAATAATCATGTGACCGCTGTAACTAGGCGACCATAAAACAGTCACTCTAAAGATATACTGTCTGGAGATTTACATGGAATAGTAACCCAACGCGTGTTACAGACACTGGCAAATGTATGAGCTGAACTATATACAGTAACTTACTATTTACAACCTAACAACGTACTACATAGTACCAGGTGATATTTACATACAGATATTTACAGAAGCAATAGGAGATGGAGATGCAGCAGGAAACGAGAGGGGGGCAAGATATAAAAGGAAACAGCAATCCCACAATAGTTCGGGCATTATATGGAAAAAATACATCCCAACCATATCTCTTATCATAGAAAACAGGCATAGGTAAGCTGCTCATTTAAACCACTGGGAAAGACCGTGCGCATCCGGAATATCCACTCCGTTTCGCGCTGAAGTATAAGTCTGACCGAGTTGCCACCACGAACAGATGGTTTCACTAGTTCCAATCCTTTAAACTTAATACAAGCAGTATCTCCTGCATGAACCGTATTTATATGTCGCGCAATGGGTTTATCGGTCTGATTTATGATATCACGTATATGCTCTCCAATGCGTCGACGAAACTCCCGGATCGTTTTACCAATATATTCCAAACCACAATCACATGTAGCCTTGTACACAATCCCTCTGGTTCTGCAGTTGATGTAGTCCCGCATTAGATACTCTTTGCCTGTCACATTGCTTTTCACCGATTTACTGACCTTTATGTAAGTACAGGCTACACATCCACTGCATTTAAAGGTACCTACTTTCCTTTCTAGCCAAGTACCTTGGGATTGTGGGGGAATATAATGACTTTTAACCAGTGTATCACGTAGATTCCGCCCCCTTCTGAAAGTGATTTGGGGCCTTTCACTGATCGTTTTCCTGACGTCCGGATCCAGGAGGAGGATGACCCAGTGCCTTTCTAGCACCTTACCAACATCACTGGATGCGGCATCAAATGTGCCTATGACTCTGGTGATGCCCTCTTCCTCTTGCTTTTTTTTAGGTACCAGCAACTCTTCCCTCCTGGAATTACCAGCCGCCTGATATGCCTTTCTCAGAACTGGGTCTGGGTATCCCCTTTCCTTGAATCTTTCCCTTAGGGCAGTTGCCTGTCTCTGATATTCAATTGGGTTGGAACAGTTTCGTTTAACTCTTAGGTATTGTCCCCGTGGTATCCCTAGTTTAAGAGGTTTAGGGTGATGACTATCCCAGGTTAGCAACGCATTGGTGGCAGTAGGTTTCCTAAATATGGTAGTTTCAATGTTCCCACTTTCTCCCCTCTGTATAAGAAGGTCTAGAAACGGCAGCTGTGTTTTCTTGATCTCAAAAGTGAACCTTAGTCCAATTTCATTACTATTGAGTAGATCCACAAATTGTACAAACTCCTCTTGACGACCATTCCAAATCAGGAATATATCGTCTATGTACCTTGCCCATAATCCCACATGCTGAACAAGATGGGACTGTAGTTCACCAAAAACAAGCTCTTCCTCCCACCAGCCCAGGTAGAGGTTAGCGAACGTGGGGGCACAAGGGATCCCCATCACCACCCCCCTGAGCTGGTGGTACATCTTCTGATTGAAGAGGAAGAAATTATGGGCAAGGACATATTTGGTCAACTCCAAGATAAACTGATTGTGTGCCTGAAACTGGCACCCACGTGATCTAAGAAAAAATTCAACAGCTCTTAGACCTGGTCCGTGTGGTATGGACGAATAGAGCACCTCGACGTCAATAGATGCCAACAATGCATGGTCATCCAATGTAATATTCTCTATTTTTAACAGTAAATCCATAAAATCACGAGTATATGAGGCTAAACCAGTTACAAAGGACCGCAACACCTTATCAACATGTATGCCGGCATTCTGAGATACACTATTAATGCCCGACACAATTGGTCGACCCTTAAGCGGATGGGTGCCCTTATGCAGCTTAGGCAGAGCATAAAAGGTCGCTTTTACTGGAAATTTCGGGATCAGGAAGGATCTTTCCTCTTCCCCCACTACTCCCTTCTCAAATGCTCTGTCCACCAGTCCCTTTAGTTCTTTCAAGAAGGCTGCAGTTGGATCCTTACTTAGAACCGCATAGCACTCCCGGTCGTCCAAAAGCCTCAAACACATATCCTTGTATTGGGAGTCTATCACCACCACATTACCACCTTTAAAGGTTCCCTTGTGCCCCCACGTTCGCTAACCTCTACCTGGGCTGGTGGGAGGAAGAGCTTGTTTTTGGTGAACTACAGTCCCATCTTGTTCAGCATGTGGGATTATGCAAGGTACATAGACGATATATTCCTGATTTGGAATGGTCGTCAAGAGGAGTTTGTACAATTTGTGGATCTACTCAATAGTAATGAAATTGGACTAAGGTTCACTTTTGAGATCAAGAAAACACAGCTGCCGTTTCTAGACCTTCTTATACAGAGGGGAGAAAGTGGGAAAATTGAAACTGGAGGAAAAGGGCATCACCAGAGTCATAGGCACATTTGATGCCGCATCCAATGAGGTTCGTAAGGTGCTAGAAAGGCACTGGGGCATCCTCCTCCTGGATCCGGACATCAGGGAAACGATCAGTGAAAGGCCCCAAATCACTTTCAGAAGGGGGCGGAGTCTACGTGATAGACTGGTTAAAAGTCATTATATTCCCCCACAATCCCAAGGTACTTGGCTAGAAAGGAAAGTAGTAGGTACCTTTAAATGCAGTGGATGTGTAGCCTGTACTTACATAAAGGTCAGTAAATCGGTGAAAAGCAATGTGACAGGCAAAGAGTATCTAATGCGGGACTACATCAACTGTAGAACCAGAGGGATTGTGTACAAGGCTACATGTGATTGTGGTTTGGAATATATTGGTAAAACGATCCGGGAGTTTCATCGACACATTGGAGAGCATATACCTGATATCATAAATCAGACCGATAAACCCATTGCGCGACATATAAATACGGTTCATGCAGGAGATACTGCTTGTATTAAGTTTAAAGGATTGGAACTAGTGAAACCATCTGTTCGTGGTGGCAACTGGGACAGACTTATACTTCAGCGCGAAACAGAGTGGATATTCCGGATGCGCACGGTCTTTCCCAGTGGCTTAAATGAGCAGCTTACCTATGCCTGTTTTCTATGATAAGAGATATGGTTGGGATGTATTTTTTCCATATAATGCCCCGAACTATTGTGGGATTGCTGTTTTCTTTTATATCTCGCCCCCCTCTCGTTTCCTGCTGCATCTCCATCTCCTATTGCTTCTGTAAATATCTGTATGTAAATATCACCTGGTACTATGTAGTACGTTGTTAGGTTGTAAATAGTAAGTTACTGTATATAGTTCAGCTCATACATTTGCCAGTGTCTGTAACACGCGTTGGGTTACTATTCCATGTAAATCTCCAGACAGTATATCTTTAGAGCGACTGTTTTATGGTTGCCTAGTTACAGCGGTCACATGATTATTGAGCTGACGGTCCTCCGGAAGTGACAGCTGTGGTGCGCATTGTGCGTTCCACTTTACCGGAAGTAGGGAGTGACGCGGCGGATGCAAGGTATTTGAATCTCCATACTGATGAAAGGTGAACAGGAGCCGCACACTTATCGCCGCCCGTTACCTGAGGCCATTGGGCCACGTGAGTGCAGTAACCCTAACCTATTTGGGTTATACTGCTTTAGCCACATTATTTTGTTTTGGATATATTACCCACCCTGTCCGAATACTGAGACCCCCTGATGAGTATAATTACGAAACACTGGTGTCGGGAGTGTATCTAGGAAGGGATACTATAGGGTGAGTGGCATTAGGGGTAGTACGGGGCAGGGGCCGCCCTTTCTAGGGCGATCACCCCGCTACACCCTGAGCGAGCAGGGATAGTGTGGTGCACCTATAGGGAGCTATAGGGACTGTTACTCCCACCACCTATCCACATACAAGGATCTGCTCCTATGTTAATTAGCCTATGTACGGACGTATGCACTCTATTTAGATGGTTTACATGACGTTTTTATCAGTTTATTTATATACTGTCTACGAACTAATTATACTGTGTTGACCGACGTCTATATAGGCTATTACTATATATATATATATATATATATATATATATATAGGCGTGTGGACTTCGGGTCCTAATAAGTGATGGTGGAGGTTTCTTTTGCGCACATTATGGTGTTAGTATATTTTTACATTTAGTAGTTAATAAAGGTTAAGTTTTAATAGGATCCTAACTGTAATTATTGTTTATTTTTGATGGTTCCTTATATAGTCAGATTATACTTTCTGGACTATTCTGTGATTATATATACAGTATATACCATATGCTGCACACAGGCTATATATAATATGCTGCACACAGACTATATACAGTATATACCATATGCTGCACACAGGTTATATACAGTATATACCATATGCTGCACACAGGCTATATACAGTATATACCATATGCTGCACAAAGACTATATACAGTACATACCATTTGCTGCACACAGACTATATACAGTACATACCATTTGCTGTACACAGGCTATATACAGTGTATACCATATGCTGCACACAGGCTATATACAGTATATACCATATGCTGCACACAGGCTATATGCAGTATATACCATATGCTGCACACAGACTATATACAGTGTATACCATATGCTGCACACAGGCTATATATCATATGCTGCACACAGACTATATACAGTATATACCATATGCTGCACACAGACTACATCTCATATGCTGCACACAGACTATATACAGTATATACCATATGCGGCACACAGGCTATATGTCGGGCTATGTATCATATGCTGCACACAGGCTATATACCATATGCTGCACACAGACTACATACAGTATATACCATATGCTGCACACAGGCTATATATCATATGCTGCACACAGACTATATACAGTATATACCATATGCTGCACACAGACTATATAAAGTATATACCATATGCTGCACACAGACTATATACAGTATATACCATATGCTGCACACAGACTATACAGTATATACCATATGCTGCACACAGACTATATACAGTACATACCATATGCTTCACACAGGCTATATATCATATGCTGCACACAGACTATATACAGTATATACCATATGCGGCACACAGACTATATACAGTATAAAGGAAATGCGGCACACAGGCTATATACGGTATATACCTCTGCTGTAATGTCCTCCATAGTAAATACAACCTGCTGTAATGTCCTCCATAGTATATACCCTTGCTGTAATGTCCCCCATAGAATATGCCCCTGCTGTAATGTACCCCCATAGTATATACCCCTGCTGTACTGTCCTCTATAGTATATACCCCTGCTGTAATGTGCCCCCATTGTATATACCCCTTCTGTAATGTCCCCCATAGTATATACCCCTGCTGTAATGTGCCCCTATAGTATATACCCCTGCTGTAATGTGCCCCCATTGTATATACCCCTTCTGTAATGTCCCACATAGTATATACCCCTGCTGTAATGTACCCCCATAGTATATACCCCTGCTGTAATGTGCCCCCATAGTATATACCCCTGCTGTAATGTCCTCCATAGTATATATATCCCTGCTGTACTGTCCTCCATAGTATATACCTCTGTTGTAATGTCCTCCATAGTATATACCCCTGCTGTAATGTCCTCCATAGTATATACAGATGCTGTAATGTCCTCCATAGTATATATACCCCTGCTGTACTGTCCTCCATAGTATATACCCCTGCTGTAATGTCCTCCATAGTATATATACCCCTGCTGTACTGTCCTCCATAGTATATACCCCTGCTGTATTGTCCTCCATAGTATATACCCCTGCTGTAATGTCCTCCATAGTATATATACCCCTGCTGTACTGTCCTTAATAGTATATACACCTGCTGTAATGTCCTCCATAGTATATTTACCCCTGCTGTACTGTCCTCCATAGTATATACCCCTGCTGTACTGTCCTCCATAGTATATACCCCTGCTGTAATGTCCACCATAGTATATACACCTGCTGTACTGTCCTCCATAGTATATACCCCTGCTGTAATGTCCTCCATAGTATATACCCCTGCTGTAATGTCTCCCATAGTATATACCCCTGCTGTAATGTCTCCTATAGTATATACCCCTGCTGTAATGTCCTCCATAGTATATACCCCTGCTGTAATGTCCTCCATAGTATATACCCCTGCTGTAATGTCCTCCATAGTATATACCGATGCTTTAATGTCCTCCATAGTATATTTACCCCTGCTGTACTGTCCTCCATAGTATATACCGATGCTGTAATGTCCTCCATAGTATATTTACCCCTGCTGTACTGTCCTCCATAGTATATACCCCTGCTGTACTGTCCTCCATAGTATATACCCCTGCTGTAATGTCCACCATAGTATATACCCCTGCTGTAATGTCTCCCATAGTATATACCCCTGCTGTAATGTCTCCTATAGTATATACCCCTGCTGTAATGACCTCCATAGTATATACCCCTGCTGTAATGTCCCCCATAGTATATACACCTGCTGTAATGTCCTCTATAGTATATACACCTGCTGTAATGTCCTCTATAGTGTATACAGCTGCTGTAATGTGATCCATAGTATATACACCTGCTGTAATGTCCTCCATAGTATATACCCCTGCTGTAATTTCCTCCATAGTATATACACCTGCTGTAATGTCCCCCATAGTATATACACCTGCTGTAATGTCCACTTTAGTATATACACCTGTTGTAATGTCCTCCATAGTATATACACCTGCTGTAATGTCCTCCATAGTATATACCCCTGCAGTTATGTCCTTCATAGTATAAACACCTGCTGTAATGTCCTCCATAGTATATACCTCTGCTGTAATGTCCTTCATAGTATATACTTTATATCCCTGCTGTACTGTCCTCCATAGTATATACCTCTGCTGTAATGTCCTCCATAGTATATACCCCTGCTGTAATGTCCTCCATAGTATATACCCCTGCTGTAATGTCCTCCATAGTATATATACCCCTGCTGTACTGTCCTCCATAGTATATAACCCTGCTGTAATGTCCTCCATAGTATATACCCCTGCTGTAATGTCCTCCATAGTATATATACCTCTGCTGTACTGTCCTTCATAGTATATACCCCTGCTGTACTGTCCTCCATAGTATATACCCCTGCTGTAATATCCTCCATAGTATATACCCCTGCTGTATTGTCTCCCATAGTATATACCCCTGCTGTAATGTCTCCTATAGTATATACCCCTGCTGTAATGTCCTCCATAGTATATACCCCTGCTGTAATGTCCTCCATAGTATATACCCCTGCTGTAATGTCCCCCATAGTATATACACCTGCTGTAATGTCCTCCATAGTATATACACCTGCTGTAATGTCCTTCATAGTATATACCCCTGCTGTAATGTCCTTTATAGTATATACCCCTGTTGTAATGTCCTTTATAGTATATACACCTGCTGTAATGTCCTCCATAGTATACACACCTGCTGTAATGTCCCCCATAGTATATACACCTGCTGTATTGTCATCCATAGTATATACACCTGCTGTAATGTCCCCCATAGTATATACACCTGCTGTAATGTCCTCCATAGTATATACCCTTGCTCTGATGTGCCCCAACACAAAACAACACCTCCTACTCACCTGGGCGGGGGATGGCTCTTCTCTCTTCTGGCTCTTCTCTCTCCTGGCTCTTCTCTCCTGGCTCTTCTCTCTCCTGGTTCTTCACTGTATCTTTAGCCTGGCAGCCACTGTGACAGATCATCCAGCAGGCTCCATGATGTCACCTCCTGCTGCTGGAGAGATCAGGTTTCACTGCTCAGGTCCCGCGCTGTCCTCTCCTCAGTGAGGCGGGGGGAGGGGGAGTGAGGTCATCGGCAGGAGACAGACATCCTGACAGGAATAATCCACTCAGGGTCTGCCAGGGGGGAGTCTGAGTTTTCCGGGCAGAAGATATTTACACAAGATTAACCCTACACCTCCCTCCTTCCCTGGACAGCATGTATTTTGTCCAGTGCTGTGTCCAGGTACTGTTTTCACTTCCCAGGTACTGTTTTCACTCACTTCCGGGTTCCTGCTGGTGGGGGCCCCCCCTAGTGGTGGAGGCCCGTGGGCAGGTGCCCCTGTTGCCCCCTCTTTAATCCAGCCCTGACGGTCGGTATCGGCCAAATATGGCCAATAATCACTTTGTGTAATAGGGTCTTTACATGGTCCCATCTATAACTTATCAACTCATCAAAGCTGATAAGATTAGTCTGATAAGACAAATCCTTCATAAGACCAAGTGCAAACCAGAGTCACAGTGAAGTCAGAGGTTTGGTAAAATAATGGTTTCTTCTTTTGCAGCCACTCTTAAAGTGAGACTTATTGGCAACAGCGCTTTACTCAAACAACTACTGTATGTGCAGGGGCATCGCTAGACGTAAATATCTGGTGCCCAAGCCAAGAAGGAATAAATTCTAGCATTAAATGTTTTTGGCTATGGCCGCCAGAAGCAGGAACTCCCGTCTCCAGATGCCAGACTCCCTGCACCTGTACTGTATGGGGCACCCCTGCTGTCATCTGTGTCTGTGTCCATATAAGGGCACAGACACAACTGACAGGACCACAGAGCAGGGATCTATCAGATCTCTTCTCTGTGTATTTTTCTTCTACATCACAGACTGCAAAAGGCCTATGATCTAGAAGTCATCTGGAGCAGCTAGTAATGTCTTCCTGGTCATTCTGCCCATGAGATCAGCAAGCAGCCTGCACCAGTAAACATTCAGTGGGAAACAGCGGCCGACATCATTCATGTCAGCTGATCATTGCCTTCTATTACACAAAGCGATTATCGACTGTAACAGCCAATAATTGACCAAATTCAGCCAACGATCGCTTTACTCTGCTGTGCTATATATCTATAATGCTCATTGTGTGAACTATTGTGTCCTGATGTCAGGGGCCATGTACAGATTCAGCAGAGCAGAGTTTGTAGATCTATATGCAGTAGTGCACGCTATGTGTACTTGAAATTGTGATTATTGATATTTAGGGGCACAGTAGAGCAATTTTAACTACTTTTAGGCACTTTTAGGCTCAGGCTATGTGAGAGAGTAGGAAGGGGTATAATTGCTACCTGGGATTATTGCTACCTTGGGGCACAAAAGAGGTGACTATTGGGATTTGGAGAAACAGGAGGTTGATTTTTACTTCTTGGAGGGCACAGGAGGGGTAATTATTCTGAATTGAGTACAAGAAAGGGATTATTATAATTTGAGGGAAAAAAGGGGGCATTATAAAAGTGTGGAGGCAAAGAATGGATCTTATTAAGTGTCAGGGCAAAGAAGTGTAATTTACAGCATGAGGGAACAGCTAGTTACTGTGTGGGTGTCAAATAAAGGGAACAATTCATATTTGGGGCACCATGGATGAGGTATTGTTTAGAGGTGAGGGGAGTAATGGTAAATTGTGTAGCCTAAACTGTTTGTCCAGTAGATGCTTTGGGGACAAGTCATGGGTAAAATAAGTGTTCATGATGGCCCGGACCTCATGGGGAAGAAAAGTGAAGAACTTGAAGATGTCACCTGTGAGTCATTAGATTTAGCTGCACCCTTATTACTATACTGTGACTATGTGGGGGTAATGCTGGACGTTTTGGAGTGGCTTTTATTTAGTAGCAGTACTGTAGAGGTATTTTTCAGTCATGGTCAGAATGTGTCAGTATTATTTTTTCCTTGAGTAGTAGTAATATAGGTGATAAACGGATGTGTTAGCTTCAGAGTATGGGAAGGCTTGGGTAAAATCTTGGAGGTGGTTATTAAGCAAGATGCAACTCAGAGGGCCCGTACCCTAAATGTTTTAGAACCCAAGCAATGCCCCCGACCGTGTGGATGCCGTCATAAAGATGTTTTATTCAGGAAAAAACATCTCTCAGAAACCACTTAAAAGTTTTTAAGATAACTTTTTTACTATTTTAAAGCCTTAGGGTAGGTTCACATTATTTTATCCACTGTGGATTTAATGGTGCCGATTTTAGCTATTTATTAATATTGATGAAAGCTGCAGCATTAAATGCACAACATCAAATCAATAGCATTAAAGCCACAGTGGATTAAAGCTCACCTGTCGATATGCAGCTTTTCCCACTCAGCATGGGTCATAAGGTTCAAGAGGAAAAGTGTTTGTAGGAAGAAATTATACTCGAGAATATGGGGACACAATCTGAGTTTAATTTAGAAAATATTGAAAAAAGGGAGGACATTCCAGCAACCAATAGGTTAAAAGCTTGAGCTTTATTTAGTGACACCCAAAAAATACAAAAGGTGCAGTCTCACAAGGTTTGCTTTCGAGACTGCATCTTTATTTTATTTCACTAAATTAAGCTTAAGCTTTTGACTAACTGGTTGTTGGATTAGGGCAGAAGTGGGCACAGGCGTGATTACAGAGTAGAGAGAGGATAACTAGTATGATGGTGTTATCCAGTCACAGTATGGCTGTGTTAACCAGTCACTGTATGGTGGTGTTATCCAGTTTAGTATAGTCGTCATTGTCAGGTCTGGTATAGCGGTGTTATCCAGTCACAGTGTGGAGGAATTATTAAGGTCTGGTATGGGTGTTATCCAATCACAGCGTGGTAGTATTGGTCAGTTCTGGTATGGCAGTGTTAAATGTGACGCCTGGAGCTATTACCTACCAATCCTGTGCTGAGAATCCCTTTAGACAATATGCATATGCTCTAATCAGTGATTTAGTGTGGACATTTTTTTTATATTTTAAGCAGTTAAAACCCATGAAAAATGTGATTCCGACAATGTTTCTACATGTAGAGAAATGCATGTGGCCGACACCACACTCCCATTTCTTCCCCCAGTTTCAGCCTGTTTTCCACAGTGTAAACGGGCCCTAAGACTGATCAGATATCAATATGATATTCAGAAAATAGAAAATCATTATGCTAATTGGTGAGTGAAGATGGGCCGTCTTCAGGTTTAGTGCCTAGAGCAGCAGCAGTCAATCCCCATTAGAGTGGCCCCATTATATTGCAAGGCCCAAACTATTCACCAATGGATTTTATGTTATGTACTGTACCTCCTCCTACTCTCTTGCATAGCCTCTCCTACATTTATTTTTCACTCACTCTCTCCACCCCTACAACCTAGTGTCAATTCTTCCTTTTTACAGCTTGCATCTATACACAGCCTTTTTTACTTTGAATAAAAGGTATGCAGAGTTAGCGTAGGTTGTAGTGTAGAGGCAGAACAAGGGGAGAGGTGGATTAGTTGGACTGCAAAGTTAAGGATAGACTGGAGGGGAGTGAAAGTGTTAGATGGAATACCAGAGAGGAGGATGTTGCAGTAGTCCAAGTGGGAGATAATGAGAGTATGTACTATCAATTTTGTTGTCAAGGTTGAGAAAAGAGCAGATTCAGGAAATAATTATTTTGAGGTAAAGGTGCCCAGAGGTAGTCAGGGTCTAAATGTGCGGTTTAAAAGACAAGGTATAATCAAAAGTTACCCCAAGGCAGCGGATTTGGGGGATAGGGGACAGAGTGAAGCCGTTGACTGTGATTGACAGAATTGAGGGGGGAGAGAGATATGGGATAGATTATTAGTTCTGTTTTGGCCATGTTAAGTTTTAGAAAGAGGGAGGAGAAGAAGAAACATATAGCCGATAGACACTCTGGGATCATGGTTAGCAGAGAGCTGACATCCGGACCAGACAGGTGTTATCCACATAGAGCATGTGGGATTCTATGATGTGTCCCAGGCCAAAAATATAGATGGAGAATAGAAGAGGCCTTAAGGCAGAACCTTGAGGGGCACAAACAATGAGGGGCAAGAAAGGAGGTGGTGTGGGAGTGGAAGACACAGAAAGTGCGGTTGGAGAGGTAAGAGAAGATCCAGGAGAGAGCCAATCTGATGACATCAAGGGATGAAAGAGTTTGTAGGAGAAGAGAATGGTTAACTGTATCAAAGGCAGAGGATATGTTTCATTTGGTTACTGCAGTCTGCAAAGGTGTTTGTTATTGCTTTTATTGCTAACCCATTCTGAAAATTTGACCATGTCTACCCACTTGCTGCCTGTTTTGTCCTCTGGTTACCTACCATTTACTGTATTCTATCGGCCCTGATTTTTGCACTCTTTACAAATCCTGCATGTGCACTTGGTATTTAAACTACATTCCAGTTTTCGCTAACAGACATTACTGCAGGGGTTGTAACCCAGGTTTTCCTTGTGGCAACTTCTACGACTTCTTGCAGGGGTTAAAGATAAAGTACACAAAATCCCTAGCATAGCCCACAGTTCATTTCATTAGTAACCCAGTAAGTCCACTACACTTCCCTGTTAGCAGTCTCTTGTACTTTTTTTTTTTTGTCCTAGGTAGATCTCTGCTGTGTTGTTTGGAAAATTCCAAATAAAGATGATAAATAAGTGAGAATTTTTCATAACATTTTCTCCATTATGTGACTCTAGGATAGTCTAAAACCACAAGTTTACTATTTGGCAACAGGTATGCAAAAAAAAAAAAAAAAAAAAAAAAAAATATATATATATATATATATATATATATATATATATATAGGACTAGATTGTGGGTCTAGTAAATGTATATATATTCTGAGGTCTAATATACAGTAGCTGTATAATAAGAAAGGGACTGAGAATGGACTGAGATAGAAAACATGTCTATTGAACTTCTTGTTGGTTCTAAATTTCTCTAACTGCATAATTTGTGCCACCTACAGACATACAGTGTAAAAACTGGCTAATGGTTAATTTGAGAGTTTCTCAAAATAAGATAGATATTTATATCTTTGCATGAATGAGGTTCATTAGATGAATTACAACTTTTTACAGCAAAAAAAACTACTCTTGTAAACTCTATTAGGGGCATCAGAGGTGATGGACCATACCCCTGTCATAGATACCATAATGTCAGGAGTAAAGCTTGTGGCCTCTGAGGCTGCCATGTGATGTCCATTTTTGAAACAAGGCATGGATGCCAACTAGAGCCTGAATGGAGGATCGGCGCTGAATGAAAGAGGTGAATTTCTACTTTTTTTTTTTTTATTACATCTTTTTAGATAACCACCTTACCAGAAAACACCTATCATTAAGTAACATAAATACTTTTTTAAGGTGCCTTTTACACATCCGTTGTAAATCTGTCTGGCTTTGCGGACCCAAGAATGGAAACAGATGCAGACCCATTGATCTCTATAGCCCTATCCATATCCATCCAAATGTGTTACAGATGTGTGTTGGGACTGAAATATGTGCAACAAAAAATACAGGTGAGCAAACATTTGCTCAGGCATAGATCCCCTTTCTTGAATGAAGGGGTCCGTGCCCTTTCAAACAGGTTCTGGACGGTGTACACTTACAGTCCTGTCTGTAGCTGTGTGGCAGCCAATGTGGCCTAAGGCTATACTGTCATTATTTTGTTCTAAATCTCAACAAAGCTATATACTTGCTATATTATAGTCATGAATAGTTTTGATTGAAAGTAACCTGTACTTAATTTACTTTATTACAAACATAAAGTTGAGGAAAGAAAAGAGTTATTTGGCAATATGGCAAAAGACTATAAAAAAAAAAAAACAAAAAAAAAACACACTTTGAGCTAAGTGTCTGGCTTTGAGGTTTCCACTTTGTAATGAAATCTGCCTTGTGTATTACTTGTGTTTTTATAGTCACCCTAGCATAATGAACAACAAATATACAGTTTAAAACAGAGGCTCTGTTCAGTCAATTTATTTGAAAGCCTACAATGTACTTCAGTAATCTGTTCAATGCCCACACTTCTTTCTGTACATTAGCAAACACATAGATAACAAAAGGAATAAGAAAAACAAGCTTTAAGAAGGATTAGGAGAATGTTATGTTAGAATGAACAAAAGAAAACTAGTATTATGTTATATAAATTATAGATTTTCTTTTGCTAGGACCAGTAAAATACTTTTTCTGTCACATAATAAATGTATTACCCTTTACTGACCTCATTTTTTTCCCATCCCAAATTTTTTGATATACGTAACATCAAACACAGCAGCAACTGTCTAACAAAACTATTATTACATTTTATTCACTTAGGCAGTGTCTTTCAGGTTGAGAAAAATTCAAAGTTACAACATCAGCACCATCTGGTGGATCTGTGAAAAATAATACAGAGACATGAGATTGTAAAAGCTGATGTGTAACTTTTGAGTTTCTATCAGATACTCTTATAATTATTATGTAAAATAATTAAAATATGCTAATTCTTAAATGAAAAGAGAGGGAGGGAGGGAGGGAGAGAGAGAGAGAGAGAGACAGAGAGAAACAGAGAGAGTATGCAACACACTTTAGACTCCTATTGGAGCTTCCATTACAAATGAGAAAAAAACTTAACATTGTCCTTAGCCTTCTTGAAGTTTTTTTTCCCCCTTTTTGTTATTTATGCTTTTGGTAATGTTCATAAGGAATTGTGGGCACTGATGTACTTATAGCAACCTCGGATAAGGGCCCTACTACACCAACAGATTATATGACAAAATTTTTTGAGCCAAAGCCAGGAATAAACTATAAACAGAGAACGGGTAATAAAGGAGCAACTGAGATTTCTTCTCTTTTCAAATCCATTCCTGGCTTTGGCTTAAAAAAATTATCAACAGATAATCTGTTAGTGTAATAGGGCTCTTAGATCTTACCTCATCAAGTGTTTGCAATTGAGGGCCTAGGCCAATCAGTTGGGCCCACTACTCTGCCTGCCCTTACAATTATACTGACTTTTGACCTAGCTTTTGCTTGAAATTTAGTACTCCTGCTATCTGACAGTGAACGACCCCTCTTTATTGTGTTTGTCTGTCTTGTTTTTCTTGCGTTTCACTTCTTTAGGGTAGGGTCTGTCTTTGAGTTACCCGCTGTTGGTTAGGACAGTCTGTGGTAAGTAGGCAGGGGCAAGGGGCTCAGCTCAGGGCTTACTTGTCTTCCTGCTTGAATATATCAAACAGGTCAGTACACACGTGATATGGACTTCTATTGTTTCCTAAAACATAGATGTGAACAGACTCTTAGAAAACTAGTTTTTACATTAAGCCAATTTAACATGATTGCAGATCCTTATGATGCTATCAGTTTTAAATTACGACAGTGGCTCCCAAACTTTGGGATATTTAAAGCTAAAGCCTTGTTCAGTGTTTATAGTTAGCTCCTGGCTTTGGCTTCAAAAATCTGTCAGATAAATCTCTCTATGTAAACGCACCATTAGGCCTCTTTTACATGCCCGCAAAATTTGTCTGGATTCGCAATTGCTGACAGATTTAGATTCCATTGTTTTTAAAATGCATATTCACACAACCGCAAAAAAAAGGACATGTCCTAGTGCGGACCGTAATTGTGAGACAGAACAATGATAGAGGTCTATGTAGAGATGAGCAGACTTTTGAAAAGTTCAGTTCAAACAATTTGTTGAATTTTAACACAAAGTTCAGGTTCATTTCAAACCGAACCAAATGAACCTCATTATAATAGGAGAAGGATTGCAGAGTATTACGGAGTATAGGTTTGAGAGGCAGCAGTAACTATTAGGATGGGTTCACACACACAGTATATTTCAGTCAGTATTGTGGTCCTCATATTGCAACCAAAATCAGGGGTAGATTGAAGATTGAAAACACAGAAAGGCTCTGTTCACACAATGTTGAAATTGAGTGGATGGCCGCCATTTAATGGCAAATATTTGTTGTTATTTTAAAACAACGGCTGTTATATTGAAATAATCACAGTTATTCACTGTTATATGGCGGCCATCCACTCAATTTCAGTGAGTGAACAGAGCCTTTCTGTGTTTTCAATCCACTCCTGCTTGAGGTTTCAATATGAGGATCACAATACTGACTGAAATATACTGTGTGTGAACTCAGCCTTAGTCTGAGTTCACACTACGTATATTTCAGTCAGTATTGTGGTCCTCATATTGCAACCAAAACCAGGAGTGGATTAAAAACACAGAAAGAATCTGTTTACACAATGGTGAAATTGAGTGGATGGCCGCCATATACCAGTAAATAACTGCCATTATTTCAATATAACAGCTGTTGTTTTAAAATAACAGCAAATATTTGCCATTAAATGGCGGCCATCCACTCAATTTCAACATTGTGTGAACAGAGCCTTTTTTGTGTTTTCAATCCACTCCTGGTTTTGGTTGCAATATGAGGACCACAATACTGACTGAAATATACATAGTGTGAACCCAGTCACAGTGATGAAAAAAAAATGTTATTCCTAAGAAAGGGCATTTAACTTTCACCACATCTGTCACGGCCATCTTTCTGGCCCTGCAGAGCAACTGACGGATCCACGCTTCTGCTGCTCTCCTCTGCTGTCAGCACACACAAGCTCATTTAGATTAAAAGTGCGCCCTTGATTGGCTGAAGCCTGCAGCCTTTCATTATTTAAACCCTGGCTTCACCTGGCTCTCCTGTTCTAAACTCTGTTTTTTGCAGCCTTGCATAGTGGTCCCAGTATTTCTGCCCGTGGTTTCTGCCCACTCTGGCTGTTGCCCAAGTTCCAACCATGAAATATGCTGCATGTGTCTCCTGCTGCACCTCACCGGCTGCCTTTAACAAGCCAAGCCAGGGGTAGCGACCTGGGGGTCGCCTGCCACAAGTTCAGTCCACCTTGCAGTCAGCACTGGTGTGTCTTTGTCAGCCCAGTCACGTCCTGGGAGGTCCATCTGCTGGAACGGCCAGTAGATTAGGATGTGCAGGTATGTGATTTTGCAGCTACTGGTTAATAAAATATTAATAAAGTGCTTTTCATATAAACACACACAAATACACACATATAATAAGTGCTTACAAATATCTAGTATAAAGGCAATAAAATACCATCAAGTATTATAATTTAGATAGTTTAACCCTTTAAGGACAGAGACAAAAATGGCATTAAGGGCTGGGGAAATTTTCAATTTAGCATTTTTGTTTTTTTTCTTCTCCCCTTCTAAGAGCTATAATTTTTTTTTTTTCAGAAACAGGTGTACTTTTTGATCTACCATACCATCTACTTTTTGATTTTGATCTACCATACCATGTATTTTCTAATGATTACTATATTTATTGTAATCACACCTGTTTTTGCAAACAGGTGTGATTACAATGGCCCTTTTTTAACTCTTATAGTGTTTCTAATTTTTTATTTTTACTATGTAACTATGTAACTATGTTTACACCGTTAACCGTGCGGGAACAATATTAATTTAATTTATTAGATCGGGCAATTATGCACGCTACGGTATATAATATGTTTTTTTATTTATTTTATGAGTTTTATTCATATAATGGGAAAGGGGGTGATTTAAAGGACAACTCCGGCGGGACCCCCCCCCCCAAAAAAAAAACACAGACACACACAGACACCATACTCACCATCCCTCCGGTGACGATCGCCACTCTAGTCTCCCGCCGTCCGCCTCACCGTCACCTGCGTCCGCCGTCCAGCGATGTCTCTTGCTTCTGGGTCCATGAGAGAGAAAAGGCTGCCAGTGCGCTTTTCATTGGCTTCCAGCAATCAGGGCTGAGCAAGCTGGAAGCCATGTGATGCGCTCCAGCCAATGAAAAGGCTGCTGGTGCGCATGTGCACCAGCAGCCTTTTCTCTCCCATTCACTCTCAATGAAGAAGCCGAAGAGGAAAAAGACCCGGACAGCCCCCCAGCTCTGATGTCACCAGTCACCAGATGCCGCCCGGGAGAAGAGGACCGTGACGACCGTAATAGGTAATGTATACATTCTTTAACTTCCGGGGTGGGGGGTCGGGAGTCGGAAAGTGGGGGAAGGGGGCCAGACCGGGTATTTAACCACATTACAAAGTTATATAACTTTGTAATGTGTGTTAAATAAGCCCAAAAAAAATTTTTCGCCGGAGTTGTCCTTTAACCCCTAGACGACCCATGATGTACAGTTACGTCATAGATGTCTGTCCAGATGACCCTTGATGTAACTGTACACGTCAATTCTTTGGGCGGACAGCGGAATCCACCAAAGCGTATAATGGAGTCTATGGCGCCAGCAGAGAGGAAAGCAGGAGCGCGCAAGGAAGAGCGGCGGATTTCGAGTTTTCAGACAGGATTACTCCGTGTGCATGTACCCTATGTTCACACACACTACACTCACCGGCCACTTTATTAGGTACACCTGTCCAACTGCACGTTACCACTTAATTTCTAATCAGCCAATCACATGGCGGCAACTCAGTGCATTTAGGCATGTAGACCTGGTCAAGACAATCTCCTGCAGTACAAACCGAGCATCAGTATGGGGAAGAAAGGTGATTTGAAGGCCTTTGAACGTGGCATGGTTGTTGGTGCCAGAAGGGCTGGTCTGAGTATTTCAGAAACTGCTGATCTACTGGGATTTTCACGCACAACCATCTCTAGGGTTTACAGAGAATGGTCCGAAAAAGAAAAAACATCCAGTGAGCGGCAGTTCTGTGGGTGGAAATGCCTTGTTGATGCCAGAGGTCAGAGGAGAATGGGCAGATTGGTTCGATCTGGCAACAGTGTTTCAAATAGCCAACCGTTACAACCAAGGTAGGCAGAAGAGCATCTCTGAAAGCACAGTACCTCTAACTTTGAGGCAGATGGGCTACAGCAGCAGAAGACCACACCGGGTGCCACTCCTTTCAGCTAAGAACAGGAAACTGAGGCTACAATTTGCACAAGCTCATCGAAATTGGACAGTAGAAGATTGGAAAAACGTTGCCTGGTCTGATGAGTCTCGATTTCTGCTGCGACATTCGGATGGTAGGGTCAGAATTTGGCGTCAACAACATGAAAGCATGGATCCATCCTGCCTTGTATCAACGGTTCAGGCTGGTGGTTGTGGTGTCATGGTGTGGGGAATATTTTCTTGGCACTCTTTGGGCCCCTTGGTACCAATTGAGCATCGTTGCAATGCCACGGCCTACCTGAGTATTGTTACTGACCATGTCCATCCCTTTATGACCACAATGTACCCAACATCTGATGGCTACTTTCAGCAGGATAATGCGCCATGTCATAAAGCTAGAATCATCTCAGACTGGTTTCTTGAACATGACAATGAGTTCACTGTACTCAAATGGCCTCCACAGTCACCAGATCTCAATCCAATAGAGCATCTTTGGGATGTGGTGGAACGGGAGATTCGCATCATGGATGTGCAGCCGACAAATCTGCGGCAACTGTGTGATGCCATCATGTCAATATGGACCAAAATCTCTGAGGAATGCTTCCAGCACCTTGTTGGATCTATGCCACGAAGAATTGAAGCAGTTCTGAAGGCAAAAGGGGGTCCAACCCGTTACTAGCATGGTGTACCTAATAAAGTGGCCGGTGAGTGTATTTTTGCTCAGTATTTTTCAACCAAAACCAAAAACTATTATTACTGCAACATCTTCAACATGTCTAATTTATTGTGACGTCATTTGGTGAATGTCCTTTTAGCTGTTAGGATGTTAGAGGGATTAGAAATTTTGCAGCGATTTTTTAAATTTTCATGAAAATTTTAGCTCTGATTTTATTAGGCACTAATTCTGTTCTGAAGTGGATTTGTGAGGCCTGTATGTTAGTTACCCCCATAAATCCCTCTACTCTAAAAACTGCACCCCTCAAAGTATTCAAAGTAACATTTCATAAGTTTATTAACCCTGTAGGTGTTTCGCAGAAATTTTCATTTCATTTTTTTGGCAGATATTCTATTTTAATTATTTTTTTCCTCTTACACAGCAAATACTAACTGAAAAATACCACTCACTATTGATTCTCCTTATTCCAATGCTTCTAGAAATCCCCCATATGCGGCTGCAGTGTGTCACCTGACTCAACCACAGGCCGCAGACATGACAGAGACCTGGTGAATTTTGGGGCCTTTTTTTTATTTCAGGTTTTTTTAGCCATTATACAGAGGTCTTGCGGTGCTAAAATATTTATGTAAGAAAAGTTGATGTTTCCATCTGTACCATTCGAGGGGACATTTGACACCCTAATCATTTTTTATTACATTTTCTTTCACATCAACTGATTTCACAAATTTAGATTAATTTGTTATGTATTTATTAGAGATGGGCGAACCGGGTTCCATCCGAACCTGAACGTTCGGTATTTTATTAGCTGGGGCTGCTGAACTTGGATAAAGCTCTAAGGTTGTCTGGAAAACATGGATACAGCCAATGACTATATCCATGATTTCCACATAGCCTTAGGGCGTTATCCAACTTCAGCAGCCACCGCTAATCAAATGCCGAAAGTTTGGGTTCGGATCGACTCGAGCATGCTCCAGGTTCGCTCATCTCTAAAACTGATGAAGCCTAAGCTTAGAACCCTCTAAGTACTGTACATGCAGCTTGCTAACTTGTTTGTTACATACTTTACTAGAGATATGATTAAAATGTATTTAATAACTAGATTTGCATTTCCAGGAAAATACATAGTGCTTGAAAAGAGCGCCCCTTTACCAGTGACTTCCCTTTAAGAGAAACTTGGATCCCATTCCTTTAAGAGCGACATGGCTCCCGTCCCTATAAGAGTGACTTGGGTCCCATACCTTTAAGAGCGACTTGGGTCCCTTTAAGAGTGACTTGGGTCCCGTCCCTTTAAGAGCTACATGGATCCCTTTAAGAGCGACTTGGATCCCTTTAAGAGCGACCTGGGTCTCTTAAAGGGACCCAGGTCGCTCTTAAAGGGACCCAGGTCGCTCTTTAAAGGGAATCATTTCGCTAATAAAGGGACCCAAGTCGCTCTTAAAGGGACCCAGGTCGCTCTTAAAGGGACCCAGATCGCTCTTAAAGGGACCCATTTAGCTCTTAAAGGGACCTATTTCCCTCTTAAAGGGACCAGGTCGCTCTTAAAGGGACCCATTTCGCTCTTAAAGGGGCCCAGGTCGCTCTTAAAGGCACCCATTTTGCTCTTAAAGGGACATATTTAGCTCTTACAGGGACATATTTCGCTCTTAAAGGGACCAAGGTCGCTCTTAAAGGGACCGATTTTTCTCTTAAAGGGACATATTTCGCTCTTAAAGGGACACATTTCGCTCTTAAACGGACCAAGGTCTCTCTTAAAGGGACCGATTTTGCTCTTAAAGGGACATATTTCGCTCTTAAAGGGACCCAGGTCGCTCTTAAAGGGACATATTTCGCTCTTAAAGGGACCAAGGTCGCTCTTAAAGGGACCGATTCTGCTCTTAAAGGGACATATTTCGCTCTTAAAGGGACCCAGGTCGCTCTTAAAGGGACCCATTTTGCTGTTAAAGGGACCCAGGTTGCTCTTAAAGGGACATATTTCGCTCTTAAAGGGACCCATTTTGTTCTTAAAGGGACATATTTCACTCTTACAAAGACCCAGGTCGCTCTTAAAGGGACCCAGGTTGCTCTTAAAGGGACCCATTTGCTCTTAAAGGGACACATTTAGCTCTTAAAGGGACAATTTCGCTCTTAAAGGGACCAAGGTCGCTCTTAATTGACCGATTTTGCTCTTAAAGGGACATATTTGGCTCTTAAA
This sequence comes from Dendropsophus ebraccatus, assembly GCF_027789765.1. Lineage (NCBI taxonomy): Eukaryota > Metazoa > Chordata > Amphibia > Anura > Hylidae > Dendropsophus > Dendropsophus ebraccatus. Next base: position 73,645,861 of record NC_091460.1, read on the forward strand.
GGGACCCAGGTCGCTCTTAAAGGGACACAGGTTGCTCTTAAAGGGACCCAGTTTGCTCTTAATTTTACTTATTTTGCCCTTAAAGGGACATATTTCGCTCTTAAAGGGACCAAGGTCACTCTTAAAGGGACCAATTTTGCTCTTAAAGGGACATATTTCGCTCTAAAAGAGACATATTTCGCTCTTAAAGGGACATATTTCACTCTAAAAGAGACATATTTTGCTCTTAAAGGGACTGATTTTGCTCTTAGAGGGGCCCAGGTAACTCTTATAGGGGCCCAGGTCGCTCTTAAAGGGACCCATTTTGCTCTTAAAGCGACATATTTCGCTCTTAAAGGGACATATTTCGCTCTTAAAGGGACCAAGGTCGCTCTTAACCCATAGCTGCACCAGGACGTTATTTAACGTCCTCGTGCCGCTATGGGAGTTCAGAGGGGGGCGCGCGGCGACCACCCTCTGAACTGCCGCGATCCCGGGTGCCGCGAGTAGCCCGGGCTCGCGGCTATTAGCGGGCACGGTCCGATCGCCGTGCCCGCTAATTAAGTACTTAGAAGCAGCTGTCAAAGTTGACAGCTGCTTCTAAATACTTGCGGTTATACATCCCTGGTGGTCTAGTGGGGGGATCACCCCCCTGCGGCGCGATTGCGGGGGGGCGATCCCTGCATCCATACCGGGCCGGGGTCTGCTCCGTAATGGCGCTGATCCCGGCTCGGCATTCTATTGCTTTTGGCTGCAGCAGCCAAAAGTAATAGAACACCGATCTCATGGATTCATGCAGTATAACTATACTGCATGGATCTCTATGAGAGATCAGAGTGCATATACTAGAAGCCCCCCAGGGGGGCTTCTAGTATATGTCTAAAGTAAAAGAAAAAAGTATTTTTAATAACACAAAACCCCCTCCCCTAATAAAAGTCTGAATCACCCCCCTTTCCCCATTTTATAAATAAAAATAAATAAATAAATTAATAAACAAACATGTTTGCTATCGCCGCGTGCGTAATCGCCCGAACTATTAATTAATCACATTCCTGATCTCACACGGTAAACGGCGTCAGCACAAAAAAATCCCAAAGTGCAAAATTGCGCATTTTTGGTCGCATCAAATCCAGAATAATTGTAATAAAAAGCGATCAAAAAGTCATATATGCGCAATCAAGGTACCGATAGAAAGATCACATCATGGCGCAAAAAATGACACCTCACACAGACCCATAAACCAAAGGATAAAAGCGCTATAAGCCCGGGAATGGAGCGATTTTAAGGAACGTATATTGGTTAACAACGGTTTGAATTTTATACAGGCCATCAGATACAATATAAGTTATACATGTTACATATCGTTTTAATCGTAACGACTTGAGGAACATGCATAACAAGTCAGTTTTACCCCAGGGCGAATGGCGTAAAAACACATTTCCCCCAAATAAAAGAAATGCGTTTTTTTTTTCAATTTCACCACACATATAATTTTTTTCTGGTTTCCCGGCACATTTTAGGCAAAAATTACATCTGCCTTAGCAAAGTACAATTAGTTGCGCAAAAAATAAGGGCTCATTTGGGTCTCTAGGTGGAAAAATGCAGGCGCTATGGCCTTATATACACGAGGAGGGAAAAACGAAAACGCAAAAATGAAAACTGGCTGTGTCCCCTAAGGGTTAAAGGGACCGATTTATTTCTTAAAGGGACATATTTCGCTCTTAAAGGGACCAAGGTCGCTCTTAAAGGGACCCAGGTCGCTCTTAAAGGGACATATTTTGCTTTTAAAGGGACCAATTTTGCTCTTAAAGAGACATATTTCGCTCTTAAAGGGACCCAGGTTGCTCTTAAAGGGACCCATTTTGCTCTTAGAAGGGACATATTTCGCTCTTAAAAGGACCCATTTTGCTCTTAAAGGGACCAAGGTCGCTCTTAAAGGGACACAGGTCGCTCTTAAAGGGACACAGGTTGCTCTTAAAGGGACCCATTTTGCCCTTAAAGGGACATATTTCGCTCTTAAAGGGACCAAAGTCGCTCTTAACCTATGTCCTCACTTGCACTTCAAAGCGGGGCCGCGCGGCGGCCCCGCTTTGAAGTGCCGCGATCCCGGGTGCCGCGTGTAGCCCGGGACCGCCGCTATTAGCGGGCACGGTCTGATCGCCGTGCCCGCTAATTAGCTAATCGGAGGCAGCTGTCAAAGTTGACAGCTGCCTCCGATTACCGGAGGCAACGTTTCCCTGGTGTCTAGTGGGGGAGATCGCTCCTCCGGGACCTTGTCCCGGAGGAGCGATCTCCGTTACTGATGCCGGCCGGGGACGCGTCCAAGATGGCGCCGTCCTCGGCTCGGCACTCGTTCGTTTTCGGCTGCAGCAGCCGAAAGCAAACGAGTGCCGATCTCATGGATCTCTGCAGCATATCTATGCTGCAGAGATCTCAATGAGAGATCCAAGTGTATATACTAGAAGTCCCCCATGGGGGCTTCTAGTATATGTGTAAAAAAAAAAAAAAAAGTGTTGTTAATAGTAAAAAGCCCCCTCCCCTAATAAAAGTCTGAATCACCCCCCTTTTCCCAGGTTTTAAATAAAAGTAAACAAATAAATAAATAAATAAACATGTTTGCTATCGCCGCGTGCGTAATCGCCCGAACTATTAATTAATCACATTCCTGATCTCGTACGGTAAACGGCGTCAGCGCAAAAAAAATCCCAAAGTGCAAAATTGCACATTTTTGGTCGCATCAAATCCAGAAAAAATGTAATAAAAAGCGATCAAAAAGACGTATATGGGCAATCAAGGTACCGATAGAAAGATCAAATCATGGCGCAAAAAATGACACCTCGCACAGCCCCATAGACCAAAGGATAAAAGCGCTATAAGCCTGGGAATGGAGCGATTTTAAGGAACGTATATTGGTTAACAACGGTTTGAATTTTTTACAGGCCATCAGATACAATATAAGTTATACATGTTATATATCGTTTTAATCGTAACGACTTGAGGAACATGCATAACAAGTCAGTTTTACCCCAGGGTGAATGGCGTAAAAACACATTTCCCCCAAATAAAAGAAATGCGTTTTTTTTTTTTCAATTTCACCACACTTCGAATTTTTTTCTGGTTTCGCAGTGTACTTTATGCAAAAATTCAGCCTGTAATTGCAAAGTACAATTAGTGATGCAAAAAATAAGGGGTCATGTGGGTTTCTAGGTGGAAAAATGCAAGTGCTATGACCTTTTAAACACAAGGAGGAAAAACCGAAAACGTAAAAACGAAAATGGGCCATGTCCTTAAAGGGTTAAAGGGACCAAAGTCGCTCTTAAAGGGACCAATTTCGCTCTTAAAGGGACATATTTCGCTCTTAAAGGGACCCATATTGCTCTTAAAGGGACCCAGGTCGCTCTTAAAGGGACCCAGGTCGCTCTTAAAGGGACATATTTTGCTCTTAAAGGGACCCAGGTTGCTCTTAAATGGACCAATTTTTCTCTTAAAGGGACATATTTAGCTCTTAAAGGGACCCAGGTCGCTCTCAAAGGGACCAAGGTCGCTCTTAAAGGGACCCATTTTGCTCTTAAAGGGACATATTTCGCTCTTAAAGGGACATATTTAGCTCTTAAAGGGACCAAGGTCGCTCTTAAAGGGACCAAGGTCGCTCTAAAAGGGACCGATTTTTGCTCTTAAAGGGACATATTTCTCTCTTAAAGGGACCCAGGTTGCTCTTAAAGGGACCCAGTTCGCTCTGAAAGGGACATATTTCGCTCTTAAAGGGACCCATTTTGCCCTTAAAGGGACATATTTCGCTCTTAAAGGGACCAAGGTCGCTCTTAAAGGGACATATTTCGCTCTTATAGGGACCCAGGTCGCTCTTAAAGGGACCAATTTTGCTCTTAAAGGGACATATTTCACTTTTAAAGGGACCCAGGTCGCTCTTTAAGAGCGAAATGGGTCTCTTTAAGAGTGAAATAGTTCCTTTAAAGGGACCCAGATCACTCTTAAAGGGACCCATTTCGCTCTTAAAGGGACCCAGGTCGCTCTTAAAGGGACACATTTCGCTCTTAAAGGGACCCATTTCCCCCCTCAAGGGACCCAGGTCGCTCTTAAAGGGACCAAGGTCGTTTTTAAAGGGACCAAGGTCACTCTTAAAGGGACCTATTTATCTCTTAAAGGGACATATTTTGCTCTTAAAGGGACATATTTTGCTCTTAAAGGGACATATTTTGCTCTTAAATGGACCCAGGTCGCTCTTAAAGGGACCAAGGTCGCTCTTAAAGGGACATATTTTGCTCTTATAAGGACCTAGGTCGCTCTTAAAGGGACCCAGGTCGCTCTTAAAGGGACATATTTCTCTCTTAAAGGGACCCAGTTCGAGCGAAACGGGTTTCTTTAAGAGCGAAATATTTCCTTTAAAGGGACCCAGATCACTCTTAAAGGGACCCATTTCGCTCTTAAAGGGACCCAGGTCGCTCTTAAAGGGACATTTTTCCCTCTTAAAGGGACCCATTTACCCCCTCAAGGGTCCCAGGTCGCTCTTAAAGGGACCCGGGTAGCTCCTACAGGTACTTAGTTCGCTCTTAAAGGGACCCATTTAGAGCGGCTTGGGTCCCTTTAAGAGCGACTTAGGTACCATTCCTTTAAGAGCGGCTTGGGTACCGTCCCTTTAAGAGCAGCTTTGATCCTGTACCTGCTACATGGCTGCCTTAGCTCTGCTATTTTACTGACTGACCTCTGCTACTTATAATGGTAAAGACCATTGCTCGGTTACCATGACAATCTTACTCATGTCAGGGAGACAAAATGGTTAAGGACCTTCCATATATTACATCTTCTATTGGCCAATAGTGGACATGTGACTGTGGATGGTGTGATACAATGCATGACGAGACCTTAGAGTTCCTATTGGCTGCTATATTTCAGCTATTTGCATATGTGCTGTGATTGGCTGTCAGCGGTTAGAGTGTGGCCATTATTTGCAATGGGCCATTATTTTCTATGGGAAATTTGGGGTCTTTAAACGTAAATTTCTTAAAAACGACAAATCCGATCGAAACGAAAAATAGATAGCACACCACACACCGCCGAGGGCTTCGAAACGCAGTTTGAACGGAGTCTGTGCGCAAAGCGGTTCGGGCTGTATTATGCGCAGAAAAATGGCTGGAAGAAGAAACGGAAGAAGAAGAATACGGATTACAATATAGTGCTTTTCAAGCACTATAATCAATAAGGTGAAAGCTGAAAGCAGTGATTCTTACTAGAGTTCATGCATACTCCTCCAACTCACTTCTCAGAGTCAGTTCTTACCAAAATATAACCCTCACAGAAAAATGCATTTCAAAAAGACATCATCTCTTCATGCAAAAAGTATGAAGTTTATTCTGCCACATTGCATACAAAATGTGGTGTATGCATTGTTTTATCAAATTAACCATTCAAGGTGATGACAAGGTGATTTCAGTATTATACGATAACTGCCACGTACCGACTTTGTTCTGGTATAGAGTGAGCTTGTCAATCCCTATTGCAGTCCAATAATCAAAAGGATAGCAGTGATTGCAAAAAATATCAACTTTACTTATCCAAACATGAACGGTACAAACTTTTTCACCACTAGTGCATGTTCAGACCATACATGATCATCATAAGGCGGCACAGTCTCTTTTCATTTCGCTCAGCCGAGCTTCTCATGGGACATCCAACCGGAGGTGTTCAGCGTCAGCCGACGCTGCTAGGTCTGCGACGTTTCGAGAACTGAATCTCTTTGTCAAGCATAATTGCGTGTGACCCACCACTAACATAAATATTCAGGAAGTCTCGCGATGCTTCCGATACTGCGATATTTAAAGATAAATAATTTGTTAACATAGTATGTTTTACGATCACATATGTGATACTAATACAACTTTTAACTGTATCGGGAAATCATCACAGGAATACATTAAAATTAGAGTTCATTTAACCCATGCAATTTAACTGTGTCCAGGCGCTGAATCCAATAGACCTCTTTCCTCAGGAGGTGTACCTGCGTATCTGCCTCATTACCTCCTTCTACTTCCTCCAAAACCATCTGAGTTCACTTACGGTATGTCTCATTTTAGCAAAGTGTCGTGCCACCCCTGTTTCACCAGAGGAATTGTCATCTGCCTGTCCTTTCTGTAAAGCTTTTCTAATTGCACTCTTATGTTCTCCTAATCGGATCTTCACTTTTCACATGTTTAGGGGACCTTCATCTTTTTTGGCTTTTATCTGTGTTACCACCTAGTGTGTCATCCTACCTACACTATCACCAACCTCTTCTAGCTCCTTTCTGTCATACCCTCTCCTGTTCTCTCACCACTTCTTTCGCTTCATCACAAGGGATATTGGTGTACAAACTTTGTATGCCCATTGTGCAGAACCACGTCACAACAGAGCAATCCATGGCCTGCACTCTGTCCAAAAATTCTTTAGTGTCCTTCAGACAGTGATTTCAGTGCTGTTCTTGAGCTCCTAGACACCCCCCTTCAGGCTATGTTCACACACTGTCTTTTGTAGTAAAATAACGGCTGTTATTTTATACTCTAAATAATCAATGTTATTTTGAGTCCTCAATGATTTCTGTCTATCGAAACAACAGTTGGTAATTTACACAATGTATAAAATAATAATGACTGTTGTTCGCAGTGGCCATCAAATTAATGTTCAGGACATTTATTGATTGCCGTTATTTAGGAAAAACAACGCCCGGGAGTGGCCTAGATTGTGTATGCATTAGGCTGGCACAATCTCTCTGTCCCTCCTCCCCCCCCCTCCCTTTTCATCATTAGGAATGCGCCAGGCAGGTATTCTCCTATTCATCAGCTGTGAGAACACTGCACATGGGCTAGATCGTTAAGACACCTGTGCAAATGTTCAAGGACCGGAGGGGTGGTGCAAAGTTAGGGCACAGATATTCTAAGCCACACCCATAGGGCATGAAAATTGTTGTATGAACATAGCCTCATGGTGCACAGCTTTTTCTCCTGGGGACATGGGACATGGCCGGGACTGGGCTGTTTATCAGAGGAACACAGAGAATTTTTTCTCTCATTGCTCTAGCCATTTGCTACGCAACAAAACACAACACATCCTATGCTGCTCTCTGTAATGCTATGACATGGCGTTGATAAAAGTAAATTTCACAAGCTTATACTATACTGTGGAGTAACATAGGCAATCAAGTGAAGGGAGGTTTCTTGAAAAAACAAAACAAAAGCCGCTTACATCAATAATATTTAAGACACATACATGTAGAACTAATCATGGAGATGTACCGGGCTAGTTGGAACGGTACCGAGCACAGTCCTTTTGCTGCTGTCCTGTGGCCACTCTAAAAGGACCTTAGGAGTCTCCAGTGTTGAAGGAAGAGGGGAAGGACTAGCAGGGGTAGTGGTGGTGCAAGAGATCCATGTGACATAGTTCTGTGATCTCATCCATGGTTGCCACGTCTTAAGAAACAAGTCATGCACTCTACTTGACCAGCGTGAGAGCTCTTTGAAGCTGCAAATTTGATGTACCTTTCCAATCCACTCTGGAAGAGAGGGCGGAGTTGTCTGTTTCCGTTTAAGTGTATAAGCAACTTCACAGCAGCCAGCAAGTGAGTCACCACAATTTGTTTAGAGGGTTTGTATTGCAAAGAGGCTTTAACCAAAGCTATCTGGTCTAATGAAAACACCATTTTAGAGATGTAACTGAATTATTGATCATTTCTATTTCCAGTACTATAAGTGAACATGTCCACCAGATATGGGACAGAGAACTTATGTGAGAGAGACCATTCTAACACCTACCCAAGGGAGATATTTTGTAAGCATAATATAAAATTAACTATAAAATTAACTTCAACATTTATGAAGAACATCTGTTGTCAGTGTCGGACTGGGGTACCTTGGGCCCACCAGGGAAATTGATTCTAGGGGACCACCCTACATACATATACATAACCAGCTCCAATCCTTTAATCTTAGTACAGCAACATTGCATTCAGCTGTGTATGTGACCAGCGACGTAGCCCACTGTCAGTCACAATCGTTTCTCTAGCAGTATATGCAAAAAGCATTAGAGTATAGAGTGACATATAAGTTTCTTAGGTGAAGCAGGGACACCTATCATCTAGACAGGAGTATAACTTGCAGTATTCTGTCAGGTTTAGAGAATTTTCGTAGTACTTAGGCTGTGTTTACACATGGCATTTTTGTTGGGTTTTTCATGCCATTTTGCCATAATTTTAGCAACGGTAAAATTGTGCTACTTTATCATGATTTATGCAATCTCAGTAAAACACCATTTATGTAGAAACTTTACTGAAAATGCAACAATATTGCTGCAAAAAAATTAAAAACATCAAAAATGCCACATGTGAACACAGACTTAGAAACAAAGAATATTAGAGAACATGACCATCTGGTCCATCTAGTCCGAATTTGCATTCCTCGTGACTCTAAAATTCCCCTAAAGCCCCTTAAATGTTATTTTTATATATTGCTGCTCTTGTAGGCAACATAATAAAAATCCTATTCCTCCCTCCCCGTGTCCTCCTGCAGCCTTTTCTGGTCACCTGCTGCCACTCCTGAGGCAGGCTTGTCTCTGCATTGACAGTTCACTGGCCGCGGCACTGTCCCATCTCAGTCAGTGATTGGTTAAGCTGGCTGTCCCAGAAGTGGCAGCAGGATCGTTCAGCAGGGGACCAGAAAAAGCCACAGGAGGACACTGGGTGAGGTAAGAATAGGATCTTTATTATGTTCTCTATAAGGGCAGCAATAAAAAAAAAGACATTTAAGGGGCTTTAGCAGTGCAGGTAGTGTGATGAGACACTTGGATGAGACATTGTCGGCTACTGCTGATCATTTTTAGATCACAGGCCTAATGCAGCTACAGTGGAGAGGGGGAGCTGGCGGTTATCTATTCTACACAACTGGGGCATGTAGACCTGAAATCCCTGAGTGGGGGATGCAACTGAATATGGACGGATTGTAAGGCTATGGGCCACCTGGGAGCCCTGGACATACATCTAGACAGCCCATATTACAAATGTACCATCAGCCCTATGTAAAAAATAAAAATAAAATTTTTTGCAGTACCTCATCTATGACATGCCTCCATTAGAATCAACAGGGTTGCACCACCAAGGGAAGGGGATATTGTTGCACTGGTGGTGCTGGGACCCCTCCAATGCATAGAGCCTGGCTGGTGCACAAGAAAAAAAATGAGAACCAGGCAGTGTTTCGAAAAAAGGACTGCGCCACCGGGGTCACCAGGGTGGCGCCATTAAGGTACTGCAAAAATCTTTTTTTTACGTAAGTGTGATGGTACATTGTTAAAATAGTAAAAAAAGAAATAGAAATAGTTTAAGTGCACTACCTCTTGCACTGCTAGGACCAAGTGTAATATATATATATATATATATATATATATATATATATAATAGAAGAAAATCACTGCGGCACTCCAATACAGCTCGTGTTCAAATGGTTTGGTTTATTTCTCCCACAAAGTGCATTAGCGACGTTTCAGCTCAATCCTTATGAGCTTTTCTCAAGCTGTGCTTAAGAAACCTACCTGTCTCAAAGCACTTTTTAGAAAAGGGACACAAAGAGAGTGATCTGAAAGCCATTGTATTTGAGCAAATACCAGTACCACGTAGAGGTGGCAATAGACAAGTATCATTAAAAAGAAGGGAATTATTTTGGATTGACAAATTTAATACATTGAGACCGAATGGTCTCAATGTAGACTTTAAAATTCTACCGAGTTATTGCAGATAAACCTTATTTTTTGCTAACATTTTATATTATTTCACCTCGTGGCTGTGACTCCAGTTATCTCTCCCCTTCCTTATTTCTGGTCCCAGTTATACATGTGTAAAAATATTTTTTTGATTATCATTAACAATATGCCATAATATGTTTATTATATATCTTTTGTTTTTCATTGTAGTAACAAGCTGTTTTCTCAGTGAAGCAAAGTGGGACACTCACCTGATTGACGTCTTGGCCTTATCGTATTTCCTGGATTTTCATTTTTACATCGCCATTCACATGGTGCGGCTGTGACAGCGGCAATGAAGCGGTATCCTGTTATTTGAATCAGACGGGCCGGTGCTAGGTAATTGGCTGTACTACAGTCCCTGGGATGAGGCCGATACAGGAATCGTGACAACCCTGGATTGTCTGGGGCTGACATTGGTCTGAGGGCGCAGCCCTATGCAGGAACCCGCCCGCTTATTGGACCACGCTTCCTTGGCTATTATGATTCCCGTTAGGTTACTGAAGAGATGCCGTCCACCAGCAATGGGTTAAACCCCTGTGAAGTCCGGCTACAGCGTCTGGTCTCCATGATTACCTGCTAAGCTGCCCCGTTGATCTCCATATGGGTTACGTCACGCCACACGTCATGCTACACATGACGCCTCTGTGCCTATCCGACCTTGCCACGTCATCCATTCTGGTCGGCTCCAACTGGCGCATGCGCTGTAACCTTGTTTACAAGCCGAGTCCACGAGTTTGTCCACATGTCTCGTGTTTATGCCTTCATCCTTGTCTGGTGAGTGATCATCCCACCTGTCTTCAATTGTGAACGTCTAAAGGACTTTTATCATTTATTGACACTATAGCACACTTTTGATATCTATACCTCATGACATGGCAATCATGTCTCATTTCACGTTAATTAAGTTTTGTATACTTGTAATTTTCAGATGCGATTTATGTCTTTTTCACTTTTTTTCACTGCTTTTTGTATTGATCACGTGATATGTGTGAGTAATCACTTTGTACCTATTTAAGGCTTGATGTTACACATGTATATTGCACAGCTTGAGAAAAGCTCATAAGGATTGAGCTGAAACGTCGCTAATGCACTTTGTGGGAGAAATAAAACAAACCATTTGAACACGAAAAAAAAAAAACACCCTGATACGTAGTCTCTCAGGTCCTCACTTTGTTGCGAGCTTTGGGACCTAAGTAGGGAAACACCAGGGTGGCCCCTGTGAGTCAAAGTCTAACTGTGGCGAGTATAACGACATAGGACAAGGGTTACCAAGGCTAGGCATCCATCCACAGACTGCAGTTTCGGGGTATTTGCCCCTCGTCAGTGTGGAGCAGGATTCTGGCTACTGGGGCAATGAAAAATAGACCAACAAAACACAAAAAATCACTGAACTCAGGGAGAACAGTGAAAAAGTAGCCAGAATCCTGCTCCACACTGACGAGGGGCAAATATCCCGAAACTGCCGTCTGTGGATGGATGCCTAGCCTTGGTAACCCTTGTCTTATGTCGTTATACTCGCCACAGAGTTAGACTTTGACTCACAGGGGCCACCCTGGTGTTTCCCTATTTAGGTCCCAAAGCTCGCAAGAAACTGAGGACCTGAGGGACTACATATCAGGGTGGTTTGGTGCTCTCCCCACTAGGAGGCACCCCTTGGCAATGGGCTTCCTTCTCTAGAGAGAGAGGGATATCTTGCTATTCCCGTGTTTTGAGACTCGTAACTGAGGTTCCACGGACCCCTTTTTGTATATAGATATATATAGATATATAGATATATAGTAGAGTCTCTAGAAGTTTTCTATAGATTTTACTTAGAAGTTATGTAGTATCCATGTAGGCGGCATATAGAATAAAGAGACGGGGGAGATTTATCAAACATGCTTTACAGTGAAACTGGCTCAGTTGCCCCTAGCAACCAATCAGATTCCACCTTTCATTTTCCTAGGAGTCTGTGAGGAAAGAAAAGTGGAATCTGATTGGTTGCTAGGGGCAACTGAACCAGTTTCACTTTACACCATTTTTGATACATCTCTTCCATAGTAAACTATTGCTAATCTATGTTTTATGTTATTACATACAGTCTGTAAAGGGGTATTCTGGGCCAGCTGTATAATCCGTGAATGGCCGGGGAGGGGGTGGAAATAGAAGGCTCCGGTGACTTACCTCCCCGTTTCCAGCGCCGGGTCCCGGATCCTGCCGCCCTGTAATCCCGTCTCGCTTCCTGGTGTGAGCTGCGGCCTTAGACGTGACGTCTCAAGGCAGCTCAGCCATTCAGCGGCCAAGGCGGGACTCCACTACGACCACTGAATGGCTGAGCTGCCTTGACACGTCATGTCTCAAGCCACAACTCAAGACCAGAAAGCAGCCGTGGGATGGGATTACAGGGCAGTGCAATTCGGGAGCCGGATGTAAGTCACCAGAGCCTTCTATTTCCACCCCCTCCCCAGTCATACACGGATTATACAGCTGGCCCGGAGTACCCTTAAGGACGCATGACGTACCCGTACGTCATGCGCCCGTAAGAAGTGTTCAGAGCGGGGCAACGCCGCAGTTCCGGGTGCCCCTTGTAGCAGCAGCCGAAAGCAAAAGAGTGCCGATCTCATTGATCTTTGCTGTATAAGTATACAGCAAAGATCTCAATGAGAGATCAAAGTGTATATACTAGAAGTCCCCCAGGGGGGCTTCTAGTATATGTGTAAAAAAAAAAAAAAAAGTATTGTTATAAGTAAAAAGCCCCCTCCCCTAATAAAAGTCTGAATCACCCCCCTTTTCCGCATGCGTAATTGCCCGCACTATTATTTAATCACATTCCTGATCTCGCACGGTAAATTGCGTCAGCGCAAAAGTCCCAAAGTGCAAAATTGCGCATTTTTGGTCGCATCAAATCCAGAAAAAAATGTAATAAAAAGCGAAAAAAAAGTTGTATATGCGCAATCAAGGTACCGATAAAAAGTAAACATCATGGCGCAAAAAATGACACCTCATACAGCCCCATAGACCAAAGGATAAAAGCGCTATAAGCCTGGAAATGGAGCGATTTTAAGGAACGTATATTTGTTAACAATGGTTTGAATTTTTTTCCGGCCATCAGATAAAAGAAAAGTTATACATGTTCTATATCATTTTAATCATAACAACTTGAGGAACATAAATAACAAGTCAGTTTTACCTCAGGGCGAATGGCATAAAAACACAGTCCCCCAAATAAAAGAAATGCATTTTTTTTTGTTCAATTTCACCACACTTTGAATTTTTTTCTGGTTTCACAGTGTACTTTATGCAAAAATTCAGCCTTTCATTGCAAAGTACAATTAGTGACGCAAAAAATAAGGGATCATGTGGGTTTCTAGGTGGAACAATGCAAGTGCTATGGCCTTTTAAACACAAGGCGGAAAAAATGAAAACGCAAAAATGAAAATTGGCCCCTTCCTTAAAGGGTTAAGCTTATATGTACGGTCTACATTCATACTGCATACATTATTAATAAAATCTATAAAAAACTTTTAGAGAGCCTACCATTTCTGTCTCTCTCTCTGTACATGTCTATAAACATGTATAGAACTACACACTACATAATATACACTATATACATAATAGATGTGCACACACACAGAAAGGCACATAACACAGACACAAACATGTACAAACCCTCACACACACTGACTTATATACAAACCCTCACACACACTGACTTATGTACAATAACACACACTGACTTATGTACACTAACACACTGACTTATGTGCACTAACACACACTGACTTATGTACTGTACAAACCCTCACACACACTGACTTATGTACTGTACAAACCCTCACACACACTGACTTATGTACAAACCCTCACACACACTTGCCACTGCACTGCTCCCCCCTTAAATTACTCTTGTGACCGCAAGCATTGATTTGCCGGGGATAGGATGGGACACCCCGGCAGTCCCGCATCAGTCGGGGACAGCACCTAAAGAAGAAGAGGATTGCCGGGGGAGCGGGTTGTCAGGTGAGTTTGTGTGTTTTTTTTTTTAAAATACTGCTTAGCATAGAGGAAAGGGGGGGGCATCTATAATGGGGGGAAGAGAACAGGGGGGCATCTATAATGGGGGGAGAGGGGGGGCATCTATAATGGGGGAGAGGGGGGCATCTATAATGGGGGGAAGAGAACAGGGGGGCATCTATAATGGGGGGAGAGGGGGGGGGGGCATCTATAATGGGGAGAGGGGGGCATCTATAATGGGGGGAAGAGAAGAGGGGGCATCCATAATGGGGGGAGAGGGGGGGCATCTATAATGGGGGAGAGGGGGGCATCTATAAGGGGGGAGAGAAGAGGAGGCATCTATAATGGGGTAGAGGGGGGCATCTATAAGGGGGAGAGGGGGGCATCTATAATGGGGGAGAGGGGGGCATCTATATGGGGGGGAGAGGGGGGCATCTATAATGGGGGGAGAGGGGGGCATCTATAAGGGGGGGAGAGGGGAGCATCTATAAGGGGGGAGAAGAGGGGACATCTTCAAGGGGGGGAGAGGGGGCAATCTATAAGGGGAGGGGGGCATCTATAATGGGGGAGAGAGGGGGCATCTATAATGGGGGTAGAGGGGGTCATCTATAAGGGGAGGGGGGCATCTATAATGGGGGGGAGAGGGGGCATCTATAATGGGGGGAGAGGGGGCATATATAATGGGGGTAGAGGGGGTCATCTATAAGGGGAGGGGTCATCTATAAGGGGGGGGGGGAGCGGGGGCCATCTATAAGGGAAGGGGGGTGCAACATGCAGTGGGGGCCATCTATATATACTATAAGGGGGTCACATAGAGTCAGGGCTACCCACTAAATGAGGGTGTAAAGGGGCCAATACAGATGTGCAGTTTGTAGAGAGATGAGGATGGTTTAGTGTGAGGAGACTAATATGTCCGTCTGGCAGATTCTGTGGATTCGTGGCTCGGAGAAGTTCTCATAATGGCCCAGGACAGATGGAGAAGATGAAAAGGAAAGAACTCCGATCAGAAAAGACGTCCCCTGTGAGTCACCTGATATATCTGCGCTGTAATTTATATGGTGTATACAACATGTGTGGAGCTGCTTCCACCTCTATATGAGTGTATGAGGTGATAGTGATCTGTGTACAGTGGATCTTATTCAGTAGCAGAGGTGGTGTTAGTCAGTATGTGGTGGTATTAGTCAGTATGTGGTGGTGTCAGTCAGTATGTGCTGGTATTAGTCAGTATGTGGCGGTGTTAGTCAGTATGTGGTAATATTTGTTATGTGTTATCTGGTACTGTGTTTTATTGGTCTCAGTATACTGGTTTTGGTCAGTAACAATGTGGCGGTGATGGTTGTGGTTGTGGTGTGGCGTTAATATTTGCCCCTTGTATACTTGTATTATTGGCAATATTGGTCTCAGTATACAGTAACAGTATGGCGGTAATATATATGGTGATAATATTTTCACTTGCTATATGCTGGTGTTATTGGTAATATCTGCCTTAGAGTGTGTATATATATATATATATATATATATATATATATACATACACACACATACACCTACCAGTAGCATCACTTGGTCGTGAAAGGGGGGGGGGCAAGTTGACCTCTCGCACCAGGGCCCAGGAGACATTAGCTACGCCCCTGGTGCAAACCCTCACACACACTGACTTACTGTATTTACAAACCCTCACACACACTGACTTATGTAGACTCACTTACACTGACTTATGTACAAACCCTCACACACACTAACTTATGTACACTCACACACACTGATTTATGTACACTAACACACACTGACTTTTGTACAAACCGTTACATACTGACTTATGTACAAACCCTCACACACTGACTTATGTACAAACCATCACACACACTGACTTATGTACAAACCCTCACACACTGACTTATGTACAAACCATCACACACACTGACTTATGTACAAACCATCACACACACTGACTTATGTACAAACCTTCACACACTGACTTATGTACAAACCATCACACACACTGACTTATGTACAAACCCTCACACACTGACTTATGTACACTCACACACACTGACTTATGTACACTCACACACACTGATTTATGTACACTCACACACACACTGACTTATGTACAAACCCTCACACACACTGACTTACATATGTACATACCCTCACACACACTGACTTATGTACACTCACTCACACTGACTTATGTACACTAACACACACTGACTTATGTACAAACCCTCACACACACTGACTTAAGTACACTCACTCACACTGACTTATGTACACTAACACACACTGACTTATGTACAAACCCTCACACACACTGACTTACAGTATGTACACTAACACACACTGACTTATGAACACTAACACACACTGACTTATCTACAAACCCTCACACACTGACTGATGTACAAACCCTCACGCACACTGACTTATGTACAAACCCTCACACACACTGACTTATGTGCAAACCCTATCACACACTGACTTATGTACAAACCCTCACACAAACACAGTGATTTTCAACCTTTTTTGAGCCGTGGCACACTTTTTATACTTAAAAAATCCTGGGGCACACCACCAACCAAAATGGCACAAAATGACACTAAAACAGTACATGTTATACATATAGTTAATAATATAGATTCTAAATGTATTTATACTCACTCAGTGTGAAACCTGGGCCTGTTTTCTTCCCCCCCCTGTGCTTCTCTCCACCATACTCCCCCCCCCTACTTCTCTCCTGTGCTTCTCTCCACCATACTTCTCCCCCCTGCTTCTCACCTGTGCTTCTCTCCACCATACTTCTCCCCCTGCTTCTCTCCTGTGCTTCTCTCCACCATCCTTCTCCCCCCTGCTTCTCTCCTGTGCTTCTCTCCACCATATTTCTCCCCCCTGCTTCTCTCCTGTGCTTCTCTCCCCCATGCTTCTCTCTTGTGCTTATTTCCACCATACTTCTCCCCCCTGCTTCTCTCCTGTGCTTCTCTCTCCCATGCTTCTCTCCTGTGCTTCTCTCCACCATACTTCTCCCCCTTGCTTCTCTCCCCCATGCTTCTCTCCTGTGCTTTTCTCCACCATACTTCTCCCCCCTGCTTCTCTCCTATGCTTCTCCCCCCATGCTTCTCTCCTGTGCTTCTCTCCCCCATGCTTCTCTCCTGTGCTTCTCTCCACCATACTTCTCCCCCCTGCTTCTCTCCTGTGCTTCTCTCCCCCATGCTTCTCTCCTGTGCTTCTCTCTACCATACTTCTCCCCCCCCGCTTCTCTCCTGTGCTTCTCTCCCCCATGCTTCTCTCCTGTGCTTCTCTCCACCATACTTCTCCCCCCTGCTTCTCTCCACCATACTTCTCCCCCCTGCTTCTCTCCACCATACTTCTCCCCCCTGCTTCTCTCCTGTGCTTCTCTTCCCCATGCTTCTCTCCTGTGCTTCTCTCCCCTATGCTTCTCTCCACCATACTTCTCCCCCTGCTTCTCTCCTGTGCTTCTCTCCCCCATTCTTCTCTCCTGTGCTTCTCTCCACCATACTTCTCCCCCCTGCTTCTCTCCTGAGCTTCTCTCCCCATGCTTCTCTCCTGTGCTTCTCTCCACCATACTTCTCCCCCCCCCCCTGTTTCTCTCCTGTGCTTCTCTCCACCATACTTCTCCCCCCCCTGCTTTTCTTCACCATACTTCTCCCCCTGCTTCTCTCCTGTGCTTCTCTCCCCCATGCTTCTCTCCTGTGCTTCTCTCCCCCATGCTTTTCTCCACCATACTTCTCCCCCCTGCTTCTCTCCTGTGCTTCTCTCCCCCATGCTTGTCTCCTGTGCTTCTCTCCATCATACTTTTCCCCCCTGCTTCTCTCCTGTGCTTCTCTCCCCCATGCTTCTCTCCTGTGCTTCTTTTTCCCATGCTTCTCTCCTGTGCTTCTTTCCCCCCTGTTTCTCTCCCCCATTTCTCTCCCCCATCCCCAGGTTTCTCTCCCCCCCTTCCTCCTCACCTCCTCCGAGATAGTCGCCGCTGCTGTCCGCCTCACCTAGTGGCCGCATTGCCGGGGAACAAAACACAGGGGCACAATAGTTTGGGGAACTTTCCCCGCGGCACACCCGACCATGTGTCGCGGCACACTGGTTGAAAATCACTGCACTAACACACACTGACTTATGGACAAACCCTCACACACACTGACTTATGTACACTAACACACACTGACTTATGTACACTAACACACACTGACTTATCTACAAACCCTCACACACTGACTTATGTACAAACCCTCACACACTGACTTATGTGCAAAGCCTCACACACACTGACTTATGTACAAACCCTTACACACACTGACTTATGTACACTCACACACACTGACTTATGTACACTAAAACACACTGACTTATATCCCCCTTCTCCTCGGCACCGATTCCACACACAGCAGCAGGAGGGGGGAGATATCACTGCAGGAGGATAGAGTGGGGCCCTGCTGCTGCTTCTCTGTTCAGCTTTCTGCATGTCCCTGCTGCTACAGGTGTGGGCTTCTGACAGACAGGAAGAGAGACACTCCGGGAGCTGATCAGGACCGGACCGTTCCACTTACAGTGCAGTAGTTGTGTGAAAGAACAGGCGCTGCGGCCGTTCTTTCATCATTAGAGCAGCGTGGAAGGCAGCAGAGGTCCCCTAAATCTCCTGATCATAGGAAGATCCTGAACATTAGGCCCACCTCTAGCTCTGGGCCTTTTAAGGGTGGAGTCCCAGTCCGAGCCTGTCTGTTGTTCCTTTTCCCAAGAAAAAAAAAACCTAGTTTACCCCCTTCCCTCCTGGGCATATTTTTGTTTTTGCGTTTTCTTTTTTTCCTACTCGGGTTTAAAAGGCCATAGTACTTGCATTTTTTCACCTACAAACCCATATGAGCCCTTATATTTTGTGCGACTAATTGTACTTTGCAATGGCAGACTTAATTGTTGCATAAAATATATTGTGAAACCAGAAAAAAAATTTATGCACAGTGAAATTGAAAATTTTTGGGGTGGTTTTGTGTTTACTCCATGCGACATTTCGTAAAACTGACTTGTTATGCATGTTCCTCAGGTTGTTACAATTACAACGATATGTAACATATATGACTTTTATAGTATTTGATGGCTTGTAAAAAATTAAAACCTTAAAAAAAAAAAATAGATGTTCTTTAAAATCGCTCTATTCCCATGCTTATAACACTTTTATCCTTTAATCTATGGGGCTGTATGAGGAGTCATTTTTTTGCGCCATGATGTGTACTTTCTATCGTCACCTTATTTGCATATATGCAATTTTTTGATTGCTTTTTATATAAATTTTTCTGAATTTGATGCAACCAAAAATGCACTTTCGCACTTTGGGATTTTTTTGCGCTTACGCCGTTTATGAGATCAGCGATGTGATAGTTTAATATTTCGGGCAATTATGCATGCGGCGATGTCAAATATGTTTGTTTTTTTTATTTCTTTTTATTTATAAAATGGGAAAAGGGGGGTGATTTAAACTTTTATTAGGAGACGGGATTTTTTTTTTTTTTTCCCCCACTAACAAAAATTAAAAGCCCCCTGGGGGACTTCTATTTACACAGCACTGATCTCTCATTGAGATCAATGCTGTGTATCAGGGGCGTAACTAGAAATGGCTGGGCCCCATAGCAAACTTTTGATTGGGGACCCCCCCTCCTCGATCGATCGACCACTACGCCATCAACACACTCAGCTCTACACAGGTTCTGTACACCAAATTACAGTGCAGTTATATCAGGTGACTCACAGGGAATGTCTTCTCTGATCAGAGTTGTTTCTTTTTCATTTTCTTCTCCATCTGCCCTGGGCCATTATGAGAACTTCCCTCGAGCCACGAATCCACATAATCTGCCAGACAAACATATTAGGCTCCTTATACTGGCACCATCCTCATCTCTATACACACTGCACATCTGTATTGGCCCTTTTACACCCTCATTTAGTTGGTAGCCCTAACACTATGTGACCCCCTTAAAGTATATGCCCCTCTGTGTATTCCCCCTTACTGATGCCCCCGTGTTAGCCCCTTATAAATGACCCCCCCTGTGCTTTCCATCCCCCTCATAGATGGTCCCCCATGTTGCCCACCCCCTTATAGATGCCCCTCATGTTGCCCCCCTATAGATGCCCCCCTTGTGTTGTGCCCCTATAGATGCCCTCTTATTTGGTCCCCCTATAAATGCCCCTTATGTTGTCTACCTAGAGATGGCCCCCTGTATAATCCCCCTATAGATGGCCCCTTGTATTATCCCCCATAGATGCCCCCCCTGTATTATCCCCCATAGATGCCACCCCTCCCTGTATTATCCCCCATAGATTCCACCCCCCGTATTATCCTCCATAGATGCCACCCCCCCTGTATTATCCCCCATAGATGGCCCCCTGTATTATCCCCCATAGATGCCCCCCCCTGTATTATCCCTTATAGATGCCCCCCCTGTATTATCCCCCATAGATGCCACCCCCCCCTGTATTATCCCCCATAGATGCCACCCCCCGTAATATCCTCCATAGATGCCTCCCCCCTGTATTATCCCCCATAGATGGCCCCCTGTATTATCCCCTATAGATGCCCCCCTGTATTATCCCCCATAGATGCCCCCCTTTATTATCCCCCATAGATGCCCCCTTGTATTATCCCCCAAAGATGCCCCCCCCCTGTATTATCCACCATAGATGCCACCCTACCCTGTGTTATCCCCCATAGATGGCCCCCTGTATTATCCCCCATAGATGCCCCCCTTGTATTATCCCCCATAGATGCCAACCCCTCTGTATTATCCCCCATAGATGCCACCCCCTCTGTATTATCCCCTAAAGATGCCCCCCTTTATTATCCCCCATAGATGCCCCCCCTGTATATCCCCATAGATGCCCCCCCTGTATATCCCCCATAGATGATACATAGATGTATCATCCCCCTTTGCAAAGCAGATTAAAAAAACAAAAACACAACTCATCTAACTCCCCCGTCGGCTGTCTTCTCCACTTCTCCCCAGGGGGCTTTCTGGGGGGTGTCCCGGGGATTCCAAAGCCACACTGGTACCGGACTCAGCGTCCGCCCGGGCTAGTGCTTTCGGCGCACGGAGCATCTGTGCCGGAAGTACAGGCCGGGGGGTGGACTATGAGCTCTCTGGTACCTGTGCTGCCGGTGATAGGATGGGATGACAAGGGGAGGGGCCTCGCGCGTCCCGTCCTATCTCCAGCAGCACAGGTACCAGAGAGCTCAGAGTCCGCCGCCCGGCCGGTACTTCCGGCACAGACGCTCTGTGCGCCGGAAGTACTAGCCTGGGCGGACGCTGAGTCCGGAACCAGTGCTGCCCCCAGGTACCAGGACACCCCCGGACCCCAAACAGCTGCAGCACCCGGGAGGCCTGCTCGGCCGCCGGGTGCTACAGACTATGTCAGCTCCGGGGGCCCATGCCACGGGCCCCCTGATGCGGCGGGGCCCCGTAGCAGCCGCTACGGCTGCTACGGCGGTAGTTCCGCCCCTGCTGTGTATATAATAGAGCACCGATCTATCAGGTCGGTGCTCTATTATAATGGTCTGCAGCAGACCATCTAAATAAATTGCTGAGCCAGGATCAGCATCATGCTGACGCTGAGCCCCGGACGGCTCAGTACACTGGATCTACCTCCCGCGATTGCATCCGCCACTGGACACCAGGGAGAGGGGGACACAAGACAATGAGAGGCAGCTGTCATGTTTGACAGCTGCATCTAACTGTCCTAATTAGTGGGCGCGGCCGTTTGGCGGCACCCGCTAATAGCCATGGTCACGTGCTGCAGTAAGCAGGTGGGATCACGGCGGTTCAAAGTGGGGCCACGGCGCGGCCCCTCTCTGAACCTCTTCACCCCCCGCAGGACGTGCCAGTACATCCTGTGGAGGGAAGAGGTTAAAGCTAGTACAGTGAGTAATGAGTAGTTGATAACTAGTAGAGTGTTGTTTCACTTGCATAATTTTTTTTATTCCATCAGGGCACTGGGGAGCTTTTTCTTCTTTTACATTTGGGAGAAGTACCAGGTGGTACCAGGAGCCCTTGAAGACTGTCTAGTTTAACAGTGGAGTCTTTAGTGACTATGTAGGTCTGAGAGGTCTTTTCCAGTCGTGACCAAGTGGGCAAGTATCCTGCATTTTTGGGATAAGATCAGAGTTTTTGCAGATGGACTACTGGGGAAGGCCGGAAGAGGGAGGGTCAACCAGATGTTCAGATGAATTGCTTTGTATTACACAAAAACATCCGGGAGACCAGTGCCTCCTTTGGATTTGGGTTGAGTCAGGAGTGTATGCACTGTACATGGTCTCCTCCCCTTCCATATGAAATGTGAAAAAAGACTATGAATATATTGTTTAAAAAAGGAAGTTGGAAGTTTTATAGACATTTTTTGGAGGAGGTTTAGTATTTTAGGGAGGATGTGGTTTTTAGGAGAGTTTTCCTACCTAGCCAAAAGATTATTGTGAGGTGATATTTTTTAAGAAGGAAGTAAGATAGATAAGATAAATAGAAGAAAGTAAAGGAACATAACTTGGTAGAGATCAGACAATGGACACAATACTTTAACCTCTAAGTATTTTATGGCATGCATGGTCCAGGGAAAAGGATAGTTGTTGGATATCGGCTTGTACTGAAGGGGGATATTCATGTTCATAAGCTCAGATTTTCCTTGAAATGTACCTCAAAATTGGAAATTGACAAAGCCAGATTGTCTGTTTCGAATCTGTTGAAGTATAGGGTGTTGGAGGTGTAGGGTGTTGAGGTGGGTGTCTAGCCAAGTTTTTTAAATCTAAATTTCACAGGGAGATAGGCCTTTAACTCCCACATGATAGGGAATCCTTGCCCTCCCTTCCTATTAAAATAATATGTGATTCCTGCATTTGCCTTGGCCACGTGGACACTTGTAAAATGGTATTGCACATGGATGTGAGCTGGGGAAGTAATGTGTCTTGAAATCTCTTATAGTACAAGAGGGATTGTCTATCTTGGCCTGGGCTCTTCCCTGGTGTAAAACTATTGATAATAGAGAGAATTTCAGTAGGTGTAATAGGCAGGGCCGCTTCGGCCATGAGGCAGAATGAGCATTCCGCCCAGGCAGCAGATTCTGCAGTCCTGCAGGGGGCGGCATTATGTTACCCCTGCTGTCATTTTAGTTAAGTTTTTACTTAACAAAAATGACCGCAGCCCTGCAGCCGCTCACCTGTCCCGCCACCCACGCTCACCACTTTCCGCACGTCATGCCGGGCTCCCGTCAAGTCTCCTAGCAGCCCTCCTGGATGTGGTGAGTGCCTGGGGTCGGCGGAGGTCGTGCCGTGGTTTGCTGCGGGAGCTCGCAGGGGGTGTTCGGGCGGTAGTGAGGGGGTGGCCGCTTGAGGTTTGCCTTAGAGGGCAGAGACCCTAGAATCGGCCCTGGTGATAGGAGCCAATAATCTCTCTATAGCAGATGAGTCAATAGAGAGGAGATTAAAGTTATAAAGAAAATTATCCACTAGGTAGCTTTCTAGCACGGAGAGATGGGAGGTTTTCAGAGTGCTGGAAATTAGAAAGAGATGAGTAAAATTGATAGAAGGCCTCAACTATTTTAGGTGTAGGGGTGTAAGACGAGAGGTGACTTTTATGGAATGGATGTGGGTTGTATTTCTTTTTTTTTTTTAACAATATTTTATTAGTGTAATATTAGTAATATTTGAACATACATATTGAAAATTCATTACATATTCAAAAAGAAAGTCGCTCACAGGCAACAAAGGATTTTATGTTTACAATATCATACAGATACAATGAGCCTTTGTAATAACCTTAAAAGACATATTATCATATACAATACAACGTAGTCTTACCAAAAACATAGGTAGAAAAACAGTAACCTATAATGTCACCTTAAAACATGGTATAGATGTCAGATATTCAAATATGCTACCAATAGAATGGAGAGAATTGTCTTTAACAGAGAAAGGGAAAAGCTTAAGATATTTGGAGTGCTCCCAGAGTTCCCTTTTGGGCGGCCATGCAATACCAATCAGTGTCCTTAAATTGATTAATGACAGAGTCTCTCTCTTCTTTAGTAAAATCATGAATTAGAAATTGTGTCCATTTGGACATACATGTTTTTGTTCATTTTTCTTTGGTGCGCAATACATCCAAAAGTTCCCAATGAAAGATCTCCTTCAGAGCGGAGATTACCTCAGAAATGTCTTGTAGAGTATCCAGTATCCAGTGTCTTAATAAACATTTCAGGGAAACTAATAGTTAAATGAATTCCTTTAGAAGTAAGTAATTTAGGAGAGGGAGTAGTAGAGTCTATATCAATAAAATGAAAAAGATAACTAAGAGGGAGAAGTGGTATGGCATGGCCCCAAGTGGACAAAAGATAGA
This sequence comes from Dendropsophus ebraccatus, assembly GCF_027789765.1. Taxonomy (NCBI): domain Eukaryota; kingdom Metazoa; phylum Chordata; class Amphibia; order Anura; family Hylidae; genus Dendropsophus; species Dendropsophus ebraccatus. The sequence goes on from NC_091460.1 coordinate 73,669,989, forward strand.
GCCGCACAGAGTCCCAAAATTCCTGCACTCGCGTGCAGGCCCAGGCACAATGAAACAAGTCTGCTTTAGGAAGTGAACATTTCTGGCAACTGTTTATGTGAGAAGTGTGGGAGTTGGAAAAAGGAATATTAAAGGCATATATAGCCTTGTGTATAAAGCGGAAATGTATTTCACGTAAAACCACATTGGGAGTGGCAGAATGCACTAGTTGAGATCCTCTCAATATTTGTTGGGTCAGATCCTCTGAAAAAATTACGGAGGACCATTTAAAAAAAAAAAATTGTCTAGATAAATTATTTTGAGAGCGTGATCTAAGTTCTCCATATGTATGTGATAAAGAATTATGTACCGGTGGTGTTGGGAATAGATTATCAAATTCTATATCACTTTCTGCTTCTGCTATGTCCCGCACTCTGGAAGTAAGAAATTCAATTATAGAATCGTATTGAGGTAAATGAAATGAAGACAATTTAAATCGTGTTCTGACGATATCCCATGATAAGAAAGTGTTGGAATTAGTACCCAGCAGATCCCCAACAGAAGAAACATGTGCACTCTGCCACTCTGAGTAGTCCAATTTGTCTGAGTTAGGTGGGTAAAGTGATGAATGCCACAGAGGAAATCTTTTCGATAGGCAAAAGGGTAAACCATATAATTTTCGTATCGCCTTCCATGTGGCAATGGTGTCTTTAAAGATATCACTTCTCTTAATTTCTGGGGGGAGTTCTGGTAATTTAGCATGTAGCAGGGTGGGTAAAGGCCAAGGTGCTGCTAAAGCTTCCTCAATTAGAATATTGGAGAAATATGACGTGTCCATAATCCAATCTTTAGCATGGCGAAAGAGAGCGGCTAAATTATATAATCTAATATCTGGGCATTGAGCGCCACCTTTAGAAGTAGGGAGACAGAGAGTGGAATAGGCAATACGAGGTCTCTTTGCCAAATAAATTTAGTGAAATATGATTGGAGTAGGGAAACGTCAGAATGTTTGAGTAAAAGGGGTATTGTTTGCATTGGATATAACAGTTTTCCAAAACACATCATTTTGATTAAGTGGGTACGGCCTAGAATTGACAATGGTAGAGATTCCCATCTCTGGAGATCTTGTTTTATTCTCTTAATTATAGGGCAATAGTTCAGGGAATATAGTGAGGAGGGAGTTCTGCCAATCTGGATTCCAAGATAAGTAATATAGGATTTAGCGATGGAGACCCCCGCAGGACCCGAAGTAGACCTCTTATGTGGAGTTAGGTAAAGAAGTTGACTTTTATGTATATTGATTCTATACCCAGAGAAGGAACCAAAAAATTTTAAGGCATCTGCCGGAACATGTAGATCTGGGTTATCTAAATATATTAAAGTATCATCAGCAAAGCATGTAACTTTGATGACTTGGGAACCAACCCGTATGCCTGAGAAAAAGTCAGAAGAAATAAGATATCTAGCAAGAGGCTCCATCGCCAAATTGAACAATAGAGGGGATAGGGGGCAACCCTGTCTGGTACCTTTTTGTAAGGGAAAGCTATCTGAAAGGAAACCCGGGGTATGAATTCTAGCTTTCGGAGATGTGTATATTGTGGAAATAAAATCTTTGAATTGACCTGTGATACCAAATTTTGTTAAGGTCATGTCCAGCCACTCCCAGCTGATATTATCAAAAGCCTTTTCGGCGTCAATTGCTAACAGACCTGGAGAGTGTCTGGAACGACCCCCAGATTGGACACCAGACTGGGCCGCTAGTACCGTTCTTATATTAGTGACACCAGAACGTCCTTTTATAAAGCCAACTTGATGGCTGCCTATTAGTGATGGTAGGATGTCTGCCAATCTATTGGTCATAATCTTTGCCAACAATTTTAGGTCTACATTTATTAAAGAGATTGGCCTGTACGAATTAGGAGATGTCGGATCCTTCCCCTGTTTATGTAGTATTTTGATATATTCAGTATCTCCCGAGGGGAGCATGTGATGGTCAGTCAGAATAGTTTGGAAAGTAGAAAGAAGAGTGGGGGAGATGACAGAAGACATAGATTTATAAAATTCCGCACTATAGCCGTCAGGGCCTGGAGCTTTGTTATTTTTAAGTGTAGAGATAGTGGCAGTAATTTCCTCCAATGTGACTGGGGCGTTGAGAGAATCAAGAGAAGGTGTATCAAGAGATGGTAGAGTTAATGACTCTAGAAAGTTCTAACCAGAAGCTAGATCAAGCCTATCTTTGGAATATAGTGAGCGGTAAAATTGTTGTAAAAGTTGTGATATGACTTTAGGATCTTTTTGTATAGTACCCGCTGTATCTTTGAGAGCAGGGATATGTGTAGTAGGTCTACGTCCTTTAGCAAGGTTAGCTAATATTTTCCCTGATTTATTACCATAGCGGAATAAACGGGATATGTATTGATCTCTATATATAGCATTAAGTTTTTCCTGTGCAATTTCGAAAGCTTGTCTAGCTGCTGTCCATTTAGATTTATTGTCATCTGTAGGGGAAGACAGGAAAAGAGGGTATGTAGAGCGCAGATCTTGGGAAAGTTGAAGATAGTTTTTACGTGCTTCACGTTTCTGGGCAGCCACATAAGAAATTATTTGGCCCCTTAGAACTGCTTTTGCAGTCTCCCAGAAAAGTATTGGGGATTGTGTATGTTGAGCATTGTTAGAATAGAAGTCTGACCACCATTTTTTTAATAGTTTGATAAATGATTCATCATTAGCTAAATGAGAAGGAAATCTCCAAATAATATCGGATCCCTTCTGAATAATGTCTCTTAATTTTAAACTAACAGGGGAGTGATCCGAAATTACTATATCATGAATTTCAGAGTCTTCTACTCTGCCAAGAGAGTCTGGTGACACTAAACAGTAGTCTATTCTTGACCAGGCAGTTTGGGAGTGAGAGTAAAAAGAGTATTCTCTACCATCTGGGTGTAGATGACGCCAAGAATCAGATAGGAAGGTAGAATTAAGGAAGTTGGATAAAATATTATCTGATGAAGTATATATAGTAGGGGTCTTAGTTCTTTTTCTATCTTCAGTTGTATTAAGAACAGTATTTAGATCTCCACCAACTATTTTAAGATTATTGTCATCTTGCAGAATGAGGTTTTCCAATTTTTTAATGTTGGGACCATAAACATTATATATGCTATATTTGCCCGCTGGAGTGTCAATAAGAAGATGACATATCCTGCCTTCATCATCTTGATATTGAGATAATACCGTACAGGCTAAATTTTTATGTGTAAGAATAACTACCCCGCCTTTACGGTTAATAGCTGGTGAGTCATAAACTGCACCCACCCAAAAACGTTTGAGTCTGAAATAATCCGATTCAGTTAAATGTGTTTCTTGCAATAATACTATATCGGCCCTAAGTCTCTTAAGGTGTTTCAGTATAGAAGTCCTCTTAGATGGGAACGTAGTCCCTTAACATTCCAAGTGATTAATTTCATAAAATATTATTAGAAGAGGAGGTGTTAAGAAGAGACCCTGGAAGCACAATAACATAGTGGGTAACCCTTTCAGGCAGAAAAAGAGGATAGCATGTAGCATTTTCAGACAAACTAAAGGTGATATACCTAAGAATAAAACAGTTAACAATATAAACTAAGCGAATAAAGTGAGATGTGGACTTCACTTTTTTCGTATTGTCCAATGTTCGGAGCATTCACAAACTCCGCATTATCGAGAAGAAATAAAAAAAAAAAGAAATAACTGGTGGAGAGGCCACATCAACCTCCGCTCCACTAAATCAGTATATATTAAAATTAAAGACATACACATCCCTACCCTCCTGAGAAATGTGTGAGTTGTCACAGGGAAGCAAATAAATAAAATAAAATAAAAGGGAGAGCCAGTATATAATGATTAGTACTTAAAGAAGTTGTACTTAAACCTAAAACCATACAAGGTGGAATTATACATATACATACATATACATGCGCACACACACACACACACACATATACATACATAAATACATACTTACACACAGACACACACACACACACCACCAAATGCATTACTACCTAGACTAAAGAAAATAATAATGTAGTAACAAGGTGTCCCTAATATAGTATTTAGTCAACATATATAGGACTAAATAGAGAAAAAATACTCAGTTTTAATGAGCAGCATAGCGTCCAACAGAATAGAGATGGAGTTCATAATCATTCCATTTTTTTTACCGTGTCAGTAGGACCATCCAAACGTCGTCTCTTGTGCTTGTCTTGAATAGGTGGAGTGAGACCCTTTACATCTTTAAGGGAAGAAATTCCCTTCCTCAGGAGAACTGTAAAGAGAGGCTGAACCATCCAATTTGAAAACTTTCAGTATGGCAGGATAAAGAAAAGCAAATCGTATTTGATTTTTTACCAATGTCGAACAAATGTGTGCAAAAGCTTTACGTTTTTGAACCACTGCTGCGGAGTAGTCATTAAAATGAGGATTTTGTGGCCACAAATTGCAACATCAACTGTAGATTTTTTAAAGCTTTGTAAAATGTTGTTTTTATCATTATAATTCAGATACTTGACAATCACTTGTCTGGGTTTCTGTTCTTTTTTATTTGCATCTTGCTTTTGTTTCGCTGGTGGGGGTCCCACACGGTGAGCTCTTTCCACAGTAATGTGACCTGGGATACCCAAGGCTTGGGGAATTTCTAGCATGTAATTGCATGTAATTGCATGGCTGGAATGGATTCAGATAAACCTATAATACGTAAATTGTTGCGCCTAGAGTGGTTCTCTAGATCATCAGTCTTTGTTTGCAGTGAAGCTGTGACATTCATATTCTGTTGTAGTTTTATTTTTGTAGAATGTATTTCATCTTCTAACAGGCTGACTCTCTCCTGAAGTTCAGTAATCTGTGAGGTATGCGTTGCTATATCTCCCTGTATGGTTGCTAGGGAGGAAACTATAGTGGCCTCAAGAGAGGATTTTATGTCATTTAATATCATTTTGGACACTTGAATTGCCAGTGCCTTGCAAGACATATTTAGTCCTGGTATTATGGTGTCACAGAGGTCCGGCACTGGGGTTTGTGAGGTATGTGTTTCCTCTGTGTGTGCCTCAGCAGCAGCACCTTGTGTCGGCGCCATCTTAGGTGTCCCTGTGACAGAGCTGTGAGGTAAATGAAGGAGGGCTTATGGGGAGGTGTATAACTGGTTCCCCGCTTAATGAAGTGGTGCCTCCGACTCCTCGGCTCTTAGAGAAGTCAGAGATGTGGTCCGGCAGGGCCGGTAATGTCAGGAGTCAGAGCGGGGAGCGATATTATGAGCGGAGGGTGGAGGAGCTCACTCACACTGCTGCCATCCCATACGCGCCGGATCCGGAAGTCGTGGGTTGTATTTCTTGCCTTTTTTTTTTATCAGAGAGGACATAATGCTCCTGCTTTGTTGTCATGGGCATACAAAGTGTGACAGAAATAGACAAAGGCTTTGGCAGATTTGGAGTAGAGAAGATTTTTTAAAGGGGTTATCCAGCGAAAATGTTTTTCTTGCAAATCAACTGGTTTTAGAAAGTTATATAGATTTGTAATTTACGTCTATTTAAAAATCTCAAGTCTTCCTAAACTTAGCTGCTGTTTGTCCTGCAGGAAGTGGTGATTTCTTTCCAGTTTGACACAGTGCTCTCTGCTGACATCTCTGTCCGAGACAGGAACTGTCCAGAGCAGGAGCATATCCCTATAGAAAACCTCTTATGCTCTGGACAGTTCCTGTCTTGAATAGATATGTCAGCAGAGAACATTGTGTCAGACTGGAAAGAAAACACCATTTTCTGCAGGACAAACAGCAGCTGATAAGTATGGCTTGACATTTTTAAATAGATGTTAGTTACAAATCTATATAACTTTCTGAAACTAGTTAATTTGAAAGAAAACAATTTTTGCTGGATAACAACTTTAAGTTTCTTACAGAGCGCAAGTACAATAGTTAAGGTGGAGCAGAGTTAACCTGTGAGAATTTGTATAGCTTTTCCAATTTGCGTTTGGCCCCAGACAAAAATCAACTTCTTTTTGTCTTTCCTTTTTTAAACTGGAACCCAGCGCTGAAGACACCACTCACAAAGGCCTTATTCTATGCCCAGTATCGGACATAGAATTGATAGAAAAGAATTCCTGCAATGTTTATTTATCTTTTCTCAAACATTCTAACGATGGTAACTAACAACTATCATTCTGCGTAATATGTTGAACTATCCAGAAATATATGGAAACAGCAAGTCACACCATCTTGTGCTCGCCTGCTGGGAGTGAGAGCCCTTTCTCTTTGAGAAATTTATGAGGTTCCCTTTATGTTTGGAGGTCCCAGGGGTGGCAAAGGGTTGCTGGAATAAATCCCTGATAATCTTTTCCATTATTGGGTCTTAAAAAAGGTGCTGTTTAGCAGTCTCCTTCAGACAGACAGAGCTCTGTTTACATGTGTCAGCCTCAGTCCGTGGCTAGGCTCCGCCCCCCCACGTTTATGGATGTCTGATGCTACATTATCAGGTCTGCTCTAGGTAGTTTGCATTTAGGACACTTGTCTAGATGCTAAGTAAATTATTACATTTTTTTTTACTGTTATAGAAGTTATAGAAGCTAAGATCTTACTAAATTCTGATGACAAGAATTATGATGATCATTAGAGATAAGTGAATATTATTCGATCGTATAGCTGTTCGATCGAATACTGCAGTATTCGAAAGATTTGAGTTTGATCGAATACGTGATCAAATATTTGAATCTAAATTAACTTTACTAAAACAGCTAAACAATTATTTAACTGTTTTATTAAAGTTTACTGCTCCCTGGGAAAACAGGGAATCAGTATTACAGGGCATGGTATAGTTAATATTTAATTGATAAAACGTTTAGTTCTAAAAAAGTTATTTTGATTGTTCAATAGCTTTATGAAAACGAATCCATGCTTTTGCAATTAAATATATTGTTAATAAAAAATATATATATATAAATAAATGTATATATATATATATATTTTTTTTTTTATTTACAGTATAATTAATTGCAAAAGTATGTATTTGTTTTAATTCAGCTATTGAACAACGAAAATTAGAACGAAAATGTGTTTTATTTATTAAATATTAACTACTACAGGAAGCTCTATTGCCATCAAAACCTATTGCCGATAATACAGCTGAATGTAATAATTAATACTTTAATTAAAACAGCAAATGTTTCTTCTAATGATGCTATTTTTTTATCACAAGAGCAACATTAGAGGAAACATTTAGATCTATATGTCCGCTCAGCAGATTGTCTGAGTGGACATATAAAGAGCTGGTCCCGTCACACTAAGCTTAGTGTGTCGGGAACCGGCGAAGAGAGAAGATAGGAGAAAGAAGATAGAAGATAGAACACATAGGAGGGTGAGTAGAAGCTCTCCCCCCCTGCACTACACCCATCCCAGCAAGGAAGGGGGGGTCACTTAATTCCTTCCCTGCTGGCATGAGTACAGTCTGACATCAGTCTGGCCCCCAAGGGGTTAAAAGGGGTCCCCTACTAAACCCCCTGGGGGCCAGATCGTTCAGTATGGCATCCAAAGGGTTAAGTGGGATGCAATGCATCCTCCCTTAACCCCTTGGGGGCCACACTGTAAAGAGTGATCTGTAAAGATGCTGCATACTGTAAGGTGCACAACACCGCTCACAATGATGGGTGTTGTGCTCCTGTTTGTGTGTTTTTTTGTGTGTTTCTCCCTTTTTGTTTTTCAGATATCGGTATCCTGTGGACTACGGTGGATTCGATGAACTGCGTCAATGACCAGCAGTTGTTGGGATTTTTTTTAATAAAATGGTCAACAAGGGGTGTGGGGGTGTTTTTATTTGAATAAAAAATATTTTTCACTTGTGTCGTGTCTTTATTTATTTACTATATACTTAGTAGCGGAAGCCGTCTAATAGACGGAATCCATTACTAAGTCAGGGCTTAGTGTTCGCTGGTATAAGATGGCTAACAATAACCCCCCATTATTACCCCAGTACCCAATGCCACCAGGGGATGGAAAGAGCCGGGTGCCAGTGGTCCTGGAGCATTAAAATTGGCGCTCCTGGACTGGGCGGCAGCAGGCTGGTAATATTAAGGCTGGTGAGGGCAAAAATCAATGGCCCTTCCCACCCTGGTGTTACTAGGCTGCTGTTGCTTCGATTTTAACCCTACTGGTTATGATAATAGGGGGAACCCTACAGGTTTTTTTTTTTTTTTTTTATAAATAAATAGCCTAGTAACACCAGGGTGGGAAGGGCAATTTGTTTTTGGCCCTCCCCAGCCTTATATTACCAGCCTGCTGCTGCCCAGTCCAGGAACACCAATTTTGACACCTGGGGACCACTGGCACCCGGCTCTTCCCAGTACCCCTGGTGGCATTGGGTAATGGGGTAATAATGGGGGGTAGTGTTAGCCATTTTATACCGGCTAACACTAAGCCCTGACTTAGCAATGGATTCCGTCTATCCGACGGCTTCCACTACTAAGCCTATTTAGTAAAGAAATAAAGACAAGACACAAGTGAAAAATATTTTTTATTCAAATAAAAACACCCCCACACCCTTGTTGACCATTTTATATAAAAAAAAATCCCAACAACCACGGGTCATCGAGGTAGTCCATTGAATCTGCCGTAATCCACTGGATACCGATATCTGAAAAACAAAAAGGGAGAAACACCAAAAAAAAAACACAAACAGGAGCACAACACACATCATTGTGAGCGGTGTTGTGCACCTTACTGTATGCAGCATCTTTACAGATCGCTGCTTATAGTGTGGCACCCAAGGGGTTAAGGGAGGATGCTTTGCATCCCCCTTAACCCTTTGGGTGCCATACTGAACAATCTAGCGCCCAGGGGGTTAAGTAAGGGTCCCCTTGGGGGCCAGACTGATGTCAGACTGCACCCATACCAGCAAGAAAGGTGTTAAATGCCCCCCCTTCCTTGCTGAAATGGGTGTAGTGCAGGGGGGGGGAGAGCTTCTACTCACCCTCCAATGTGTTCTATTTTCTATCTTCTCTCTTCTTTCTTCTATCTTCTCTCTTCTTTCTTCTATCTTTTCTCTTTACCGATCCCCAGCACACTAAGCTTAGTGTGACGGGATTGGCTCTTTATATGTCCGCTCAGCCAATCAGCTGAGCGGCCATATAAATCTAAATGTTTCCTCTAATGTTGCTATTGTGATAAAAAAAAATAGCATCATTAGAAGAAACATTTGCTGTTTTAATGAAAGTAAAGTATTAATTAGTACATTGAGCTTTATTATCGGCAATATGTATTGCCGGCAATAGAGCTTCCTGTAGTAGTTAATATTTAATGAATAAAACACATTTTCGTTCTAATAAAGTTATTTTCGTGGTTCAATAGCTTAATTAAAACAAATACATACTTTTGAAATTAAATATACTGTAAATAAATAAATATACATATTTATTTACTTTTTTTTTATTAGTATGTTTAATTGCAAAAGCATGAATTCGTTTTAATTAAGCTATTGAACAACTAAAATAACTTTTTTAGAACAAAACTTTTTTTATTAATTAAATATTAACTATTACAGGAATCTGCATTATTTCCAGGGATCGCTGACCCCGGTAATACCAATTCCTGTAATACTGAGAGGTGTTTGCATCACTTTCTAAAGATGTCTTGCACTTGGTGACCTCCAATTTGTCGAATCTTAAATTCCAGGTCCCAAGGATTTTTCTCCTATAGACTATAATGGAATTCGATATTCGATTGAATAGTCAAATATCGGGAGCTATTTGAATCGAATCCAATCAAATCTAATATTTCACTATTTGCTCATCTCTAATTATCACCATTTGCTAAGTACAAGTAGTTTTGCCCAGGTTATAGGGAATTCAATACCAACTGCTGAATAATTTCATCTTCATATCCCTATATAACAACATGGTCTTTTAATGCAAACTGTTGCTTTTTATTCACTGTTATTGTAGTCGTTTTAGCTTTAGAGACTAAATGTTCTTTACAGAATCATTTTTAATGATTCAAAATGTGAATCACTATGATTTTCAACAAAATTTGCTTTATCCTGCCCACATGGAAGCAACATTTTGCATTGTGATTTATAAAATCACTCAAGTTAGCATGTTAAAGGACAAGTGCCATGATAAACTTTTTTCCCAGTAATTGAAGCACCTTACAAAGTTATATAACTCTGTAATATGCTTCAATTACCTATCTGCCTCCTTTCCCTGTCTTTCCCCCCCTCCACCTCCCACCAGGAAGCGTCCTAACTCACACAGACCTAATTACTGTCGTCACCGTCACCAAGCTCTTCTCTCAGCTCCTTCTCCTGTTACAGCAGCCCTCCCCCCTCCCCTGTCTTGTCAGGTGACTCAGCTTGCTCAGCTCCCATTGGCTGTACAACTGCAAGCCATCACTTGGACTGGGGACGGGGGCTGCTGTAACAGGACCTAGAGCAGCCCTCCTGCTGATGACTCATCCTCACAAGAAGGAGCTGCCTGGTGACGGTGATGGCAGTCATTAGGTCTGTGTGAGCTAGGACACTTCCTGGTAGAGGGTGGAGGGGGGGAAAGACAGGGAAGGGAGGAAGATAGGTGATTAAAGCATATTACAGAGTTATATAACTTTGTAATGTGCTTCATTTACTGGGAAAAAGTTTTTCATGGCACTTGTTCTTTAACCCCTTGCTGCAAAATGACATTCCAGAAACGTCATGTAAAGCAGGTAGTTCCTGCAACATGACGTTCCTGGAATGTCTTGTTGTCCTGTCCCTAGCGGCAATCAGGCAGAAGGTGGAGGCTGTCTCACACAGCCTCCTCCTGCTGCCCCTGCCCGGAGGGAACCCGCGCTCCCTCCCGGGCAGTTAACCCCATAGTCTATGGGGCATCCGGAGGGAGATCCGAGCAATCCGACACCGCAATTGCACGGCTCCGAGGGTAACCTTGGCAAATCAGATGCTTCCCTATGCATCTGGGCTGCTATGGTTAGAACGATCAAGCCCCTGCACTGAGGCAGGGGTCTGATCGTTTGAATGAACTGTCAGTGTACTCACCCCCCTTTGTAAATGATCCCCTATAAGTAAAATACATATATTTGGTATTGCTGCATCCATAATGACCCTATCTATTAACCCGTTACATTAATTATCCCGACCAATTAACGGCGTAAAAAAATAAATTAAAAAACTAACCAAAATGACATTCTTTTGTTAATCCGGCCCCCTAAATAACATAGCTATGAGAACGTCACATGTACCCAAAATGTGTACCAGTAAAAACATCAGCCTATGCTGAAAAAAAAAAAAGCCCTCACATTACTCCATTGGCGAAAAAAATAAAAATATTACAATTCTTACAATATGCAAGACACAAACAGTTTTTATAGTATAAATGCCATAAACTATAAAAAAAAAAGCTATATATATATCGCTATAATTATACCAACTGCACTGTATCTGATGAAGAGAGCTTAGGCCTGGGGCCCGCCTCCTCCAGGATAATTTACAAATGAAGAAGGTCGGGCCTTACGCTACAGGCAACAACCAGACAGGAGGACTGGAAAGGATGTGCCAGATTAAAAGCAGCACATATGTAAGTATAGGCTGCTGCTTGTGATCTTCAAACTGACAGCAAATATCTGTGCTGTTAGTTTCCCAGGCTGCAACCTTGACCCTTTAATTTGTTGTGCTGTGCAAAGGCACTGAAAACGAGCAACGTTCTTGGTGATCTCATTTGCACCCGCCTTGCGGCCAACAAATCACATAGTGTTGAGGGACCCTGAGAACAACATTTGTATAGGTTTTGTATGTTTCTCTGTAAATGCATTGGTTACCTCTAAGTACTCAGCTTCCTTACTCAACAAAAAAGCAAACATATGCTAAAAGGTTAATGTGTGTGTGTGTGTGTGTGTGTGTGTGTGTCTGTGTGTGTGTGTGTGTGTGTGTGTCTGAAAAAGGAATTTGTGAGCCCTATTGGCAAGATGGACTAATATGAATGGTGACAATCTTTGTGTAGCACTGCAGAATATGTCAGCGCTACTGTATATACTGTAATAAACGTAAAATAAATCGACCTATTGTAAATACATTAGCGATCTTTCCTTTTAAAAGAGAATAAAAGAAATATATGCGTCTATATCTAAGGTTTTTATCCGTTTTATTACCATATTTATTAAAATATGCAAAACCATGTTCTTCCTTTTTATTCTTTACACATGAATGACTATTTAGTTCTGGATGGCTAATGAAACATAAAAAAAGTCCTTTCATTGTACTGAGCAGCTGTTCAGTTTGAAATCATACATTGGAATTTATAAGCTTTTGCATATATGGCAGAATTAGAACTCCCCTCTTGCAAATGGCGACTGAAAACAAACAAAGCATATAATTAAAGATTATAAAAAACATTGTATTCATTTTATTCTGCAGATTAATAGCTTTAATTTTCTATTCATGTTACTTAGACCAAAAATCAGTATACTGCGTCATAAGGGCAAAAAAAAATTTCAGCAATCAATAGAAGTCTTCCACAGAAACATAACCAGCAAGAAGATGATTCACAGACATTGTAGTCAGGTTTTAAAAACCTCCAGCTGTTTTGAATAAAGCTGCCAATAATCCACAAATTGTATTTAAAGTAAGTGCCACAGTTTACATCTACAGAAATATATTCTGCCCTGGTACAAAATAGGAATAATGGCTATAACCTTTTGTAGCCCCTTTGATCTCATAACAGTTATTATTATTATTATTATTATTATTATTATTATTATAATTGCCCTGGATAAAAAAAAAAGATCAAATAGATAGATAGATAGATAGATAGATAGATAGATAGGAGATAGATAGATAGATAGATAGATAGATAGATAGATAGATAGATAGATAGACACAATGCATCAGCTTCTGTTGTCATAGGAGGCTTGGCTGGATCTTGTCTCCCCTGAGTGATTTAGCATCTCTGAACAGCCTCTCCAGCCTACACCTGAGCAGACGAGGAGTGAAAGAAGCAGCTGCTGTAACTTCACCGATTGTGCAAAAGTCTGCAGTGAAATTACGGCTAGTTTTATTGCAGTACTGCAGCATCTTCATTAAAATGATGAAGTAACACAATGAAATAATGTGGCGGGCAACAGGTGAGCTGCAGCAACACGGGGGGGGCAGATATTGGGGAGCACAGAGCACCACATGGGCACTTGTCACAGTGAGGCAGGAGTGGGACCAGCTGGCCACCCTTAAGAACTGGCTCAGCAGCACCATTCGCAGTTGAGAGTTATAGTTGCTGCAGGGCCATGGAGAGACCTGAGCCAGACACAGCTGCAAGTATGAGCCAATGGACTTGAGACACAGTTTTAGTGAACTACGAATAGCTTTTACTCAAACACTTTTAGGGTATATTCACACGGGCGAGAATCTCGCTGCGAGCCCGGCAGGTCCTGGCAGTTCCCATACACTACATACTTGCTGCGGTCTAAACGACCGCAGCGAGTATGTAATTATACCGCCCTTAACCCCTTCTGCTCCCGCCCGGCTCCCCCGCTGTAAGCATACTTTACCTGTCCTTGCTGCACGGGTCCGGCGTCCTACTCTCCTGTCCGGCCAATTAGTGTGTTGCCCAGCCGCAGCCACTGATTGGCCGGGCGGGAGAGCAGGACGCCGGACCCGTGCAGCAAGGACAGGTAAAGTATGCTTACAGCGGGGGAGCCGGGCGGGAGCAGAAGGGGTTAAGGGCGGTATAATTACATACTCGCTGCGGTCGTTTAGACCGCAGCAAGTATGTAGTGTATGGGAACTGCCAGGACCTGCCGGGCGCGCAGCAAGAATCTCGCTGCGAGCCCGCCCGTGTGAATATACCCTTAAGGTAAAGTCTAGAAGCTTTGAACAATGCAATCTTTTGTTTGAAGGGATAAACACTTTAGCAGAGATATGCATACTAAGCCCTAATAAGCTGCCAAACTGAGCTGGCTTGGCAGATATAGTAGAAAAGTTAAATATAGTTCAGAACACACTGGTAACTAGTTGAGGTATACTTTTGGTTATGCTTTGAAGTTTAGTTTGGATACTGCAGATTTTAAGAAACAAGTCCTAAAGCCATGGGAAAGGACATCTGCTGAACTACTATGTGGGCACAGGGTGACACGCTAATAGGGATTACAGGTCCTTTTAGTAGAAGAGCTAGTTGTCAGGGAGAGACCCTCAAGGGACACGCTAGCAAGTTGCAGTAAAGACTCGGCCTTTGCACATAGCTAAACTACTGACTCAGAGTTTGGTACCTCAGTTACTTTTGTAGTCTCCTTCAAAGGTAGCACAAGTACAGAAGACAGTCCCTTAGTGTAATAGACTAGTTCTGTCCTCGCCCCAGCTCCATGCGGTGCTCTAGCCAGACATGGCTAGGATCTAGAAGTAGGAAGAAAATGCAGAAAGATCCTGGCCACAGGCCAGAGCCTGGAAGAACACGGTCAGCAGGCTCTATGATGTTGCTCTTGCTCATACACTTGGCAATACTAAGCCACAACTGAAGACATACGTCCCACCCCACTATATACTGTATATGGCTAACAGGAGAGAATCTGGGCAATACACTTAGAATTACCCTCTGTGATAGGGTAGAGCCCCTGAGGTAACTAGCTCAGGGACTGACCTCGGTAGAGATGAGCGAATCAGCTGGAAATTCGTTTTGCAAGCTTCACAAATTTTGGATTAAATATGTTAATATTCTCATATCAAATCTTAACAAATTTCAATAAAACAGCCAAACTACAGAAGGACAAATTTGTTAACGTACAGTATGTTCTTGTATAAGTGTCAAAAATTGGAAAATCACAATTGACTGACTGACTGTCGATCAGCCAGTCCATAATCCAATCTAATGAAACCTAAATTGTATAACACAGTAGGAGTGGAGTGCGAGCACTGATTATGTAAAGCGCACACTCAGTTCAGTAATGAAACCAAATGTGTTTATCATTAGAGATGAGCGAATACGGTTCGATTGAGATGGTATTCGATTGAATATTACGGTATTCGAAAGATTTGAATTTAATCGAAAAGTGTGGCGAATTTGCGGGAAACATTCGAAAGCCCTCCCATCAGAGTTGGTGCTTTTTTAAATCCAATCACTGTGAAGCTGTGAGGGACCCTGGGAGTATGTACGCAGCGCGAGAACGGCGTTTACCCTTATTGGATGGCTGATCCACATGACCTCAAACCTTAAATATTTGGCTCCCGCTTCTCGACCGCAGATATGCTTTCAACCTAGCCAAGGAAAGATCTTGGAGCAGGGAGAAATAGGTTGATAGTAGCATTTTGGTCAGGCAGGCTTACTACAGAACCCAAAAGTCCTTTTAAGAGCTAAGATCCAGCGAAAAAGTCATCTCTGAATCCAAAGCACTTCTCAGTGCTAAGACAAAGATAGCAGCAGCAGGTGTATTCATTCCAGTACCCTGTGTGTAAAGGTGACTCATAGTTTCCCTGGTGTAGCCCACTAAGGGCACATTATACATACTGTTCCAGTAGCCCACTAAGGGCATGTGATACATACTGTTCCAGTAGCCCACTGAGGGCAAGTTATACCACACAGCGAAAAAAATCATCTTTTAATCCAAAGCACCTCTCAGTGCTACTACATAGATCCTAGCAGCAGCAGCACATTGGAATCATGTATGTAACACTGCACAAGAAATACGAACGAAATGTGTGAACATTGCTGTACGCGTTCATAAAGCGTTCACAAATATTTTTCCTTCGCAGCTGCGGAGAGTGGCATTATACTGCGATTTTGGGGTGTTGGGTGCACCCAGGCATGCTCCCCCTAATGTCCCAGTGTCATTCCGGAGGTGTTGGCATCCTCTAGGGAGGTTTCATGGGGGGCTTGGTGACCTCCAAGTGGTCGAATTTGGATTTCCAAGTGCCTATATTTTTTTTCCCATAGACTATAATGGGATCTAATATTCGTTCGAATAGTCGAATCTCGGTGCCTATTCGATTCGAATTCTCGAAAGTCGAATATTTCACTACTCGCTTATCTCTATTTATCACAGTAGAAATGGTGTGCGAGCACTTTTTATGTAAGGCGCTGATCCCAGTAAATTGGTATAACTCAATAGGAATTTACAGTGCACAGTAGGTGAATCATATAGACTGTGTTTCACTGGTCCCAGTGAATTCCTATAGGTTCCCAGTTACTGGACACTTGGTTGGCAGCTATAACAAATGATCACCCACAATCAGCCCTCCTATCCTCTCTGTACCTAAATCGCTCTGTTAGTCTCTCCCTGCTCTGCTCTAACTGCCTGCTGCGATCCTGCTCTCTCCTCCACACACAGCCAACTTGCCTCCGTAAACGAACTACCTTATATAGAGGGTGAGGTGCTGACATCACAGAGGGGCCTGCAGCTGATTGGATGGACACTAGGAATTTTGGCTAATCCTTTCTTCTGCCTAGTGATGCACCAGACAGCATATGCAGTCGCCATTTTGTATTTTTTTTGTGCAAATCAACCGGTTTGTGCAAAAATCTATGCCTTTTTTCTCAAGTACACCCTGCTTGCCTGATATGCGCACAGTAGATGCGGCAATGCAGTGAGAATGGCAGGGCCTCCTCTTGCTCCTAAATTATCATGATAAATGTACAGTAGTGTAAACTATAAATTCTGTTCTTGAATCCTTGTGTTCAGGTACATGGAGCAATCATAAATCTCAGCACCAAAATCCGTATTTAGGTCTGGCATTCGTTTAAATAATAACAAACAAAAAAGTTGTTTTCTTCCCCCTGCTCCCTAGTGCTGACCCCGGACCATGGTTGCCTAGTGGTAAATGTGGCCCTGTAAACAATACAAGTATTGCCAGTATTGTAATACAGTTAGGCCATTAGTGCATGGCTAATATATGCAAGTGTTGCAGAATTTAAGCAATAAAAAATACAAGTGTTGTTGCAGCTGTGTGTGTGTCCTGGACAATAAGTGTGTAACTTATATATCCAAGTGAGCAATCTGTGTGTGACTAATATATCCAAGTGTTGCTGGATTTAGGCCACCAATACATGGCTAATATATCTAAGTGTTGCTGCAGCTGGGAAATCAATGTATGGAAAATATTTCCATGTCTCACTGCAGTTAAGCAAATGTTAAAAAAAAAAAAAAGAGTCCACAAAGGACCATGGCTTTTGTGCTCCTGCTGCTGCTGGAGGTGATGAAGCTGCTGCTGCTGTAGGGATTTGATGTGCCTCTAGTTCCATGGGTTTGCATTTCACCTGCACCTCTCCATAGACCCGCTCCACATCAGCCTCTTGGAAAACAGTATGAGCACAAAGTCATAGAGCTATAACTATTACTCTTTGACATCAAATGCTTTGATTGAGGATGGGGATGTGGGTAGGCTAGTGCAAATGTACAGGGGACCATTTTAGGGTCTCTGATGATGATGAAACCTAAGTTCCAATTGCTGCAACTTTCTGCAGTGTGGGTACAGTCGATGAGGGCAGCGGAGAGAAGTGAGGGAAATACGATGAGAGGGGTCCTGACAAGGTCCTGGACCTCACATGGACTGAAACCCATATGAGTATAGGGGAAGAGGTGGTGGTCACCCAGTCTAAGCAACTTACAGTAGTAAAAGAGGGTGCAGGTGGAAAAGGACAGTGAATGGTGCATGGGCAGTACCTTGGCTGCTGAGCACACCAAAGCCATTTCAAAGGAACTTTCTTGCGTGATTTTCCACTGTATGCTCTGCTTTGTCTGCTCAACGCTAATTTACAGGTGTAGGTATATAACCATGGCAAAAACCTACAGCATCTCAGAGCTGGTATTTGGACATGAAGCACCAAGGATATATAATATAGAAAGCAAGTTTAACAGAATATGGTAACTTGCTAATTTATAACAGTTGCCAAAGTCACTGAAAGAACTCAGGAGTGAAGGGGTAATACCAACAATAATTATAAAATTAGGCAGGTCCTGTAGGAAAAGGCTAGGGCATAGGGCATGTAGTGTAATAACAATGAATGTTTTAGAAAATAAAAAATAAAAGATATTACCTGAAAGCTATTGTTAGAAAATGCAGATCAGTAGAAATACAGAGTAAGTGTATATCATTAATTGAAAATGTTGGTAGTAGCAGTTTGTGTCTCTTATTGTTAGCATCAGCAGTTTGGCTAAATTGTGTAGTTCTAAAGCTAATATTTGGCTTGTAGATGGCTGGAGTGTGCCAGACCGTAGGCCTGTGTGGACATCTGTGCAACTGTTTCAGGGTGCGCCGTGTGCAAAACTGTAACACCTATTTATGGGTACTTTTGGATATTGGATCTTGTGGCAGTAAGATTACTGTACCACACCCTGGCATACCTCTTTACTCACCCTCATCTCCAAGCCCCTCCTAGACTGACATCGAGGGCTCTATGCGTCTATTAAGGAGGGGCTGGGAGGTAAGCATGTGTCAGGAGGTGTGCCAGGCTGTGGACTTAAAAAACTTAGCTCCAACTCCCCAACACTTGCGTGAGAAATAAAAAAGCAATTAAAAGAAATATAAAAGCAAAAAAGCTAAGTTTGGCAAGCACCATCATCTCTGCCAAAGTTAATTTTTATATCCTAACTAGAGATGAGCGAACCGGGTTCAGGTTCGAGTCGATCCGAACCCGAACATTCGGCATTTGATTAGCAGTGGCTGCTGAACTTTGATAAAGCTCTAAGGTTGTCTGGAAAACGTGGATACAGCCAATGACTATACCCATGTTTTCCACATAGCCTTAGGGCTTTATCCAAGTTCAGCAGTCACCGCTAATCAAATGCCAAAAGTTCGGGTTCGGATCGACTCGAGCATGCTCGAGGTTCGCTCATCTCTAATCCTAACACTATCCAGCTATATCTGCAGCTCTTAACAGAAAACACAGTTAAGATATTCCCATTAAAGAACGCACTGCAAACCCTACACATTTACAATATTTTCTGAAGAGAAAGGCATAACTGGTTATCACAAGAACAATTCCCACTTTTACTTGAGACTTAGACCAGGCATCTTACCATATTTTGCTCCATTTTAATTTTTTATAAAATGGATAACATGTGTTTCCTTTTTTTCTCTATAAAATACCCATAGTAAAAAAGTAAAATTCTGTTTGTAAGAATTTATGAAAATTTATGAAAAATTTTTAAAAAAACTGAAATATCATATTTACATAAGTATTCAAACCTTTTACAATGACCCTTAAAGTTCAGCTCTGATATATCCTGTTTTCATTTACTTATACTGTAGATGTTTCTACAACTATTATTGAGGCCATTTCTGTAAATTCAATAGATTGGACAAGATTTGGAAAGACATGTCTAAATAAGGGAAGTTTCACAACTGTGATAATTTCTGTTGTTTTGCTCCTTCATAGCCCAGCTAGAGCACTATACCAGGCACAAACAGCATTCAATGGACCCCATTGACTTGGAATTCACTGGGGGGGAGATTCATCAAACATGGTGTAAAGTGAAACTGGCTCATTTGCCCCTAGCAACCAATCAGAATCCACCTTTCATTTTCCAAAGAGTCTGTGAGGAATGAAAAGTGGAATCTGATTGGTTGCTAGGGGCAACTGAGCCAGTTTCACTTTACACCATGTTTGATAAATCTCCCCCTTAGTCTCTGGAATGGTGTCCAGCCCTTCACAGAACAAAATTGTGCATGCAGTGATATTTTGTCTAGGTATTTTGACCCTCAGCCCTAAAAGTCAGATTTAAACATAGCCTATAATGCCTCTTTTGTCGGAGCAAATATAAAGCTATGAAGTAAAAGTACACGTCTCTAGAATTGTAAAATAAATTGTTGCTGGGTATAAACCTAGGGATTATTAAGTCCACAACACAGAAGCCTTTACAAAGAAGAAGAGTATAGGTTAAATGTCATTGTTTCTGTAGCTATGCCACATTAGTTTTAAATAAATGTTGTGCTGTACATGTCGCCTATCTGGCCTTCAGTAAAACCTCTGATTCAGGTCCACATAATGTGCTGATCAAGAAGTTAGTGCACATTGGACTTAAGGCCCTATTTCACGGAACGATTATCGTCCGTATTCGGACAATATCGGCCGCTACGGACGATAATCGTCCCGTGGAATAGAGTGCAACAGTCAGCCGACATCATCCATGTCGGCTGATCGTTGCAGTCGCTTGTTTTTCAACATGTTGAAAAACAAGCGACTGATATAGCAACGATCTGCTGCCGTCGCTCTGTTGAATAGGAGCGTCGGCAGCAGACGCTGCTGTATCCTATGGGCTGCCTGGACGATCAGTGATCACCCGGGCAGCCCCCCCGCAGCTTCCCGCCGCCCCTTCCCGCACTCACCCACTCGCTGCAGCCGCGTTGAATAGCGGCGGCAGCGAGCGGGGAACAAGGAGCAAACAAGCGCTGAGAGCGCTCGTTAGCTCCTCTAAACGACCCGTGTAATAGGCCCTTTAAGGCTATGTTTACACTATGTAAAAACTATTTCAATTTCATAACAACGGCTATTGTTTCAACAATAACGACCGTTGTTATGAAATACGGCTGTTGTTTTTGCATACAACCCCAAAGAAAATCCTGCCAAAAATACCTTATAGTGCAACAAAACACAATCTAGAAATCCCCCAAAAATTGCACAAATAAATAGAAATACAACAAAGTCCTTTATTTTAATATTAATCAGATTATTAACCCCTAGACGACCTAGGACTTACCGGTACGTCCTGGAAGTCTGTGCCCAGACGACCCTGGACGTACCGGAGGTCTCTCACCTGCCTCTGTGCGGTCCGATCGGTGCTTTGGTCACTGAGCCTGCACAGGCAGGCTCAATGAGCAGAGCGCCGATAACACTGATCAATGCTATGCCTATGGCATAGCAATGATCAGTTTATAAAATGAAACTAATGTATGTACAAGTCCCCCAAAGGGACTTCAAATGTATAAAAAAAAAAAGTTAAAATCACTATTACACTACCCCAAAACCCCTCCCCCAATAAAAGTTTAAATCACCCCCCTTTCCTATTATATAAATAAAACATATAAAAATAAATAAATAAACATTTAATATACCGTAGCGTGCGTAACTGTCCGATCTATTAAAATATAACAAGCGTCATTGCGAATGGTGAACAGCGTAGACGAAAAGAGGGAAAAAAGTGCGCAGATTACCGATTTTATGTTACATTATATATATAAAAATTTTCTATAAAAAGTGATCAAAACGTCCGATCTTCACAAATATGGTATTAATAAAAACTAGAGATCATGGCGGAAAAAATGACACCCCATACAGCCCCATAAGTGTAAAAATAAAACTGTTATAAGTGTCACAATAGGCCCATTTTATTAATAATGAATTGCCAAAAAAAAAAAGGATTTCATAAAAAAAAATATATATAACATTAGAGAATCTGTGTAAACCTGCATATGGTTGTGTTCGAGCTGACCTATAGAGTAATAGTATCATGTCACTTTTACCATATAGTGCATTAAGTAGACACAGGAACCCCCCAAACGTTACCATATTGCATTCTTTTATTACGATTTAACCTATTTATATCTTCATAAATAATATATTTGGGATTCCGTCATACATGTTATGGTAAAATAAAAGACGCCATTACAAAGTACAACTATTCCTGTAACAAACAAGCACTTACATGGCTTGTAGATAGAAAATTGAAAGTGCTAGAGCTCTTAGAAGGGGGGAGGGAAAAACGAAAGGGCGAAGATCAAAATTTGCGCGGTCCACTGGGTCATTTTGGGCCTGGTCCTCAAAGGGTTAAAAAACAGATGAAAAGTAAAATATGGGAAAGAGCACAAAGATATAAAAAAACAGAGGGGAGGAAGATATCAGTGTGGTATACGGGACACAATTATTATAGTATAATAAAGTATGGTGAGTATGGAAGACACATCCACCGTCTGATGGTCACTTTATGTATGGCAGACTACAATGCATAACACATATAAGGACGTGTGAGTAAGCAAATAGACGTATGGATATTGATAACAAACAAGTATTAGCAGGCTAGAGGCAGGGCCGGATTAAAGAGGGGGCACCAGGGGGCACAGTGTGCTGTGATGCCGCAGCTGCCTGTCATTAACCCCTTAAACGTAGCAATCTATAGCGATCGCAGCGTTTAAGGAAGTCAATGACAGGTTAAGTACCTGTCACTGACTGTTCGGGACCCCCGTAGCCATGCGATCACTTGTACTGACGGTAAGGGGTAAGACACTTATTTCCGTCCTGTCAAATTGTCCATCTGTGCATAGAGTCTGTTCTCAGGCAGGCTCTATGCAAAGATAGCCGATAATTCTGATCTATGCCATGGTTCTGAGAAGGCGGGGAGGAACATTGCATTAACTTGTCCTGGACATCCTGGCACCAATGACCTCAGTCATAAAGGGGTTAAACAGTAGTGTTAGTAGCAGAACTACTGCTTTAGTATAATAAGTGGTGTCATTGTAGTAGGTACAGTGGCCCATTCAATTGGGCAACACGGTGGCCTGGGTTCATGTCTCAACAAGGGCAATCTCTGCAGGGAGTACGTTCTCCCTGTTTTTTTCCGTGGGTTTCCTCTCACACCCAAAACATACAGATAGTCAAATTAAGATTGTGCGTCCTAATGAGGACAAGGACCAAGAGTTGATAAATCTATGTGAAGTGCTATGAAATCAGCTGGGGCTACATAAATAAAGGAATTGTTATCAAATTTATTTCAATGAACTTTCTACAACAAACAAAAAAAACTAAATAATTTACAGTAAGTTTGAAACTGCTACTTGCAAACAGTAATTGCGAATCAGACTATATTAATGTTTACAATTATTTTTAGATGGCATATCATAAAATGAATATATGCGGCACCTGTCAAGCATGCATACTGCCAATTCATACAAGATACATCTGTCCTCATTATCACCTATCCTTGGACACTAATGTAAAAAAAAAAGATTGTTTTATATGTAGACAATAATTTTAGAATCATTAGGGTATAAACCCACACACCGTATATGCAGCATATTTACTGCTGCGATACGCAGCAAACTCACAGCAAACTCGCAGCAAATTTGCAGCAGATTAGATCTAAATAACTGAACACAGCATCAAATCTGTACCAACAAATCTGCTGCGTATTTGTTGCATATCTGCTGCTTATACGGTGTGTGGGTTTATACCCTTAATGTAGTTTTTATAATTAATAACATAGATATTTTTCATGTAGGTAAAAACTAACATGTCAATAATGATACCTATAACCCATGTATATTCTGTTAGACTTTCAAAAATATGCTAAATATAAAACTAGTCAATGAGATAGTTTAAGTATTATGTGCCAAATATGGAATACAAAAGGAAGCCATGTTCACACAACGTAAGTTCTGTACTAATCACGGCCGTTGCAACAACTTCCCTGATTGGTACAGAACTTACTTCGTGCTGCAGGCAGAGGGAATCCCAGCCAGAGTGTATACACTCTGGCCCAGATCCCTAGCAGCGCCGTAGAAAACTGACATGTTAGTTTTCTGCGGCCGCTATACATTGAATAGTGGCCGCAGAAAACACTGTCAGTGCACATTATGGAGCTAGCGGCGTCGTGCGCTCCATAGTGTGCAGTGGGAAGTTCTAATGCGGGCGCGCACGGATGCACTCGCATTAGAACTCTGCGTTGCTAAAGATCATCCAGCCGGTACTGCAGTATCGCCCGGGATGATCTTTTCTGAGACCAGCCATTCTGTGACCGGGCCGGGTCATAGAATGGCTGGTCTTATACAATGTAGGAACATAGCCTAATAGTTCAATTTTAAATTATGGAAACTATGAGGTAACATAAATGGAAGAAAACTGAAGCAATTTTATACATATAGTGATAAGGTGCATATGATATCAAGCTATGATGCAAATATATTTCAATATCTTTAGGTTAAATGATCTGTCGCTCTACATTTTTTTTATTATTTTCGATTTAAACACATTGGTGACAATTAAAGCACAGAGACTTTTTCATAATTGTTGGTGATATGACATAGTTAATTATGGCAGGAGATGTTATCTTGAAATATTTGATTCTCTTTTGATGTCACTGAATAAGCAGATGCTTTATATACATGTGCCATGTTCCCTTTCAGTATTTCCCAACGTTTTCAGCTTAATTATGTTGATTAGTGCAAGTGGTTACATCTGAAGAATTGATTGAGTTTTAATTGACTGTAGTTTTATATAACCTGTGACACATGAGGTATTGTCTGCTTGGCACTTACATTTAATCAGAAATGTCAGCACTTATCGCTTTTTTCTATTCTCTTACAAGAAAATGTTCTTGCTCATTCAAACAGCATACCATTCAGGCTAATCTTGATTATATTTTAAATTTGACTTAAAGAGTCACTGTCATTATAACTTTCAAAAACTAAATCAACTGTAGACGGGATATAAAGCAAGTTTGCAAGTTACATTCTTTAATCTTTTATTTATTTATTTATTTTGTTATGGAAAACATGGCACTTCCTGTGCTTAGACTTTTTTTTTTTTAAAGAGTATAAATACAGGAAGCCCCCTGTTTCTAGGCCGTCTCTGCACTCACAGAAAAGACAGTCATGTGAATGATGGGCACATTAAGCCATGACACTTTGTACTGGCCAGGATTTTATGTGTATGGTCTCTTTTTTCAGCCATTAAAAGACTAAAAATCTGCCTTCAGAACACTGGACCTGGATGACTGGTAAGTATAACTTTGCTTTAGGGTAAATTCACACGGGCGTATCTGCAGTAGATTTAAAGCTGCGAACTTACAGCTAAATCCGCAGCGGATCCCTTCCCTGTGCATTTCAATGTGATTACATACTGGCTGCGGGATTTTCATCCCGCTGCGAGTAAGTAAGTGCTGGCCCCATTAACCTCCGGCGCTCCGAATAATACATTACCGGCACCACGATCCGGTCGCGTCTGAGGCTCCCAGCTCCTGGGGGTCCAGCACAGCTAATCAGTGCACGGCCCAGTTACAGTCACTGATTGACTGCTCGGGACCTCCGGGAGCCTCAGATGTAAATAATTTTATTAAATAAAAAAAAATAATAATCAATGTAAATTGCAAACCTGCTTTATTTCACATATACTGTTGATTTATATTTTTAAAGTTATATTGACAAGTACACTTTATGAAAGGTTTAATTTTTCAATGACAATTCACTAATTCACAATATTCTGCTAAAAATATTCCTAAAAAACCTAAGGGGAGTGGAGTGGGATTCTTCAATTTGTTTACAATGCTTATTGGGTCACACTGATTTTCTCAGATTTTATCAGCAAATTACTATATTGACATTCAAATTAGAGATATCCCAGGGTATCCCTGGTATCCCTGTGTTCCTTGCTGTCAGTGGCGGATTATAATGTGGGCGGTTTGGGCGGCCGCCCGGGGCCCGGGGGCCCTTGAGTGATGTGCTGCTGCAGCGAGCTGTCACCGGAGGATCCCCGGCCCCCAACGCACCTGTCACACTGATTGTCGGGCTGCAGGGCCCCCCGACAGTGATATAGTGCTGCCGCTCAATGCTGTCATCTGACTGGGCCCTCACTTACCCAGTCAGATGACAGCGTCAGTGTTCAGTCGCTGCCCCCATGACCGGCGTCGCTGATTGAAACTGTATGCGCTTGCACTACCTATGAGCGCATACAGTTCCAGCAAGCACAGTGATTGACACAGCCAGGAGCAGGAGTCATAGGCTCCCCGCTGTGTCAATCATTCTTGTGGCCGGAGGCAGCATTAAGCCTCCGGCCACAAGAGGCTGCTCTCTGCACCAGCGCGCAGAACGCATAAGTGACGTGCCGACGTCACTTATACGCCCACGCGCGGGACGGCGGACCCGGGACATCACCCAATCAGGCTGTCCCTGCGGCCTCCTCACTCTAAAGCGCAGTGTGCCGGAGTTTATGCACTAGCGCTGCTCCCCCAGCCCCTGTGACCCCAGATGCTCCTCCCTCCCCATGCCACCTTCTGCCTCTGTGACCCCCAGCTGTTCCCCCTGCCCTGTGACCCCCAGCTGTTTCCCCTGTCTGTGTGACCCCCAGCTGCTCACCCTGTCCCTCTTACCCCCAGCTGCTCTCCCTGTCCCTCTTTCCCCCAGCTGCTCCCCCTGTCCCTCTCACCCCCAGCTGCTCCCCCTGTCCCTCTGACCCCCAGATGCTCCCCCTGTCTGTGTGACCCCCAACTGCTCTCCCTGTCCCTCTCACCCTCAGCTGCTCCCCCTGTCCGTGTCACCCCCCAGCGGCTCCCCCTGTCCCTCTCACCCCCAGCGGCTCCCCCTGTCCCTCTCACTTCAGCTGCTCCTCCTGTCCCTCTCACCCCCAGCGGCTCCCCCTGTCCCTCTCACCCCCAGCTACTCCTCCTGTCCCTCTCACCCCCAGCGGCTCCCCCTGTCCCTCTCACCCCAGCTGCTCCCCCTGTCCTCCTCACCCCCAGCTGCTCCCCCTGTCCCTCTCACCCTCAGCTGCTCCCTCTGTCCCTCTCACCCTCAACTGCTCCCCCTGTCCCTCTCACCCCCAGCGGCTCCCCCTGCCCCTCTCACCCTCAGCTGCTCCCCCTGTCCCTCTCACCCTCAGATGCTCCCCCTGTCCCTCTCACCCTCAGCTGCTCCCCCCTGTCCATGTCACCCCCAGCTGCCCCCCTGTCCGTGTCACCCCCAGCTGCCCCCCTGTCCGTGTCACCTCCAGCTGCCCCCCTGTCCGTGTCACCCCCAGCTGCTCCCCTGTCCCTCTCACCCCCAGCTGCTCCCCCTGTCCCTCTCACCCTCAGCTGCTCCCCCTGTCCGTGTCACCCCCAGCTGCCCCCCTGTCCGTGTCACCCCCAGCTGCTCCCCTGTCCCTCTCACCCCCAGCTGTTCCCTCTGTCCCTCTCACCCCAGCTGCTCCCCCTGTCCCTCTCACCCCCAGCTGCTCGCCCTGTCCGTGTCACCCCCAGCTGCTCGCCCTGTCCGTGTCACCCCCAGCTGCTCCCCCTGTCCCTGTGACCCCCAGCTGCTCCTCTGTCCGTGTCACCCCCAGCTGCTCCCCCTGTCCCTGTGACCCCCAGCTGCTCCCCCTGTCCCTGTGACCCCCAGCTGCTCCCCCTGTGACCCTTCAGCTGCTCCCCCTGCCCTGTGTCCCCCAGATGCTACCCTGTGACCCCCAGCTGCTCCCCCTGTGACCCCCAGCTGCCCCCCTTTCCCCTATCACACCTAGCAGCCCCCCCTTTGCCCCTGTCACCCCCAGATGCCTCTCCTTCCCCAGTCACCCCCAGCTGCCTCTCCTTCCCCAGTCACCCCCAGCTGCCTCTCCTTCCCCAGTCACCCCCAGCTGCTTCTCCTTCCCCAGTCACCCCCAGCTGCCTCCCTTCCCCAGTCACCCCCAGCTGCCTCTCCTTCCCAGTCACCCCCAGCTGCCTCTCCTTCCCCAGTCACCCCCAGCTGCCTCCCTTCCCCAGTCACCCCCAGCCTCACTGCAGACGAGCTGTAGCTGGAGATGTCTTCATGATGGCCCTGCCAGAAGAAAGCAAAGTGCGAGTGACTGCAGTCAGAGAAGACATCACCTGTGAGTCATTAGTAACTGCACTGTAATCACTTATATAGTGTGCAGAGCCTGTGTACCATTGGGGTTTAAATGGGTCAGTATATGGTTTGTACACTAGCGCAAAATTTTTAAACTGCCTAGGAGCTCCCAACATCATAAATGATCAGGTATACCTGCCCATGTATACCCGTTTGTCTTTCACTTGGGTTTGGGGTAGAACTGCAATACAACGCTAGTTTTAGGCTACGTTCACACATAACAAAACTAGCTAAATTCCTCGGCGGAATTGTTCACCGCGGAATGCCGTTAGCCTCCCTCTCATAATGGGAGTCTATGGGAGGCGTGCGCTGCTGTTCTCACAGCGTCTCTCCACGCTGAAGAATGAACATGTTCATTCTTCAGCGCAGACAGAGCAGCAGCGCGCACCTCCCATAGACTCCCATTATGAGAGGGAGGCTAACAGCATTCTGCTAGTTTTGCTACGTGTGAACATAGCCTTACATCGCGTTTTCAGCCCCACAACAGGCTGCACAATAACAATCTATGAAAAAAGGATGCTAAAATAAGCCTGATGTGAAGTCTGGCATGGGGCTGATTGACCATGTAGTCATTTTGTGACTACTTTCATTTCATTTGATGGAAGTATAATTCTTTTGTGCAGTACTCTAAATTATTGTTCTCGGTATGCAGGATTTGGACAGTAACAGTATGGTGTGATGGTTGTTGTCATGGTGCGGCGGTAATATTTGCCCCTTGTATACTGTTTTTTTTTGCCCCCTCAAGCTTAGTTTACTGGACTTGGGCAGTAACAGTGTGATGGTAATATGTATGAAGATATTATTTGGCCCTTGTATACTGATATTGGCAGTATTGGTCTCAGTTTACAGGGTTTGGTCTGTAACAGTATGGTGGTAATATTTGCTATTTATTTTATTGCTTGGATGACAATAAAAGTTAATAGTTTACTACAAAGAAATTAGTGTATTTTTTTTCTAGTTGGGGTCGGTTGTGGACGGAGCGGAGGGAAGGGGGGGCCAGGTTGGGCGGACAGCCCGGGGCCCAGGGTACATTTAATCCGCCACTGCTTGCTGTTACATAATACTTTAACCACTTAAGGACATAGCTAACTGCACTTTGCACTTTGTTTTTTTTTCCTCCTTGTGCTTAAAAGGCCATAGCAGTTGCATTTTTTTCACCTAGAAACCCACATGAGCCCTTATTTTTTGCACCACTAATTGTACTTTGCAATGACAGGCTGAATTTTTTCATGAATCAAAAATTCAATGTGTGGTGAAATTGAAAAAAAAAAAACAAAAAACAAAAACGCATTTTGTTTATTTGATGGGTATTTGTATTTGCGCCATTCACCCTGGGGTTAATCTGACTTGTTATATATGTTCCTCAAGTTGTTACGATTAAAACAATATGTAACATGTATAACTTTTATATTATGAGATGGCTTGTAAAAAATTCAAACCATTATTAACAAATATATGTTTCTTAAAATCGCTCCATTCCCAGGCTTATAGCGCTTTTATACTTTGGTCTATGGGGCTATGTGAGGTGTAATTTTTTTGCGCCATGATGTGTTATTTCTATCGGTACCTTGACTGTGCATATGTCACTTTTTGATCGTTTTTTAATACAATTTTTCTGGATTTGATGCGACCAAAAAATGCACAAATTTGCACTTTGGTATTTTTTTTGTGCTTACGCCGTTTACCATGCAAGATCAGGAATGTGGTAATTTTATGATCTGGGCAATTAAGCAGTGATACCAAAAATGTTTATTTATTTATTTATTTTTATAACATGGGAAAAGGGGGTTGATTCAAATTTTTATTAGGGAAGGTTGTTTTTTTTTAATAATAATAACACTGGGGGACTTCTAGTATAAGCACACTGATCTCTCATTGATCTATGCTATATATAGTAATACAGCATAGATCAATGAGATCTATGAAATTTTTCAATTGCTAGGCATTTTTCCCGACACTCAGGCTTTAAAATTAATTATTCGAAAAGTGAGCTACTGGACTTATCACCATCAAGAACCCTGAAACAGAATTTGCCCAGGGAGACATTAAGTTGCCCATTTCTATAAAACCAAATAAATACATAGGAATTTGTATACGGTGTACCCTGCAGTCCATTTATCATTTAACCCCTTCCTGCATTTGGACGTACCGGCACGTCCATATCTGCAGCCCGTTTCTGCAGATGGACGTGCCGGCACGTCCTCGGGATGACAGGGGCGCAGGAGCTGCGCTCCTGTCATCCCTGGCGGGGCCCAGCTGTCAGAGATAGCCAGGCACCCGCCACAACTGCCGAGATCCGTGCCGTGCCCGTATTTTGGCACTTAACCCCTTAGTGACCGCCGATATGGCGGTCACTAATGGGCCTTATTCTCTGCCATCAGCTTTGGCAGAGAATAAGGCTGCGGCGCCGGGAAGACCCCCACCCCATCCCCCCAGGTATCGGAGGTAGCTGAGGGGTTGGGGCAGTGTGTGGGGTCCGTCCCGGCCGGCCCCCGTACCGGCGATCGCCGCTATTAACGTTATAGCAGCGGCCACCGGTACTGGGCATTGTCGGCGCCACTGCTGCCTTTCATTTCCCCCCACCGTGAATCCACGGTGTAATAAAGTATTTCTTGCATGATAATCAGTAGCTAGCTTAGCACCAATTACTTGGTTTCTTATCCACAAGTTTGAAGGACCCTCCATTTCTGATGGGATGATCAGAGACTAAGGAGACTAGTGCTTCAAAATTTTTCAGAAAGTAGAGAAAATTAGTAGAAAAATTTCTTAGTGATCGGAACCCTTATCTGACACTGGTCTCCTGATGATTGGGGGGAAACACATCAAGACACGGGTGACAGATATTTGGCTGTCGCTATTCTGAGATATTAGTGTCAGATGTTTGGCTGTCACTATTATATCTTAGCAATTATGCCATTGTGTCTTTTATAAACTTTACTTACCTCAGATCGCATGGGCTGATCGACGGACACTCAATATCCCTATCTTTAACAGTTTAGTAATTTTTCTGAACTTGTTTTCTTTTAATGTATAGCTAATAAATAGTGATGAGCGAGTACTAGAATGCTCGGGTGCTCGTTACTTGAGCCGAGAATTTCCCGATACTCGAGTGCTCATTTCAAGTAACGAACCCCATTGAAGTCAATGGGAGACTCGAGCATTTTTTGAGGGGACTCAAGTTCGGTAGAGAGAAGGTCATGTGAAAACCTGTCAACCTCAGAAATTGATGGAAACACAATGGAAATGAACAGGAAACAACAGGGGCAGCATGAATGCATGCCTCTGAGGCTGCCTAATGGCACCATTATGCCTAATTCTGTGCAACAGCCTGGTTAAAACAGAGGTAGGCATAGGGACCACCCAAAAACTCAGCCTGACACAGCATGGCAGTGAGAACACAGGGAACCATTAAAACAGAGGTAGCTTATCATGAACCACCCAAAAATTCAGCCTGACACAGCATAGCAGTGAGGCCAGAGTAAACAAGGTAGAAGCGGTAGCCAGTCAGCCTTCCAAAAATTATACCAGACCTAGCATGGCAGTGAGCTCACAGAGAACCATTAAAAGTGAGTAAGTAAGAAAGTGAGCCTCCCCAAAATAAGGCCAAACACTGTATGGCATTGAGCATACCGAGAACTGCCGGGATCATCAGTAGCCAACATGGAGGCCAGGCAGGAGCAACGGTAATTAACATGGAGGCCAGGCAGGATCAGCCGTAGCCAACATGGAGGCAAGGGCAGGCACACCAGTAGTCAACATGGATGCCAGTTAAGGCCCAGCAGTAGCCAACATGGAGGCAAGGGCAGGCACCACAGTAGTCAGCAGTAGTCAATATGGATGCCAGTAAAGGCCCAGCAGTAGCCAACATGGTGGCAAAGACAGCACGGTGGCTCAGTGGTTAGCACTGTAGCCTTGCAGCGCTGGAGTCCTGGGTTCTAAGATGACCAAGGACAACATCTGCAAAAAGTTCTTATGTTCTCTCCTTGTTTGCGTGGGTTTCCTCCGGGTACTCCGGTTTCCTCCCACACCCAAAAACATACAGATAGGTGAAGCGCTGCGGAATCTGTGTGCGCTATACAAATAATTAAAAAAAAAAAAAAAAAAACAAGGGCAGGCAGAGCAGTAGTCAACATGGATGCCAGTTAAGGCCCAGCAGTAGTCCACATGGATGCCAGTAAAGGCCCAGCAATAGTCAACATGGATGCCAGTTAAAGCCCACCAAAAAGGAGGCAAGGGCAGGCACAGCAGTAGTCAACATGGATGCCAGTAAAGGCCCAGCAGTAGTCAACATGGATGCCAGTTAAGGGCCAGCAAAAAAGAGGCAAGGGCAGGCACACCTAGTGAGGCTCCTTAAAACTAGGCCAGACACTGCAGGGCCTTGAACACACAGAGAGCCATTTCAAGTGAGTGAGGAAGCTAGTGAGGCTCCCCAAAACTAGGCCAAAGACAGCATGGCATTCAGCACACAGAGAGCCATTACAAGTGAGTGAGGAAGCTTGTGAGACTCCCCAAAACTAGGTCAGACAGTGCAGGGCCTTGAACACACAGAGAACCATTACAAGTGAGTGAGGAAGCTAGTAAGCCTCACAAAAATTAGGCCAGACAAAGAGAGCCATTACAATAATTAGGCCAGACCCTGCATGGCGGAAGAAGACTTGGCAGTTGGCTGAGAATTGTAGGAAGAGGAGGAGGAGAGGAGATACCAAGAATCTTCATGTTCAGCTGCTTTGCCCGGGTGGACAGTTGGATTTAGTGAAATCCAGGCTTTGTTCATTTTTATAAACGTCAGCGCTGTCAGTGGACAGCCGGGTGCACTTATCAGTGATGATGGCACCAGCTGCACTGAAGACCCGCTCTGACAACACGCTAGCGGCAGGGCAGGCCAGCACCTCCAAGGCGTAAAGTGCCAGTTGGGGCCACGTATCCAGCTTTGAAACCCAGTAGTTGTAGGTAGCAGAGTGATCAGGAAGGACAGTGGTATGGTCAGCAAGTTAGTCCCTCAACATCTTCCTGAAGGCTTCCCCCCTACTCTGTCTAGACTAGGGACGGTTGACATAGTCTTGCTAGGGTACCATGACACTGTCAAAGGCCTTGGAAAGTGTTCCCCTGCCCCTTGACAAGCTGCCTACTCCACCACTCCTCTCCCCCGCTCTTTGGCCCACAGAACTACGTCCTCTGGCGCTAGTGGTGTCAGATGGGAAGTACATTTTCAGCTTCTGCACCAGGGTCTGTTGATATTGATTCACTCTCATACTGCGTTCCTCTGCAGGAATGACAGTGGAAAAGTTTGGTTTCTACCAAGGGTCCAGAAGAGTGAACACCCAGTAATCTGTGTTGTCCAAAACCAGTAGTCAACATGGATGCCAGTTATGGCCCAGCAGTAGTCTACATGAATGCCAGTTAAGGACCAGCAACAAGGATGCAAGGGCAGGCACACCAGTAGTCAACATTAATGCCAGTTAAGGCCCAGCAGTAGTCCACATGGATGCCAGTAAAGGCCCAGCAATAGTCAACATGGATGCCAGTTAAAGCCCAGCAAAAAGGAGGCAAGGGCAGGCACAGCAGTAGTCAACATGGATGCCAGTAAAGGCCCAGCAGTAGTCAACATGGATGCCAGTTAAGGGCCAGCAAAAAAGAGGCAAGGGCAGGCACACCTAGTGAGGCTCCTTAAAACTAGGCCAGACACTGCAGGGCCTTGAACACACAGAGAGCCATTTCAAGTGAGTGAGGAAGCTAGTGAGGCTCCCCAAAACTAGGCCAAAGACAGCATGGCATTCAGCACACAGAGAGCCATTACAAGTGAGTGAGGAAGCTTGTGAGACTCCCCAAAACTAGGTCAGACAGTGCAGGGCCTTGAACACACAGAGAACCATTACAAGTGAGTGAGGAAGCTAGTAAGCCTCACAAAAATTAGGCCAGACAAAGAGAGCCATTACAATAATTAGGCCAGACCCTGCATGGCGGAAGAAGACTTGGCAGTTGGCTGAGAATTGTAGGAAGAGGAGGAGGAGAGGAGATACCAAGAATCTTCATGTTCAGCTGCTTTGCCCGGGTGGACAGTTGGATTTAGTGAAATCCAGGCTTTGTTCATTTTTATAAACGTCAGCGCTGTCAGTGGACAGCCGGGTGCACTTATCAGTGATGATGGCACCAGCTGCACTGAAGACCCGCTCTGACAACACGCTAGCGGCAGGGCAGGCCAGCACCTCCAAGGCGTAAAGTGCCAGTTGGGGCCACGTATCCAGCTTTGAAACCCAGTAGTTGTAGGTAGCAGAGTGATCAGGAAGGACAGTGGTATGGTCAGCAAGTTAGTCCCTCAACATCTTCCTGAAGGCTTCCCCCCTACTCTGTCTAGACTAGGGACGGTTGACATAGTCTTGCTAGGGTACCATGAAACTGTCAAAGGCCTTGGAAAGTGTTCCCCTGCCCCTTGACAAGCTGCCTACTCCACCACTCCTCTCCCCCGCTCTTTGGCCCACAGAACTACGTCCTCTGGCGCTAGTGGTGTCAGATGGGAAGTACATTTTCAGCTTCTGCACCAGGGTCTGTTGATATTGATTCACTCTCATACTGCGTTCCTCTGCAGGAATGACAGTGGAAAAGTTTGGTTTCTACCAAGGGTCCAGAAGAGTGAACACCCAGTAATCTGTGTTGTCCAAAACCAGTAGTCAACATGGATGCCAGTTATGGCCCAGCAGTAGTCTACATGAATGCCAGTTAAGGACCAGCAACAAGGATGCAAGGGCAGGCACACCAGTAGTCAACATGGATGCCAGTTAAGGCCCAGCAGTAGTCCACATGGATGCCAGTTAAGGCCCAGCAGTAGTCAACATGGATGCCAGTTAAGGACCAGCAGTAGTTCACATGGGTGCCAGTTAAGGCCCAGCAACAACAAGGCAAGGGCAGGCACACCAGTAGTCTACATGTGTGCCAGTTAAGGCCCAGCAACAACAAGGCAAGGGCAGGCACACCAGTAGTCTACATGGATGCCAGTTAAGGCCCAGCAACAATGAGGCAAGGGCAGGTACACCAATAGTCTACATGGGTGCCAGTTAAGGCCCAGCAACAACGAGGCAAGGGCAGGCACACCAGTAGTCTACATGGGTGCCAGTTAAGGCCCAGCAGTAGCCAACAACCCCCAGCACCCTTTCGATTTTCAATTTGACTGTAGCAGTTGGGGTAACATTCCCTGCATAGTGTAACTACTGACTTCTACCCCCGCCACCACCCTTTCGATTTTCTATTTGACTGTAGCAGTTGGGGTAACATTCCCTGCATAATGTAACTACTCACTTCTACCCCTGCCACCACCCTTTCGATTTTCAATTTGACTGCATTCCCTGCATAATGTGACTCACCACCTCTCCCCCCACCGCTGTTTTGATTTTGAATTTGACTTTGATCCTTGAGGATCTGGCAATTGTCTCATGCAAAGGGATCATCGCTTGAGGGGTAGTGTACTACAAATCCCAGCAATACAGTGTAGTACCCACTAGTTTAGGGGGGGCTGTACGGTACAATCTGGTAGTGGCTGGACATAGACACACGCTGGGACACCCCCTTACAATGAGCAGTGAAGTTTTATGCAGGTGTACTACAAATCCCAGCAATACAGTGTAGTACCCACTAGTTTAGGGGGTTCTGTATGGTACAATCTGGTATTGGCCAGAACTATACACACATGCTGTGACACCCCCTTACAATGAGCAGTGAAGTTCTATGCAGAATGCACTACAAATCCCAGCTATACATTGCAGTACACACTAGTTTAGGGGGGGGCTTGACGGTGCTATCTGGTATGGGCAACAACTGTACACACTTTGTCACCCCAATACAATGAGCAGTGAAGTAAGTTCTATGCACTACAACTCCCAGGTATACAGTGCAATAGACACTAGTTTAGGTGGTGCTATCTGGTATGGGCAACATATGACAGGGTCATCTGATCTGGCCAACCAATCGCTGCTATCGACATGTATGGGTCCCACGTATGGGCTTCTAGTATAAGTGTAAAAGTAAAAAAAAAAGTATTGTTATTAGTAAAAAGCCCCCTCCCCTAATAAAAGTCAGAACCCCCCCCCCTTTTCCCAGGTTATTAATAAAAGTAAATAAATAAATAAATAAACAAACATGTTTGCTATCGCCGCGTGCGTAATCGCCTGAACTATTAATTAATCACATTCCTGATCTCGCACGATAAACGGCGTCAGCGCAAAAAAAATCCCAAAGTGCAAAATTGCGCATTTTTGGTCGCATCAAATCCAGAAAAATTGTAATAAAAAGCGATCAAAAAGTTGTATATGCGCAATCAAGATACCAATAGAAAGAACAAATCATGGCGCAAAAAATGACACCTCACACAGTCCCATATACCAAAGGATAAAAGCGCTATAAGCCTGGGAATAGAGCGATTTTAAGTGACATATATTTGTTGACAATGGTTTGAATTTTTTACAGGCCATCAGATACAATATAAGTTATACATGTTATATATCGTTTTAATCGTAACGACTTGAGGAACATGCATAATAAGTCAGTTTTACCCCAGGGCGAATGGCGTAAAAACACATTTCCCCCAAATAAACAAAATGCGTTTTTTTTTTTCAATTTCACCACACTTTGAATTTTTTTCTGGTTTCGCAGTGTACTTTCTGCAACAATTCAGCCTGTCATTGCAAAGTACAATTAGTGTCGCAAAAAATAAGGGCTCATGCGGGTTTCTAGGTGGAAAAATGCAAGCGCTATGGCCTTTTAAGCACAAGGAGGAAAAAACGAAAAAAAGGCAAAAATTTTCAAATTGTCTCTGTCCTTAAGGGGTTAATTTTACAGTGATATAACCAAAAGATTGCCACAATTATGTATCCTATTACAGGCACCACATGGTACTTGCCTGCGAATTTGGCGGACATTCTAGGGCGTTTGAAAATTCCGGACCAACAGCGTGAATTGCCCATTTGGAATCAGAGGGATAGCTCTGCATATGTTGTGGAGGGAGTGAAGTTAAGAGTTGGTGCTGGGACCATTGCACTTTTGTTTTACTTGTCTTATCTAATAAACTTTATAGTATTACTATTTATGCCTTGTTCAGGACTCTATTTGTATAACAATGATTTTGTAGTACTGGCTATATATGTTTGTCCTAATGTTTGTAAAAAAATATATATTTTTAGAAAATTTTATAAAAAGATTGTGGAAACAAATTACTTGTTCTGATTTATTTATTTATTTATTGCTGGACTTGGGGGGAAATAAGAAAATGCAATACTTTCTACCTGGCCCTCTGCAGTTCCTTTTGTTGCTCCTTTTGGTTGTCTCTTCTCTTGGACATCAGAGGAGCATCTGCCCATTTGGAATCAGAGGGATAGCTCAGCATATGTTGTGGAGGGAGTGAAGTTAAGAGTTGATGCTGAGACCATTGCACTTTTGTTTTACTTGTCTTATCTAATGAACTTTATAGTATTACTATTTATGCCTTGTTCAGGACTGTATTTGTATAAGGGTAAATTCACACGGGCAGATCCGCCAGGAGTCTCACGCACGAAATCTGCAGCTAATCCGCAATACACGTATTAATAATAATAAGAGTAATACGTGTATTGCGGATTAGCTGCGGATTTCGTGCGTGAGACTCCCGGTGGATCCACCCGTGTGAATTTACCCTAACAATGTTTTTGTAGTACTGGCTATATATGTTTGTCCTAATGTTTGTAAAAAAATATTTTTAGAAAATTTTATAGAAAGATTGGGGAAACAAATTACTTGTTCTGATTTATTTATTTATTTATTTATTTATTGCTGGATTTGGGGGGAAATAAGAAAATGCAATACTTTCTACCTGGCCCTCTGCAGTTCCTTTTGTTGCTCCTTTTGGTTGTCTCTTCTCTTGGACATCAGAGGAGCATCTGCCAGTTCACCTATTTACTAGCCACATTTGTGTCTCATCTTGCCCAGGGATTAACTGAACAGGTACTGTGAAATTTCTCTCTGAAACAAGGAGAATCAAGAAGCAACAAGAGGCCAAAAGAAGCAGCAGGGGACCAGGGTAGGTAAGTATAATTTATTTATTCATATTTTTACCTCAGGGCAACCAATAAAAAAATAATACTAGAATACCCCTTTAACGTTGTCAGCATTATTTTAAGAATGCATAATTATCTAGAAACTGCCCTATTTTCAGAGCATAAAATGGAACTACGGGCACAAGTAGAAAGCAGTGCCACACAAGTAGCCCCAGTAGAAAGAAGAATAATATACAGGTTTGAAACAATAAAAGAAAATATCCATTGGTGCTTACAGCATGCTTCTTAAAAACCTTTATTCTTCACAAAAACATGAATTGAAATCTTCAAGAGGTTTTATGTTTTCCAGCAGCCTACAATAGCTGGATACTTTCTTTGTTTGAAACATACGCTGATATACTAATCACTACCTGTATTGCTGTGGTGCTAGTCTCCTGAGCTTGGTGCCTAAAATAAGTGGATTACCTTTGTGTTCTTGCCAGTGGAGGACAGTGCCAGTGGGATACATTTATGTTCGGAGAAATTGTATGTAGTCCAGACACAGCACAGCTTCATACATGTAGCACAAACAGAAAACAGAAAATGTAGTAAAGTAAAAGACAGTAGTATACCATATGTAACAATGTGCACTAAGACAGAGACATGGTCCTAGATAATCAGTAAGTACACTTCATTAATACCACTATGAGAAGATTGGCAGTACTTGCCCTTTTTGTAATTTTGCAATCCAATGAAGTTTCACTACTGAAATATGCAAATTGCCATTGATATTGATATACAGTAGATGTCGTTATTTAAAAAATGTCTTGCTCTGTCTATTCATTGCAATTAAAAACCTAAGGGTCTGTTCACACAGAGGAAAATTGGTGGAATCCCGTCTGCCGTCTGTTTCAATGGGATGGATGTCCTGCCTCCGCTTCCGCGGCTCTCCTATAGACACACTGTTTGACACTGAGGCATGCGGAATTCCGCAGCAGAGCTGTCCGCCGATGTTGCTCGGTGTGAACGGGCCCTAAATGTGTAAACATACCTTTAGACTGTGTTTACCTGCTATTTTACAGTGATTGCTTAATTTGTGATAAAATAGCAGGGAATATGCATACTTCTTGTATACTAAAAAATGCCATATGTGAACAGAGTCTTTGGGAGAATGATGAGTAATTTCACCATGCTGCCTTGGGCTGAATAATGAGCATGTGCTGCAACATCACAATGATGTGCAGTGACATTAGATATTTTGCTGCAGGAAACTAGCAGGAGTGCTGGGAAAAGGGATTGGGAAGGTTTAAGCAAGGTGTAGCTTTAGGTAACATTTAAAAGTTGGGCCCTGGATGCTCAGATATTCTACAACAGCAGCTGAATCAGAAGGTGGCGGGAGCATTGCTGGGGTGTTAAAAGATCAAAAGCACAAGCCCCCTGTCAGGTCGGGGAGGTAGAAACAAGACGAAACAGTGAACTCTAAGGCTGAACTCACCCACTGTCCCTATCTACTTGACTCAGTCAGTCCTAGGAGGCCGTGGACAACCACAAATACGTGCCCTACAGACAGACAAACACAACAAAGGGGAGACGACAAGCCAAGTCAGAACCAAAACAGACAATGCAGTACAAAATCAGGGATCAAACGAATGGTCAAAAAGGTCTAGCGGGAGGTCAGATAACGAGTCAAGCAAACAGAGGAATTAGGAAAAGGGATTGCAGGAGTAGACCGGGCGGAGCTAGGATCAGGGTATGAATCTTAACTGCCAGCAGGGAATAACTGGCTCTGCTTTCATTTATGAGGATCAAGAGCCGAGTATGGATCCCTGTTGGACCAGCGCAGTGATCCTCAAGGTCCCAGACCCCAATTGTTCAGTGGAAATAATTAAATCACATGAAAGAAAAAGAAAAACAGAACATAACAGAAAAAACCCTATGCTAATATAAGTGAAAAAAGTAAAAAAAAAAAAAGTCTGAAAACACACCGTCATTTTTTGGCCCTTTAACAGTCGTCTGTTAGGACAGCAGTCAATTCGAGCCCAGATAAGGGACATTATTTGGATTCAAAATGATGGCTGTCCTAGTTGCCTGTCCTGTATGTATACACTGTATATATATAGCTGTATAGCAATGTATGTATTTACTGTATGTATAGCTGTATAGCCCTGTATATATACACTGTATTTATGTATGTATGTAGGGATAGCCTCTGCAGCTATATATACATACATAAAAGATACAATAACAGGCTGGAAATGAGGGCCCTGGGGAGGGAAGTAGGCAAGATGGTAGAACAGTGATGAATTGCCTTTTGGAAAGCATTGCCTTTTAGGACTTGTAGTATTAATCAATTGTTCAACCTGGAATTACAACCATAAAATATAGAATTAAAACTCCCAAAACTAGTGGATTTTAGTAGGTTCAGAATGGAGACAGACAAGTAAGCAATGGTATATGCTTCTGCAGCATGTTTATTTTTTCACCTGATGACGAGTACAGTGGAGTGGAAACTGTTGGAGCTTTCAGAACAGGATCACTTTGTTGGTATATGTATAAGATTGTCATGATTTCTTCATACAAAACAATCTCAAATTATTTTTAATTATTTGTAACAGCCGAGTTCTCTATGTAACAACTGTATTCAAAACTTATTAAAATA
The DNA here is from genome assembly GCF_027789765.1 of Dendropsophus ebraccatus. NCBI lineage: Eukaryota > Metazoa > Chordata > Amphibia > Anura > Hylidae > Dendropsophus > Dendropsophus ebraccatus. The sequence goes on from NC_091460.1 coordinate 73,710,176, forward strand.
ATTTGAACTGCCTCCATGAAGTGCTGCATGAGTGTGATTCACTTATTGCTAAAGATCTTTGTTCTGTTTTGTTTTAATATACCAACATGGAAAATTGCAGCATCCACATTATAATACTAATTTGTGCTTGTTTATGAGGAACCTTTTTTTATTATAGTCTTATAACATGAACTTGCTCTTCTTGAAAAAAAAAAAAAAAAAAATTGTGTACCCACATTTTATTGGTAGCCTATTTTGCACGGAAAGTCTTGGCAATTTTTTAATTAAACAAAATGAACAGGCTAACATTAGCATTACAGTATATTGCTGTTTACCAGATTTCTATGCTTAAGCAATTTTGTTACTGTTATAGTTTCAATGCACCTTAATATCTTACATTTTGCAGAGCAATAACAGTGAGAAAACATAATAGAAAAGAAACTTCAACAACATTTCCATTGTTTTATATTGTGGAATTAAAAAAAAAAAGAAATATGTTTTAACTTAAATAAGAAACACTTGTTTTATTAGCTTTTAGCTTTTAGGCTAAGTTTAAACATAAAAAAACGCAAATTAGAAAAAGTAGCTTAATAATTAACTTTTATTTTAATCTGATAAAATAAGATCCACATAAATATTCCTGTCCATATATGGACCAATGTGACAAACAATCAAACATGATATCTACAAAAGTAACAACCGTCCTCATATGCATCAATGTGCTTCAAACATATGAGTATGTGTCTAGATAAGACAAAAAACAAAAGGAGCAACAGCAACCCACAGGTGCAAGGGCTTACCGTTTATACTCCTCCCAGCATACACACGGAAAACACCTGCTCTGTAGATATTAAAAATTAATATATATATATATATATATATATATATATATATATATATATATATATTTTTTTTATTATTATTTATTTATTTATTTTTAGAAAAGTGAGGATCTTAGCAAACTATTTGATCAAACAGAGTGTACCATGTTGCCACGTTAAGGCTTCCTCAGAGACACGGTCCCTACTCTAGCATTTTTACACTAGCAATGGCCTCTCCTGGGCAGAATAAGCCAACAACTGGGCAGATAGGAGCCAAATGATCTCTTTTATAGCAGCCTTGGGACATGGGTGGAGTGCAAGCCAACAGGAGGTAGCCACACCCCCCAAGGCTGCTTTAAAAGAGATCATTTGGCTCCTATCTGCCCAGTTGTAGGCTTATTTAGCCCAGGAGAGGCCATTGCTAGTGTGAAAATGCTAGAGTAGGGACGATGTCTCTGAGGACGCCTTAACGTGGCGACAGGGTACACTCTGTGTGATCAAATAGTTTGCTAACATCCTCACTTTTCTAAATATATATATATATAAAAAATTTTATTATCTACAGAGCAAGTGTTTGCCGTGTGCACACTGGGAGGAGTATATACGGTAAGCCCTTGCACCTGTGGGTTGCTGTTGCACCTTTTGTTTTTGTCTGTACTTGCGTGCAACCTGCAGTGTGAACAGAGTCATAGATGTGCTGCCAAAATTTCCCTTTTTTATGCGTCTAGGTCAACCAACGTCACCTGAAGGGTCAAGTACAGTAGCTCTGAATGGCTGATGCAATACAGCAGGGGAAAGGGCTCACTCCAATAACCATTAATCCGGTAAAACACTTGTGTCACAAAAAAAGTTACCAATTCAAGGCAGTGTAGCCAAAACACGTCAGTATAAGTCACACAAGGTATATCAGTGTGTACCGCCAAACTGTGCTCTGTTGGGGGGGAGAAGCAGGGAATATATAGTTACCACTCTGGTCTTTCATCTATCTTCACTATCATTGCTCAACCAATCAGTGGCTGTGGCATTTTTTAAACTCAAGCATCCCAAGCTACTCTCTCTAGCATCAATTACTCTCGATTTTCCTGCTGCTAAAGCGGGTAGTATATTTGGACGAGCATGCTCACTCATCTTTATCAAACAAGCTTATGTGCATGTAAAAAAAAAAAAGACTGATTTACTTCAATTTGTTTTTAAAATAATTTGTTTCAATAGGTTTCTGTATGGAATATAGTAGCATCAATTTTTACCATCCATGATTTTGCTTTTAATGTATAGGTGTATGTTGAGCTGAAAGAAAATGCAGTGTGAACCAAACCTCACCTGCTATTTGGAAAAAATGATGAAAAAAATTCTCCTAATTCTTGAAAAACATAATAATCTGTCTTTAAAGTGGGATATGTCTTTAATTGAAAAGCTTATAAAAATAAGCTAGAAAAAAGCTGGACACTATAATACAGCGCACACCACTAGATCCAAACAAAATGCAAAATTTATTGGGACAAACAAAAAACACACCACAAAAAAACAACAGTAAAATCAATTAAAAAAACCACATAGGTATATAGAAAAAAATAGTACACAGTATAAATAATCCAAAGTGCTACAATGCAAACGTGCAAATAAGTCATTACCAGGGCATCTGCTCCCATGTAACTTACTTAATGTTGCATATGCGGTCTGGCACTTTTTGCTATGTTAGAGGTTCATACTGGTGTTTACAATGATTTAACCCCTTCAAGACCAAGCCTATTTGCACCTAAAAGACCAGGCTAATTTTTCAAAATCTGACCTGTCTCACTTAATGCTCTTATAGCTCAGTGATGCTTTAACGTATGCTAGCGATTCTGAGATTGTGTTTTCGTCACATATGGCACTTTATATTAGTGGCAAAATTTGGTCACTACTTTGTGTGTTTTTTGTGAAAAACATCAAAATATCATGAAAAATTGAAAAAATTAGCATTTTATGAACTTTGAAATTCTCTGCTTCTAAAAAATAAAGTCGTATCACATAAATTAGTTACTAAGTCACATTACCGATATGTCCTCTTTATTCTGGCTTCATTTCATAAACATATTTTACTTTTTAGGGTGTTACGGGGCTTAGAAATTTATCAGCAAATTACCACATTTTCGTAAAAGTTTCCAAAACTGATTTTATTAGGGACCAGTTCTTTTCTTAAGTTGATTTAGGAGGCTTGTATACTGGAAACCCCCATAAGTGACCCCATTTTGGAAACTAGACACCTTAAAGAATTGATCTAGGGGTAGAATGAGCATTTTAACCCTACAGGGGCTGGAGAAAAATATTCACCATTAGGCCTTAAAAAAATGAAAAATTACAATTTTCCAATAATATATACGTTTAGATTAAAGTTTCTCATTTTCAAAAGGAACATGAGAGAAAACGCACCCCAAAATTTGTAACGCAGGTTCTCTTGAGTACTACGGTACCCCATATGTGGGCGTAAACTACTGTATGGGCACACAGCGGGGCTCAGAAGGAAGGGAGCGCCATCTAGCTTTTCCATTGCAGATTTTGCTGAAGAAGTTTCCGAGCGCCAGGTGCATTTGCAGTGCCCCTGTAGTGTCAGCAGAGAGAAAACCCCCCATAAGTCACCCCATTTTGGAAAGTACACCCCTCAAAGAATTCATCTTGGGGTAGGATGAGCATTTTTACCCCACAGGTGTTAGAGGAAAGTATTCAAAATTAGACAGTAAAAATGAAAAACTCGAATTTTTCCAATAATATGTTCCTTTAGTTTGAATTTTCTCCATTTCACGAGGAACAGGAGAGAAAATTCACCCGAAAATCTGTAACGCAGGTTCTCCTGAGTAGAACGGTACCGCATATGTGGGTATAAACCACTGTATGGGCACACAGCCGGGCTCAGAAGGGAAGGAGCGCCAATTAGCATTTTCCGTGCAGATTTTTCTGAAGAAGTTTCTGAGCGCCAGGTGCATTTGCAGCGCCCCTGTAATGTCTACAGAATAGACCCCCCCCAAAAAAGTCACCCCATTTTGGAAAGTACACCCCTCAAAGAATTCATCTTGGGGTAGGATGAGCATTTTGGCCCCACAGGTATTAGAGGAAAGTATTCAAAATTGGCCAGTAAAAATTAAAAACTTGAATTTTTCCAATAATATGTTGGTTTAGTTTGAAATTTCTAAATTTCACAAGGAACATGAGAGAAAACGTACCCCAAAATCTGTAAAGCAGGTTCTCCCAAGTACAACGGTACCCCATATGTGGGCATAAACCACTGTATGGGCACACAGCAGGGCTCAGAAGGGAAGGAGTGCCAATTTGCTGGAGCAAAACAGTAGCTAGTAATAGTTATTAGAATAGCGCAGTTACTAAAATAAAATAAAAAAAAATTAGATTACAGGTAATGTGGGGTGGTTTCGGGTAATTTGGAGGTGGTTACGGGCAGTCTGGGGTGGTTACGGGCAGTCTGAGGTGGTTACGGGTAATCTGGGGTGGTTACGGGTAATCTGGGGTGGTTATGGGTAATCTGGGGTGGATACCGTCAACATGGGGAGGTCACGGGCAACCTGCTGTGGTTACGGCAACCTGGGGTGGTTACAGGCAACCTGGGGTGGTTACAAGCAACCTGGGGTGAATACGGACAACCTGCTGTGCTTACGGACAACCTGCTGTGGTTACAGACAATCTAGGGTGGTTACAGGCAACCTGCTGTGGTTACGGGCAACGTGGGGTGGTTACAGACAGTCTGGGGTGGTTACAGACAATCTGGGGTGGTTACAGACAATCTGGGGTGGTTACAGACAATCTGGGGTGGTTACAGGCAACCTGCTGTGGTTACGGATAAACTGAAGTGCTAATAGGTAATCTGAGGTGGGTACCTGTAATCTGGCGTGGTTGCGGGAAATCTGGAGGGGGTCACTGGCAATTTGGGGTGGTTAGAGGCAAGGTGCGGTGGTCAGAGGCAAGGTGCGGTGGTCAGAGGTAGGGTGCGGTGGTCAGAGGTGACGTGCGGTGGTCAGTGGCGACGTGCGGTGGTCAGTGGCGACGTGCGGTGGTCAGTGGCGACGTGCGGTGGTCAGAGGCAACGTGCGGTGGTCAAAGGCGACGTGCGGTGGTCAGAGGCGACGTGCGGTGGTCAAAGGCAAAGTGCGGTGGTCAGATGCGACGTGCGGTGGTCAGACGCGACCTGCGGTGGTTGCGTGCAATCTGGGGGGTTACATGTAATCTGGCATGATTACCGGCAACCTGGGGTGGTTATGCGCAACCTGCGGTGGTTACGGGCAACCTGGAGGGGTTACAGACAATCTAGAATTGTTACGGATAGACTGAAGTGCTTATAGGTAATCTGGGGTGGGTACATGTAATTTGGGGTGGTTACAGGCAATCTGGGGTGATTACGGACAATCTGGAGGGGGTCACTGGCAACGTGCGGTGGTTACGGGCAGTGTGCGATGGTTACGGGCAACGTGCGGTGGTTAGGGGCAACGTGCGGTGGTTACGGGCAACGTGCGGTGGTTGCGGTCAGCGTGCGGTGGTTACGGGTAATCTGGGGGGTTAAGTGCAATCTGACGTGATTACTGACAACCTGGGGTGGTTACGGGCTAGCTGCGGTAGTTACGGGTAATCTGGGAGGGTTAGGGGTAATTTGGGAGTAAACTGCAATTATTACTATAATAGAAAGTGTGTGTTTTATTTTTTTGTATGTTTGTCACTTTTTGTACTTTTCACATTCTTTTTCACTATATTACTATGATTACTGTGATATTTTCTATCACAGTAATCATAGTTTAGTGACAGAGACCAAATTGGTCTCTGTCACTTTAAATTTTCAGAGCTGGCTGGTTGTGGAGCGCATGCGCACTTCATAACCAGCCAGGACACCGAGGAGGAAGGAGCTCCAGGATCAGGTGAGTATATGGGGTAGGGGAGGGTGACTCGGGGATGGGGGTGACTGGGGGGGGGTGGGGGGACATCACTTTTTATCCCCTGTCACCAATCATTGATGGTGACAGGGGATAAAATGTTCCGGCGGCACAAGGCACAAGCGATCAGCGGTATATAGTATATACCGCTGATCGCTTGTACCAGGACCCCACAGGGGGGGTCCCCGATGACTGCCCCATGCTCTCCGCTACCTCCGGTGGCGGAGAGCATGGGGTTTTCATTCATTTTTACAAAGAGATCACTGTGAACAGACATTAGTCTGTTCACAGTGATCGCGGTGGCCATCCTGGATCTGATGGCCGCCGCAGGGAGGGGGGGTTAGATACCGGGGCACTAGGGGGGCTGGTCTGGGGTCCGATTTTAACTATTTCATCTCCCCCCACCGTGGATTCACGGTGGGGGGAGATGAAATATAGCGGCGGCATCGGCCCATTAGTGACCGCCGTTTCGGCGGTCACTAAGGGGTTAATGGGGTCAGCTGCGGGATCGCAGCTGATTCTCATTATCTCCGGTGCCTCATTCAGATCAGTTCTCATCACAAACCCCCGTCAAAGCAGAAACGTATATGTACATTCCTACTGCACGGGGCATGTGCAATAGGAACGTATATATACAGATGGCTGACGTGAAGGGGTTAATGACTTATTTCACGTTTGCACTGTAGCACTTTGGATTATTTATACTGTGTTCTATTTTTTCATACATAGATCTCTTTTGTATTCTGCCAGCCACTTTACTTTATGCACTTTACAGTTTACATTTGATCATGTGGAGCATCACTAACATGCTAGATTCCCTAGTAAAGTAGGAGAGTATATTGTCCTCCTGCTTAGTTTCTATATACCTATGTGGTTTTTTAATTGATTTTACTGTTGTTTGTTGTGGTGTGTTTTGTGTTTGTCCCAATAAATTTTGCATTTTGTTTGGATCTAGTGGTGTGCGCTGTATTATAGTGTCCAGCTTTTTTCTTGCTTATTTTTATAAGGTTGTCTTTTTGGACACTTAGCTGCACCCCTTGTTCTTCATGTACTGTTGGTGAGCTCCCCCATATCTTGTCTTTAATTGAAAAGTGCATTGAATGTAATAGTAAAAACGATGAAAGGACAGTGAAAAAAGAAAAACTGTGCATGAACAACAACAAAAATAATGACCGTTGTTTGCAATAGACATCCAAAAATAATTGACATGATTAGGGACGGTCCAAACCTGCAGAGGTTCGGGTTCGTATGAACCTGAACTCTCGGCATCAGATTCCCGATGTCTGCCCGCTCTGGGGACTGGGTGGATACAGCGGGAGGACCACCTGGAAAACTGGGATACAGCCTATGGCTATGGCTGTATCCCAGTTTTCCAGGCGGTCCTCCCACAGTATCAACCCTCTCCACGAAGCGGGCAGACAGCGGGAATCATTGCCGAGAGTTCAGGTTTGTACGAACCCGAACCTTGGCAGGTTCGGACCATCCCTAGACATGATCATTATTTTTACATCCACACAGACAACATCCGTTATTTTATACATTGTTTGCATTGGATGTCTGTCATTTCATTGACTTTAATGCATTGCATTAAAGTAAATTAAATCGCAGCTATAATGGACGTCTTTTTAAACAGAAAAAGCGGACGCCTTTTGGCTATTTTTACACAACGTCAAAGTCTTTGGCTTTTTCTATATAAAAACACGTCCGTTATTGCCGCAGTTTAACTGACTGCAATGCAATGCATTGATGCCAATAGGATGATGGGCGTCCAGTGACAGATGATATTTGCATGGATGTCAAAAGGCTATGTTCACACAACATCAAAAATAAAGAAAAGGCGGACGATTTTGATATTTAAAATAACGTCCGTTTTTGCCTCGATTTAACTGACTGCAATGGCAATGCATTGAAGTCAATGGGAAGACGCACATCCAATGCACACAATGCATTAAATAACAGACGTTTTTACCGTTGACTTAAAAAATGGACATGATCATTATTTTCAGACATCTTTTGCAAACAGCGGACGTTTTTCTTTAGTTGTTCACACACAGTCTTTCTTTTTACATAGTTCTTTCTTCGTTTTTACTATTAAATTCAATGGACTTTATAATTAAGCCACACCTAAATGCCAATTAGTAACCCCAAACTAGAATAATATACTAACAGCCATCATTGCACTAAAGGGAGGCCGAAAAAATTAGTGAGGATAAATTATTATAATAAAAGTACCTGAGTATGATAGGATAGTGATCCTCTAGTTGAGCGGGATACCCGTGTGGAAAAGAATCCATACACTGGTGCTGCAATCCAATCTGCTGTTTATTTTAAACAATACACTCGGTACACTTCAGCTCACAGGCTGATCCACACACCCAAGCGTCCACCTGGTGTCCTGCGGACGTTTCGGAGGATAGGCTCCTCCTTCCTCATGCGCAAGGACGTAGGGGGTGGAGGGTCTAATATATGCACGTCAGTGACATAATCTGGTTAGTAACACTTAATAATATTTATAATACTATAATAGCACTTAATAATATTTATAATACTATATACATCATGATTTTACATATATTATACGCATGATCGTTAAGGAAGGAAACCCAATACATCCCTAATTCTACAAAAAGACTCTAAAGCTACATGTTTCATTGAGTCCTTTTGGGCTCAGTGTTTCAAGCTCAGTTATCCAAAATACTTCACGGCGAAGGAGATGTCTACGGTTCTCTTCGCTATCATTACATACCTCAAGCTGTTCTATAACCTGCCACCGTAGATCGCATATATTATGTCTGCATTCAAAAAAATGCCGGGCCACTGTAGTCTCTCCAAAGTCATTACTACGATCCTCATAATTCTTTTCTTTTTCTTTTTTACCTGTAAATCTCCTAATAGCTGATTTATGTTCATTAAGTCTCACTTTAATCTGTCTGCTGGTTTGTCCCACATATCCCATACCGCAGGGACATTTAAGCAGGTATATCACGTTGGTATCGTTGCATGTATGAAAGCCTTTAATAGGATATTTTTTACCAGACATAGGATGGCTTAATTCGCCACCCTTAATGATACTATTACAGTGTTGGCATTTCATACAGGCAAAAGTACCCTTCCGTGCTGCTGCTAAAAATGTCTGTCTATCTTTTTTCTTTTTCTTTATGTCACTTCTAATCAGTCTGTTCCCTAATGATTTATGTTTCTTGTAACAGAAAATCGGTTTTTCTTTAAATTCTGCTCCATATTTGGGATCACTACTTAGCAGGTTCCAGTGTTTCATGACTACACGTTTGATTAGATCGGAATGTCGATCATATGTCATACTGTACAGTAATTTATTCTCTCTTTTCTTATTAATCTTCTTACGTCTCCTTACTTCCTCTCTACTCAGTTTGTCAATTTCTTTACTTATTCTTTCTAAGTCGCGTTTTTTATAGCCCCTTTCCAAAAAATTTTTTGTAAGTTTTTTAGCATTTTTTCTATATTCACTCCGAGAGCTTGAAATCCTTTTAGCCCTAATGTATTGGGACTTGGGAAGACCTTTAAAGACATGTGGGACGTGCTGGCTAGTTTTATGTAATATGTTATTCCTATCGGTGGGTTTGGAATACAATGTGGTCTCAAATTTATCTTCAGTTCTTCTTACTTCTGCGATAGAAAAAATAAATATTGAAATAAATGAGACTGAAAAAATAATTAAAGATTCTAAAACAGTCACTGAATGTCAAAAAATTAATGACGATCTGAATGACTCAATAGATAAATTGAGGAATATCATCCTGCAAGGTAAAATCTCAAAATTCGAGCGGGATACCCGAGATTATATGTTAAACCGTGTTTACACCTGGGCAGAGGAGAGACGGTTTGCCAGACGTGAAAAACAACGAAGTGACAAATCAGACATAACAAGTGAATATTCCACTGACACGTCTGAATCAGGAAGACACCAAACAAAAGCTAAAGGAGGCTATAAAAAATCGCAGCGTTTTTTAGGCAAGAAACCGACCAACGAAGGGTCGGAGAGCAGTGCACAATCGGAGGAAGGAACCTCACAGAAAGACACAGATCCAAAAACCAGACAAAAAACAAAAGAAAAAACAAAGAAAAAGTAACCAATATGTGTAAACCTGGGGACCTAGTGGTTAACATCTCAGACAGACCACTCAATACAACAGAAATTAAAGTGCTAAATAAAGGCCTAGGTTTTGTACCTACTAAGGATATATCGGAATTTGATTTTTTGGTGGACCTATATAAATTCTGCAGAACACTAAGATTAAAAGTACATTTTTTTGATGTGAAAAGACAAGAAAGAAGTTTTGCATCCCCTTTGGACGTAGTACCACTAAGTCTATTCAAAAAAAGTGCCTATGATCCATGTGTGAATAATGACTCACTATCCATGTTTGAGCGAATGGTCTCACAAGACGTGCGAACACAATGGGACCAGGTGTCGAAAGTGCATGCCAATCTATCCAAAGCAGAGTATGAAGCCCTACGCGGTCTAGAAGAGGACACATCTATCATCATTAAAAGAGCGGACAAGGGAGGTGCGATTGTGGTTCAGAATCGCACCTCCTATGTCCTTGAAGCAATGCGGCAATTAGCTGATACCAATGTGTATGTGAAGTTGAAGGGTGATCCTACAAAAGAATTTAAAAAGATTGTGGATACATATGTAGAGGAAGCTACTATTGCAGGTGTGATTAGTGAAAGAACTATGAAAGCTTTATGTGTAGACTCCCCACGTGTACCCGTGCTCTACCTTTTGCCTAAGATTCACAAGGACTGCAGCAACCCACCCGGCCGGCCCATTGTGTCCGGGTCGGGATCATTGCTGCAGTCCTTGTCAGTCTATGTGGATTCCTTTTTGCAGGATATCGTAAGAAATCTAGAGCGCTGTCTCTCTGACACCGGACAATTCCTGGATGTAATGGAAACTGTATCCAGTGAAAATGTAACATTCTTGTGCACCTTAGACGTGCAAAGTCTTTATACTAATATTCCCCAAGAGGAGGGATTGGCCTGTGTCAGAGAACAGTTAAATAAGAACGCCCGATTAAGTAACAGTATGATCAATTTTCTAATGGGACTGCTTGACTTAGTATTGTCTAAGAATTATTTCAGATTTGATGAAGAGTATTTTTTGCAGAGACACGGAGTCTCGATGGGTTCCTCCGTGGCTCCGAGTCTCGCAAATATCTTCATGCACAGTTTTGAAGAAAAATTTGTAACGAGTGTACTGCCAACGTCGTGCAGATGGGTCCGCTATGTGGACGACGTTTGCTTAATATGGACAGAGAGTGAACAAGCCCTTTTAGAGCTGGTGGAAAAAATTAACTCATGCCATCCATCCATTAAATTCACCCTAGAACACGATAAAGATGTTATTCATTTCCTAGACGTAGAAGTAAGAAGAACTGAAGATAAATTTGAGACCACATTGTATTCCAAACCCACCGATAGGAATAACATATTACATAAAACTAGCCAGCACGTCCCACATGTCTTTAAAGGTCTTCCCAAGTCCCAATACATTAGGGCTAAAAGGATTTCAAGCTCTCGGAGTGAATATAGAAAAAATGCTAAAAAACTTACAAAAAAATTTTTGGAAAGGGGCTATAAAAAACGCGACTTAGAAAGAATAAGTAAAGAAATTGACAAACTGAGTAGAGAGGAAGTAAGGAGACGTAAGAAGATTAATAAGAAAAGAGAGAATAAATTACTGTACAGTATGACATATGATCAACATTCCGATCTAATCAAACGTGTAGTCATGAAACACTGGAACCTGCTAAGTAGTGATCCCAAATATGGAGCAGAATTTAAAGAAAAACCGATTTTCTGTTACAAGAAACATAAATCATTAGGGAACAGACTGATTAGAAGTGACATAAAGAAAAAGAAAAAAGATAGACAGACATTTTTAGCAGCAGCACGGAAGGGTACTTTTGCCTGTATGAAATGCCAACACTGTAATAGTATCATTAAGGGTGGCGAATTAAGCCATCCTATGTCTGGTAAAAAATATCCTATTAAAGGCTTTCATACATGCAACGATACCAACGTGATATACCTGCTTAAATGTCCCTGCGGTATGGGATATGTGGGACAAACCAGCAGACAGATTAAAGTGAGACTTAATGAACATAAATCAGCTATTAGGAGATTTACAGGTAAAAAAGAAAAAGAAAAGAATTATGAGGATCGTAGTAATGACTTTGGAGAGACTACAGTGGCCCGGCATTTTTTTGAATGCAGACATAATATATGCGATCTACGGTGGCAGGTTATAGAACAGCTTGAGGTATGTAATGATAGCGAAGAGAACCGTAGACATCTCCTTCGCCGTGAAGTATTTTGGATAACTGAGCTTGAAACACTGAGCCCAAAAGGACTCAATGAAACATGTAGCTTTAGAGTCTTTTTGTAGAATTAGGGATGTATTGGGTTTCCTTCCTTAACGATCATGCGTATAATATATGTAAAATCATGATGTATATAGTATTATAAATATTATTAAGTGCTATTATAGTATTATAAATATTATTAAGTGTTACTAACCAGATTATGTCACTGACGTGCATATATTAGACCCTCCACCCCCTACGTCCTTGCGCATGAGGAAGGAGGAGCCTATCCTCCGAAACGTCCGCAGGACACCAGGTGGACGCTTGGGTGTGTGGATCAGCCTGTGAGCTGAAGTGTACCGAGTGTATTGTTTAAAATAAACAGCAGATTGGATTGCAGCACCAGTGTATGGATTCTTTTCCACACGGGTATCCCGCTCAACTAGAGGATCACTATCCTATCATACTCAGGTACTTTTATTATAATAATTTATCCTCACTAATTTTTTCTGACAGTTGCATTGGAGGGTCAGTGGAGACCCATTAGTGAGTTATTTAGCCTGGAGGCTTTCTGTGCTATAATTTTCTATCTCGTACTAAAGGGAGGCCAGTCTGCTAAATGACGTCCGTTATTTTAGACTCAAAATTATGGACGTCATTTTAAACTGAGCTGAAAAAAACGATGCATGGACTCAAAATGATGGACTTTTAAAAAAAATAAATATATATAAAAAATTTGTGTGAATATGGCCTTTCTCTTTTTTTGACGTTGTGTAAGATCATAGCCTTAACCAGTATACAGTATATAAAGCATTTAGAAAGTCTTTAAGGACAAGTGCCATTAAAAACTTTTCCCCAGTAATTGAAGCACATTACAAAGTTATATAATTCTGTAATATGCTTCAATCACCTATCTGCTTCCCTTCCCTGTCTTTTCCCCCCTCCACCCCCCAGCAGGAAGTGTAAGAAACTCATACAGACCTAATTACTGTAGTCACCAGTTTCTTCTCTCAACTCCTTCTTGTGAAGATGAGTCATCAGCAGGAGGGCTTCTCTAGCTCCTGTTACACCAGCCTCCCCCTTCCCTGCCTTGTCAGGTGACTCAGCTTGCTCAGCTCCCATTGGCTGAACAACTGCAAGCCATCTGAGTCCATGTCACTTGCTTATCTTCCCTAGTGACATGACTCCTTCACTCACAGAGTCCACTCGGCAGCAGGAGAGAGTATGAGGGGAGGGGGGAGGCTGCCTACATGCTGGGAGTCAGTCGGAGAGAAGGTAAGCAAGTGACATGGACTCAGATGGCTTGCAGTTGTTCAGCCAATGGGGGCTGAGCATGCTGAGTCACCTGACAAGGCAGGGGAGGGGGAGGCTGGTGTAACAGGAGCTAGAGCAGCCCTCCTGCTGATGACTCATCGTCACAAGAAGAAGCTGAGAGAAGAGCTTGGTGACGACAGTAATTAGCTCTGTGTGAGTTTCTTACACTTCCTGGTGGGTGGTGGAGGGGAAGGGGAAACAGGGAAGGCAGAAAGATAGGTGATTGAAGCATATTACAGAATTATATAACTTTGTAATATGCTTCAGTTACTGAGAAAAAGTTTTTCATGGCACTTGTCCTTTAAGACTAGATATGAGCAAACCTCGAGCATGCTCGAGTCCATCAGAACCCAAACTTTCGGCATTTGATTAGCGGTGGTTGCTGAAATTGGATAAAGCCCTAAGGCTATGTGGAAAACATGGATATAGTCATTGGCTGTATCCATGTTTTCCAGACAACCTTAGGGCTTTATCCAAGTTCAGCAGCCTCTGTGTTAAGAACTCACCTACCAGCGCTCCTGCGGCGTCATCTGCTCTCCCGGCTCCGTCGGTCGGCGCTAGGACTCAGCGCCGACGCGGCCGCGCCAGCCGGGTGACGTCACGGAGACCCGACGGCGTCCTTGGTTACCAGGGACGCCGCGGCTCCGAGTCACTCGCGGCGGCCGTCCAGACGCTTCAGCTGAACGGCATCATGCTCGGGCTGAGGGGCGGATCGTTTCCCCACTCAGTCCATAGCATGACAGCTGATGTGTGTTTGGGATCAGGGGGTCGGGCCAATGATGTGCTGATCCGGCCCCCTGACCCAGTATAAGTATTATTCACTGACCAGCTCACTTCGCTGGCTATTAGTTGTCTCTGATCCCAGCTCCCCAGTTCCCTGCATTCTGCCCTATCCTGTCTCTATTGTCTTGCCTGGATTCTGACCTTTTGCCTGTCCCCTGACTCTCCGTTTGGTTCTGATTTTGTACTGCGTTGCTCGTTTGGTTTCTGACTTGGCTAGTTGACTTCCCGCATTGTGTTTGTCTGTCTGTCTGCGTTTTATGTTGTGCACGTATACAGCATAGGGATTGTCTTCGTGGTTGTCCGCGACCGCCTAGGGTCGACCGAGGCAAGTAGGCAGGTGACAGTGGGTGGGGTCAGATTCAGGGCCCACTGTCTGGTGTCTTGTCTTACCTGCTATTCCTGACAGAATAGCCAGCCCTAAATTTTTTATACGTCTTCCGAGGATCACCATGGATCCCATTAAGACATTGGTGGAGCAGATGCAAAACCTGAACACGTTGGTTCAGGGTCTTGCGGAACGTGTTCAGGAACAGGAGGCTGCTCCACGCCAGGTGACTATGACGACCCCCTCCCCTCCCGAACCACCAGTACAGCTCCCGGAGAAATTTAAGGGAGATAGAAAGGATTTTCGGGCTTTCAAGGAGGGGTGTAAATTATTCTTTCGGTTGCGTCCACGCTCTTCTGGGGACGAAAGTCAAAAGGTGGGAATTATAATGTCCCTTCTGCAAGGTCCCCCACAAGAATGGGCATTTTCCCTACCTCCCAACGCTATCGAGTTAAGTTCTGTGGACTATTTTTTTTCAGCTCTTGGCCTGTTGTATGACGATCCTGATAGGACCGCAGTGGCTGAGCGCCAATTGACCGCGTTACAACAGGGAAAGAGACCAGTAGAGGACTATTGCGCTGAATTTCGCCAGTGGTGTATTCCATCCGGTTGGAATGACTCTGCACTACGGTATCAGTTCCGTGTAGGTCTTTCCGATCAATTAAAAGATTTATTAGTGGCTTACCCGCCTCCTGAGTCTTTAGAAGAGATTATGACCTTAGCGATAAGGGTTGATAGACGCATGCGGGAGAGACGGAGAGAAAGAGCAACCACTGGTCCTTATAAGTCCTCACCCTCTGTTTTCTCTCCTCCTAAACCTTCTTCTTCTCTGTCATTACCACAAGAAGAACCTATGCAGATTGGAGCCACTGATGCTAAGACAAGACGCGCCTATCGATTGCAACATAATTTGTGTCTATACTGTGGCAAATCGGGACATCGTATTCGGGAGTGTACCTCCAGAATTGGATCACCGCCGGAAAACTCCAGCGCCTGAGTGACTATCGAGGGGGTCACTCAGGCGCACAGGTACCGCTCGACAAAAAGAATAAATTGATGGTGCCTATTGCACTTTCTTTAGGGGAAAAAAGTATTTCGGGATCAGCCCATATTGATTCTGGGGCATCCGCTAATTTTATTAATTCTGGTTTCTGGTCCAGTCTGGGGGTATGTCCACTTCAGCTTAAGTGCCCGCTGAGTATCACTGGGGCGGATTTTACGCCACTGGCGCAAGGTAAGGTGAGGTATATTACTCCTCACCTCAAGGTAAACATAGGTTCTATTCATTCTGAGTTTCTTGATTTTTTGATTATGGATAATTTGTCATCCGACATTATTTTGGGGTTGCCCTGGTTGGCCCAGCATAACCCAGTGTTTGATTGGCCAAACAGGGAACTCATTCAATGGGGACCGGGATGTGCTTCTCATTGTATTTCTTTGCATCTTACTGAATGTTCCTCCTTGGAAGAGGAGGTCCCCGAATTCTTATGGGATTTTGTTGATGTATTTGACGAAAAATCAGTGGACGAGTTACCTCCCCATCGTCCATACGATTGTGCCATTGATTTAATTCCGGAGTCTAAATATCCTAAAGGTCGGATATTTAATTTGTCTAGGCCGGAGAGGGAGGCTATGCGTGAATATATCAAAGATAGTTTACGCAAAGGTCACATTCGTCCTTCCTGCTCTCCACTAGGGGCAGGGTTTTTCTTTGTTGGTAAAAAAGATGGTGGTCTACGTCCGTGCATAGACTATCGAGAATCAAATAAAATCACTATAAAGAACCAACATCCTCTTCCGTTAATTCCTGATTTATTTAATCAGATTGTAGGGGCTCAATGGTTCTCTAAGATTGATCTGCGTGGAGCCTATAATCTGATCAGGATAAAGGAAGGGGAT
The DNA here is from genome assembly GCF_027789765.1 of Dendropsophus ebraccatus. Taxonomy (NCBI): domain Eukaryota; kingdom Metazoa; phylum Chordata; class Amphibia; order Anura; family Hylidae; genus Dendropsophus; species Dendropsophus ebraccatus. The sequence continues at coordinate 73,726,554 of NC_091460.1, forward strand.
GAGTGGAAGACTGCCTTTAATACCCCTGAGGGACACTTCGAATATCTTGTGATGCCCTTTGGGCTATGCAACGCGCCTGCAGTATTCCAACATTTTGTCAATGATATTTTTCGTGAATATCTGGGTCGGTTCTTGGTGGTATACTTGGATGATATATTAATTTTCTCCCCTGATTGGTCCTCTCACGTATACCATGTTCGTAAGGTTATGGAACTGTTGCGGTTGAATCGATTGTTTGCTAAGTTGTCGAAGTGCCAGTTCGGTGTTCAGGAGGTTTCATTTTTGGGATACAAAGTCACCTCCAAGTCTTTTGAGATGGATCCTCTTAAAATAACGGCCATTGAAAAATGGGAGCGCCCCAACAGTCTTAAAGCGTTACAAAGATTTTTGGGGTTCGCTAATTATTATAGAAAGTTCATTAAAGGTTTTTCCGTAATTGCCAAGCCCCTCACTGACATGACCAGACAAGGAGCTGATTTGGTAAACTGGACTCCGGAAGCTGTTCTGGCATTCGACAAACTTAAAAGGTGTTTTTCTGTTGCTCCGGTGTTGACTCAACCAGATTTCGAACGACCGTTCATTGTTGAGGTGGATGCCTCAGAGGTGGGAGTGGGAGCTGTTCTCTCACAGGGATCAGAGACGCTCACTAATCTCAAACCCATAGCCTATTTTTCTCGGAAGTTCTCTAGAGCTGAATGTAACTATGATATAGGCAATAGAGAACTTCTCGCCATTAAATGGGCTTTTGACGAATGGAGGCATTTTTTAGAAGGAGCTAGACACAAGATTAAGGTTTTGACTGATCACAAGAATCTTGTTTATCTAGATAAAGCTAAACGTCTTACTCCCCGGCAAGCCAGATGGGCTCTCTTTTTCACACGATTTGATTTTGAGATAACCTTCAGGCCTGGCTCCAAGAATGTAAAAGCAGACGCTTTATCACGTAGTTTTGACATCAGTAGCACTCCCACAAAGAATACTGAAACCATCTTATCCCCCGGGGTGGTGGTAGCCATATTGCAGCCCGATCTGGCTGCCCAAGTAGTAAATTCACAAACTATGGCTCCTAGGGACACCCCAGAAAACAAACTCTTCGTTCCCCCCAATCTTCGTCTTAAAGTCCTGGAAGAGATTCATTGCTCTGTGTTAGCGGGTCATCCAGGCATTGCTGGAACAAAGTATCTTTTAGCTCGTAATTATTGGTGGCCATCTTGGGCCAGAGATACTAAATTATTTGTGGAAGCATGTGAGACTTGTGCTAGGTCGAAGGTGTCTCGTAGATTGCCAGAGGGACTCCTTCGACCTTTGCCAGTGCCTACTCGACCCTGGACCCATATCTCTATGGACTTCATTACTGACCTACCACTCTCCAAGGGTAAGACAGTGATTTGGGTGGTCACCGATAGATTTTCTAAAATGTGTCACCTTACTCCTCTTAGTAAACTCCCTACTGCACGTAGCTTGGCTTGCCTGTTTATTAATCATATTCTGCGCCTGCATGGGGTTCCCGAAAATATTGTTTCTGATAGGGGGGTACAGTTTGTATCTAAATTCTGGAGAGAATTCTGTAGTCGTCTAGGTATATCTTTGTCTTTTTCATCTGCTTTTCATCCTCAGTCTAACGGACAAACTGAGCGAGTAAACCAGTCATTGGAACAATTTTTGAGATGTTTTGTTGCAGGTTCTCAAGACAAATGGAAGGAATATTTACCTTTAGCTGAGTTTGCCCTTAATAATCGAGAGAATCAATCGCTCAAGATGTCACCTTTTTTTTGCAACTTCGGATTTAATCCTAGGTACTCTTCCATTCATGCCACTGAGTCAATTAACCCATCCGCCGAAAGGATTTACAAAAGACTGTGCACAGTCTGGGCCCAGGCTCTGCAGAACCTGGTTAAAGCCCAAGAAAGTTCGAAAAAACAATCAGACAAAAGACGCATATCTGACCCAGAATACAAGGTGGGGGATAAGGTATGGCTCTCTACCAGAAATCTAAAATTAAGAACCCCATCTAGTAAACTGTCGCCAAAATTCATCGGTCCCTATGTAATTCTTAAGATCATTAATCCTGTCTCTTTTAAGTTACAATTGCCTAAGAGTATGAAGATCCATGATGTGTTCCATAAATCACTGTTAAAAAGATATGTTGATCCGGTGTTGCCATCTGTTCTCCCTGCTCCCTTGGTCATCCAGGGGGAGCTGGAGTACGAGGTGGAGAGAATTCTGGATTCCCGTTGGGTCCAGAGGTCCTTGCAGTACCTGGTTCATTGGAGAGGATTTGGTCCTGAAGAACGCACTTGGGTCGCAAGTAGGGACATGCATGCGCCTCGCCTTGTTCAGCAATATCATTCATGTAACCCTTTCAAGCCGGGTCCTTTTGGTAAGGGTCCTGAGGCCCCTCACAAAGGGAGGGGTAATGTTAAGAACTCACCTGCCAGCGCTCCTGCGGCGTCATCTGCTCTCCCGGCTCCGTCGGTCGGCGCTAGGACTCAGTGCCGACGCGGCCGCGCCAGCCGGGTGACGTCACGGAGACCCGACGGCGTCCTTGGTTACCAGGGACGCCGCGGCTCCGAGTCACTCGCGGCGGCCGTCCAGACGCTTCAGCTGAACGGCATCATGCTCGGGCTGAGGGGCGGATCGCTTCCCCACTCAGTCCATAGCATGACAGCTGATGTGTGTTTGGGATCAGGGGGTCGGGCCAATGATGTGCTGATCCGGCCCCCTGACCCAGTATAAGTATTATTCACTGACCAGCTCACTTCGCTGGCTATTAGTTGTCTCTGATCCCAGCTCCCCAGTTCCCTGCATTCTGCCCTATCCTGTCTCTATTGTCTTGCCTGGATTCTGACCTTTTGCCTGTCCCCTGACTCTCCGTTTGGTTCTGATTTTGTACTGCGTTGCTCGTTTGGTTTCTGACTTGGCTAGTTGACTTCCCGCATTGTGTTTGTCTGTCTGTCTGCGTTTTATGTTGTGCACGTATACAGCATAGGGATTGTCTTCGTGGTTGTCCGCGACCGCCTAGGGTCGACCGAGGCAAGTAGGCAGGTGACAGTGGGTGGGGTCAGATTCAGGGCCCACTGTCTGGTGTCTTGTCTTACCTGCTATTCCTGACACTCTGCTAATCAAATGCCGAAAGTTCGGGTTCAGATGGACTCGAACCCAAACCCGGTTCGCTCATCTCTACTTAAGACCCCTTTACTTGGATCATATTTTTATTTTTTTTATTTTTTATTTATATGTTGCTAGTTTGTGCTAAAAATAAAAATGTGAATCTAAGCTACAATGCCAAGAACAAAGGACAAGAGAGGCACAGTTTCTGAAGTATAGCAGACTTGTTTTTCTAATCCTGGATTACTCATTAATTTCTTCTAACACAGAAGAACATTTAAGACCTTCCTTTCCTCATGTCCTTAATTTATATCTCTTGCATCAGTTTGATAGGTCTATATATTGGTTCACCAAGAAAATGTTGCAAGCAGCTAGTTAACTGTTACAGTATGTTGTAGGTCATGCTCAATAAAATGTGGCAGGAAGAAATTGTGAAAAATTACTAATTCAATATTTATAATTTATTATAAAAATGGAAAGAGGATTTTCAAACAAATTTTAGTTATTTTTCTGCTTCCAATGTTTATTTAACAGATTGGCATTTGCAGACTTCATATGCATATATACCTCAGTCACATTTCTAGAAGATTACCTATTCATTTTCAGCTGGTAGACTTACTGCTGTTTCTAATATTGAATATATAAACAATGGCTCTGATTGGTATGGAGTGCTGTAATAATATTTCATACAGGGATCACTTACATCAGCGGTTTTAGCATTTTCAGTTGTACTGTTCTCAAGTGTAATCTAGTTTTAGTTACTCAAACCATATAATTCATAATTCCTGGTGGAGAATTGAGTTTGGGGATATGAAATGAAACGAACATGTACATTCGGAAGAAGGATCTTGCAAATTTGATGCACAACACATATTACATTATTAGTTATCTTTTCATCCATCATTACTTCTCATGTCTTTTTGGTGACTTTAGGATAAAGTAAAATAATGACATTGGCCCATTCTCACCCATTATATTAACTCAAAGCCTAGTGTAAACTATGTGCGAATCCATAGTGCTCTGCTCACATTACAGTTGTGATGCCTATTTAGCATACAGTATGTACTAAAGAGTACCTGTCATTAAGAGACATTTTGTTAGAGAGACAATGTTCTTGTTCTTCTGATCGGTAGCCATCTGAAGGCTCAGACCATAAGCACTCAAATTTTTTAGATGTCTCTCTGACATAAAGGTAGGTATCCATTTTCATTTTGTTTATGTTACTAGTACAGATGAGCGAGCATGCTCGTCCAAGCTTGGTACTCGTTCGAGTATTAGGGTATTTGATGTTGCTCGATACTTGGATGAGCATCTTGCGATACTTGAGACAATGGCATCTTCCTCTTCCTGCATGTTTGGTGGCTTTTTCTCAGCCAATCAACATGCAGGGGAGGCTTTGGGACCTCCTAGCATCACGTGTGAACATTACATGTCAATAACAGTGATTGGCTGGCCAGATCAGATGACCTGGGCATATAGGAATCAGGTCCTGCGATGCTCTCTTCAGACACAGGCTGCTGTCTGTCAGGGAGAGTGTTAGGGTGGGGAAAATAGTGTCTGTTAGGCAGGAAACATTCACAGAGAACCGAACAGTTCTTCTAAGGTCTACAACTACTTTTTTTTTTTTGACTCCTCGTGGCTGCTAGTTGGGACTTGTAGTGCAGCTACCGCCATCTTGGCTGCACACTGTGCAGAGCGACTGGTGCCAGAAAGGGGACTGCACATGGTCCACATAGACCCCAAATAAATTGTCCAAAGTCCTCTCAGTACTCCTTTTTTGCTGCTGCTGCTGCACCTTGGCTTGCTGGGATCTGTAGTGCAGCTACACTTATCCTGGCTGTGCGGTGTGCAGTGTGACTGGTGCTCTAAAACAAACAGCACCTGGTACATGGTACACACAGACTCCAGACACATAGACTACACCAAAAGTTCTCCCAGTTGCACCTAGTTGGGTGCTTTCCTAACATATGCCAGCACATGTGCCTTGCCCATCTTGGTCTGGGTCACCACCCGGCTGTTGCCCATAATTTGGCATAATGTTGCGATTAGTCAGCCAAATAGGCATCCATATATGCTGCCTCTGCTGTTTCCTGTCCATGTCCGTGTTGTTTCCATTATTTTCTGAGGTTTCAGGGTTTTCAGGCAACCTTCCCTGTGCAGAGCTTTGGTCCCCTGCAAAAATGCTTGAGTTTCCCATTGACTTCAATGAGGTTTGTTACTCGAAACGAGCATCGAGAAATATTTGTCTCGAGTATCAAGCACCTGAACATTTTAGTACTCGCTCATCTTTAGTTATTAAGTTGTGTTCAAGTCTGGGACATTTGAAACTCCAAAGGAATTGCTAAGTTAGGACTATAGTTATGGTGTATGGTACTTTTGGGAGAAAATGTATGTTTTTTTTTTTTTTAAATCTATTTTTATTATTTTTTATTATTTACAGTGCAAGAACCAATAGGATTTTAGCTTTGTAGAGCTGGCGAATTCCCCAGTGTATCTGGAGGTTTTTTTTTTTGTTTTGTTAGTTTTTTTGCAATGCAATGCAATGCAATTCTAAAACAAACCAAAAAATCTTTACGCATCTATATGTTATTGGAGGCATTTAAGGATACACTGAATGTTTTGTACAAATCTTACCCCAAATATGTATCAGACTTTATTCTTTTTCACAATTCCAAAGTTACAGTAGTAATGTAAACTGCATCTACAGAGTAGCCACTGACTATACTTGACAGTAGGCAAACAAGCAAACTAATGGTCAGTACTGGGTAGTCAGTAATTTAAAGCCAAAGGAAATCTAGACATGTATAAAAAAAAAGAAAAAAAAAAAAAGAAAAAAGAACAAGGCTTTGTAAACAAACAAAAATGAGGGTGACTGGATCTCTTAATTGGCCCAATAGCCTGACCTACAAATGTCTGGGAGTGCCTAAATGGCTGTGCACAAGCTGAGTGAATATGATAATGGATGTATAAGTGTACAATCAAATGGCTGTCTTTAGAGATGAGCGAATACTATTCGATCGAACAGGTATTCGATCGAATTGTACGCTATTCGAGGTATTCGACTGCGGTCGAATATCCGTGCTAAAACGCAGTAAAAATTCGAATTAGCCTCCCACATCCCCTGGCGCTTTTTTCCATCCAATAAATATGCAGGGATAGGGACAGGCACTAGGAGTAAGCAGGACTTTAAAAAAACCTCTAACTGTGATTGGCTGGCTAAACCATGTGACCTCCTGAACAAAAGAATAGTGATTTGAGGTTCGTGTCACTTGCTGGTTGGAACTAGAGTGGGACAATCTGTCAAGCAGGGAGAGGAAGGTTTTAGTTTATGTCAGGTAGGAAGGGACCCCCAAAAGCCCTTGTTAGGGCTGAAACTATATAAAAACAGACATTGACAAGCTGGTGTGAGACAGGCAGTGTGTCTACACTGTATAAGCTGTTGTGAGACAGGCAGTGTATACACACACTGTTTAAGCTGTTGTGAGACAGGCAGTGTATACACACACCATAGAAGCAGTTGTGAGACAGGCAGTGTGTATACACTGTATAAGCAGTTGTGATTCAAGCAGTGTGTCTACACTGTAGAAGCAGCTGTGAGACAGGCAGTGTATACACACACTGTAGAAGCAGTTATGAGGCAGGCAGTGTATACACACACTGTATAAGCTGTTGTGAGACAGGCAGTGTATACACACACTTTATAAGCTGTTGTGAGACAGGCAGTGTATACACACACTGTTTAAGCTGTTGTGAGACAGGCAGTGTATACACACTGTAGAAGCAGTTGTGAGACAGGCAGTGTATACACACACTGTAGAAGCAGTTATGAGGCAGGCAGTGTATACACACACTGTATAAGCTGTTGTGACACAGGCAGTGTGTTTACACTCAGGGGCGTAGCTAGGATTCATGGGGCCCCATAGCAAAAAACTGTATGGGGCCCCATAAATCCTGTACTCCCCCCCCCCCTCGCCAAACACAGACATTGACACACATATACACACACAGAGGCACCAATAACATATATACAGATACGCCACTGACATACACACATATATAGGCTCGGTTCACACGTTGTAAGAGTGCGGCTGTATTTGCGGCTGTAATTGTGCGGCGGTATTTTTGGTGGTTCGTGTGTACGCTGGAAAGTATAGGATATACGGCTGCACAGTGCACACTATCTCTGAATCTACGGCCCTATCGTAAACGGACCCGTAAAAAATGAACAAGACCATTGTTTGCGGCTGAACATGCGGCCGAGGATTGACAGGCGGTCCGTACGGAGTACTTCAAAAATAGCCGGCAATGATGCCGAATGCCGATGCCTCTAATAGTTAATATATTAAATTAATCAAACACATTTTCTTTGTAATCAAAACACTTTCGTTGATCAATAATTTATTTCTAACGAATCCATCATTTTGCAATTAAATATACTGTTAAAAAAAATAGATATATAAATAAATGTATATTTATCTATATATTTATTTTTTGACAGTATATTGAATTGCACAATGATGGATTCGTTAGAATTAAATTATTGACCAACGAAACTGAATTTATTTCAACGAAAATGTGTTTTATTCATTAAATATTAATTAGTACAGGAAGCTCTATAAGCCGTTAATTCATATGCCGGCAATAGAGCATTCTATACTAATCATCACTTTACTTTAATGAAAACATCAAATGTTTCTTCTAATTATGTTATGACAATAACATTATTAGAAGAAACATTTAGAATTATATGTGCGCTCAGCTGATTGGCTGTTTGGCTGAGCGCACATATAATAAGCCGGTCCGCAGTACAGTGACTTCATTGTGCTGCAGACCAGCAAAGAGACAACATCGGGGTGAGTATAGAGCTCTCCCCACCCCCTCCCCGGCACTGCACCCCTCCCAGCAAGGAAGGGGGGTCACTTAACCCCTTCCTTGCTGGGATGGGTGCAGTCTGACATCAGTCTGGCCCCCAAGGGGTTAAGGGGGATGCAACACATCCTCCCTTAACCCCTTGGGGGCCAGACTGTAAGCAGCGATCTGTAAAGATGCTGCATACTGTAAGGAGCACAACACCGCTCACAATGATGGGTGTTGTGCTCCTGTTTGTGTGTTTTTTGTGTGTTTCTCCCTTTTTGTTTTTCAGATATCGGTATCCTGGGGATTACGTCGAATTCCATGGACTACGTCGATGACCAGCGGTTGTTCTTTGAATTTTTTTTAATAAAATGGTCAATGAGGGGTGTGGGGGTGTTTTTATTTGAATAAAAAAATGTGTAAACTTGTGTCTTGTCTTTATTTCTTTACTTTATAGACTTAGTAGTGGAAGCCGTCTAATAGACGGAATCCATTACTAAGTTGGGGCCTAGTGTTAGCCGGTATAAAATGGCTAACACTAACCCCCTATTATTACCCCAGTACCCAATGCCACCAGGGGTACTGGGAAGAGCCGGGTGCCAGTGGTCCCGGAGCGTCAATATTGGCGCTCCTGGACCGGGCGGCAGCAGGCTGGTAAGATTTAGGCTGGGGAGGGCCTAAAACAATGGCTCTTCCCACCCTGGTGTTACCAGGCTGCTGTCGTTTGGTTTTTAACCCGGCTGGTTATAAAAATAGGGGGGACCCTATGCGTTTTTTTTTTTAAATAAATAAATAAAAAAAAAACGCATAGGGTCCCCCCTATTTTTATAACCAGCCGGGTTAAAAACCAAACGACAGCAGCCTGGTAACACCAGGGTGGGAAGAGCCATTGTTTTAGGCCCTCCCCAGCCTAAATCTTACCAGCCTGCTGCCGCCAGGTCCAGGAGCGCCAATATTGACGCTCCGGGACCACTGGCACCCGGCTCTTCCCAGTACCCCTGGTGGCATTGGGTACTGGGGTAATAATAGGGGGTTAGTGTTAGCCATTTTATACCGGCTAACACTAGGCCCCAACTTAGTAATGGATTCCGTCTATTAGACGGCTTCCACTACTAAGTCTATAAAGTAAAGAAATAAAGACAAGACACAAGTTTACAAATTTTTTTATTCAAATAAAAACACCCCCACACCCCTCATTGACCATTTTATTAAAAAAAATTCAAAGAACAACCGCTGGTCATCGACGTAGTCCATGGAATCCGACGTAATCCCCAGGATACCGATATCTGAAAAACAAAAAGGGAGAAACACACAAAAAACACACAAACAGGAGCACAACACCCATCATTGTGAGCGGTGTTGTGCTCCTTACAGTATGCAGCATCTTTACAGATCGCTGCTTACAGTCTGGCCCCCAAGGGGTTAAGGGAGGATGTATTGCATCCCCCTTAACCCCTTGGGTGCCAGACTGATGTCAGACTGCACCCATCCCAGCAAGGAAGGGGTTAAGTGACCCCCCTTCCTTGCTGGGAGGGGTGCAGTGCCGGGGAGGGGGTGGGGAGAGCTCTATACTCACCCCGATGTGTCCTCTTCGCTGGTTTGCAGCACAATAAAGTCACTGTACTGCGGACCGGCTCATTATATGTGCGCTCAGCCGAACAGCCAATCAGCTGAGCGCACATATAATTCTAAATGTTTCTTCTAATAATGCTATTGTCATAACATAATTAGAAGAAACATTTGATGTTTTAATTAAAGTGAAGTGATGATTAGTACAGAATGCTCTATTGCCGGCATATGAATTAACAGCTTATAGAGCTTCCTGTACTAATTAATATTTAATTAAGAAAACACATTTTCGTTTAAATAAATACAGTTTCTTTGTTCAGTAATTTAATTCTAACAAATCCATCATTGTGCAATTCAATATACTGTCAAAAAATAAATATATATATAAATATACATTTATTTATATATATATTTATTTTAACAGTATATTTAATAGCAAAATGATGGAATCGTTTACATTTAATTATTGAACAATAAAAGGGACTTTATTACAAAGAAAATGTGTTTTATTAATTCAATATATTAACCATGAGAGACATCGGCTATAGTGCAGAGGATCGCAAACCCCGGTAATAGCGATTCATGTAAACTGTGTTCCCTGCTTTCCCAGATGCATCCAGAGGTGTTTGCATCACTTTCTTAACATTTTATTTGTTATTTTTAGTTGAACCAGATTTCCAAGTAAATGACCATATGTTTTGAGCCGCATGTCTATTTTTTCCCACGGCAGTAGTTTCACCCGCACATTTACAGCCGCATAAAAAATACAGCCGCACAGTTACAGCGTGTGAACCCAGCCATAGGCTGTAATGTGATTACACTAGTGCTGATGTATACACCATGAATAGACTGTACACAGGGAAATCATCTCAGTGTAATAAGAAATACTTAACCAGAAATAAAAGAAAATGCAGCAGATATTAATGGTGGGTTCTTTTATTAGAGCCCAGCATTAATAGAAGCTGCTGCAGAACATCTTTGGGAGCAAACACACATATACACCAGTGCTACAGACATTGCTGACATACACACACACATATACATATAGCCACAGATACATACACATACTGACATATAAATATATACACAGATACATATGTACACTCACTGACATTTACATATACCCACAGATACATATATATACACTCACTGACACACATACACAGCACTTACAGCTCCCAGGCTTCCCCCTCCTCCTCCTGTAGTCCGGGCTGATCTTCACATAGAAGTATTGAGGACCTTTGGGTCATGTGACCCAAAGGTCCTTAATCCCTCTCCTGTCCTGTCTGTCAGGTCCTGCTCCTCTGTTCAGCCTGCTCACCCGGCACTACAGTGAGGGGGCTGAACAGTGCAGTGGGGGTCCCTCTTCCTCTCTGGACCCCTGGGGAAGCGGAGTACCTACCATGAAGGCAGGGCACGCTTCCTCAGGCCCCCTTCATGCAGGGGCCCCATAGCAGTCGCCTTCCCTGCCTTCATAGTAGCTACGCCACTGTCTACACTGTATAAGCTGTTGTGAGACAGGCAGTGTATACACACACTGTATGAGCTGTTGTGAGACAGGCAGTGTATACACACACTTTATAAGCTGTTGTGAGACAGGCAGTGTATACACACACTGTATAAGCAGTTGTGAGACAGGCAGTGCATACACACACTGTATAAGCAGTTGTGAGACCGGCTGTGTGTCTACACTGTCGAAGCTGTTGTGAGACAGGCAGTGTGTATACACTGTGTAAGCATTTGTGAGACTGGCAGTATGTATACCCACTGATAATGTATATGGCTGTATACTGTAATTGTGGGATAATACCTTTTTTTGCTACCACAAATTTGGACAGTCTGTGCCCAGTAAAGGTGCTTACCAGCCCTCTATTTCTATTGTTGCAAAAACAATTCTATATCTGGTATACGGCTGTATACAGTGTGTAGGATAAGGGCTCGTTCCCACTGAGGAAAGGTAGCGGAATTTCTCGACGGAATTGTCCGCCGCGGAATGCCGTTAGCCTCCCGATCATAATGGGAGTCTATGGGAGGCGCGCGCTCCTGCCCTGTCCGCGCTGAAGAATGAACATGTTCATTCTTCAGCGCGGACAGGGCAGGAGCGCGCGCCTCCCATAGACTCCCATTATGAGCGGGAGGCTAACGGCATTCCGCGGCGGACAATTCCGTCGCGGAATTCCGCTACCTTTCCTCAGTGGGAACGAGCCCTAATATAGATGTTATCTCGCTTCTACTGATTTGGGCAGTGTGGGTCCAGGGAAGGTGTCAAACCGGCCTTTATTTTGATTGTAAAAACAATTCTATATCCGGTATACGGCAGTATACTGTTAGTATACAGTATAATGCACAGATCACACTCAGCGTTCTTTTTTTTTTTTTTTGGAACTTATGCATTTGCGTGTGTTAACAATGTCCCATGTTTAGATCTCATTCACACCCACAGTACGTTTTTTCACCACTTCAAACTCTGCTCACAAGTGCCACTTTCATATATTGCACTTAAGTTATTTTATTTATATTGCATGTGATTGTTTTTTGTTTATTTAGTACACTTGCGAAATACATTTGTTTGCAGAGTTATATATTGCCCAGCCAGTGATGTGAATTGCACACGTGTATATATTGCATATAAATATATCCACTTTCAATATTACGCCTCTATCACAGACTATAGACTCCAAACACAATATAACCACTTTGTATAATGGAAAAAATACTCGGGACGTTGTCCCGGAGGAGCGATCCACACTTCCGGCTCGGGCCGGGGTCTGCGCCGTAATGGATCTAATTGATCTATGCTGTTTAACTATACAGATCTCAATGAGAGATTGAGGGGGGCTTCTAGTATAAGTGTAAAAAAAAAGCCCCCTCCCCTAATAAAAGTTTGAATCACCCTCCTTTTCCCATGTTATAAATAAAAATAAATAAATAATAAACATGTTTTCCATCGTCGCGTGCATAATCGCCTGAACTATTAATTAATCACATTCCTGATCTTGCACGGTAAATGCCGTAAGCGCAAAAAAATCCCATTTTTTTGTTCGCATCAAATCCAGAAAAATTTAAATAAAAAGCGATCAAAAAGTCACATATGCGCAATCAAGGTACCGATAGAAAGAACACATTATGGCGCCAAAAATTTTGAGGCAATTGAAAAGCCAGAAATATGTGGGAGCAGTCATCCAACCCGTCTTTTTGACTGCTCCAGTAAAGCCGGACCCAGATCAGCTGTGGAAACATTTAATAAAAGTGTCAATAAGCTACAGGTTCACTTCACCAAGGCCAGGCCCCTCAGTAACACGTATCTGTCCAATAAAATGACATAAAGTATCTTCCCACAAGGCCTAGGAGGTGAGCCCTCAAAAAATTAGCTTAAGGCCCATGAGGTTAGCTCTCAAAAAATTATATGGAGGCCCATGAGGTGAGCACTCAAAAAAATTGTATATAGGACTATGAAATTAGGCCTATGAGGTGAGCCTCATTACAATGAGCGTCAGCCAGTCAGCACTGTCAGTACAGGCGGCTTCGCTTATCTGTGATGATGACCCCAGCTGCGCTAAAGGCCAGCACCTCCAAGGCATATAATGAGAGTTTGCTGAGGGCCCTAAGGGGTTATGCTTGGCCAGGTACTCCTGCAACATCCACCGAAATATGTCCCTCTTGTTTGTACTAGGCCCTGGAGTGATGGAACTTTGGCGAGGGGATGCCATGAATGTGTCCCATACTTTGGAAAGTGTTCCCCTGGCGGCTGTGGACCTGATGGATGTTGTCCGGCTTTGGGAGGAACTCTCTTCTCTGTTGCCAGCAATGGAAGGTGGGAATATCTCCATCATATTTTGCATCAGTTCTCTCTGGTACTCAAGGAATCTTGTGGTCCTCTCCTCTAATGGAATGAAAGAGGACATGTTATCTTTATACGGAGGGTCCATCATTGGGAGCACCCAGTATATCCAGGCAATGCATTTTTACCAGTAGCTCCGGCAGGTCGAGGTAGGTCTTTAAAAAGCACTGCACCACCAAAAAACACCAAATTAAAAAAATTATAGTTTATTATACTAATTAAATAACTTTTTTTTTCTTCAACAGAAATACCCACGGACTTTGAATTGAAGGCAGCATGCCGGCGCATGTCCACCCACCTTTATGCAGCGAGTCACCTTTATCTCCAGCAGGTCGGGGTAGGCATTTAAAAAGCACTGCACCACCAAATTAAAAACATGGGACATGTTGGAGTTCTCCAAGCTCCAGAGCTGCCACCAGGTTATGACCACTATCACATACGACCATGCCTGGTCCCATCTGCAACTGCGACAGCCAAATTTCTGCCTGCTGCAAGATGGCATCCCTTACCTCTGGGGCAATGTGCTCCTTATCACCTTATCACTAAAAGCTTTAGCACGGCCTGCTGACGTCTCCCCACGCCAGTGCTGCAGCATTTCCAGCCCACCGCTGAGGATGAGTTTACGGAGGAGAGGGTGGGGTTGTCAGAGCCCGTGCTGGCAATCTTAGGCGGGGGAAAGAGGGAGGCTGTCCCTGCCTGAGACCTGGTACCCGCCTCCACAACATTCACTCAGTGTGCCATCAGAGAGATATAGCGTCCCTGGCCGCAAGCAGTTTTTTACGCTTCGGTGGTCAAGTTGACCTTCGCGCTAACCGCGTAACTCAGGGTCTGCCCAATGTTACGGGACACGTGCTGGTACAAGGCGGAGATGGCACACTTGGAAAAGTAGTGGCGGCTAGGGACGGAATACCTACTGTAGGTGCGGCAGCTGCCATTATGTCACGGAAGGCTTGTGTCTCCACATGCCTAAACGGCAACATCGCCATGGCCAGCAATTTGGAGATGTGGCCGTTTAAGGCTTAGGCAGAGGGGTGAGTAGAGGCGTACTTACGCCTGCTATCAAATGCCTGCATGATGAACAGTTGCTGTGAAGAAGCGCATGACGGTGCAGGCGAAGGAGCAGATGAAGGGGAAGATGAAGAAGGCACCAAAGTGGCCGAAGCACAGACAGATGGCAAGGTGTCCTGGCTGGTGGTCTGGACTGTAGCAGAGAGAACAGGGTAAGAGTAAGCAGTGGCAACACAAGGCGCAGGTTGTCCTGCGTTTACTCTTTCCCACTGATCCCAGTGCTTTGCTTCCAGGTGACGCCACATGGCCGAGGTGGTCAAGTTGCTCTTCTCCAAGCCTCTACTTATTTGTTGAGTGACATAGCGTGCACACCATGCTCAGTTTGTCATCTGCGCAAACATTAACAAACATCCACACCAAAGAACTGTGTGACCTCAAGGGTGGAGCTTAGCGTGACTGGCAGTTTGATTGTCCAGCTACTCCTCTTCTATCTTCTTACTCTGCTGCTCCTCCTGCACACTGGACATATCAACTGTTTGGATTAAAGGGGTTATACAGCGCTACATAAACATGCCATCTTTTCCCCCTCTCTTGTCTCCAGATTGGGTGGGGTTTGAGACTCAGTTCCATTGAAGTAAATAGAGCTTAATTTCAAACAAGACAAGAGAGGGGGAAAAGTGGCCATGTTTTTGTAGCGCTGGATAAACCCTTTAACAGCAATCAGGTCTCCTCATCGTCAGTCCTCATGACTGGTTGCCCTTCAGGTAGCTCCTGGGATTCAAGTATTTGAACACTTTCCAATTGGGGAAAAGGACCCGAAAAAGAACTCCTCGGAGTGGACAAGGGTGGGATGACTATGATAGACTAACTGTGCAGGTTTGGAGACATGAGTGTCAGACTCTTGGCTTGCCTCGAGACTGGAGTGAGTGGATAAATGACTAGAAGCCCTCTCCGCCATCCATCGTAACACTTGGTCACGCTGATCAGACCTCAACAGTTGTGAACCCTGCCCACTGCACAACTGTCCTATTAAGGAATGGTGGTTACTGGACGTCCCTCTGAAGCACACTCTGTATCCCTAATCACTTGACCGCGTCTTGAAACCCCAGCAGCATTTTCGCGTCCCTGTCCTCTTCGCTTTGTCTACGAGGTGCCTGGCCTTGGTGAAGTGAACCGGTAGCTTTAGACAGTAACTGTATGTACATTGTACATACGTATTAACGCAAGAATAATCTACCATATGTTTGGTTACCAATGTATGTATATTGAATCCGGCGAACCAACATGGTTGTGTGGACATGTCACTGGTAAAGTGCTCGAGGGGATGTACATCTCACCCAGGTTGATACATAGTGTGAGATGGTGAGTCCAGGAGGCATCTGTGCTCAGCAGTGTTATGCTGCTGAGCTATTATTTATTATTGCCGGGCCTGGACTTACATGGAATGGCAGGTAGGTTTTGGTAGTGGGACCTGCCATTCCCTCCCCCTCGATCCAGTGTGGGTTTTGGGATCAGGTGAGCTCTGATCCCAATCAGCCTGAGAAGGCAAAAGCTGTGCTCAGTGTACAGCTCTCGCTCTCTCAGCCAGGAGTGAACAGCCTGCATGCTGTTTGGTGAGAGCTGGGAAGACAGCCGCTGCTGGGGCCTGTTCACACCCCGCCATACTGATCACTGAAGTGCCAGAGAGGTAACCTGCTGTATTAGTAAGCGCCCAGACGGGCAGGACTTTTTTGTTTTGTTTATTCTCACTGCACAGTGTTGCTGTATTTATGTTACTGGACTGTTTATGCTACAAATAAACACCCAAAGCTGTTTTATGAGCCCAAGTTTGCTGACTGAACTGTGTCCAAACACACCATCCCCCGGGAAGATCCCTACAATTGGTGGAGGATGCGGGCAAAACGGTTGCTAGGGGCAACGGTGTGCATCAACTTGGCTACAGCTGCTTATGTCCTGGGTGAAGGCTGCGGCTTCACTCCAAAAACAGCCAAGCAACATGGAGGAGATGATGAAGCAGTTAATGCAAGTGAATATGCAGCAACAACAGGCTCTGACAGACGCTAACCTACGCCATGAGCAAGCATTGGCCGCACAACAACAGGCATTGGCCGCACAACAACAGGCTCAGGCAGCCGCTAAACAGGATCAGGCAGCCGCTAATCTGCGCCATGAACAGACAATGGCTGCACATCAGCAAGCAATGGCTCAACAACAGAGACTTATTGAGCACCTGATAGCAAAGCAAGAGGCGTCTGCAGGTGCTAATCCCCAGCTGGTGGCAGCAGCCGCGCCAGAGACTTTGTCTGTGAGAAGAGCCGTGCAGCGTGCGCTGCAAAAGATGACTGCTGATGACGATGTTGAGGCCTACTTAACTGTCTTTGAGCGTGTGGCTGAGCGAGAAAAGTTACCCTCCACTGAGTGGGCAGAGGTCATTGCTCCCTATTTAACAGGCGAACCTCAAAAGGCCTATTATGACCTCAGTGAGCAAGAGGTCAAGGACTATCCTCGGCTAAAAGCAGAGATACTCGCCCGACTAGGAGTTACTGCTGCTGTCCGTGCCCGGAGGGTCCGCAACTGGAGCTACAGTCTGGACAAGTCAGCGAGGTCCCAGATGTACGACCTGATTCATCTGGCAAGAAAATGGTTGGAGCCAGACACCTCTACTCCTGCCCAGATCCTAGAGAGGGTCGTGATGGATCGCTACCTCCGTGCCCTTCCTGCTGATCTTCAACGCTGGGTGGGACAAGGCGACCCTAGGAGTGCCGACGAACTCGTCAGCCTTGTGGAGAGGTTCCAGGCGACCGAGGACTACCTCCGTGATGTTCCTGCAGCACCGTCACCTCCCCGGAGTGCCAGATCTGTGCCATCATCTGGTAAGAGACTTCCATCTATTGGGGGAGTGTGGAGGGGTGCTGATAGAGGGAAGAGCGCTCAGGAGGTGTCTCAGGGGCAAAAGACTGGTGGGGGACCCCGGTGGCTAAGTGGCCCTAAAAAGGACTCCCTGCCAAGGAGACCAGGCCCTATCCAGTGCTGGAGATGCCACGAGACGGGACATATGTCTGCCCATTGCCCTCTTACCTCTGAGCCCATGGAGTGTGACGCTAGCCGGCGTCAGTCGCTATTTGCGGAGCCGTCTTTTGTTGCAGTCACTGGACTAGAGACTGAACCACAAGTCTGCAACATTACTGTAAATGACTTTCCTGTTAAGGCGTTGCTGGACTCAGGAAGCCTTGTCACCTTGGTGCATGCCAGCCTGGTGACTGGGGACTTTGTGCCAGCAAGACATATGAGTGTGGTATGCATACATGGTGATACAAAGGTTTACCCTATAGTACGGGCTAATGTCGGGACTGAACTAGGCGCTGTACAATATGAAGTGGGTGTGGTTAAAAACCTTATGCATAATGTTATATTGGGGCGTGATTTTCCTTTGTTCTGGGCTCTATGGGGAAAACAACAATCCCCTGAAAGGAGTGAGGAGACCCCTAAGCCTATTGCATTACCCACGGTAAATTATAAAAATGTACAGGAGGAATATGATGCTTTTCCTTTGCAGGTCCTGGCTGGTGAGGAAGAGGCTCCTCCCACTGCGCAAAATGTTCCAGACTTAGAGGTGTCTAGGGATAATTTTGGTACTGCACAATTACAGGACCCCACTCTCAAAAATGCGAGAGAGCAGGTCACTGTTATGAATGGGGTACCTCAGGAACCAGAAGCTGAGAAAAAATTTCCACATTTTTCTATGACTAATGATCTCTACTACAGAGTCACTAAAATTAATGATGAGGTGGTGGAACAGCTTCTGGTGCCTAAGTCGTACCGGCGTCAGGTACTCGACATGGCCCATAATCATGTCCTTGGGGGCCACTTGGGGACAGATAAAACACAGGAGAGAGTCCTCCAGAGGTTTTATTGGCCTGCGATTTATGCTGACATAAAAAAATACTGTGAGTCGTGCCCCACATGTCAGCTTAGCGCTCCAGTGTCGCATTTTCGCAGTCCTTTGGTCCCACTCCCCATCATAGAGGTACCTTTTGACCGGATCGCAATGGACTTGGTGGGTCCCATTGTAAAGTCGGCTAGGGGACACCAGTACATTCTAGTGGTGTTGGACTACGCGACCCGCTATCCTGAGGCTGTACCCCTAAGAAACACTACCTCTAAAACAATTGCACGGGAATTGTTTTATATGTTTTCCAGGGTGGGGATTCCCAAGGAAATCTTGACTGACCAAGGTACCCCATTTGTGTCAAAGGTGATGAAAGAGCTATGCAAACTGTTTAAAATCTCACACCTACGTACCTCTGTATATCATCCACAGACAGACGGGTTAGTGGAGAGGTTTAATAAAACCCTGAAACATATGTTAAAAAAAGTGGTGGAAAAGGATGGTCGTGATTGGGATCACTTACTACCTTATCTGATGTTTTCTATTAGGGAAGTACCCCAAGCGTCCACAGGGTTCTCTCCCTTCGAATTAGTCTATGGTCGTCACCCTAGGGGTTTATTGGATATAGCGAAAGAGACATGGGAAAGTGAGTCCACCCCATACAAGAGTGTTATAGAGCATGTAGCACAAATGCAGGACCGTATAGCCACTGTAATGCCCCTAGTAAGGGAACACCTCCAGAGGGCGCAAGAGGGCCAAAGCAGAATTTACAATCGTTCTGCAAGAATCAGGACATTTAGCCCAGGTGACCGGGTACTCATACTTGTTCCCACGGTAGAAAGCAAATTCTTAGCAAAGTGGCAGGGTCCCTATGAAATTGTAGAGAAGATCAGTGAGGTCAACTACAAGGTACACCAACCAGGTAGAAGGAAGCCTTTCCAAGTTTATCACATAAACTTGATCAAGCCCTGGAAAGACAGGGAATCCTTGGTGGCGACAAAGCCTGTTGGTCATCTGTCACCACCAATCCCTCCGGTCAGGATTGGTGACACCCTATCAGTATCCCAGAAGCAGGAAGCTAAGGAGTTCCTGCAGAAAAATAAAAACAAGTTTTCTGACCTACCAGGGCGTACGCATCTCATTAGTCATCATATTGAAACTGAGCCTAGAAGCAGAGTAAACCTTAAGCCCTATAGGATACCAGAAGCCCGGAGGGAGGCGGTATCATCCGAGGTAAAACGTATGCTTGACCTAGGAGTCATTGAGGTGTCCCAGAGCGAGTGGTCCAGCCCGATTGTGTTAATCCCAAAGCCCAATGGAACTTGGAGGTTCTGTAATGATTTTAGAAAGTTAAATGAGATCTCCAAGTTCGATGCCTACCCCATGCCCAGGGTAGATGAGTTGATAGAAAGGATGGGTAATGCCAGGTACATAACTACCCTCGATCTCACTAAGGGCTACTGGCAGATCCCACTCACTCCTAAGGCTAGAGAGAAGACTGCATTCTGCACCCCTGATGGGCTCTTCCAATATGTAGTGATGCCATTCGGGTTACATGGAGCCCCTGCCACTTTTCAGAGGTTGATGGACTTGATTCTGCGACCACATCGTGATTACTCCGCTGCCTACCTCGATGATGTGGTCATTTTTAGCCCGGATTGGGAAAGTCACCTCTGTAAGGTCCAGGCGGTGTTAGATGCCATAAGTGATGCGGGGTTAACCATCAATGCAGAGAAGTGTGCACTAGCCTTAGAGGAGGCCAAATACTTGGGCTACATTATTGGGAGGGGGTTAGTGAAACCACAACTAAATAAAATCGAGGCAATACAGAATTGGCCTCAACCCCTCACAAAGAAACAGGTCAGAGCTTTCCTGGGTATTACGGGCTATTACCGAAGGTTTGTGCCAAATTTTGCCTCAGTTGCAGCCCCACTAACTGACCTGACAAAGGGTGCGAAGTCCGCAATGGTGACATGGACTCCAGGGGCCGAGAAGGCTTTTCAAAGCCTCAAGTCTGCCCTGTGCCAACAGCCTGTGCTAGTTACCCCTGACTTTAGGCGAGAGTTTTTGGTACAGACAGACGCCTCTAACACAGGGTTAGGTGCCGTCCTCTCACAGGTTGTGAATGGCGAGGAGCACCCGGTGATGTACTTAAGCAGGAAACTATCCCCGGCCGAGAAAAACTACGCCATAGTTGAGCGAGAATGTCTGGCAGTGAAGTGGGCCCTAGAATCCCTGAGGTACTACCTACTAGGCAGGAGGTTTAAGTTAGTGACAGACCATGCCCCCCTAACATGGATGAAAATAAACAAGGAGAAGAATGCAAGGGTGACTAGGTGGTTTCTGTCCCTACAAAACTTTAATTTCACTGTGGAACACCGGCCAGGGAAATTACAGGCGAATGCTGACGCCCTATCAAGGGTACACTGCCTGTGGGGACAATACGCTCAGCCCTCCGGTCTGAAGAAGAGGGGGGGGATATGTGGACATGTCACTGGTAAAGTGCTCGAGGGGATGTACATCTCACCCAGGTTGATACATAGTGTGAGATGGTGAGTCCAGGAGGCATCTGTGCTCAGCAGTGTTATGCTGCTGAGCTATTATTTATTATTGCCGGGCCTGGACTTACATGGAATGGCAGGTAGGTTTTGGTAGTGGGACCTGCCATTCCCTCCCCCTCGATCCAGTGTGGGTTTTGGGATCAGGTGAGCTCTGATCCCAATCAGCCTGAGAAGGCAAAAGCTGTGCTCAGTGTACAGCTCTCGCTCTCTCAGCCAGGAGTGAACAGCCTGCATGCTGTTTGGTGAGAGCTGGGAAGACAGCCGCTGCTGGGGCCTGTTCACACCCCGCCATACTGATCACTGAAGTGCCAGAGAGGTAACCTGCTGTATTAGTAAGCGCCCAGACGGGCAGGACTTTTTTTGTTTTGTTTATTCTCACTGCACAGTGTTGCTGTATTTATGTTACTGGACTGTTTATGCTACAAATAAACACCCAAAGCTGTTTTATGAGCCCAAGTTTGCTGACTGAACTGTGTCCAAACACACCATCCCCCGGGAAGATCCCTACAGTTGTTATAGATATACAATGTGACTGAATACCGTTACTGTTATAAGAGTGAGTAGCCGCATAATTAGCTTTGACGCATGCGTATAATTTGTTAATCTTAAGGTGCTAAAGCGGATGCACCATCAGCACGTACTCTAGCATCATTTATAATAAAACACTTATCACTATGAGTATAGTTTGTACGGCAACATAAAAATCTGTTTTTATGGTCTTAGATTGCATTATAACAGCTAGCGATCATGTGACTCATCGAATCACATGACTCTGAACAGGTGATCTGAAACTTTGGATATGCGCTCTAGCACAAGGGTAACGCCGCCGGCGCCATTTTGGAGTCAGTGAGGAGCAATGGGCACCTCCCGCGATACAGGTATAATTAATTATTTACATGTTATGCTTATTAATTCATGATATTGATGTATAAATAATGATCCCCAACATATGTACAGCACCCCTGAGGAAGTCCGGCTGGGAACGCGGAACGCGTGGGGTTCTCTCCCTTGACACCCCCACACCATCCTGTCTTTATTATTTTTATTTTTTGGTGACATTTGATCATTTGGTTTGACCGTTAACTGACAACTCTCAAATCTCTTTATTTATTCATGATTGTTACTTATCACATGGTTCTTTCTTGGTTGTAGGATTTGTATTTTTTATGTTGGCACTGTTCATTTGAGTGACATAGTTCTTCTTCTTTTTTGGTCATTTACACATTGCATTAGCATGTTATTTATACAGGGTGTGATATACCTATACTGGGGTATCATTTTGGGTGGTACCATACCGGGTACCCCCATTTTTGTCATTTTTAATTGTTTTTAATCTATGGGATCAAAAACCTTTCTAATATTGTACCTGTTATAATAAAGTACTTTTGGGGGCGGAGCCTGGCCGCGAACAAGAGAGGACGCATGTGAGCAGAGCTCCGGCACCGAGCACAGGGTGACGGTCCTCAGAAGCTTTTATAACCTATGGCTCTGGGCAAAGCAGGTCGGGGATTGATCAGAGAACCCTCAGGGACCTCCAAAAGCGGAAAATCTCAGGGGGATCTCTCAAGATTCCTCTGTAAAGGCCGCCTCAGAACGCCGAACAAGGCTCCCAAGATGGCGCCGGATCCCGCCGCGTAACATCATGAAACAGGCGAGGACTCTGAGAGGGAGAGCATTGCAGATAGCGAGCAGGGGGAACAATTAACTACCTCATTCCTCAAATCCTTCATGAAGAGGACCTTAAAGCAAGCACTGAAACCGGTCCTATATGAATTGGCGGAAATCAAGTCTGAGGTACAAGCGGTGGGGTACAGGGTTGAGACACTAGAGACAACAGTAGCTGACCTGTCCACACACGCCTCCGCAATGGCGGACCGCTCAGAGCTACAGACCGAACAGCTGAATAGGGCCATGATATTAATCGAAGATCAAGAAAACCGCAGTCGCCGAAAGAACGTGCGTTTTAAAGGCCTACCAGAGTGCTGGGTCGCAGATGTGCTCCCTAAAGTAGCCAAAGAGATCTTCTCTGCTCTGCTGGGCCAGGAACGGGCAGACGCCATTATTATAGAGCGCATACACCGCGCCATACGCCCGAAGCCTAAGGAGTCTGAACCCCCAAGGAATGTGATCTGCGGGCTCCTGTCCTTTCAAGACACATCTGCAATCCTAGCTGCGGCCAGAGACTGTGGCAATCTGCAATATGAAGGAGTGGACATTGCTCTATACCAAGACATTGCCCCATCCACACTTGCCAAAAGGCGTACCATGAAACCCCTTCTAGACCTACTCAGAACGAACAACTTCCAATATGCTTGGCTCTACCCCTTTGGCCTAGCAATCATAAAAAATGGCCGGAGGATCATGATCCACACACCAAAAGACCTAGAGAGAGCTTGGGAAACGCTGGAGCTGCATCCCGTAGATGTCCCCTCCTGGATGCCCATTCAATCAAATCAGCCTCTGCCAACTCTCCCGGTCTTCACTCCCTGGACCACGGTCGCATCTCAGAAGCAACCCCGACTAAAGAAGACCCCGCGAAAGGACACTTAGAACTTGTGAAAGATTGCTCCATATACCTGATTGAACGTCCCCAAGAAGATCCCGATCTGGATCCACTCGATCTTTAGGAAACACCACCTGACTAGATCTCGTCCGACCACTATTTGACAGGCATTAAGTTCATGCCTGCTGTTGGCTGAGTATACTACCGATATACCTATACCCCCCCCCCCTTCCCTTCTTTTCTCTTTTTTTTTTTTTTTGTTGTCTCCTCCATAAGAAAAGACTCTCCCTCGTACGAGGGAAGATAATTGACATTGCTATAACATACTAAGATGAGGAGTCCCCCCCCCATTTCAGCTTTAAAATAGTAACTTGGCAACATGTCATTACAGTGTTTCTCCCTTTTTCACTTACTTCATTTCCTCTTGATCTCCTTTCTTGTGCGAAAGCAACCAAGTTAGCACTGTTGTTCAGTAACCAATGTTATAAGTTAATACTCTTTTACATCTGTTTATCTTTAGGACCTGTGGAGGCGTTTTCCTGGTTCCCCGGATCGACCCGACCACTTGTACTACACAATCATACAACACTGGAATTTCTCATGTGCTCAACCATTATATCACATGCGACCTTGCTCCGGTGGACCAGGACAGCGCCCCCCTACATTTGTGAGTAATTGTACTTTAGTATTTTGACATAAACATTTAATCCCCCCCCCAAAGGAGGAGAGGAAGGAAAAAAAAGAAAAGGAAAGAAAAACAAACAAAAATCCTCTCCTCTTTATACTAGCCAACATGCTAATGGCTTCACCTGCTCCTCACAGTAAAATCTATGCAAGCTAAACCCGTATAACCAGCCATCTCTCCCTGACCGGCATGCCTAAGAATACAAGCGGATCTCACCCCTGTGCGCACAGATGGCCAGTGCTTAAGTTTACCACCACACCGAATACTCCCCCCCGCATAGCCTCTTCTCAAGGTTTGAGATAGCAACAATCCTCATCATTCAATATTCTCCCTTGAACTCTTCTGTGTTCTATATTCTTTTCTTTCACTCCTCTTTAACCTACCCCCCTTCCCCTCTTTCTAATTAGAATCTTTTTCCCCCACCTCTGCCACCTGCCCTACTGTCCTATTCCTTCGCCCCCCCCTCCACCCCACCTCCCTCTCCCCTCCATTAGACCCTTGTCTGGTTAACAGAGCCCCTCTAAGATGACTGACGTCAATATCACCTCCTTAAACGTTAAAGGACTTAACAGTCCCAACAAAAGACACCATATTATCTCCTTACTGAGGAAAAGCAAGACGACTATAGCTTTCTTGCAAGAAACACACCTGTAAGAAGGGAAAGTTCCTAAATTCCCTACTAAATACTTCTCTCAATGGAGACACGCCTGTCACCCAACCTCAGCCTCCAAGGGTGTTTCTATAGCTATACACTCCTCCCTACCTCTCCAGATAATACAACAACACGATGATGCCGAGGGTAGGATGCTCTTCCTAAGAGTTAATATAGCTTCTAGACCATACACGCTGGCTAACCTTTATGCCCCAAATACAGGTCAAGTTCCCTGGATAATAAAGGCCTTAACTGACCTACAACTGTTTGCTGTTGGACCCATAATACTAGGAGGGGACTTGAATATAATTTTGAATCCAATTCTGGACTCATCCACAAAGTTTTCAGCTATCCCCACAAAAACACTCAGCCGACTACACGTAAAACTACAAGAATTCTCTCTCTTAGACACCTGGAGGACCAGACACGCTATGTCACAAGATTTTACTTTCCATTCTATCACACATAATTCATATCACAGATTAGACTATCTCTTTATCCACAACTCCCTCCTTCTCTCTCTTACAAATGCTGAGATCGGTCAAATCATTATTTCTGATCATGCCCCCACACAAGCTACACTAAATTTCTCACATATCCCAGCTAGGGAATGGAGGTGGAAACTAAACGAAACACTATTAAATCTACCCGAAACATGCTCTGCTATAACTAAACACTTAGAGGAATTCTTCATCACTAACACAACACCAGATATCTCTCCCCCCATGATTTGGGAATCCCACAAAGCCTTTATAAGAGGACTGTTCATCTCTATCGGATCCAAACACAAGAAAAACAAACAAAAAGAGATCGACTCTTTGTTAGCGCAAATAGCATCTCTAGAAAAACTACATAAATTTTCAAAACTGCAATCCGCCCTTCCCGAACTAAAAATATTAAGGGAAAAACTCAAAGATATCCTTTACGCCCGCTCAGCTAAATCTTTCCTTCACTATAAACAAACGTTATATGCTCATGGAAACAAAGGAGGGAGACTAATGTCCTCTCTAATAAAGAAAGCTAGGGACAAAACTCAGATCCAAGCAATAAAAGACAATGAAGGAAACACACATACTACGACACCTCTCATAGCAGAAGCATTCCAACGTTTCTATTCCCGTTTATATAATCTCCAAACCTCAGAAACTCTCATCCCTCAGGCTAAAAGAGACACATTAACTGCGGAATTCCTCCACGACCTAAACCTCCCGACCCTGACCTTAACTGACGCCAAGACCCTACTGACACCCATAACAACACAAGAAATCAGCAAGGTTATACAGAGCTTCCCCCCTGGTAAAAGCCCTGGTCCCGACGGACTACCCCTCCTCTATTATAAAAAATTTCTTCCACAGCTCCTCCCCCACTTAACTTCCACCTGCAATGCCCTCCTCCAAGGATTGAACTGGCCTAGACAATCCCAAGAAGCACATGTAGCCATTATCTGGAAAGAGGGAAAGGACCCGCTTAATTGCGGAAGTTACAGGCCCATTTCTTTATTAAATCTGGATCTAAAGATCTGGGCCAAACTCATTGCACTCCGCTTGAAACCATTAATCCCAGGACTGGTGGAAGAATCTCAAGCCGGCTTCGTGCAAGGTAGGGAAGGCAAGAACAATACCTCCAAACTGTTCAGAGCCATACATGAGACCAAGGTACGCAACGAGTCGAATGTCCTTCTCGGTATTGATGCCGAGAAGGCATTCGACAGAGTTGATTGGTCTTTCATGAAAGCAATACTAAACAAATTCGGTATCCCATCAAACTTCACCGCAGCTATTTTCTCCCTCTATGATCAACCCTATGCCAGATTAAAAATAAATGAGTCTCTCTCACCCCCCTTCAACATCCTAAATGGCACTCGCCAAGGATGCCCCCTATCTCCCACACTTTTTATTTTAGTGGTAGAGGCCTTATTGCAAAAAATAGGCCAAACAAAAGAAATAAAAGGGATATCGGTCGGAGGAACCACCCTGAAGGCTCTAGCTTTCGCAGACGATCTCCTGTTTCTAGTTACAGACCCACTTAGCGCCATCCCACACATTGAACGCATCCTTACCGACTTCAACAAAGTTTCCAACTTTAAAGTAAATACCAACAAATCGGAGTTGTTAGACCTATCCCTCCCACCTAAAACCAAAGAAACCCTGAGTTCAAAACCTACCTTCCAGTGGGCCCCATCCACAATCAAATATCTTGGAGTGAAACTTTCAAAGAATCTGGGAGACCTATACCAACTAAATTATGTTCCTCTGATCACAGAGATCACAAAACTGTTAAAAGACTATGACATCCCCTTAATATCCTGGCTAGGTAGAAAGAACCTCCTAAAGACTTATATCTTGCCCAAAATCTTATACATACTCCAGATGGTTCCAATCGCTCTACCTTCACCTTTCTTCCAAAACATGGCTCGATCTAGCCCTTGAGCAACACAATGTTTGGTTCCCGACTAACCCACTTCTTAAAAACCCCAAACTCCCTCCCACATGGAAAGGTTCACTCCAAGTCTGGAAGACTCTAAAAAACACCCTTGCCCCCTCCACTTCACCCATCCTCCCAACATCCCTTATCCCCTGGTTAATTAACGAAGTGGTCCCAACTTACACACAAACATGGCTCTCATTAGGAGCTACACCACTCAAGGATTATGTAGACGATCACCTCACACTAAATGTGGAAGCGATAGCTGATAGCCTACACCATGCAGCACTTTCCTTCATCATGCACATGTTGCTAAATGCCTCACAAAACTAACATTAATGGGCAATTTATCCAGGGAACTGACCACTTTTGAGAAAACAATCGTAAACCCCTCTAGGAAGAGCAGATCTATCTCCTCCCTGTACCAAATGGTCATAACCCCGCTAAATCACTCCAAACCAGGATACATTCTCTCTTGGGAAAAGAAGTTGAATGTTACTATAGCTGAACCGGAATTAGACTATGTTTTACCTAAATCACACGGTCATTCACGCTGCATCTTACTCCAAGAAAATCACTACAAACTTATGTCCAGATGGTACAAGACTCCTGAATGGCTTTACGCATATAAATTATCCCCAACAGATCAATGTTGGAGGTGTTTGAGACACAAAGGCTCCCTCTCCACAGACTGCCCAGAGATCACCCCTTTCTGGAGTAAGGTAGAAGAGGTAATCAGTAAAGTTGTTGAAACACCGATCAAACTCCCCATGACGACCATTGCATTAGGCCTCTTGCCCTATGATATCACCCTACCAAAGAAGACACTGGTGTTACATATGGTGGCTGCGGCTAAATCTTTAATCCCGCTGAAATGGAAACAATTAACCCCTCCCACTCAAACAGAGTGGCTTCTTAAATTACACCAAATTTGCCGATTTGAAGAGCTCTCCTGCTGGGCCAATAGAACCCATGACCGCTTCCTAAAAATCTGGAAACCTTGGCTGAACTCACCTTATGCCACATCAGTAAATCTTTTGACGCCATCTCCTCCAACCAGCCCTTCCAAATCAGACAACGGGAACGCAACACTGTTGTGACTCCCAAATCTGCCCTGTCCCCCTGCCACACCTCTCCCTTTTCATCTGGGAAACTGTTGGCCAGACGAGCTATCCCCTGCCTCCCCCCCCCCTCCTCCTCCCCTACCCCAACACTGTATGTCCCCCCCTCCCCCCCCCCCACTTCACTCTTTTTTTTTCCTCTCCCCCATCACTCTCTACTTTAATCTACTTTTTTATCCATCGGACCATTGAGTACACTGAGGCTACCTAAATTATTAGTAGATCCCGGTGCCTCTGGAAACCCTCCTGGAGCTCACTGGGCTCAAAATTAGCTAATATACCCCCCCCCCCCCCCCGTCTCCTCCTCCACTTTTCATAACAGGGTCACCCTGTTGACCTACGACCCGTATACATACCCAGTTGAAATATGTTCCTTTATAATTTCGTTCCTACTGGTTTTAAATTGTTGTGGAGTACTAGTTTTATCACATATCCACATTGTTGCACTTATTCATTTAACTTTGTATCGCACTGCAGACTTTCTTATAACTTGTATCACCTTCCTTTTTACAAGTGTTACCATTCATTGTGTAAAAATGACAAAATAATAAAAACTCAATTGAGAAATAATACAGTACTTTTATCTATATCATAAAAATCTAAGTCTGTCTGTCTGTCTGTCCTTCTGTCTGTCTGTCTGGTCTGTCCTCTATAGACTTCCAAACGCCTGAACCGTTTGACCCCAAATTTGGCCCATAGATACATTGGGTGCCCGGGAAGGTTATTGCGAAGGTCCCGTCCCCGCCAGATGTACAGGAGGGGAGAAGGAGGGGAAAGAGCGCTCCATAGAGATGAATGGGAAAATCTCCACACTGCAAACACAGGTGATATAATTAGCTGCAGCAGACACGGCAGCTGGAGCCTTAGCAACCAATAGGATTACTGCTTTCATTTTCACAGGGAGCAAAGGTTGCTAGGGCAGCTGCCTCACAACATCCACAGTAATAACTGGTAGACCCCCTACTCCATCTATACAGTACATGTATATACAGGGCCCCCTACTCCATCTATACAGTACATGTATATACAGGACCCCCTACTCCATCTATACAGTACATGTATATACAGGGCCCCCTACTCCATCTATACAGTACATGTATATACAGGACCCCCTACTCCATCTATACAGTACATGTATACACAGGGCACAACAGGTATACCAAACTGTGACAGGGTAACACTGCCACACCAGACCTGACCAATACCGCCATACTGTGACTGGATAACACCTCCAGACCTGACCCATACCGCCATACTGTGACTGAATAACACCGCCACACCAGACCTGACCAATACCGCCATACTGTGACTGGATAACACCTCCAGACCTGACCAATACCGCCATACTGTGACTGGATAACACCACCACACCAGACCTGACCAATACCGCCATACTGTGACTGGATAACATTGTCGTACCAGACCTGACCAATACCGCCACGCTGTGACTGGATAACACTGTCATATAAGACCTGACCAATACCGCCATACTGTGAATGGATAACACCGCCACACCAGACCTGACCAATACCGCTATACTGTGCTGGATAACACTGTCATACCAGACCTGACCAATACCGCCATACTGTGACTGGATAACACTGCCATACCAGACCTGACCAATACCGCCATACTGTGCTGGATAACACTGTCATACCAGACCTGACCAATACCGCCATACTGTGACTGGATAACACTGCCATACCAGACCTGACCAATACCGGCAAACTGACTGGGTAACACCGCCACCCCAGACCTGACCAATACCGCCATACTGTGACTGGATAACACCATCATATCAGACCTGACCAATACTGCCATACTGTGACTGGATAACACCGCCATACCAGACATGACCAATACCGACACACTGTGATTGAATAACACTGCCATACGGGTAAATACAACCCTGCAGGTATACAGGACACTACAGGTATACAGGACCCCAAAACTATACACTACAGGTGCACGGGACCTCCACAAAACTATATACTACAGGTATACAGGACCCCAAAC
Organism: Dendropsophus ebraccatus; assembly: GCF_027789765.1. Lineage (NCBI taxonomy): Eukaryota > Metazoa > Chordata > Amphibia > Anura > Hylidae > Dendropsophus > Dendropsophus ebraccatus. The sequence goes on from NC_091460.1 coordinate 73,756,785, forward strand.
TTTACACTACAGGTATACAGGACCCCAAAACTATACACTACAGGTAAAAAGGACCTCCACCAACTATATACTTCAGGTATACAGGACCTCCGCCAACTATATACTACAGGTATACAGGACCCAAAACTATACACTACAGGTATACAGGACCCCAAAACTATACACTACAGGTATACAGGAACTCCACCAACTATATACTACAGGTATAGGACCCCAAACTATACACTACAGGTATACAGGACCTCAAAACTATACACTACAGGTATACAGGACCTACACCAACTCTATAATACAGGTATACAGCACCTTCACCAACTCTATACTACAAGTATACAGGACCCCAAATATACTACAGGTATACAGGAACTCCACCAGCTTTATACTACAGGTATATAGGACCCCAAACTATACACTACAGGTATACAGGACCTCCACCAACTCTATACTATAGTTATACAGGACCCTTAAACTATTTACTACAGGTATACACTACCCCCGAACTATATACTACAGGTATACAAGACCTCCACCAATTATACACTACAGGTATCCAGGACCCTAGGACCCTCAAACTATAAACTACAGGTATACAAGACCTCCACCAACTATACATTACAGGTATACAGCACCAACTATATACTACAGGTATACAGGACCCCCGAACTATACAGTAAGATATACAGGACCTTCACCAACTGTACACTGCAGGTATACAGGACCTCCCTCAACTATACACTACAGGCATACAGCCCCCCCCCCCCAAATACACACTACAGGTATACAGGAACCCCCCCCCCAACTATACACTATAGGTATACAGCCCCCCCAACTATGCACTACAGATATGCGAGACCCCTAAAAACTATACATTGTGGGTATGCAGAACCCCTCCAACTATGCACTACAGGTATACACTAATTCCACTGATTAACCCAGATGAAACAATACCTTTAGCTTGGCCTCCTGGGCACCTTAGAACAAATCTAATTAACACACTGACACTTTATACTCGGGCAGCGCCGGGTTTATTTTCTAGTCTATATCATAAAAATCAAAGTCTGTCTGTCTGTCTGTCCTTCTGTCTGTCTGTCCTCTATAGACTTCCAAACACCTGAACCGTTTGACCCCAAATTTGGCCCATAGATACATTGGGTGCCCGGGAAGGTTATTGCGAAGGTCCCGTCCCCGCCAGATGTACAGGAGGGGAGGGGGAGGGGAAAGAGCGCTCCATAGAGATGAATGGGAAAATCTCCAAACTGCAAACACAGGTGATATAATTAGCTGCAGCAGACACGGCAGCTGGAGCCTTAGCAACCAATAGGATTACTGCTTTCATTTTCACAGGGAGCAATGGTTGCTAGGGAAGTTGCCTCACAACATCCACAGTAATAACTGGTAGATCCCCTACTCCATCTATACAGTACATGTATACAGGACCCCCTACTCCATTTATACAGTACATGTATATACAGGACCCCCTACTCCATCTATACAGCACATGTATATACAGGACCCCCTACTCCATCTATACAGTACAGGTATATACAGGACCTCCTACTCCATCTATACAGTACATGTATATACAGGACCCCCTACTCCATCCATACAGTACATGTATATACAGGGCACAACAGGTATACCAAACTGTGACTGGGTAACACTGCTACACCAGACCTGACCAATACTGCCATACTGTGCTGGATAACACTGTCATACCAGACCTGACCAATACCGCCATACTGTGACTGGATAACACTGCCAGACCTGACCAATACCGCCATACTGTGACTGGATAACACCTCCATACCAGACCTGACCAATACCGCCATACTGTGACTGGATAACACCTCCATACCAGACCTGACCAATACCGCCATACTGTGACTGGGTAACACCGCCACACCAGACCTGACCAATACCGCCATACTGTGACTGGATAACACTGCCACACCAGACCTGACCAATACCGCCATACTGTGACTGGATAACACTGCCGCACCAGACCTGACCAATACCGCCATACTGTGACTGGATAACACTGTCATACCAGACCTGACCAATACCGCCATACTGTGACTGGATAACACTGTCATATAAGACCTGACCAATACTGCCATACTGTGACTGGATAACACTGCTATACCAGACCTGACCAATACCACCATACCGTGACTGGATGACACTGCCACACCAGACCTGACCAATACCGCCATACTGTGACTGGATAACACCCCCATACCAGACATGACCAATACCGACACACTGTGACTGAATAACACTGCCATACGGGTAAATACAACCCTGCAGGTATACAGGACACTACAGGTATACAGGACCCCAAAACTATACACTACAAGTGCACGGGACCTCCACAAAACTATATACTACAGGTAAACAGGACCCCAAACTTTACACTACAGGTATACAGGACCCCAAAACTATATAATACAGGTATACAGGACCTCCACCAACTATATACTACAGGTATACAGGACCCCAAACTATACACTACAGGTATACAGGACCCTAAAACTGTACACTACAGGTATACAGGAACTCCACCAACTATATACTACAGGTATATAGGACCCCAAACTATATACTACAGGTATACAGGACCTCAAAACCATACACTACAGGTATACAGGACCTAAACCAACTCTATAATACAGGTATACAGCACCTTCACCAACTCTATACTACAAGTATACAGGACCCCAAATATACTACAGGTATATAGGAACTCCACCAGCTATATACTACAGGTATATAGGACCCCAAACTATACACTACAGGTATACAGGACCTCCACCAACTCTATACTATAGTTATACAGGACCCTCAAACTATTTACTACAGGTATACAGGACCCCCGAACTATATACTACAGGTATACAAGACCTCCACCAATTATACACTACAGGTATCCAGGACCCTCAAACTATAAACTACAGGTATACAAGACCTCCACCAACTATACATTACAGGTATACAGCACCAACTATATACTACAGGTATACAGGACCCCCAAACTATACAGTACAGGTATACAGGACCTTCACCAACTGTACACTGCAGGTATACAGGACCTCCCTCAACTATACACTATAGGTATACAGCCCCCCCAACTATGCACTACAGATATGCGAGACCCCTAAAAACTATACATTGTGGGTATACAGAACCCCTCCAACTATGCACTACAGATATACACTAATTCCACTGATTAACTCAGATGAAACAATACCTTTAGCTTGGCCTCCTGGGCACCTTAGAACAAATCTAATTAACACACTGACACTTTATACCTCGGCAGCGCCGGGTACATTTTCTAGTTCTTGATATTTTTTTGTGAACTTTGGTATATTGTTGGCATAGCTTTTTTCATTTGGCTTGATCATATTGGTTTTCATGTCTACTCCTTAGCACTCTATAATATTGTTGGGCTGTGCATGTCCAGCACATTTATTGGTTAACTGTAGGTTATTGTCACTTTTATTAAATGTATCAGCTGTTTCTACAGCTGATCCGGGTCCGGCTTTACTGGAGCAGTCAAAGCGAAGGGTGGGGCGACTGTTCCCACATATTTTTGGCTTTTCCATTGCCTCATAAAATAAAAGGACTGCTGTTTGGCTAAACAGCATTGAGAGAGAGACTCTATTGCCGTTTAAAGTAATCCCCACACCAACTTTGCTTTTTGTGTTTTAAATGGCTGCATGATACATTTTTTTTTTGCTGAATATTTCTGTCCACACTAATGTAGAGGAAGTAAGTTGTCCGAGTATTTTTTCCATTATACAAAGAGGTTATATTGTGTTTAGAGTCTATAGTTGATAGTCTGTGATAGTGTCGTAATACTGAAAGTGGATATATATATGCAGTATGGAAACAATTGTATTTCACAAGTGTACTAAATAAACAAGAAACAAACATATGCTAATATTACGCACCACCTAATAAGAACCGCTAGACCAAAAGGTACACTTGTACTTTACATTCATGTACCCTGGCATGCTTCCCCTGCTGTCCCATATGCATTCCAGAGGTGTTGGCATCATTTCCTGAGGTTTCATTGGGCATTTGGTGACCTCCTAGTGGTGGAATCTTGATTTCCAAGTCCCAAGGATTTTTCTCCCATAGACTATAATAGGATTCGATCGAATAGTCGAATATCAGGAGCTATTCGAATCGAATCAAAATGAATATTTTACTATTCGCTCATCTCTAGCTGTCTTCATAAAAAGCTATATTTATTTTATTTGTATTGGAGTTTTTAACTGTGGCATATACAGTACATTCCTTACATGGTTTCAAGGCCACCATTTTACTGGATTTCATTCTGAGTAGCCTCTGAAAATTTTCAATAAAAGAGCACTGGCCGTTAGTTAGTTATTCAGATACTGTATATTTAGAAGGCTTACATTTTCCTCTATAAAGTAATTTTCACTATAATTTTCTTAGGAGACTGGTTGGTTAACTTTTTATCTTTTAAGCTGTACATATTGTTGGAAATGAAGCAGCTCCAGGGGATGATAATGTGCTCATAATTCATTATAATAGGCAAAATGTAGTTGGTGCAGCTCTCCAGGAAACAAGAGTAATTAGACAGATCATGACTAAAGACAATCAAGCTTCTAAATGACTCATTTTACATTTACATTGTTCATCTTTGAGATCTAACACAAAGTGACTGTTCTATCAAGAGCAGACAACTTACGAGAACATTTTGCCAGAAGCTTTGAATTTTTTAATCCATATGCCTGGAAATGACAGAACCCTTAAAAATTATACTAATGTTTTTCACCAGAAGGGAAAGAAGTTAATATCTCTTTTTCAGCTGTTTGTCGATCAACAGATTAGAAGAAATCCAAGTTCCAACAGTGAAAACATTACAAATGTTACTGCAGCTCTATAAGAAAAAAAACTCTTATGTGCTGTGCTAAACAGACTGAAAGACTATGAAAATTATATACTACTGCATTTTAAATACTTTCATACTTTGCTTTCTCTTCCTAGTCTGTACTTTTATAATAAGTAATGATTGTACAACGTTCAAGAGGGTCCCATCAGGACAATATATTAAAAAAATATGATGTTCATATTTTAGAACCCCTTTATGAATCAGAAAAGAGAGCTACTTACAAGCAGCAGCTTTTATTCCAGCACTTTTATACAATATCACATTCCCCCATAGCCTTCACTGCAAGGTTAATGATCAGCCAACTTCAACTTCTTCAGGTACAAATAGCTATTTGCTGAAAATTTCCTGATCACCATGGTGGCTGTAAATAAAGCAATTATTTCTGATGTGGCAACTTCTTTTAACCCCTTAAGGACAGAGCCTGAAATGGCCTTAATGACAGAGACAAATTTTATGAATATGACCAGTGTCACTTTATTCATTAATAACTTCGGGATGCTTTTACCTATCCGGCTGATTCTGAGATTGTTTTCTCGTGACATATTGTACTTTACATTTCTGGTAAATTGGAGTCGATACTCATAACGAATCTTTATGAAAAAAAACCCAAATAACGTGAAAAAATGTGAAAAAATGCATTTTTCCAACTTTGAAACTTTTTTGCTTATACAGAAAGTGGTTATACCACATAAATTATATATTACATAGCATTAGCAACATGTCTACTTTATGTTGGCGGCATTTATTAAACGATCTTTCATTTTTTTTAGACAATAGGAAGCTTAAAACATTAGCAGCAAATTTCCAAATTTTCAGTAAAATTTCAAAATCAGATATTTTTAGGGACCTGTTCAGGTTTAAAGTGTATTTGAGGGGCCTGTATGTTAGAAAGCCACACAAAGCACCCCATTTCAGAAACTGCACCCCCACACTCTGCAAAAGCATATCCAGAAAGTTTTTTAATCCTTTAGGGGAGTCACAGAAATAAAAGCTAAGTGTGTAATTTTCTGTGCAGAGATTTTATTGTAATCCAATATTTTTCATAATTATAAACCTATTACCAGAGAAATGCACCCCAATAATTATTTCCCCATTTCTGCAGTTTATAGAAATACCCCATATGTGGCCCTATTGGCTATTTGACGCAACCACAAGCCTCAGATATAAAGGAGTGCCTAGTGAATTTCAACGCCTCCGTTATATTTGGTCATTTTTGACCGTACCACTTCAGGTTGGCAGAGGCTCTGGGGTGCCAAAACCTAAAAAACACCCCTAAAGGGACACCATTTACAAAACTACACCCCTCAAGGAATGTAACAAGGGGTGTGGTGAGCATCTGAACCCCACAAGTGCTTCACATATTTTCCGAACAATATGGCATGAAAAAATAAAAAAATATTTTTTACACTAAAACGTTGTTCTAGCCTTCAATTTTTCATTTTCTTAAAGGGATAAGAGGAAAAAAAAGACACAAAATGTGTAGTGCAGTTTCTCCCGAGTACAGAAATACCCCACATGGGGACATAAAGCGCCAAGGGGGCACAGGACAAGCCTCCAAAGAGAAGAAGCGCCAATTGGCTTTTGGAAGCTGAATTTCACTGGAATGGATTTCAAGGGCCATGTCGCATTTACAGAGCCCTCGTGCTGCCAAGACACTGGAAACCCCCCACAAGTGACCCCATTCTGGAAACTACACCCCTCAAGGAATTTAACAAGGGGTTCAGTGAGCATATGGACCCCACTGGTGAGGGGCACAAATGTGGAACAATGTGACGTGAAAGGGAATATTTTCATTTTTTCACTTTCACGGCACAAATGTGCCCGTCATCAAGGGGTCAATATCCTCACTGCACCCCTTGTTAGATTCCATGAGGGGTGTAGTTGCCAGAACAGGGTCACTAGTGGGGGGTTTCCAGTGTTTTGGCAGCACGAGGGCTCTGTAAATGCGACATGGCGTTCATCATCCATTCTAGCCAAATCCAACCTCCAAAATCCAAATGGCGCTCCTTCCCTTCGGAAGCTTGCCCTGCGCGCACATGGTGCTTTATGTCCACATGTGGGGTATTTACGGAATTGCTCTACACATTTTGTTTTTTTCCCCCTCTCTTAACCCTTTGTGAAAATGATAAATTCAAGGCTAAACCAACATTATAGTGTAAAAAAAGTAATATTTCATTTTCACGCCACATTGTTCCACATTTGTGCCTGTCACCAGTGGGGTCCATATGCTCACTACACCCTATGTTACATTCCTTGAGGGGTGTAGTTTCCATAATGGGGTCACTTGTGGTGGGTTTCAACTGTCTTGGCAACACAGGGGCCTTTTGAATGCAACATGGCCCCTCGAAATCCAGTCCATCCAAATCCAGCCTTCAAAAACCAAATGGCGCTCCTTCCCTTCGGAGGCTTACCCTGCATCCGCATGGCGCTTTATGTCCACATGTGGGGTATTTCCGTACTCAGGGCAAATTGCGCTACACGTTTATTTTTTTTATTATTTTTTAGCCCCTTGTGAAAATGAAAAAATCATGACAAGATTAATGATTTAGAGTAAAAATTTTACAAAAATTACACTAAATGTTGTTCTAGCCTTGATTTTTCCATTTCCACAAGGGGTTAAAAAAGAAAATGAACACAAAACGTGTAGGGTAGTTTCCCCTGAGTACGAAAATACCCAACATGTGGGCATAATGTGCCATATGGGCACAGGGCAAGCCATTAAAGGGACAGAGCGCCATTTAGAGGCTGGAATGGAGGATGGAGGCCATGTCGCAATTACAAAGCTCCTGTGCTGCCAGGACAGCAGAAACCCCCGACAAGTGACCACATTCTGGAAACTACACCCCATAAGGAATTTAACAAGGGGGGCAGTGAGCATATGGACCCCACTGGTGATGGGCACTTACGCAGAACATATGCCGAGAAAATAAAAAATACCATTTTTTTCATTTTCACGTCCCAAATGTGGCCATCACCAGGGGGCCATATCCCCGCTGCCCCCCTTGTTAGATTCCTTATGGGGTGTAGTTTCCAGAATGGGGTCACTTGTGGGGGGTTTCTACTGTCCTGGCAGCACAGAGGCTTTGTAATTGCATCATGGCAAGTCTCTAATGGGAATGGCGGCCATACCTATTTAGCTGGGGAAAAGGAACAATTCTAATTTATTAGGCCAATTATTAGTTTATAAGGTTGAAAATGACAGATGTCCATCAAACTCAATCTGTGTTGATCCAGAGGAAGGCAAAAAAACCCTCGTAAGGCAGACGACAGTAGCCTCATCACTGGGGAAAAATTCCTTCCCGACTCCATAATGGCGATCAGAATAATCCCCGGATCAATGTGACCCCTGAAATAGGAATAAGGGACAGAATTTAGAAAATGTAGAACCCCAATGACGTGTGGTACGCCTTGAAGCGATCCAGTATGCAGAGGCCGGGGTGATCAGGACTGGTGGCACACTGGAAAATGGTGTCCTTCCTGATCCCCCTATTACCCCACACTCTGCACTTCTTCTGGGGTCTCCCGTTCTCCAGTGTGGGGGACGTCACCTGGAAAATGTTGTCCTGGTCCGATACGGGGTCCTTTATATCCAGAAGCGCTGGGTCCGCTCCATGGCTGCTAAATATTAGGACGCTATTACTACTTCTGATATTTTCGGATCTTGCCGCAAGCTACAGTAGCTCGGGCAGCGATGGACCAGAAGAGGGGGTGCTGGTATAAAAGTTATCCCCGTACAGGTGGTAACCTTTATCCAGCAGTGGGAAAATCAGTTCCCGGACGATCTTCCCACTATTCCGAGGATGAAGGGAGGGGGCATCTGGGGCTGGATTCGGGTGTCCCTTCCTACATACACTCTTAGGCTGGGTTCACACGCTGTAACTGTGCGGCTGTATTTTTTATGCGGCTGTAAATGTGCGGGTGAAACTCCGGCCGTGGGAAAAAATAGACATGCGGCTCAAAACATACGGTCATTTACTTGGAAATCTGGTTCAACTAAAAATAACAAATAAAATCTTAAGAAAGTGATGCAAACACCTCTGGATGCATCTGGGAAAGCAGGGAACACAGTTTACATGAATCGCTATTACCGGGGTTTGCGATCCTCTGCACTATAGCCGATGTCTCTCATGGTTAATATATTGAATTAATAAAACACATTTTCTGTCTAATAAAGTCCCTTTTATTGTTCAATAATTAAATGTAAACGATTCCATCATTTTGCAATTAAATATACTGTTAAAATAAATATATATATAAATAAATGTATATTTATATATATATATTTATTTTTTGACAGTATATTTAATTGCACAATGATGGATTCGTTAGAATTAAATTATTGATCAAAGAAACTGTATTTATTTCAACGAAAATGTGTTTTATTAATTAAATATTAATTAGTACAGGAAGCTCTATAAGCCGTTAATTCATATGCCGGCAATAGAGCATTCTGTACTAATCATCACTTTACTTTAATGAAAACATCAAATGTTTCTTCTAATTATGTTGTGACAATAGCATTATTAGAAGAAACATTTAGAATTATATGTGCGCTCAGCTGATTGGCTGTTCGGCTGAGCGCACATATAATGAGCCGGTCCGCAGTACAGTGACTTCATTGTGCTGCGGACCAGCGAAGAGGACACATCGGGACATCGGATGGTGAGTATAGAGCTCTCCCCACCCCCTCCCCGGCACTGCACCCCTCCCAGCAAGGAAGGGGGGTCACTTAACCCCTTCCTTGCTGGGATGGGTGCAGTCTGACATCAGTCTGGCCCCCAGGGGGTTAAGGGGGATGCAATACATTCTCCCTTAACCCCTTGGGGGTCAGACTGTAAGCAGCGATCTGTAGAGATGCTGCATACTGTAAGGAGCACAACACCGCTCACAATGATGGGTGTTGTGCTCCTGTTTGTGTGTTTTTTGTGTGTTTCTCCCTTTTTGTTTTTCAGATATCGGTATCCTGGGGATTACGTCGGATTCCATGGACTACGTCGATGACCAGCGGTTGTTCTTTGAATTTTTTTTAATAAAATGGTCAATGAGGGGTGTGGGGGTGTTTTTATTTGAATAAAAAATATTTTAAACTTGTGTCTTGTCTTTATTTCTTTACTTTATAGACTTAGTAGTGGAAGCCGTCTAATAGACGGAATCCATTACTAAGTTGGGGCCTAGTGTTAGCCGGTATAAAATGGCTAACACTAACCCCCTATTATTACCCCAGTACCCAATGCCACCAGGGGTACTGGGAAGAGCCGGGTGCCAGTGGTCCCGGAGCGTCAATATTGGCGCTCCTGGACCGGGCGGCAGCAGGCTGGTAAGATTTAGGCTGGGGAGGGCCTAAACCAATGGCTCTTCCCACCCTGGTGTTACCAGGCTGCTGTCGTTTGGTTTTTAACCCGGCTGGTTATAAAAATAGGGGGACCCTATGCGTTTTTTTTTAATTATTTATTTATTTAAAAAAAAAACGCATAGGGTCCCCCCTATTTTTATAACCAGCCGGGCTAAAAACCAAACGAAAGCAGCCTGGTAACACCAGGATGGGAAGAGCCATTGGTTTAGGCCCTCCCCAGCCTAAATCTTACCAGCCTGCTGCCGCCCGGTCCAGGAGCGCCAATTTTGACGCTCCGGGACCACTGGCACCCGGCTCTTCCCAGCTAGGTAGCTGAGGGGTCCAGAGCAGGTATTTACTATTTTTGTGGACTCTGATCGCCTATCACGGCGATCGGGCCGGTGGCACCGTGACCACCATTACTTTTTACAGTAATGGCGGTCGGTGCCGTCCTCAGATAGCACCGACCGCCATTTTTTCCGGGTCATCGGGTGATCAGAAAATAGCGGCGATCGTAAGCACGGGGGGTGTTAACCACCCCCCGTGCCGAGAAGCTAAGATGGCCTGCTATGATTTATAGCAGGCCATCTTCCCCGATCGCTGTGTGCGGACACACAGCAATCGGGGAAACATCGGGCGTAAATTTACGCCCTGATGCGTTAAGCACCAGGGCGCGAGGGCGTAAATTTACGCCCGATGTCGTTAAGGGGTTAAAGCAACATAAACCTTCCCACATTTCTTGCCAGTATTACTACATATTAAGTAACTAAACGAGACTAATCAGATGCAGCAGTTCCTAATGTGCCCTTTAATTCTTTGAGGCTTCATTGTCAATGCATAGGATTATCATAATGCTATAAGTGCAATCCTATAATAAACTGCAGATGACACATTAAGAAAAGATGAGTCGTTTAAGATAGGAAACATAATGAGCATCTTAAGAAATATATGACATACAGTATTTTGAACTGAATATTACAAACAGAAAAGGAATAGACAGACGACAGTCTTTACGATAATGCTAGTATTAACTGGTTGTACAAATTTTCAGAGAAATAAAAAAGTATTGCAGCCAAATACTAATAGATGTGTACTTCCTGAATAAAGGTATTGTGGCTCTTCACAAATGAAGTCCAAGTAGCCCTCTTCATTATATTCTTGAGCTATATAAAGGCCTCTCTATGCATTAACATGCTCAGTTTGTAGGCTTACAGTGGGGAAATACAAAGGAGTAGAAAGTTATAAATTACAAATTGAGGCTATGTTCACACTATGTATCTGTGCGGCTGTATTGCGGGCTGTAAATCATCGGCCGTATTTTTCCGGTTCATGCGTACGCTGGAAAGTATTCGATATACGGCTGCACAGTGCACACTATGTATGAGCCTACGGCCAGATTGTAAACGGACCCGTAAAAATGAACAAGACCATTGTTTGCGGCTAGAACTGTGCAAATTCACGGCCGTGGATTGACAGGCGGAGTACTTAAAAAATAGCCTGCCGAATGCCGATGCCTCTAATAGTAAATATATTAAATTAATAAAACACATTTTCTTTGTAATAAAGTCCCTTTCGTTGTTCAATAATTTAATTCTAACTAATCCATAATTGTGCAATTAAATATACTGTCAAAATAAATATATATATAAATAAATACAGTATAAATAAATACAGTATATATATATATATATATATATATATATATATATATATATATATTTATTTTTTGACAGTATATTTAAATGCACAATGATGGATTCGTTAGAATTAAATTATTGAACAACGAAACTGATTTTATTACAACAAAAATGTGTTTATTAATTAAATATTAATTAGTACAGGAAGCTCCATTAAGCCGTTAATTCATATTCCCGGTAAATAGAGCATTCTGTACTAATCAACACTTTACTTAAATTAAAACATCAAATGTTTCTTCTAATTATGTTATCACAATAGCATTATTAGAAGAAACATTTTGAATTATATGTGCGCTCAGCTGATTGGCTGATCGGCTCAGCGCACATATAATTAGCGGGTCCGCAGCACAGTGACTTCATTGTGCTGCGGACCAGCAAAGAGGAAACATCGGGGTGAGTATAAAGCTCTCCCGACCCCCTTCCTAGCACTGCACTCATCCCAGTAAGGAAGGGGGGTCACTTAACCCCTTCCTTGCTGGGATGGGTGCAGTCTGACATCAGTCTGGCCCCCAAGGGGTTAAGGGGGATGCAATGCATCCTCCCTTAACCCCTTGGGGGCAAGACTGTAAGCAGCAATCTGTAAAGATGCTGCATACTGTAAGGTGCACAACGCCGCTGACAATGATAGGTGGTGTGCTCCTGTTTGTGTGTTTTTTTGTGTGTTTCTCCCTGTTTGTTTTTCAGATATCGGTATCCTGTGGATTACGTCGGATTCCATGGACTACGTCGATGACCAGCGGTTGTTTGGTGTGTTTTTTTTAATAAAATGGTCAATGAGGGGTGTGGGGGTGTTTTTATTTGAATATCAAAAAAAATTTTCACTTGTGTGTTGTCTTTATTTCTCTATAGACTTAGTTGTGGAAGCCGTCTAATAGACGGAATCCATTACTAAGTCGGGGCCTAGTGTTAGCCGGTATAAAATGGCTAATGACTAACCCCCCATTATTACCCCAGTACCCAATGCCACCAGGGGTACTGGGAAGAGCCGGGTGCCAGTGGTCCTGGAGCGTCAAAATTGGTGCTCCATAAAGTAAAGAAATAAAGACAAGACACAAGTGGAAATTTTTTTTTATTCAAATAAAAACACCCCCACACCCTTTGTTGACCATTTTATTAAAAAATAAATCCCAATAACCGCTGGTCATCGAAGTAGTCCATCCAATCTGCCATAATCCACAGGATACCGATATCTGAAAAACAAAAAGGGAGAAACACACAAAAAACACACAAACAGGAGCACAACACCCATCATTGTGAGCGGTGTTGTACACCTTACAGTATGCAGCATCTTTACAGATCGCTGCTTACAGTCTGGCCCCCAAGGGGTTAAGGGAGGATGTATTGCATCCCCCTTAACCCCTTGGGGGCCAGACTAATGTCAGACTTCACCCATCCCAGCAAGGAAGGGGTTAAGTGACCCCCATTCCTTACTGGGATGAGTGCAGTGCTGGGGAGGGGGTGGGGAGATATGTATACTCACCCCGATGTGTCCTCTTCGCTGGTCCGCAGCACAATGAAGTCACTGTGCTGCGGACCGGCTCTTTATATGTGCGCTGAGTCGATCAGCCAATCAGCTGAGCGCACATATAATTCAAAATGTTTTCAAAAAGTGTTGATTAGTACAGAATGCTCTATTTACCGGGATTATGAATTAACGGCTTAATGGAGCTTCCTGTACTAATTAATAAAACACATTTTTGTTGTAATAAAATCAGTTTTGTTGTTCAATAATTTAATTTAAACGAATCCATCATTGTGCATTTAAATATACTGTCAAAAAAATAAATATATATATATAAATATACATTTATTTATATATATATTTATTTTAACAGTATATTTAATTGCAAAATGATGGATTCGTTTGAATTTAATTATTGAACAACGAAAGGGACTTTATTACAACGAAAATATGTTTTATTAATTAAATATATTAACCATGAGAGGCATCGGCATTACTGCAGAGGATCGCAAACCATTGTAATAGCGATTCCTGTAAACTGTTTCCCTGCTTTCCCAGATGCATTCCACAGGTGTTTGCATCACTTTCTAAAGATTTTAGTTTATTTTTAGTTGAACCAGATTTCCAAGTAAATGACCGTATGTTTTCAGCCGCATGTCTATTTTTTCCCACGGCTGTAGTTTCAGCCGCACATTTCCAGCCGCATAAAAAATGCAGCCGCACAGATACATAGTGTGAACATAGCCTTAGAGTTAGCAGCCTTTATCCTACTTACAGATGAGTTTAGGGTTTTGAGGAGGGTGGATTTAAAATAAAATCTTCAACTTCTCCCCTTTTTCTGGGATCTTTTCCTTGACTTTCAAACACTCCATCATCACCCCATTACTGTGTGTGTGTGTGTTTGAGGGGGGGGGGGGGGGTACATCTCTGAATCCGTTCTGTAGTGCCAGCTACCAACCTGTCTTAAATTTTTTCTTTATTTCTTAACTCTTAAACATCTGATCTGTTCCCTTTTATCCTGCTATATCTTTGAAAACTCTCTGCTTGACCCCTTTTAGTCTGCTTTCTACACTTTTCATTTTGCAGATACTGCCAAAACGTAAGTTTCTAACGATTGCCTGATTGCCAAATCTAAACGCAACCCCTTTGTACTAATTTTTCTTGCTCTATCTGCAGCAGTTGACACTCCTGGAGACTAACATTTTATTCCATACTTGCAATTAAATTTTCAGTCTCCTTCCCCCCAGTTCTGAGGCTGCTGCTTTGTGCAGATGACACAGAAAAATCTGTGTGTGAGCTGCTTTTTCCTTCTTCTTCCCCCTCCTTCCAAGACAACTTTTGTAAACACATGCAAATAGCTCCCTGGTCGACTGTTTCTGCACTCTGTAATGCAGAAAGTAGTAATCACAGTGAGGTCATCAGCAACTTGACCTCAGATTAATCCCTTTTGACATTACAGAGTGCAGAAACAGCCATCCAGGGACACTGTTAACATGATCTGTTTTGGAAAGGAGAGAGGAGAAGGGGGAGATAGAGTGAGCAGCTCACACAGTTTTATGTGTCTTTAGCACAACGCAGAAAGTTCAGAACTGGGGGAAGAAGTCTGAAAAGTTAATAACAAGTATTTAACAAATTGTATTTTGCCTGAGGGAAAGACCTCTTTAAGCAGTTTTGCCCCTCTGCCTTTTGTCTCCAACCCTCTTCTCATAATCTGTAAGCTCTTGCAAGCAGGGTCCTCACTCCTCATGTTTGACTTAATGGCTATATGCGTTTGTCTGATTTTTACCTATGCATGCACAGCCAGATTTGTAAAGTCCTGCTGAATCTGTTGGTGATATATAAATAAAAGTTATTCAAATTATTTTTATTATTACAGTTATTCCACATAACATTTCCTCACTTAGAATTGAATTTTATTTTATATTACAGTCAATATTCAAACACTTAAATTATTCACATTGTATCTTTATTAAAGGAAAAAGCTAATTTCGTCACAAAATAGGACTTTAGTTAATCAATTTACTTTTTCCAGGTTCCATGCTCTTAGTATTTCTCTACAGGCAGCAGTTCTCAGAATTCTTTAAGAAAAGATGTGGTTACTGAAGCAAAGTTTATCATGGTCATCAATCACTCTTTCAAAACGATAGAACTGCTATGACCCAGTGTCAGCCTTATGGACTTTGCTTGTTAAACATTATCTAAGGACATTAAAGATTGTCAGGTTGGAGCCTAAACTAGTAAGTCAAAAAGTAAATAAATAGAATAACTATAAACTTTAGAGGATATATTAAACGATTATTGAAATAAATGATTCATAAATTTTATTCTGTTAAATCCTATAAAATAAACATTCCGTACCTTATGTTTTGATATGACTTCTGTTAGTCCCTGATGATGTATTTTGGCTTCTCCTTGCCAATATAAATTTTCTGAATTAAACAAATTTACAGATTGTGTAGTTAAAGTGCTATAATGTGTTAAGCAGTCAAAACACATGCTTTTTTCCCTTAGTTTTGGTTAGAAGTTATTTTTTAAAGCAAACTATATGCATTATGCCACTCTTCTGATGTATAGGTAGGATAATTCTGCAATACTTAACCCTTAGGCGACCCTTAGGCCGCCTCCATGTGTCCAGAGCGGGGACACGCGGCGGGCGCGCTCTGAACCGGCGCAGTACCAGGTGCCGCTCGTAGCCAGGGACCGCGGCTATTAGCGGGCACGGTCCAATTGCCGTGCCCGCTAATAAAGTAATCAGATGCAGCTGTCAAAGTTGACAGCTGCATCCGATTACTTGATGCAGCCGTTCCCTGGTGTCTAGTGGGGTGGATCGCTCACATCTTACTCCTTCCGGGGTCAACGCTGTAATGGCGCTGATCCCGGCTCGGCACTCGATTGCTTCCGGAAGCAGCCGGAAGCAATCAATATACCTATCTCATCGATCTATGCTGCATATCTATGCAGCATAGATCTCAATGAGAGATCAGTGTACTTATACTAGAAGTCCCCCAGGGGGGCTTCTAATATAAGTGTAAAAGAAAAAAAAGTGTTATTATCAATAAAAATCCCCCTCCCCTAATAAAAGTCAGAATCACCCCCCTTTTCCTATGTTTTAAATAAAAATATATAAATAAAGAAATGAACATGTTTGGTATCCACGCGTGCATAATCGCCCAAACTATTAATTTATCACATTCCTGATCTCACACGGTAAACGCCGTAAGTGCAAAAAAATCCCAAAGTGAAAAACTGTGCATTTTTGGTCGCATCAAATCCAGATAAAAATTGTAATAAAAAGCGATCAGAAAGTTGCATATGCGCAATCAATGTAAAAACAAAAAGAAAAAAACGCACTTTGGGAGTGGTAATGTTCCTATGGTTGGAACAGGACTCTAGGAAATAAAACACTCACAATTGGTGAGTGGTGAAGCTTCACCACTCACTGCAGACCATTGCCCAAGAGATTAATAACACAATTCTGTCGGGATCGTAACACCCTCCGGAGGATCCAAATCACCGTTCCAACATGGAAAGGCATTAAAAAAAAAAAAAAAAAAAAATTGAGGAGCGATCTATTCTCTAGCAACCAACATTTAACCTTGATAATCTCTCGGAGGGGAGATTGATCAAACTCCCCCCCGTCACCAGGAAATCTCGTAGCCGCAATACAGCCAGTCGATGTTGCACTTCTCAGTGAAGGACAGGATTTCTCCCCAGATCTTCTATGCGCAGCCTATTGAGTCTTCTGTCATGCTTTACAGCTAGGACCGGAGCAAATTCCTCGATCACAGTGATTTGAAGATAAATTCGGTGATTGCAGGAACAGAAAGGGGGTTAGTCATGTGGTTGGTTTTATTCAGGGGCTCTGCTCACATCTGTGCTCAGTGGTGTAGCCTCCTTACACCTGCCCAGTGACCCAGTGTTTGTGTCTGGGATGGCTTCTGTGTGGGTCTTTGTAGGGGGGGGGGGGTCTGGAGAAGTGCGTATGTGGTGCCAGGCTGTCAGCAGAGTGGGGTGGTGGGGCTGGGGGAGTGTGTTTGTGGTGTCAGGCTGTCAGCAGAGAAAGGGGGGACGGGGGAGCTTGTATGTGGTGTGAGTTTGTCAGCAGAGTGAGGGGTGGTTGTGGGGAGTGTATACAGTATGTGGTGTCAGACTATCAGCAGAGAGAGTGAGGGGGGCTGGAGAAGGGCTATCAGCAGAGAGAGAAAGGGGGGCTTTGGGAGTGTTTATGTGATGTCAGACTGTCAGCAGATAGAGTGAGGGAATCTTGGGGAGTTTGTGTGTAATGTCAGGCTTTCAGCAGAGAGATTGCAGGGGTCTGGGGGAGTGTGTATGTGGTGTCAGGCTTCCAGCAGAGAGGGGGGTCTGGAGGAGTGTGTATGTGGTGTCAGGCTGCCATAAGAGAGAGTGTGTGGGGGGGAGGGGGGCCTGGTGGAGTGTGTGTGTATGTGGTGTTAGGCTGTCATCAGAAAGAGGGGGTGAAGGAGTGTGAATTACCGACGATAATTTTCAAACATGTTGAAAAACAAAAATGAACTTTTTTTATCTGTTGATTGATCAATGGGTGTTATTACATGGACAGATAATTGCTCAGTGTAATAGGGCCTTAAGTATTAGTATTATTTTAGTGAATCTGCCCTTAATAGTGGTAATATTTTTTTTTTTACATTAAAGGGAGCTCAGTGTCTGCACTGTACTAATGGGTTTAGGGGCTTTTAATAAATATACATTTAGGGTATAAACCCACACACCGTATATGCAGCGTATTTACTGCTGCGATACGCAGCAAACTCGCAGCAAAATCGCAGCAAAATCGCAGCAGATTAGATCTAAATAACTGAACACAGCATCAAATCTGTACCAACAAATCTGCTGCGTATTTGTTGCATATCTGCTGCATATACGGTGTGTGGGTTTATACCCTTAATTCTGCAGCAAAACCTTTTTAGACAATTGTATACTTCCAGCTTTGTGACAACAGTTTGGGGGTGGCCTTTTCCTGTTCCATCATTACTGTGTCCTTGTTTACAAAGTGAGCGCCAAAGGAGGTGGTTTCGCCAACTTGGTGAGGAGAAGCTTAAGTAGCTATACAGAGCTCTCCCTGGCTTCAACTGCATCAAACACCTTTTCAATGAATCAGAATGTCTATTGTGATACAGAAAGCAATGCCTCACAAATGCTCCCTTGGTTGTCTGGACAAAATTCCCACAGATACTCCAAAAACATCTAAGAAGCAATAAAAGACCCACCTCCATGACAACATCCAGAACTTTTAATGGGAATGGCCAGCAATTTTATATAAATGTGATCCTCAGGTGTCTACAAACTCTTGGAAACAGGAAAAATCTGTTAGAGAATGATGTGCGCATGTCTCTCAATAAATTTGTCATGTCTTTGCCCCTGTGACACAAATTGTAACCTACACCAACTATGATATACTTTCTACTTTTATGCAGGAAAATGACTAAATGGCTTATTTAAAGTGTATATTCTTCTAAAGGAAAACACAATTGAAAACCCAATGATAATAATATACAAAATGCTAATTAAGTTGGTTTTGATTATTGTAACAAGCACAATGTTATTATTGATACAACTTAAGGCTATTTTCACACAATGTATATTTTCATAAAACCACGGCCGTTGTACAATGGCCGTGATTATTACGGAAATATACGTTGCCTTAACGTCTATGGGATTCCGGCTACACATACACAAAATACTGTGAACCTGTTAGGACTATGCCTGTTAGAATCTTGGCATAGTCTTCGGATTGCATAGTGGATCTGAGACTGCACTTTTTGTCATTATTTTGTAATCATGTTGTGTTTTCTTTACTCTCTCTGAAGTCTCTCCTATTCTCCTTTTTGCTCTCATTGCTTGTTAGTTTTGTTGTGTTTTCCTGGCTTCTTCACAGTTAATTTGTGTTTAGTTGATTCTCTGACAGACAGGTCTTCCTTGTAGCAAGGTGTCCGTGGCTGGGAATCAGGGTCTGAGCCAATCCAGCCTTGAACCAGATACCTGATCTCCCATAAAGCATTGCAAGCATCTATACTAGATCTGTCTGCAAGCGTTTCCTATTCCCTGTTTTGTCTGTTTCGACCTATGCTTAGATAACTGACTATTCCTGTTATCTGCCTACCCAGACCTTTTGGCCTTGTCTCTGACTTCACTACTTGGACTTTGATTTTGTGTCTGTCTGTGTAATTTTTCAAACATATCCAGGCTTGCTGCCACCTAGGGCAGTCCATGGCAAGTAGGGGTCAGCAGGTGGGATTTCAGCCTAGGGTCCACTGTCCGTGTCCATCTTCCTTGCTTTTCTGTTCGACTATCCCTGACAGAACCTAAAAAGATTAATTCCTCAGTACAGTATCAATACAATCATGCCTATTTCATACATTTAATCCTATAGGCACACTATTGTGTCTTTTGCTTCTGACCTTAACTCCTATCCAGTGATTGGCTGCGCGGCCTGTCATTGCAGGCACTATATGTTGAAGGTGTGGTGATAATATTATTTCTTATATAATGGTAGTAGGTGATGTGGATATGGGGGCGTGGTACCTTGAATGTCCCTCTTAACTCCCAGCAAAAGTTGGGAGGTATGCATACCTGTAGTATATAGTTTTGGAGTCCTGTATACCTGTAGTGTATAGTTGGAGTAGGGGGTCCTATATACCTGTTGTATATAGTTGGTGGAGGTCCTGTGTACCCATAGTGTATAGTTTTGGAGTCCTGTATACCTGTAGTGTATAGTTTTGGGGTCCTGTGTACCTGTAGTGTCCTGTATACCTGTACTGTATAGTTGGAGTAGGGGGTCTACCATATATTTCTGTGGATCTGTTCTCAAGCAGCTGCCCCAGCAACCCATCAGATTCCAGTTCCCTTTGAAAATGAAAATAGTAATTTTCACTGTTGGACGTTGTGTAAACATAGCCTAACCCGGTGTCTTAAAAACATTGTAAGGCTATGTACACTATACGTAAAAGTATGGCCCTACTTTGTGAGGTGTGGACATAGCCTTATTTTCTGTGGGATCCCGGCCGAAGCGTATACACATCGTATACGCTGCGGCCGGGATCTCGTATGGGGCCACAAATAATTCAGTGAATTGTGGCCGCAGAAAGACCTGTCAGTTCACACAATGAAGCGAGTGGCTCTGGCCGCTTGCTTCATTGTGAGCTGTGGGAGGTTCTGATGCGGGTGTGTGCTGATGCGCCCGCATCAGAACCCTTCGGCCGGAAAGATCATGTGAGATGATCCGGGCAGAGACTGGCCGTTCCGTGACCCCTTTGTGTGAAAATAGCCTAAAGGATATAAGGGATGATAGAAAAGTAATTTGTTATCTTAAAGCTTCAACATTTATTACTGAACTGGCAAAGGTGCTTGAATTAATATTAGGGATGAGTGAACCGAACTGTTATGAACCAGTTTTGTTACGAACGTTACGAATCTGGTAAAAATAACAATGGCGACGCAAAATTGTACTTTTGTCACAGAATAGACCAGGATACAAGGGATTATTACTCCTATAATATCTTGTATCAAGGTTTTCTGTGAATATCAAGATGTGTGACATCACCCCTGTTAGGTGAGTCCCCAAAAAAAAGTCCCATCACTGTTCCAGAAACAAAAAAAGTAAAAAAAAAGTCCCATCAGCTGTCCCATCACTGCACAGTTGTGTAGAAAAATGTTGGCGACTCATTGGGATTCTTGGTGTCCAAGACCGTGCACCCCAGTGCTGATGTCTGGTCCTTTAATTATGGGCAAGAACAGTACATGTCTGTTACTGCCCATTGGGTCAACATTCCCCCAGAAGACCACCAGAAAGTTAGCCCATTCTTGCCACTGTCTCCTCTCCGGTGCTTTAGGGGGGCAGTTCTGCACAAGTTCTGCCTCCACCAGCTTGCAACAATCCACCACTTTGACTGCAGTCCAACCTGCCCCGGTGTCTCTCAGGCTGTCCTCCATTTTGTGAGCCTGGGTAAACAAATCCACAGTGGGCAGGAGCTCCTCCGGACCATCGGGTAGGAGATAGTTCACCTTGGCTCAGCCATTCATATAACGTTGTGAAGTGTTGTAGCCCACAAAGGGAGGAACCTTTTCTCTGCAGTGCAGCAGGGAGGGCTGCATCATACACATTGTATGGCACATGTGATAAACCTCATAGTGCACAGGTTTCTTCAAACATGTCGTGCCAATTGTTGATCCCTTTTGAGGACGTGACTCTGTGAGCAGGCATCAACAACATCATCCCACTCGTCCGTATTCTGGAAAGTGCGGTAACCAACATCATCAGCGAGGAATCCCAGGCCACCACTCCAAGGCTAACCATCCTCCTCCATGAATAGTCTGTTCACAATCATACTGGCCTGGGTGCAATCAGGTACTGCCTCCTCCTCCTCAAATATTCTGTTCCCAATCATACTGGGCTTGGTGCAAACAAGTGGTGCCGCCTCCTCCAATAGTCTCTTTTCAACCATACTGAGCTGTTTGCAATCAAGTACTACTGCTTCTTCCTCCTCCCCCTCCTCCACACTGAGTCCAATACAGTACTATTACTGCTGCTGGTTTAACTGTAAAATGTCTGTTTTCCACCTACTGGGTCCAAGGAACTTTGTGTAATCACTTACACCTTGGCTAATTTGTTTTCACAATTTTTGCACTTAGATTTTTTCCCTTTTTCATTGTAATAGCAACTGCAACTAAACAAAACTATACCCTATCAGACTCCCACTATTGTAGCTGCAATTATTCAGCCGTTATTGCAAGGTTCGTTTTAGGTTCGGTTCGTACGAATCCGAACTTCACGAAAGTTCGCCGGATCGAACCAAACCGAACTTTTTAAAAGTTCTCTCATCCCTAATTGATATAATATGTTTTTTTTTACAACTGCCAAACTAAAAAATATGTTAAAATGACATAATAATGGATGGAATAATAAAAAGCAATGTTAAAAGAAGTTGTTACATTTTGAAGGGCAATATTTTGCCCTCCAAATGTATTATGCCATTTCAAGAGTATTTGCATAACAATTTATGTTACCTCCGTCTGTTGAGGTATTTTACATAATTTGCTATTGAACTACTTGGAAAGCAATTTGCTAATATAATGTTATCAATGAAAACCTTCTTGTTACAAATGAAAGTGATCTGAAAATATAACAGTGTAAGTATAAAAAAAAGTAGAAAATGAGGTAACATTCTCTTAGAGTATGAAAACTGCATATCATGATTATTGCCCAAACGTAACATCTTTCTTATGTCTCTTAGTTCTTCAAGCTTACAGGACATTAATAAGTAGCAATATGTAGATATTATTTAATGCTTCTTTCATATTTTACAATACAGTCTTAGACAGGGTTCACACTATGTGAAACACTGGCCTTTTTGTGACCCGTTTGGTGTCAGTGAAGATAATCCTTTGTGCTGAATTGGGGTGTGATTGCATCCGTGTGTGCCTGCATCCCAATTCACCATTAAACACAATGGAGCCACACTCTCCATTGTGTGATCTGTCAGGCTTGTACGGCCAATATTCAATGAATAGCGGCTGCACAAAACTGACATGTCAGTTTTTCCTGCGGCTGCTAGGGATCCCGGACATAGTGTATACTATGTGTATACACTCCAGCCAGGATTCCCTCAAAATGCAATGCACGTAACATTTGTATTAATCACGGCTATTGTTGCAAATTGGCAACAACAGCTGTGATTAATACATAATTTACGTTGTGTGAACATGGCCTTAATTGTATAGGATATTAAAATTAACTACATAAAAGAAAATTATCCCCCATTTTGGTTTACAAATTAAAATCAAAGATTGAAATGTACATTATTTTGGGGCAGCTATTTTGCCTCAGCTGCTGCTTTGCTCTGTTAACAACAGCTAACAGGTGTAGGTTACAGCAGTCAAGTGGACCTTTCTGTCTTCTATGGCAGAATGCTCTGGGAAGCTCTGACTAAAGAATGTTATTTTCTTTTCCCTGTTGTCAAAAGTGAACACTGTGTTACCTTCTATTTTAAACCTTACAGATATACCCAGTGACATATTTGCCACTAGGAACCCGAGAGCCAGCCTATTGCCTAGGCTGTATCCCTGTTTTCCAGGCAGCACTCGGGCTGTCCCCATCTTCCCCATGGAACAAGAAGACTGTGGGAGTCAAATGCCGATGTTTCGGGTTCATACGAACCTGAACCTCAGCCCTGTTCGATCATCTCTATTTGTGACTGCTTAACGGTGTGTAATCCAGGGCAGCATGAGGACCCCTTTATGCCCACATGTAATTTTAGGCCCCATCTTTGTCGCTTATATAGTGTTATAGCCATTTTCTGCCTCAATTTATTGTCCCCCCCCCCCATGCCTCAGCCTCCACTGTGTCCCCAAATAGTACTATGTCCATTCTGTGTCCCATATGTGACCCCATGGGGGAAAAAAAACTCACCTGTCACACCTAACGACATCTGTTATTTTAGACTCAAAATGATGGACGTCACTTTAAATAGAGCAGAATAACCTTTGTGTAAACATAGCCATTAAATGTTTATCACAAAAATATAAGATCTAATACTCTTTTTGAAATAAAGACAAAAAAAGACTCTCACGAGAAAATTCACAGCACTGTGTAAATAAGTATTTCATTTTATGTGTGTTGTTTCCTCAATATTGACTATTTAATAAATTAGCTTCTAATGTTTTAGTTGTAATTTCCTTTAGTAGCAGAATCTCCCAGTTTCATTTTGTGGACTGATCAAACAACACACAATAATAAGCAGTACTCATGATACTTCTTCCCTCCTGGGAAATATTTATTATTGTCTGTGGTCTGAAACTAAAGGTTTTCTGTTTGGGAAAAAACAACTATTGTCAAAGATGTGCACAGAGCAGACACAAACATTTTTATAGTTAACAATGATTCAAGAGGTATACCCCATTACACGCTACAGAACCAGATCAATACATTTTTGTGTTGAAACTTTAGACTGATAAAATATTTTTTTAGTTGCTTAGAAATACTTAATTATTATGAAGCAGTGTAATGGTCAATTTATGGTGAGCTAATAACTGATATCCTATCAAACTAAAGAAAGAATTGCTGATCTATTGTCTGTCTAATATTGCTATATAAAAAGTACAAAATCAATATTTTCATTAGCACCTTCTATCTTCTGAAATCCACAAAGCACAAATGTCATAAGTTAACTGGTTGTATTCATAGGCATTGTAAAACCTCATGTGTGACATTACACTGCAATGATGTTAGAAGCCAAGAAACATGGTAACTGGAACACTGAAAACCATACAGAAACAAACAACTTGAGTCTATTCAATCCAAGAAGTTATATTATGTTCTGTATCTATTACGTTGTTGTACTAATGTATAAACCAATGATATTTTTAATGCAAAATTTAAAAGTGAATCTGTCAGTTGTTGTTCATGGTTTATTCTGCTGACACTATTAGATAGCTGTTAGGTAGGGATGGTCCGAACCTGCCGAGGTTCGGGTTCGTATGAACCTGAACTCTCAGCAATGATTCCCGCTGTCTTCCACCTACGTGTAGAGGGTGGATACAGCCGGAGGACTGCCTGGCCATAGCCATAGGCTGTATCCCAGTTTTCCAAGCGGTCCTCCGGCTGTATTCACCCTCTCCACGGAGTTGGAAGACAGTGGGAATCATTGCCGAGAGTTCAGGTTCATACGAACCCAAACCTTCGGACCATCCCTACTGTTAGGACAAGAAGATGGGGAAGAGGCATTAAAGATTGCACTTGATCAGGAGCTTTTCATCTGGAAAAGTAAACAGAGGGATCGGGGCAGACATAAGCTATGGCAGGCTGTAATTTTTTTTTCTACTAAATTGAAATACCCTTAAATAGTATTTCAGTCCCATTGTTGTGCTTCTGCAATTCACTATAAGCCAGAGGATGTGTTTTTTTTTTTTTTTTTAAATAACGTTTGTTTTAGATCAGTTAGTTCACTCAGCTGCAGCAGTGCACAAGAACATGTACGACTGCTGGCCAATCAGAATTCATCTTTCCCCGGGCAATCTGTGCGGAGTAAAGGGAGACCTGACTGCCTTGGCCTCTTCTTTGCTGTTACTAAAGACTAAATGGACTAAAGACTGATGGAGACGACTAGTGGATGAATGTATAGCATATTTCATATAAAAACAGACAGTAAAATGAAGGAAGTAAATCACAAAGATGCAGCATATCCCCTCCCCTTGTGATTTAACATAATTTATTCGTAACAACAGTACCCAGAAAATATTTATTTATTGGTTGCTTATATGTATTGTTATTTCATTCTAAAAGCTTATATCAGCTTTTTTTTCGTTCTAAATCCGGTTCTTCTGGTATAGTAGTCCTTAGTAGGCCACAAGATAAGCTTTTCTACAAAGACCTGCTTTATATTAAGTAAATACAATGTGAATATAGTTTTCCTAATCACATTTTGTACAGCTATACTGAATAAAAGCCAGACTGTTGTACTGCTAAAGTATACCTAATTAAGGTTATTTTGGATAGCTTCACAAATCTTTTAATACATATTTAATACTGTTTGCGGGCTTCAAGTGCTCTTAGTATCAAGCCATAATATAAGAGGATCTTACAGGTATATGAATCTAGCCCTGCCATTTAAATGGTATGAATAAGTAATGCACTGAGGAAATACAAGGTCACAAGGTAATCTGAAGTACATGTTGTTTAATTCAGCAGGTTAAAATACTACAAAGGTGGTTTCACAAACTGCCTAATGTAGCAGGATTGTTGTGCTTTTTTTCCTCTATACTTGCCAACTTTTTGGTTTTCCTGTGCCCAACAGGCTAATCAACTGTTTATTTTGTGTCTAGTTTGTCTATTTTTTTCCTTTTTTCCATGTTTCTTTTTACATTGAAACACAGTAAAAATTTAAAAAAGGAAAAATAAGTGATTATCATCTACTTTTGTCTCTGACACATCCCTTTCTACCACATTTTAGTCTCACCATTTTTTGGGTGTTGTAATTTCCAAGACAAGACATCTCAAGATGACCTACCCACTCAGCTAATGGCTATGGTTCACACAAAATCTCTCTTCCTTTTTTAAAAGAAAAAAATACTTCCTTCATTTTGAGTTTAAAATGATGTTTGTAATTTCTCAGTTTAACTACCCGTCAGTGCAATAATGGCTGTTTGTACATTATTCTAGTTCAGGTGGATTAATTGGCCTTTGGGTGTGTCTTTAATTGAAAAGTTCATTGAATTTCATAGTAAAAATGGTGAAAAAAGAAACTGTGTGAACAACTAAAAATAATGTCTGCTGTTTGCAAAAGACATCTGAAAATCATTGTCATGATCATTATTTTGACATTTTATACACTGTGTGCATAGGACATCTGGCATTCCATTGATTTCAATGCATTGCATTGAAGTCAATTAAATAGCAGTAATAACAGATTTCTTTTTAAACAGAAAAGGCAGACATCTCTTTCTTTTTTTTTTTTTACATTGTGTGAACAATTGTGTGAGCCAATCACTGACTAAGACTGGAAGTTCTGCAGTTTTTTTTCCCATTGGTTATTATTAAGCCTTACTTATCTCTAAAAAAAATTCTAAGAGACATTAAAGGGGTTATCCAGTGCTCCAAAAACATGGCCACTTTCTTGCAGAGACAACACGACTCTTGTCTCCAGTTCAGGTGCAGTTTGCAATTAAGCTCCATTCACTTATATGGAACTGAGAAGCAAAACCTCGCCCAAGCTGGAGACAAGAGTGGGGTTGTCTCTGGAAGAAAGTGGCCATGTTTTTGTAGCGCTGGATAACCCCTTTTAAATCTATGATAGCCTTTGTATATAAGGATCCTCCTCCAAATGTTGGCTTGTAAAACAGATTGAAAATGTTAACCAAATACTTCTATTTTAAACCTTACAGATATACCCAGTGACATATTTGCCACTAGGAACCCGAGAGCCAGCCTATTACCTAGGCTGTATCCCTGTTTTCCTGGCGGCACTCGGGCTGTCTCCACCTTCCCCACGGAACAAGAAGACTGCAGGAGTCAAATGCCGATGTTTCGGGTTCATACGAACCTGAACCTCAGCCCTGTTTGATCATCTCTATTTGTGACTGCTTAACGGTGTGTAATCCAGATGCCTAGGGCAGCATGAGGACCCCTTTATGCCCATATGTATTTTAGGCCCCATCCTTGTCGCTTATATAGTGTTATAGCCATTTTGTGCCTCAATTTATTGTTTGCCCCCCCCCCCCCCCACGCCTCAGCCTCCACTGTGTCCCCAAATAGTACTATGTCCACTCTGTGTCCCATATGTGACCCCATGGGGGAAAAAAACCAAAAACTCACCTGTCACACCTACAGCCCCCCCCCCCCACACACACACACACACATACACACATCTTCAAGTGGTCACTTCACAGGTGCTTCCAGAGACAAATACTGTCAGGTATTTGTGGCCCTAAGGTTTGTTATGTTTTTCTTAGGGTTTTTTTTGTACTAAACACAGGTATGGTTTCATTTTTTCTTCTATTCTTCCCCTTGTTTTTGGATATACTGCTAGAATCACCAGCAGAGCAAGTGGTGGTAGCAATCACTGTTCACTATATAGAGGCTACACAGTGTAAACATGTAGGGCAGCCTTAACGTGGGTACTGTATATACAGTACATGGGGGGGGGGAGATGGGACCCTGCTCTGTATACCATTGTGCTGCAGAGCTTGATAAGAGCTTCCCTACACAAACATTGTTGGCAGCAGAGGCCCGTGTTGCTCCTTACTGCCAATCAATGGAAGTTAAATTGTGAATGATAAAGAAAATATACATTTATTATATTTAAATTTCTATCACAATGTAATATAACTTCATTAAAGCAACTTGTTAGCAAAGAAAGTTCAAGTTAAGTTCATTCTTTTCAGTTGTCTAGTGTCCACCCAGAGGATCCAAAACACCTTCCTACATAGAAGCCTTTTTCTCAAGTTTCTCCACTTATAAGGTGCATCACACTTTCTATTCCTTTCACCACCATACTGTCTATATTGCCAGTGATTACTTCATCAAAATGTTTAAACACATTTGACATGCCACACTGTCTGCCAAACCCTTCCCCTCTTGCTCCTGAAACTTGTTTCATTACACATGTCTTTAACGGTCAGGTGGCACATCTAATGTATTGCATGAAACAGTTAATGAATACAATTTTCTATCTATCTACAAAAATTCATAGGTTTAAAATAACAACAACAACAACAACAAAGCTCGGTGAGTATCTATAAACAGTATTTGTTTTTGTATTGTAAAGAATATCACATATTCAGAAATTATGCAAAGCAAAATATGCAAAGTAAGAAAAGTATGGACAAATCAGTAGCTGCCATATGAAAATAAGGTTGCTTGGATGACATCTTGAAGTTGGAGGTGTCATCATCAGGGAGGAAAGAACCATGCAGTATACACAGTGGCAAGTGTGAGAGCAGAGAAAGACAGGTTGGTACTTAGCATTTAGTCGTAAGCATGTCGTATAGTCACCTAAAATGACAGGGAGACCGTTTTCCAAAATTCAAAGAGTTGGTCTGTGCTATTGGTACTAACAACAACTCTATAAAATTGCTTGAAGAATAACCAATATAGTGAGAGTGCTCCATCCTTTTGCAAGTAGGATGGTGAGTGATATATTTCAATGGTGATATTACCACCATTTTTATCTATAACTCTTCCATATAAAATTCTAAGCTAAGTCTTTATAACACCTATGGAAAACTTATATTTACTGAAGTATTTTGATATTTTTTCTTTACATTATAGAATGTGGTTAACGACTTAAACATCTAGAAAATGGGTACATCCATCATACTTGTCTATCTACAATTTTCAATGCACTCAATGTCCCAAAAAGCATCATATGAACACATCAAAATGAATAAAGAATATATTACATTGAAAAAGTATAGTATAGAAACAATACGGAATTCATTGAGCTTTATAACAGAGAAAGGCACATCAAAAATACACAAAATGCTACAATGTACCACAAAATGCTTATATTGTATATTTTAAACGTTGTGACTATTAAAATGTATTACTGATCACAATACAATACATTACAATTCCAATATGTCATCTATCAACAATTTAGAAAGACTTCCAAACAAGACCAACTTGCACCAAAACACCATTACCAAAACCAAAAGAATAAAGCAATATAAAACATTTGCTCCATATTAATATAGTCTCAGGTCATGTTCCCACACTGTACAAACAACGACCATTCTGTGTGAACGATTGTTATTTTACACTATCTGTGGACGGAATTAATGAACATAATCATTCATTCTGGGGAATGGGTGTTGTGTATACGGCGTGTGAACATAGCCTCAGTCTGTATTTTACCAGCCATAATGTTTTTCTTTATACTTAACTACAGAATACTATTATCAGCTACAAAATCCAAAATATGCAAAATATACAGTATATAGCTCTGAAAGCAGTGCAATTATGTTATTAGAGAGGAAAAAATATAAATACTCACGATTTTGTGTTGGTGCTAAATGCCCCGAAAATAATATATCCTGTAAGAAAAAGAAATTATTTAAATAAATGAACATGTTAACCTAAAGATTGAGAAATAGATTATCTTAATCCTATTCTCTGAAGACAAATGAACGAAAAGTAAAAAAAAAAGTAAAGTCTAGCTTGTCTTATTCACCATGTCCACCTCAGTATTTTGAGCCATATCCTGTCTTTCTAGCTGGAACCATTCCTGAGTTACATGTTTTTCTAAAAGCCGATCTACAACCAAGATAGGAAACTACATTTCCCATTATGCATCTCCCTGATGGGTCCATTTGCGTACTCACCCCCTTAGCTTTCTCTCCTGCTGCTTTTTTTTCACTGATTTTGCATCACATCACACCAATATGTATTCCATACTAGCTGAAGATGTAGCAGAAACTGACGTGCACATGGTGTAGCTATGTGCTGCATAATGGGCATCTGTTTACCAGGGGTGGGGGTGTGTGTAAGTTTAAATCTCTGCTTGCTGCCTGTGAAAGAATAGATTCTAGTTCCATCCAGAATCTAAGAACATCTATAACACTTACCATATGCAGAGCTGAGGCACAAACACAGGTACATATATCAGCATTCACTGACAGCAAGCACAGATAGAACTATAACTTTTCATATTTCAGAAACCTAGGCTCAGGGACATGTGAACTTCTATGGAATCAGCACAGATGCATGTAGATGATGCAGATAATGTCTCCTAGGGAGTTGGGTTACCAAGTCAATAGAAAGCTAACCTGGCCCCCAAAAGACGGAGCTGAGCGTGGTCAAAGTGGACTAAGAGTAGAAGATTTCAGACATCCAGAGCGAATAAGAATGAGAAAAAAAACAGGTAAAGGCTATGTTCACACAACGTCTTTTCAGCTCCGTTTAGAATAAAGTCCGTCATTTTGAGTCTAAAATAACGGATGTTATTTAGCTGTCTGGCCTCCCCTTAGTGCAATGACTGGTGTTTGAACATTATTCTAGTTTGGGGTTACTAATTGGCCTTTGGGTGCAGCTTAATTGAAAATTCCATTGAATTTAATAGTAAAAAAGGGAGAAAGAACGGTCGAAAAAGAAAAATTGCATGTAAACAACTAATTAAAAGCGTGCTCTGTTTGCAAAAGACGTCCGAAAATATTGATCATGTTCATTTTTTTGCCGTCTGCGGTAAAAACATCCGTTATTCAATGTATTGTGTGCATTAGACGTCCGTCTTCACATTGACTTCAAAGCATTGCCATTGCAGTAATTTAAATAGCGGCAAAAACAGGCATTTTTTTTTTATATCAAAATCAGCCGCCTTTTCTCTATTTTTGACGTAGTGTAAACATAACCAAGGGGTGCAAGCTATGGCGCTGTCACCCAGTATTAAACCCTTAATCTCTGTGGGCACAGTGTTTAACCCCTTAGCGACCCATGACGTATCTGATACGTCATGGTGCCGCTCGGGGTGTTCAGAGCGGGGTCCCTTCGGGACCCCGCTCTGAACGGCGCTGATCCCGGCTGACACGTGCAGCCGGGCAGTGCCTCTATTAGCCGGTGCGGGTCCCGTTGCGGCGCCGGCTAATTAAGCCTCTAAGTGCAGCTATCAAACCTGACAGCTGCACTTAGAGGCTTCAGACCTCACGTCCCTGGTGTCTAGTGGGA
This sequence comes from Dendropsophus ebraccatus, assembly GCF_027789765.1. NCBI lineage: Eukaryota > Metazoa > Chordata > Amphibia > Anura > Hylidae > Dendropsophus > Dendropsophus ebraccatus. The sequence continues at coordinate 73,788,387 of NC_091460.1, forward strand.
CGGATCTTCCCGTGTCGGGCCTCAGCGTCGGAATGACGCTGATCCCGGCTCGGCAATAGATTGCTATGGCCTGCAGCAGGCCATAGTAATCTATGACCGATCTAATCGATCTTTGCTGTGTATATACACAGCATTGATCTCTATGAGAGATCAGTGCTGTCTATATACAAGTCCCCCAGGGGGACTTCTAGTTACAGTAAAAAAAAAAAGTAAAAAAGTGTTTTTATTAATAAAAAATCCCCTCCCCTAATAAAAGTCCAAATCACCCCCCTTTTCCCATTTTATAAATATAAATTAATAAATAAATAAATAAATAAACATCTTTAGTATCGCCGCGCGCGTAATCGCCCGAACTATTAATTAATCACATTCCTGATCTCGCACGGTAAACGGCGTCAGCGCAAAAAAATTGCGCATTTTTGGTCGCATCAAATCCAGAAAAAATGTAATAAAAAACGATCAAAAAGTCGTATATGCGCAATCAAGGTACCGATAGAAAGAACACATCATGGCGCAAAAACTGACACCTCACACAGCCCCATAGACCAAAGGATAAAAGCGCTATAAGCCTGGGAATGGAGCGATTTTAAGGAACGTATATTTGTTAACAATGGTTTGAATTTTTTACAGGCCATCCGATACAATATAAGTTATATATGTTATATATCATAGTAATCGTAACGACTTGAGGAACATGCATAACAAGTCAGTTTTACCATAGGACAGACGGCGTAAATGCAAAACTCCCCGAAATCAAAACAAATTCGTTTTTTTTTCAATTTGACAGCGCAAATGATTTTTTTCCGGTTTCGCAGCATATGTTATGGAAAAATAATGCCTGTCATTGCAAAGTACAATTGGTTTCGCAAAAAATAAGCGCTCATATACGTCTCTAGGTGAAAAAATGCAAGCGCTATGGACTTTTAAACTTAAAATGGAATAAGCAAAAGCGCAAAAACGAAAATAGGCTTTGACCTTAAGGGGTTAAGTGCAGGAACAGAAGCAGCTTCTGTCACTGTCTGATTAGGATCCTTGCAGTGATCCCAATCGGTTTCCCTAACTGCAGAAGCTAAAATACCTCCGTACGGTCAAATCATTGATCTTCTCATTGGTAAAATCTCATAGGTTTTATTTTTTTCTTATTTTTTTTAAATTATTATTACTAATTATATAAGAAGTTTTATTCAAACCTTAAGGTGTCTATGTTGTATTGCACAATAATTCTGGCTACTTTAATTTTCAGAACTTTAATTTGAATGCAATTATTAAAGTAATTCTACCCCTTTCTAGACCCTAAGAAACAAGAGTAGTTAATTGCTTATTTCCTTTAATTATGTACATTACTAAGCAATTATAAAGCCAAGTTTCCTTAATCTATGAACATTTTTCTCTAATTGGTAAGTTAAACTTTTGCAAGCTAATTAATTGCTTACACATAAATTAACTAGCAATTAGCAATTACATAAGTAAAAGCTACCTGATGTTCAGGAAATAGTTTATTTTCCATTTCATTAATAGGGATACATCTCACCATCTGGAAAGACTATTTTCAGGCAGGTGTTACCTTCTTTTAAATACTTTAAGACTAAATGCTTTAGAGAAGTGAGCTAAATCTTTAATCTTAATTGTATATGACTATTATAAAAAATGTTACTTGATACATCTGCCAGGTTTATATGTATCTTCCCAATGGAAGCTGATATCTCACATTAAACAAACTGTAACAAATGTGCTTTCAAGTTACCTGCGAAAATTATTTGGTAATCCGATTTTAAGGGATCCTAAATATCAAATGTGATTTGCTTGTTTATATTAATTTTGTCCTCCATTGCTCTATGAAACAGTTATTATTTTAAGGCAACCAAGGAAAGAGTCTTTTACTAACATGGGAAACCTGCTAATCACTTGTGATTTTCTTGTATAGTATAGCAGCAATGAAAGCTCAGTCATAAGGCTGTGTTTATAAATAGCATTTGCATTCTCACAAGGTGTATCTTTGAGGGTTTTGCCACTGATTTTTTTTTTACCAAATCAGCGATATGTAACATGTATGAACAGAATGCATGATTTTTTCATTCTAACCTTGCAGTTTCTCATCTGTTTTTTACAACATTAGCAGATGACCTTTTGCCTTTTAAAGTGCAGAAGAAAGAAAGAAAGAAAGAAAGAAAGAAAGAAAGAAAGAAAGAAAGAAAGAAAGAAAGAAAGAAAGAAAGACTGCCCAACCCACAGGTAGCATGGGATAATGGTAGGCCTCTTCATTATAAACAATTTTGATCTAATCAATATAATGTGGCATATTAGAGAAAACATTTCATTTTATTTTTAGAAAGAGACATGTCAAGCAAGCCAAATCAGGACAAATGCAGATATCTTCTGTCCCATTGAAGAGGACTCTTCTTTTTCTTCTTCTCATTTTAGTAAATACTTGCATTCTCTATAAATATGACGTTATAGAAAAATCTTTTTGCATAGCTATATGTTTATAGAAATGCGTCACTAAATAGCCAACTGATTATATCACTTAGGGACAAGTCCTACTGGCTGAAAAAGCCAGGGACTGTATGGCCAGAGCGCCAAGGGCAAGACTAACGTAATAAAGCACAAGGCCAGGCATTGGATGAAGTAGTCTTCACTTGACTCTGGAGCAGTGAAATGTGGTATATGAAGGGGTGAATCATGCTTCTTTATCTGACAGACAGATGAAAGAGATTGGGTTTGGTGAAAGTCAAAAGAATATTACCTGCTTGACTGTGTTGGTGAAAAGATACTGCTAAGGTTTTTTTTTTTTTTTTCACGGTTTGATCCCCCTAGTTCCAGTGAATTAAAATTTGACTGCTTTCAAATATTTAAGATGTTGGAAGAATTGCATGCGTCGAACTTCCAACAGTTTCGGGAAGGCTCTTTCCTGTTACAGCTTGACTGTGCCTCAGAGCACAATGTTGGTTCCATAAAGACATTTTTGGATAAGCTTGGTGTGGAAGAATGCAACTGGCCTTTACAGAGTCATGACCTCACCCTCTTCTAATGCCTTTGGGATGAATTGTAATGAAGATTGCAGGCCAGACCCTCTTGTCCATGTTCTTTTGCCCTTTTGGATGAATGAATAAAAATACCCACAGACACACTCCAAATATTGTAATAAAAACTGTTTGCAAGTTGTTAAAATTGTAAAGGAAGAAACAACCCAACATAAATGCCAGAGGTTTCGATCAATGGGGTTCCAGGTTACCCTTACTTATCACTTAAATGAAGGAGCAGAAGCACTCATCCAGAGGAAAAAGAGGTAGGCGAACAATGTCGGCCTTTAGATGTCGGCAAAGCCCAGGCACTCAGAGGGTAAACCTAAGTGGCAGCACTCCACAAAAGGCTAGCAGTGTGCCTGGTCCAAAGAACCGCCCACTGAGATCAGCGATCTGGCAGTTCTTCTGTGTTGGGGGCGGAAAAGACAATTCGGTTTTTGCAGCATTTGTGACCATAAAGTGGGTCCAGGTTTAGCTTTAAACCTGGGCACCACTTCTATTCATCAGCATGTGGACCAACGCCACCCCACTGCCTGGAAGAACTGAGATGCCCCCACCACATATTGTTAGGAACAATGAACACCTGCAGCTATCACTGCACAGCCCATCGCTGCAAGTTTTGAATCTGGGTTCTCGTTTGAAAGCAATCGGTCCCAGTCTTGTACCTCTGCTTCCTCTGTGACTCCCAGTGAACAAACACTGCCACTGGTGAAACAGCAGTCACTGTCTGAAGCCATCACAAGGATGGAGTATCATTCTTCCAAACACCCGATGGTGGAGTCAAAGCCATTTAAGGACCTCTTGTATTGTGCACAACTGTGATGGCGAGTGCCCAGTTGCCATTTCTTTATTTCATTGCCAACAAGGTGGTTCCATCTATGCATGGGTACACGCAGAAGAAGGTTGGTGACTCTTTGTAGCTCTTTGTCCCTAAGTGCGGATGTATGGAGTTAGCGCTATCGCCAGGGGCAGTATGCGTCTGTATATGTCCTTCCGAGAGAGCTGCAGTGGCAACATGGATCAACGGAGGTCACACTGCTATCTCCTCTGAGAATTCTGCATTGACATCATCTGGAGACCTCATCCTCTGCCTCCACTACCTCGTCTGGTCATCACACTACTGCACAAACAAACTATCCCTGTGGTGTACCAATGCTGCCAAGCCCAGGTGATGGATTGGCAGATGGTGGTTTGTCAATTGCTGGTACAGTTTGAGGAAGCCACTCTGTTGGTCAGCTACAACGACTACGGTGTGAATGGCATTATCCGGTAGCCGGTTGAGCCTCCAGACAATGATGAGTGACTTCCTGAAGGAACCCAGCAGCCCCACACTAAAGTGTCCATCAAACAACACCTGAAGTTCCAGGTCAAATCCTACTTGGAATCCCCCTTGCCCTTGAATATTTCAGACGCTGTGCAATTCTGGGCAGTAAATCTGGATGTCTGGCCACAGCTGGCAGAGTGTGTTATTACCCTGCTGTCATGCCCAGCAAGCAGCGATGCATTAGAGATTGTGTTCAGTATGTCAAGAGCCATCAGGACGGCAATGCTTACATTCTTCAAAATGAATCAAGCCTGGATAGGACCGGGTATCACCACCCCCATGCCTGACGATTAAAAGTCTCTATTCAAAAAAAGCCCCAATGAAGTATTTACCCACCCTAACTTTTAAATTTTTTAAAATGTCAAGTAATTTTACCCCTTACGGCAAAAAAATAAAAAGATAATCCTGTAACAAATATCGATCAATATGGATATATTAAAACCAAAACTTTTTTTTTTTTTTGAGCGTTGCCAACATTTATTATTTAGAAGCAGAAAGTGGAAAAAACGCTTATTATACTGAAATTGTGTAAATCCCCCTCCCCCCTTTCCAAAACAAGCCACTTATTGTAGACGATGGCAGCCGAGGGCCACATTCACACCATGCACACTGTAGGCAGGACCAGAGAACATTGAAATCACAGTAAAGACTGAACAGGTTTCCTGCTCTCAATTTCCTGTAGAAAAAAACAGTAGCAGCAAAAGGTAAGTAAACCCTTTGGAATTACTTGGATTCCAAATATAATGTGATGTCATTGTTCTCTACGCCACCGTTCTAAACAGACACAATGTAACTAAGCTAATAGCACACAGGAAGCTGTAGTGGCTGTGGCTTTTATGAAATATATTGAGTAAACATCCACAGTGCAGGGAGAAAAAGTAAGTGAACGCTTCGGAATCACTTGGATTCCAGATATAATGTGATTTAATTGTTCTCTATGCCACAGTTTTAAACAGACAAAATGTATCTAGGGAAATAGCGCACAAGAGGCTTTACTGATTATGGCTTTTATGGAAGATTTTGAGTAAACATCCACAATGCAGGGAGGAATAAGTATGTGAAGTTTTGGAATTACTTAGATTTCTGCAATGATTCCTAATGGAATATGATCTGATTGTTCTCTATGTCTATTGTTCTCTATGTTACCATTTGCTTGCTTGTAGCCATAAGTCATGATAAAAGGCCACACCTTCTCCCTGCCTTGCCACACCCCCTGCAGGCTCATCAGATAAATGTGTCTTACACCAGGGTGCTCAGTGACAATTTCCCCCCATTGTAACTTAACTGATAACACACAGACATGTATACTATCCATTACTTTTATGGGGCACATTGAGAAATCATTTACAGTGTAAGGAGAAAAAGTAAGTGAACCCACTGGAATTACTTGATTCCAAATATACCATGATCCAATTGTTCTTTAAGTCTGCTGTTGTTTATTTCACTCTATGACTGTTTACAGCCATAACTTATGATAAATCAGGTGTGTGAGAAGGACACACCCCCTGTAAGCCCACGAGTTGAGTGGGGCTTACACCAGGGTGCTTGGTGGCAACTTCCTCCCATTGTAACTAAGTTGATAACACACAGGCAGGTGTACTATCTATTACTTTTAGGGAGCACACTGAGTGAACATCCACAGTGCAGGGAGAAAAAGAAAGTGAACCCTTTGGAACTACTTGGATTTCTGCCTTAATTTCAAATAAGGTGAAAGACAAAACAAAAATTGAGGAAATTATCAATGCTTTTACCAGAGGACTGGGGGGAGGAAATGAAAAAAAAAAGATGATGGAAAGTGGCAAGTAAGGGACTGCTTAAAATTAAACAAAACTAAATAAAAACATTCATAAATTCTCATCAATGTAAATAAACTGATAGATCATAGGCATCTGCATTGTTCATGCTACTTATGGAAAATATTGGGTAAACATCCACAGTGCAGGGGAAAGTAAGTAAACCATTTGGAATTGCTAAAGTAGGTTTTTTTCTCATTATTTGGTTTATCTGTTAAAAGAATTAGATTTAAAAAAAAAAAATCACCAACATTTTGGCAAATAAACTTAGTTATCCCCCCATGGGACTAAATTAGTAAAGCAGCTAAAATTATAAGAGCAATGGTTTAGTGTAAATCATGGGAAAGGACCAGACCCAGCCTGAGCCTGGTAAAGGAGGAGGTTCAGACTACCTCAGACTCCAACACACAATATAGCTAAGCTGAGGGTGTATTGTAATGGAAATCTCATTTCTGCTGATAGAGAATTTGTACCACCAAAGAATACTTCCTTTACATGGAAGAGATATTTGAGCCCACTACAAATAAATTAATCATTAATAAAGTTTATTTGAAGCAATTATTATAAACAGACACGATTTAAAAAAAACACAATTACATAAAGGAACATACAAGGAGGAGGATTACAAAGGACCGACAATACAGACACAAGGAAAGGGGAAGCCACACGGTTCATGCATGAAATAGTTGGAAAAAGACTAAAAAATGTTTTGGCCAGTTAGTAGCGTGTATTATAAAGTGCTCTGGAAGTGCCTTGAGTAAAATAACTGATAATCAACAAAGCATGAAAAGTGGGGGCATTGGAACTTAGGAGTATAAAGTTATGCCTCTATTGCAGCACGCATATATATATATATATATATATATATATATATTGCAATAGAAGGGAAGTGTAACCATAGTCATGGGAATTTGTGTTTGGATAATCCTGGGGCATGGGTTGCATGTAGTCTTTTGGTAATGCATTGAGCTGGTTTGGATAATATGCAGTATGTCTGTCTTGGAAATGTTTTGACCATAAATGGCAATACTGTACATGTAAAGATGTAAATATATATATATATATATATATATATATATATATATATATAATTTTACATCTTCACAAACATTATCCAAACACAAGTAAACTAGAAATATGGAATAACTTATAGCCTGAAATTTGGCTTTAAGAATGAAAGAGATGGGCAAATAGTGAAATAATAGAAAGAAAATGTATAGGTCCTCGAGTTAGAAATGTACAAGGATAAGGTTTCCTTGTACATTTCTAACTCGAGGACCTATACATTTTCTTTCTATTGTTCACTTACTAATTCCTTGAGGTATAGGAATATTCTAGGCTCACCTCGTTAGATCTGTAAACTAAGCAGTTGAACTCACACTCCTCCTTTTATTCCTTAAATAGTGAAATATTCGTTAACTCGAATTAAATAGCTCCCAATATTCGTATGAATATCAAATCCCATTATAGTCTATGAGAGAAAAATACTTGGGAACTCCTCTGTACGAAACATCAATACATCTAACAGATGAGATTATTAAAAAAAATGTTCTGCAATGCAGACTGTCAAATATGGGCTTTGTACCCACTCAGGATAAATTTAGCCACCAACTCCTCTGTACGAAACATCGATACATCTAGTCTGTATCAAGGATTGGTTCATCTAACAGATGTTGAGTTTTTTTTTATTTTTAAAATTATTCGGCAGTATAAACTGACCAAAATGGTCTATTTAGCAACTCCTGAAAAATTTGACTACAAACTCCTATGTATCAAAGATGAATTAATCTAACAGATGTTGAGATTGATTTTTCAAAAAATTATTCAGCAATATAAACTGACCAAAATCGTCTTTTTAGCCACTCGTGAAAAATTTGACCACCAACTCCTCTGTATCAAAGATTGATTCATCTAACACAGGCATGTCCAAAGTCCGGCCCGCGGGTCGCAAATGGCTCCGAACTTTTACGGCCCCCCAGGTATCCGGCAGCAACAGATACCTTGCGCCACGCCACTCTAGTGCACAGAAAAGGAAAGCCGAAATCTCGCGATGTCCGAGATTTCGGCTTTCCTTTCCTGTGCACTAGAGCAGTGTTTTTCAACCAGTGTTCCGCGGGCGCCGTCCTCCTCACCTACTGGGTCGGACGTGCTCCTCCAATCAGGGGAGACCAAGAGGGTGGTGCGCCACGCACCACGCTCCCGGTCTCCCCTGATTGGAGGAGCACGTCCGGGCCAGTAGGTGAGGGGGATGGCGCCCGCGGTGAGCATCTCAAGGAAGGTGATCAGGGATGGGGGAGAAACAGGAGAGAAGCAGGGGGGAGAGAAACATGGGGATGGGGGAGAAGCAGGGGGGAGAGAAACATGGGGATGGGGGAGAAGCAGGGGGGAGAGAAACATGGGGATGGGGGAGAAGCAGGGGGGAGAGAAACATGGGGATGGGGGAGAAGCAGGGGGGAGAGAAACATGAGGATGGGGGAGAAGCAGGGGGGAGAGAAACATGGGGATGGGGGAGAAACAGGGGGGAGAGAAACATGGGGATGGGGGAGAAGCAGGGGGGAGAGAAACATGAGGATGTGGGAGAAACAGGGGGGAGAGAAACATGGGGATAGGGGAGAAAAAGGGGGGGGGAGAGAAACATGGGGATGGGGGAGAAGCAGGGGGTAGAGAAACATGGGGATGGGGGAGAAGCAGGGGGTAGAGAAACATGGGGATGGGGGAGAAGAAGGGGGGGGGAGAAACATGGGGATGGGGGAGAAGCAGGGGGGAGAGAAACATGGGGATGGGGGAGAAGCAGGGGGGAGAGAAACATGGGGATGGGGAGAAGCAGGGGGGAGAGAAACATGGGGATGGGGGAAAAACAGGGGAGAGAAGCAGGGGGGAGAAAAACATGGGGATGGGGGAGAGAAACAGGGATATCCCTTTTGTGTTTATCGAAACAGGCTCAGGTTTCACACTGAGTATAAATACATTTAGAATCTATATTATTAACTATCTGTATAATATGTACTGTTTTAGTGTCATTTTGTGCCATTTTGGTTGGTGGTGTGCCCCGGGATTTTTTAAGTATAAAAAGTGTGCCGTTTTCAATAAACTTTGTAAAAAAAAAGTTTATTTGCATTCATTTTAATGGTCCAAAGAATGTCAAGCAAAATGGTCGGCCCTCGCACATGTTCACTTCATCAAATTTGGCACTCTTCGAAAAAAGTTTGGACATGCGTGATCTAACAGATGTTCAGATTAATAAAAAATAAAAAATATTTTGTAATGCAGAACGAGAAAAATGGGCTTTTTGTCCACTCAGAAAAAAATTACCACCAACTCCTCTGTACCAAAGATTGATTAACCCTTTAAGGACATGGCCCATTTTCGTTTTTACGTTTTCGGTTTTTCCTCCTTGTGTTTAAAAGGTCATAGCACTTGCATTTTTCCACCTAGAAACCCACATGACCCCTTATTTCTTGCGTCACTAATTGTACTTTGCAATTACAGGCTGAATTTTTGCATAAAGTACACTGCGAAACCAGAAAAAAATTCAAAGTGTGGTGAAATTGAAAAAAAAAAACGCATTTCTTTTATTTGGGGGAAATGTGTTTTTACGCCATTCGCCCTGGGGTAAAACTGACTTGTTATGCATGTTCCTCAAGTCGTTACGATTAAAATGATATATAACATGTATAACTTATATTGTATCTGATGGCCTGTAAAAAATTCAAACCGTTGTTAACCAATATACATTCCTTAAAATCGCTCCATTCCCAGGCTTATAGCGCTTTTATCCTTTGGTCTATGGGGCTGTGCGAGGTGTCATTTTTTGCGCCATGATGTGATCTTTCTATCTGTACCTTGATTGCGCATATACGACTTTTTGATCGCTTGTTATTACATTTTTTCTGGATTTGATGCGACCAAAAATGCGCAATTTTGCACTTTGGGATTTTTTTGCGCTGACGCCGTTTACCGTACGAGATCAGGAATGTGATTAATTAATAGTTCGGGCGATTACGCACGCGGCGATACCAAACATGTTTATTTATTTATTTATTTGTTTACTTTTATTTAAAACCTGGGAAAAGGGGGGTGATTCAGACTTTTATTAGGGGAGGGGGCTTTTTACTATTAACAACACGTTTTTTTTTTTTTTACACATATACTAGAAGCCCCCCTGGGGGACTTCTAGTATATACACTTTGATCTCTCATAGAGATCTCTGCAGCATATCTATGCTGCAGAGATCCATGAGATCGGCACTCGTTTGCTTTCGGCTGCTGCAGCCGGAAACAAACGAGTGCCGAGCCGAGGACGGCGCCATCTTGGACGCGTCCCCGGCCGGCATCAGTAACGGAGATCGCTCCTCCGGGACAAGGTCCCGGAGGAGCGATCTCCCCCACTAGACACCAGGGAAACGTTGCCTCCGGTAATCGGAGGCAGCTGTCAACTTTGACAGCTGCCTCCGATTAGCTAATTAGCGGGCACGGCGATCGGACCGTGCCCGCTAATAGCAGCGGTCCCGGGCTACTCGCGGCACCCGGGATCGCGGCACTTCAAAGCGGGGCCGCCGCGCGGCCCCGCTTTGAAGTGCTAATGAGGACATAGGACGTACCGGTACGTCCTATGTCCTTAAGAGGTTAATCTAACAAATGATCAGATTAATTAAAAAATATATACATATTTTGCAATGCACACTGAGAAAAATGGGCTTTTTACCCACTCCTGAAAAATTGGTACCATTAGTGGCAGCGAGAAGAGCCCAGCGGGGAAGATGGAGGTTGCGGTTTAACTAAATTAGGTAGCAGAACATGGCAGGAGAGATGGAGGCATTTAAAACATAATCATTTGGAGGCCTACAAAGAGGATGAGGAGAAAGAGGTGTATGCAGTGCGCATCAAGCTCATACAGGTGTATTTTTCCAAAATACATTCAGCTGTAACACTTGGAACATTAGCTGTGGGCAGCATTAGAATCCAATTTTTAGAAGCAGCAAGCATAGAAACTACAGACATGAGATGTAGTGTAGTGGAAATGTGTATTTCACATTTCCAAGAAGACATGCTACAGTTTACTAGTCAGTGACATCGGCCACCGGGGCAACAAAATGGTCAGAGATCCACTCTTAATTAATTTCAATAAATTTCAAACAATCCACATTGTCAGTGGATAGACGGATACGTTTGTCAGTTATCACCCCGCCAGCTGTGCTGAATGTGCGTTCTGAGATAAAACTGGCTGCTGGCAAGATAACACTTCTATGGTGTGTCGAGCAAGCTCAGGCCATTCTTTCAATTTGGACACCCAGAAGTTGAAAAACATTGATGTTAAGGCACAGATAGTCATGGACCATGGTCTTAAGGCAGTCTCTGTGTGTTATAATGCTGCCCTGCCTTGCCGGAATTGGTGAGGTGGTAAAAATTGATTGCCAAATGTCACCCAGTACAGTTCTGCCACACTGCCTGCTGCTGCTGCGGTGGCTACTTGTAATTCTACTGTTGTCGTGTTGCTGACGCTGACATTAGAATGTGAAGACCCAAAAGATGTCTCGAGTTGGTCAATGAGCACTGTCTCAAAATCCTGCATTCTACTATCAATTTCTGTGGGTGGAAGGAAATTGCTCACTTTGGTCTTGTAACGTGGATCAAGTAGGGTTGCCACCCAGTAATCGCTGTTCTTTTTTATTGCCTTGATGCGTGGATTATGTTGGAAGTAATGTAGCATCCAAGCACTCATGTGTGAGATGTGTAAGGATCTTCCCGGGGGATAGTGTGTTTGGACACAGTTCACAGCAGACTTGGCTTTATAAAAGATCAGCTTGGCGTTTATTTGCAGCATCAACAGTCCAGCAACAGAAATACAGCAACACCGTGCTTTTAAGAAACAAAAACAAACAAAGGGTCTTGCCCGTCTGGGCGCTTACTAAGAGGTTTCTTCACCTATCTGACACTTGATAACAGTGCGTCTTTCACCTTGATATCACAGGGTGTATATAAGCTCCAGCAGTGGCTGCATTCACAGCTCCCACCAAACACTCAGGCTGGTCACTCCTGGCTGAGAGCAACCACCTGCACCTCTGTAGAGCTTTTACCCTCTCAGGCTGATTAGGGTCAGAACTCACCTGATCCCAAAACCCGAACTGGATCGGGGGGAGGGAATGGCAAGTCCCACTACCAAAACCTACCTGCCATTCCATGTAAATCCAGGCCCGGCAACAATAAATATTAGCTCAGCAGCATAACACTGCTGAGCAACAGATCCCTCCTGGACTTACCATCTCACGCTGTGTTGTAACCTAGGTGAGATGTACACCCCCTCAAACACTTCTCCAGTGACATGTCTACAGATGCTACAGGGATCTTCCAACTTGCTGGACCAGAGTAGGGACAGCTGTTCTTGCAAAGAAATGCCTGCTAGGCATTTGATACTGGAGACATGCCAGGTCCAGAATGTGGCTTAAGCCATCTGTGTCCACCAGGTGGAAAGGCAACATTTCTAAAGCAAACAGCCTGTCATTTATTTTTTTGGCTTTGGGATGGATGGGGTGAAAGCATTGCTTATGCACCTACACCTTGTACACAGAAGGCTGCCTGCCGGACTGGCAGCTGTACGGCGTGCAGTTGACACTGGTAGTAGGCGAAGATGTCAGCCGTGTTGGTGACAGTGGGGAGCGGCCGACAGGATCTTTGAGTGGAGATGGTGCTTAGTCGTGCTGCACCAAAACATCGGCAGAAGAGGGCTGCTTTGCCTTGGAAGTGGAGAAGGAGGAAGAGGCAGTAGATGTGACAGTAGTTGGAAGCCCAGGACCTGTGTGGCCTTTTTTTCGATTGCGATTTTTCGTTCCCTGCATTTGCCTGTTCATGCTTGTGGTACTTAAACACTTTTCATTGTTTCCCCTACTGACGCGTTGCCGGCAAATACGACATATCACCTCAGTCGGAGAATCAGAGGCTTGATCAAAAAAGGCCCAGGCTTCACAGGTTTGCCACCTCTTAGATGGCAAAAACCTACTACCGATCTCCCCGCTGCCATTACTGACCACTTCTGCCGCAGTAATATCAGCAGACTTGTGCGACTGCCCACTCCCTTTCTTAGGTGGGACCCGCACTGTAACTACCTCATCGTCCTCATCCTCCACTGATGATGCCCTCAGCAGCTGTCGCTCCAAAGACCACATTGGATCCGCATTGTCATCATCATTAGAGATGAGCGAATTTGCCAAAGTTCGGGTTCGTATAAACCTGAACTATAGGCTTCTGATTCCCGCTGTCTGCAGCCTTCGTGAACAGGGTGGATATAGCCTAAGGATCACCTGAAAAACTGGGATACAGCCTATGTCAATGTCTGTATCCCAGTTTTCCAGGCGGACAGGCTGTATCTACCCTGTTCACTGAGGCTGCAGACAGCGGGAATCAGAAGCCGATAGTTCAGGTTCAACCGAACCGAACCCGAAATTCGCTCATCTCTAATCATCATCATTGTCATGACAGGTGACTTCCTCTATCTGACAGTCTACATCCTCAAACTGTGGGTTAGAAGCCACAGGCACTTTCAGGCATTGCTGACCGCTCTCTCATGACAGGCCAGCTTCTTGATCCTCCTCTGAGGGCATCAGCAATTGGGTGTCAGAGCGGACTAAATCATCCTCTTTGGTCTCTTGATCTTTTGAACTGCCTTCTGACCCTAAATGCATTGTGTGGTCAAAGAGCTCATCAGAATGTGGATTATTTTCAGTGGCCTGTATATTGGGTAGGGACATTCTACCCATGTTTGCTTCTAGTTGGACTGACAATGATGATGATGATGACATTTGTGGCCGTGACTGAGAGGAAGAGGAGGTCAAAGCACTTAATTCAGGGTCCGATAACCACTGAAGAACAGATTGATGATGCTGTTCATTAATAAGGTGCACAGGAAACCTAGCAAAAGAGGACAGGCCTGAGGGTCCGGCTACTGATGATGTTCTCGCTTGTATGTTAGCAGGAGCACTGGAAGCAGAGCTTTGTGCACTAGCTCTATCTCCCCTTCCTAAACCTGATACTGCTTGACTTCCACTTCTGGTTCTCACCATGTTCACAAGATAGATATAACATCTTAGATAGACGATACAAAAAAAAAAAATCAACAGATTTACCCACTCTTGATAAATCCACGTACACAAATCAGATGTACGATTAATTACTTGGTATAACAGATGTGAAATATTCAGTATTTTTTAATGACAAAGAACGTTGGTTAGCTTCTAGGAATACTGCTGAACAAATGCAAATACACAAAAGAGATGTACATTTAATCACTGTTAAACAGATATGTTATATTTGGTAATTTTTCCGGACGGAAAGGGTACCTTTTTCAGCTTATAGGAATACAGCTGTAATAACTCAAGAAATGTAAGTACAGAAACGAGATGTACATTTAATCATTGTTTAACAGAGGTCTACTATTTCAAATTTTTCCTGATGGACAGGGGACCTTTTTTAGCTTATAGGAATACAGCAGTAATAACTCAAGAAATGCACGTACACAAACGAGATGTATGTTTATTCTCTGTATAACAGAGGTCTACTATTTAGTATTTTTCCTGACGGACAGAGGGCGTTTTTAGCTTATAGGAATACAGCTGTAATAACTTAAGAAATAAATGTACACAAATGAGATGTATGTTTAATAATTGTATATTAGAGGTCTACTATTTCGTATTTTTCCTGACGGACAGAGGACATTTTTTAGCTTATAAGAATACAGCGTTAATAACTCAATCAATGTACACACACAAACAAGATGTACGTTTAATCACTGTATAACAGAAGTCTACTATTTAGTATTTTTCCTGATGGGCAGGGGACATTTTTTAGCTTATAGGAGTACAGCTGTAATAACTAATCAAATGCAGAAACACAAATGAGATGTACGTTTAATTAATGTATAACAGAAGTGAGCAGACCAAAATACACTTTTAGGCAATATGTATAAATTGGCACATCCAATATGCAGCCTGCAAACCCAAAGATACGTATTGCTGTGGCTACAATGGTGTCTATGGACAGGAAAATGCTTGCTGCAAATATGCTAGTGTAACCTTGATGAACACCCCATTACTCTCTCTAATCCCAATGCCTATCTCTGTAATATCACTAATCTCACTGCCTATCTGTGAGATAGCTGTCTGTCCAGAAAAGTGAGTGAGGAGACAATGTCACCCAGAAAGCAGCATAGGGACTAATCAAAATGGCTGCATGCAGGGAAATCATATACTGCGATAGCAGTCTGTACAGCACAGTGAGTGAGTGAGGAGACAATGGCGTCCAGAACACAGCACAGCGACTAATCCAACTGGCAGCGTGCAGGCAGACGATGGTACACTGATATTGCCGTCCATACACCACGCTGAATGAGGAGAAAATGGCACCCAGAACGCAGCACAGTGACTTTTATATGAGATGGTCATGTGATTTTAGCAGCTAATACCTTTCCACCTCAACAATGACGTTTCTGCTCTGCACTGATTGGCTGGCAAAAAAGGCGCTCAAACACTAACTTGAACTCAAACACTAACTCGAACGAAAAGTAAAATGTTCGGTTCGAGTTTGAGAAAAATGAGATGTTCAACTGAAACCTAACTTTTTTTTTCAAACAGTTCGATCAACACTAACTACTACCAACAGCTATCTGCTGTTGAATTGCAGGCTACCTTGCCTTATTTATAGTAAATTCATCTGTGAATTGTTGCTTTTTGGTTTCTACTACCTAAAACGCTGCACAGCTGTTTTTAAGCCACCTTGCAGACTATGGGGTGGCCAGATAATAATACAAAGTTCAGTGTGGAACTACCTAGTTCAACACTTAAACTGTGTATTTCCCAAAGACTACATTGTACTGACCGGCATAAAGATCCTCTAATGGTTTTACACAACAGCCCTGGAATAACATGAGAATGCACTATTAGGCTATGTTCACACAATGTATTTTTTCATATTTATACAGCCGTTGTTTTTGAACATATTTGAACACATTTTGAACACATTATTTCTGCCATTTTATTATTATTATTATTTTTATTTTTATTTTTTTTTAAAGAAAATACAGTCCAGTGGGAAGATCTTTTCCAACTTAAGATTGTTGGAAAACATGCCGCTCTTTCATTTAACACAATCAGTGTAAAGCCTTCTGGAATCTGGGCATTTCTCTTTTCCATTCTCCATCACATGGAACATGCTTTTGTGCGTGGAGTTTTCTAGTTTATTTAAGTGTATCCCAATTGACTAGGTGTCCATTTCCATTTTTTGACAGTTGGATGGAACATTTAGCTCAACTGTCAGATTACAGTATTATTACTTGAAACAAAAATTGTTTCTGTGTGTGTCTCTTCATTGGGAGCTTTATTTAGCTTCATATATTTATATATATTTTTTTTTTCTTTAAAGGAAAGTTCCACTACAGTTATGACCCTCAACTGCCTCTCTTAGGCCCCTCAGGGTTGAAGAGAGTCCGAGTGCTGCCACTGCCACCTCCCAGTGTCTGATCTTGGCTCTTCAGGGTCAAGGAGAGTAACAGTGCTGCACCTGCCACCTCCTGTATCTTCTCTAGGCCCCTCTGGGTCGAGGAGAGCCAGAGTGCTGCCCCTGCCACCTTTCAATGTCTGTTCTAGGCACCTCAGGGTCAAACTGGTCCACTGTTGTCCAGGGCGAAAATTGCATGACTGTTTGGCTGGTTTAACGAGCTTCTTTACATGTGACTCGCAAATGTTTGTGAATAAGCCCCAAAATTTACAAACCTCGCCAAACAAATTTTTGACTGCTTTACTCATCTCCAGTTACTAAGACCATCAGGTTTTTCCACAATTATTTGTCATTGCAGATCACTAAGATTTAACATGAACATATAAGGAATAGATGATAAATAGAAATAAATACTATAATAATTCAAGGGATCAACTAAAAAGTCAGCTACAAATCTTTTTGTTTTCTGCTAGACCTTTTGGGTCCTTTTGTAATGTTTAGAGTGTCACTGTCGTTATAACTTTCAAAATCTAAATCAACAGTAGATGTGAGATAAAGCAAGTTTGCAATAAATATTCATTTATTTTTGTTGTTGTTATCATGCTATAAAACAAAGCTGAACTTACCAGAAATCCAGGTCCAGTCTACTGAAGGCAGCTTTTTCGACTTTTAGTACTGGTGGAAAAAAACAGACTAAACACAGGAATTCTGGCTTGTTGTCTGACTCTTTGAGAAAAAAAATAGTCAGAAAATAGGAAGTGCCATGTTTTCCATGATAACAACAACAAAAAAGAATGTATATTGAAAACTTGCTTTATATTACATCTACTGTTGATTTAGATTTTGAAAGTTATAACATCAGTGACACTTTAAGTCTGAGCCCACCTTCCTTAGGTCAGCACTGTCTGTCTGTCTATCTTTCTTTCTATCTATCTATCTATGCTAATTTGTCATGTTGGGTGAACAGACTATAATACGCTTGAAGAAAATGTCCAAAGGAGCTAAAATTATCAATAAACTGGTTTATTTCACTGTGAATAATCCTGAAGAGAGAAAATACATTTACCTTGTTCTGCTGCTCACCATCTGCTAGATACCAGGAATATTAACCTATGATCAAATATCATTGGCTGAAAGCCAGATCATTTTGCAAAACACATTTTTTGGATGTTCTTCTTGTTTTTTAAAAATAACAATTGAAGCTAGAAAACTGATTATATGTGAGGCATAAATTACTCTTTGAAGTCTGTATTTACATACATGTATACAAATTTAAAAATACACTGAGCATGCTGTATTAAGAAGAAATTTAGTATGTTCCTGCATTTAAAATAGCTACTAGCATACCTAAACATTTATAACTATGTAATAACCATTATTCCATTAAAGGTTATAGAGCGGGTTGAGGAGTTGGGACTGTTCTATCCCTGGAGGCTCTGCCCTGCATTCAGCAGTAGACAGCCACCACTAATAGCCCACATACTGTAGAGTGATCGCTTTATGCTGGCTATTAACTGTTTAATAGTAAGTAGTGAAAATTGACAGCAGCATTTTAACCCTTCTAAATATGCATCAGCAGTGGTATAGTAGGATGAATCAATACCCTGCGACATGAACACAGGGAATCAATCCATTGTTTTGGCAGTTCAACCTCTATACTAGGCCTCCATGGCTGCTGTAACAGTTCTATTGTTACAGCCTAAGAATAAAAACATGCTTGGATCGTGCAAGCCCAAAGAATTTGCATATGGCAGATTTAGCGCAGGTGACAATCATGTCACTTTCACAACCGATGTTGTGCAGAAGCCATAGCATAGACCCCAAAGCCATAGCATAAACCCCAAAATCATGTTCATATAAAAAGCAACATGTTTCAGATTTTCAGTACTATTGCGACATGACAAGGGTTGGTTTACTTTTCATTGTCCCTGTTAGCGAGAATCCTACTTCACACTGATGAGAGGCAGTACCCCAAAACAGCTGTCTGTGGATGGATGCCTGTCTGTCTGTGGTAATCTCTTGTCATGTTGCAAAAGGGGCCACCCTGGTATTTCTCTATTTGTGTCCAATACTCGCAACCGGCTACTGGAGAGGATGCTGGCAGAAGGATTCTCAGTGTCGCTCCAGTGCCCTGTGCCCCTCAGTGTCCCTCTGCCATCATCCTCTCTAGCAGCCACAGCCCGCACAGCTGTGGGAGTCGGGTCGTGACATCACCATTTTATCCAGGAAGTGAAGCCTTGATGTAGTAGTAAGTGCAGGGAAAAAAGCACTTTATAAGCAATTCCCGAAATAAGTGTATGTTGGTAATTTGTATAACTTTTGGGGGGCAATACAATACTTCTCCTTTAAAAAACCTACTACAGAGTTTCTTTTTAAATAAATGGAGCTATTGATATTTAATGATGTCTGAGAAATGACATTTAAGTAATAGTTAAGGTGTGCACCGCTTAGTAAGCCAGGCTGGGTGTTAATAAATGCCCCCCAACTGTATAATCAAAATACTTTATTAATTCCTCATGAAACTAAGAAGAATATACAATGCTTAAAAATCACAGACAGAAGGTAAAATAATTCATACACACAAGACAGCAATATCAGAGTGATTCAATATTTGAGAAGGAATCAGTGGGGATATACTACTGAACAACACAATTTAAGGTATACAATTTACACAATCATAATGGTCACCATGCGGTTGTTGCACAAATCCCTACCAGTCACTAGTTACAATGCCAGTGAACACTATTGCTTCACCCTCAGCCTGGCACTATACTGCAGAGTGCACGTGCCCAAAACCATCTACAGCATGATGCCAATATACCAAGGAGTCAACTGAGATACTATGTTCTGGCTACTGCGTGCTGATGCCTCCAAAGCACGCTTCATGTTCATTTGGTCATGGAGGTTTCTTTGAACAAGTGTTGTTCCTCGTGTGAGCATATAAAGGACTGAAACTTACAGTGTTTGGTCTCAAATATTGGCACAGAGGGAGCATGGACCATTGTTTGGCTGCATGCATGTACATATAACATTGATTTAAATGTACTGTAGAAAACATAAAAAAAATGAATTATATTACAAAACTGCTGTAGATTTTGTAAACAAATTATGACAGGTATGCTTAAAGTCTAAAAATAATGTAGAAAAATGGTTGCTTTGTCAGGAACCGGACAGCAGGACAAGACAACACAGTGAGCCCTAAGCTCAGCCCCGCCCACTGTCCTCTACCTATTTGCCACAATCCGCCCTAAGATGGCAGCGAGCAACTGGGCGTCAGTCCCTGCACTGGCTAGGTGGGACACAAGGACAAGACAGACAGACAAAACACAATAAAGAATGGTCGACAGTCCGGGTCACAACAATCGGGCAGCAAAAGTACAAAATCACAATCCAAAGGCAAGGTCAAAAAACAGGCAGTATGGTCAGTGGCAGGCCGCAAGCAGGAAAGGTCAGAAATACAAAGCAGAGTCAGAATAAACAGAGCAATAATAGCAAACACAGAACCAGGCAGAGACAAGCTCAATATCCGGCAAAGATATCCCAGACTGAGGTAGTTATATAGGAGGCCAGGGTTCTGATCCAGAACATAATTGGACCATCCCCCTGAACTCCAAGCACAGACAGCTGAGAACAAAACAGATCCACTGGCAGGAAGACCTGTCAGTCACAGCAGAACCAAAACACAGATTAACCCTAACATGGCCAGACAGAACTCAGCAGGTAAAGTCGGGTGTGTCTCTCAAGGTGAGCAAATAACCAGTGTTCACACACTACAAAACAAAACACAGAAACAGAATGCAAGAAAATCAGCACCTTCTCGGCCGCACAGCATGAGCAGAGGGACGCATGACGCTCCGCAAAGATACCATCCTGACATGCTTTTTACCAGAAATAACCTAAAGTTCCTGAGCCCCAATGCAAAATTGATGACATCTGTCAAATCTGTAATCTGTTAATGCTAGGTTGTCTTCTTTGTGCCATTGTGTTGTGTTTGCACATGATTTTTTGTCTGGTTTTGTAGATTTGCAATATTAAAGGGATAATGTCAGTTGCAATTCACATTCCAAACTTCTGAAACTGTTAGGCTGCATTCACGCGTTCTGGAATGCCTGTAATGGATTTCTCCCCCCCGCCCAGGCAGCATCTGTTATAAGATGCTGGGAGTGGAGGAACTGTACAGACATACACCGCGCTGTAATGACAGAGACTCGTGGCTGATTCATTACAGTGTGGCGCATATCTGTGAATGCAGCCTCAGATAGCTGTTAGGTTAACCCCTTCCCGCATGTGGGTGTAACTGTACATCATCATGCAGGTGGGGGCGTTCAGAGAGGGGTCGCACGGCGACCCCGCTCTGAACCGCTGCAGTTGCAGGTGTTATCTGTAGCCCAGGACCACAACAATTGGCGAACATGGTCCAATCGCTGTGTCCGCTAATTAGCCTTTTAAATACAGTTGTCAAAGTTCCTTTCTTGGTGGTCTAGTGGTCCGCTATGTGGTCGCTGAGGAGCGATCCCCGCATCTGTTACCGGCCGGGGTCTGCGCTGTAATGGCGCTGATCCCAGCTGAGAATTCTATTGTTTTCAGCTACAGCAGCCGAAAGAAATATAATGCTTATCTCATTGATCTATGCAGTATATCTATACTGCATAGATCTCACGAGAGATCAGAGCGGTAATACTAGAATAGACTTCTAGTATGTGTGTAAAAAAAAAAAAGTTTTTTTATCAATAAAAAATCCCCTTCCCTAATAAAAGTTTAAATCAATCCCTTTTCCCCATTTTATAAATAAAAATAAATAAACATGTTTGGTATCGCCGTGTGCGTAATCGCCCAACTATTCATTTGTTTCATTCCTGATCTCTCACGATAAATGAAGTAAGCGCAAAAAAATTACAAAGTGCAAAATTGCACATTTTTGGTTGCATCAAATCCAGAAAAATTGTAATAAAAAGCAATAAAAAAAACACATATGCGCAATTAAGGTACCGATAGAAAGTACAGATCTGGGCACAAAAAATGACACCTCACACAGCCCCATAGACCAAAGGATAAAAGTGATATAAGCATGGTAATAGAGCGATTTTAAGGGACATTTATTTTTTTAAAAAGGTTTAAATTTTTTTAAAGCCATCAAATAAAATAAACGTTACACAAGTGACATATCGTAATCGTAACTTGAGAAACATGCATAACATGTCAGTTTTACCCCGGGGCAAACGGCGTAAACACAAAATCTCCCCAAATCAAAAAAGTATTCTTCGCAATAAAGCTCAATGAGAAAAATTGTGACATGAAGTTTAATAAAAACAAAAAAAGTTTGATAGTTTTATTGGAGAGGGGGATATATAAATGGATTATAAACATATCTGTCCATTGGAATTCTACAATCTAATTAGACTTTTGGAATGAAAAAGCAGTGGGATACTAAAAGCAGACGCTATTTTATTATTCAGTGAGGCGAAGGGTTTTATTATTCACTATTAGGCCAAGGAACTAAAAATTGGGTTACCTCAGGATGTAGAAAGAGTATGGTAATGAGGGGCTTCGACAAGGTCAGAAACACATGATTGCATAAAGTAATATTTGTATTTCTTTCTACATGTGAGAAGGCCATGAATAGCTAAAGATTTTAGAATAACAGGAGTATGAACTTTCACATAGCCAAAATAATCAGAAAGAAAGTCAGCAGTTCTGATGGACAACTCTTAATAAATAGACTGCAACATCAATCAGGTTCTCTATTTTTACACAAAAAGTCATGGAATTGTAGGCACTGCATATAAATTAGACAAAACTGTCTGCCAAACCATTTTAGAATTCAAATAGAAAAGCCCATTAAATATTAATAAAAACTTGTCCTCTTGGTCCTTTTCTCTTGTTCACAATGTCATATCAGTTCTAATCCTTTAAAAAATATTGTAAGATAAAAATCTCCATTTCACAGAATAATTTGTAAGATGTTATTACATAGTCTATTTGATTAAGTTGAGAAGATGTACTGTACATGTTCAGAAATTTGGCAATGCTAGGGAAACACAAGTCCCCTTGTAAATGCATCAAGAAGACACTTAATGACAGACAAGGATACAGATGTTCCCACCATTAACATTCCTACCTTTAAGTAAACGACCCAAATTTCTCAGCATGTAAATTAAATTTTTCAGCATGCTAACAATACCTTAACAAGCTCCAATTAATATGACAACCACTAGGCAAGTACGCATAGACACATACTGTATGGCATACACATTTCCCAGAACCTGAATTCACAGCAAATTTACCAAAAATGTGCTTTTTCAATTCAATAATAAATAATAAATAATAATAATAAAAAGGTTTATTTACCTGTCCAGGCTCCCTAGTGTTGTCTTCCTTTTTTTCAGCTGCCTCAAGACCGTTCAGGCAATCAATGATGGAGAGTCAGTGCAGAAGCCACTTATTTGCTGAGTGGGTTGTATCTCGTGTCACGATAGTGACAGCTTGCTTAGCAAATCACTGGCCACCGCCCTATCCATTGTCAGTCAGTGATTGGCTGAGCACCCACTCAGCCAATCACTGACTGAATGAGAAGGGACACCACCATAGCCAGTGATTGGCTGAGAGGGCTGCCCGCTTAGCCAATCACTGGTTGCACCATTGTCCCTCAGGTAGTAATTGCCTGAGCAAGCTGGAGGCGGCTGAAGACACGGAAGAGGACACTGGGGGAGCTCAGACATGTAAGCATAGATTCGTTAAGGTTTGGTTCGCGGAGATCGCAAATTTTAAAATATTCACTCTCTTAATAAGACTACAACCTGTGTGAACATACCCTAACGCATAGCTTTTTCAATTGTATAAATATTCAATAAATATACATTTTTCATCAACCAACTAACCCCATACCAATTTCATTGAAAAAAGGAACTAAATATTTTCGCTCATATGCCCATATCTGAATCTACTTATACAGCTCTTCTTTTCCTGCCCAAAAAAAGTAAAAGTCACAGCACTCATTGCTACAACAGAATCACAATGCCACTTAAAGAAAAGACACACAGATCCAAGGGCACCAGTCTTAATTATATAAGCAGTTTCCCAGCATAAGAGCTGTCTCTTATATAACCCCCTGTAGCATAATGTGTTAATATTGTTAGCAAATCATTTGTTCATATATTGGGGAATATCTATTCATTTATGTAATTTTCCTGATGACCATTCTGATGAAAAAGCCGTATCCCAGTTTTCCAGGCGGCCCTCCCGCTTTATCCACCCTCTCCACGGAGGTTTAAGACAGCGGGAATCATTGCCGAGAGTCCGGGTTCGTACGAAACCGAACCTCGGCAGGTTCAGACCATCCCTAGCTGCATTTAACTTCAGCAGTCACTGATATTCAAATTTGCAACAATCGGACTCAAGCTTGATTGAGTGGCGCTCATCTCTATCTGAGAAGCAAAGCTGAAGTTTAGAGTAAAGAATTCTAATTGAGTATATTCTTTACAAAAGAAAACTGAAGGTTACAAGTAGAGATTGTAGTGAATTTACAGTAAGTTGAATAGTGAGGGGTGTGACTTGGAGACAGCATCTTGACATAGCTAGTTATGCTGCCATAATGAGAAAGGTGAAACGTCAATGTTTGGATATGTGAGTGAAGTGAATTAGGAGGTTGCATTTAGTTAATATACAAGATTCTGTTTTAATGCAGAAAAGAGAAAGTAGGGGGCAAGACCAAAAAGTGTGGAAAAGAACCTCTAAAAAAATGTAACAAGGGCCATAGAGATATAATACCATACTTAGAGCTAAGCCACATCAAAGTCTGCTAGCCTGCTCTCTTAAAAGTTTTCATATAAATATGTCACATTGATTTATATGTATATTTATTTGGTTGGTTGATATTGGTGGCTAATCAGTATAAGAGATTGCTCCGCTCTAATGTAAATGTTTACAAATTTGTTAAGGAAAGATATCTATTTAAGTGTAATGGCTTCATAATAAATTATAGGGTCTGGAAGAGCTATGCCACCAGGCAGTTTACTGCATGTAAAAGATATTTAGTTTTAAGAAATAAATTAATAAAAAAAGAGCTCTTCTTTATTTCAAAAAGTTGTACAGGACTGGTGTTTTCTGTAGCATAGCTCGGATAATGACATGAATTAGTCTTTAGGAGTTATCTTTACCCTCTCTGGAACCAACAAACCCAAGATGTTCCTTCTGTAATAATTTGGGAAAGATAAGGTTCAGTCAAGAAGCCAATAAATTTGTCCAAATTTTGATATCTACATTCAGTAATGAAATAGGTTGATAACTAACACAAGAACCTGGTGTCATATTGGTGGCTATTAGTGACCAGCATATAGACATTTATAAAAAAAAATAAAAAATAAATAAAAACTTGTAGGGCTTCCAAATGCCTTTCAGCATATACTTGTAGCATCTCCTTATACTGTTATTCGAAATTTACCTCAAATGCCATGCTCAAATTCTTCAAAGTGAAACAATGTATATATTCCATTGCTACATGGTATTAGTAACATTATTTGCAATCTACATCTATTCTGTTTATACTGACAACGATTCCATCATTTCTAGAACACTGTCGTCAGCAAAGGTAAAGCCTAAATTATCCTGTGGGGATTTGTGTTATATGAAATATATAACTTTTTTTTTTTAAACAAAGTTTTCTTTCTTTTCTTTAATTTTGTATTTTTTTCATCACCTAGACTGTATAAATGTTATATATCAAGAAAGAAGTTAAAAACATAAAATTTTTCACAAGCAACAGATGCTTTGCTCCTAAAAAAAAACAGGCCCCCAGGATGTATTTGGTCTATGGTGGTGTCAAACTTCATGGATAATTTAATAACTAATAATTTTAATTCCTGAAATCCAAGACATGATACATAATAGCATCCATGCAGATAAATTAACCCTGTAGGCTAATGACATTTACATGAATTTTTTGATTTAATGTATTTAGATGTCAGTATACAAATGATTTTTTTTTGCACTGACAGAAAAGTAGCAAACATTATTATACAAGTGTGCCAGAGAAAATGTTAGATTAAAATATGAACGTGCTGTTTAATCAGAATTATATAACTCGGAAATTCTTTTCTAGAGGGAAAAATAATAATGCATTGCATAATCTTTTTGCTTATGTTTAATCCATCAAAATTTCATGAAATTACAAGATAGACGAATAGTCGAATAATTGTTGCAGATATTTTATGAGTTATGTAAGTAATTACTATGACAATAAAAAGTCAGGTTTGTATTATTTTTGTATCAAATAATGTAAAAGTTTTATTTTTTTTACATATATAAACGTTGATTTATAATCTTAGGGCTATGTTCACTAAAAGTTGTTTTGAGGCCATATTTTTGGACATTAATCATTTTCAAATGGAAATAGGATTGTGGTTTGATAATAACAGCAGTAATTGGCAAAATATGGACACATTGTAACCTCTAAATAACAGCCATTAAAAACAGAGCATAAAAAGACACTGGCCTAGATTTATCAAGGGTGTAAAATTTAGACTGGTGCAAACTGCCCACAGCAACCAATCACAGTTGCGCTTTCAGCTCTGGTAAAATAAAGGAATTGTAATAATAGGAATAATAGGAATTGTAATTGGTTGCTGTGGGCAGGTTGCACCAATTTTAAAGAGAACCTATCACCAAAAAGTATATAGTAGGGAGGAAGTAAATATAACCACACATAAAACAAATCACCCCTGGAAGCATTAGGTCTATTAATTCTGTCATTATATTGTAAGAAAACTACCATGGAAAAAGCTCATGGCAGTTGTACACACAGGCTGTCAGTTGCACATATAGACCATGCCCCCAGATTACATGCGTGTGTGCTGCAGGATTCCAAGCTTGTGTGCCCTGCAGCCTCTTATTAATAGCAGGGTTAGTACTTTGGACTGTAATGTTTCTCCAGTGTATCTGAACCTATTATTTGTCATACTGTCTGCTCAAAAGTGGTATGTAAACACACTACGGAATCCGGGCAGATAACCTGCTGTGAATTCTGTCAATCGCGTGCATCTCCACCCGTGCCATAGACTCCATTCTATGGTTGGAGAGATTCCACCAACTGTCCGAAGAATTGGATCTTCAAATCCAAACCAATGTAATCCGCTAGATCT
The DNA here is from genome assembly GCF_027789765.1 of Dendropsophus ebraccatus. NCBI lineage: Eukaryota > Metazoa > Chordata > Amphibia > Anura > Hylidae > Dendropsophus > Dendropsophus ebraccatus. The sequence goes on from NC_091460.1 coordinate 73,815,147, forward strand.
TTACAGATAGCTGCTTACAGTCTGGCAACTAAGGGTTAAGTATGGATGCATTGCACTCCACCCCCTGGGGGCCAGACATTTCATACTGCACCCATACCAACAAGGAAGGGGGTTAAGTGCCCCCCTCCCTTGTTTCCTGGGCTGGGTGGAGTGCAAGTTACAGGTACAGGGGATAGATAGCAGCTGCCCTGTGTCTGCATCTTCAGGACACAGTCTGGCCCGGGTAGGAATGGGGTTAATAGCCTTAATCCCTGCCTCCCTGGACCAGGCTGTAAGTAAACCTATAAGTGCTGCTGCATACTCACGGAATCGGGGCGCCAGGTACGACCCTCTCTGTATGCTGATGGTCAAAGTTAACATCAGTATAAAGAGAAGGTCATAATTTGGGAACAGTGGCATATCAGAGAACGGCTGACACCCCTAGAATCAAGTATGCAGCACTTACAGGTTTACTTACAGCCTGATCCAGGGAGGCAGGTATTAAGGCTATTAACCCCACTCCTTCCCGAGCCAGACTGTGTCCTGAAGATGCAGTCACAGGGGAGCTGCTAACTCTCCCGTGTGCCTGTATCTTCAGCCTGATCACTGCCCGACCTCTTCAGTTTTTCTGAGCTGTCAAAAGCAGCTCCCCAGCCCTAATGCAATGGTGGGGACCCTGAGCTGTTTTGACAGCTCAGAAAAGGTGAAGAGGGAGGGCAGAGTAGAACAGGGGGCAGGGGGAACTGCTCATTAATGTCTCTGCAGCCTAAGTTATAGGCTGCAGGGACATTAACAGTGAGAGCTACAGAGCGATTTCGAGAGATTGCTCTGTAGCTGAAGAGCGCAGGGGATGCCTGGAACATCCGGCAGAGCTGTCACGTGCCGACTCTTTTGAAAAGAGTCGGCATGTGACAGTTCATAAAAACTGTTATAGCGCCTCACGAAGGCCAAATAAATAATAACATGTATTTACAGTAATGCTATGGCAGTTAAGGCCATTGCATTACTGTAAAGTAAAAATTTGGTGATAGGTTAAATGTTAATCTTTAATGTTATACCCTTTGCTAAATCACCCCCATTGTGTGTACATATGTATACACACTTAAGGCTGGGTTCACCCTACGTATATTTCAGTCAGTATTGTGGTCCTCCTATTGCAACCAAAACCAGGAGTGGATTAAAAACACAGAAAGGATCTGTTCACACAATGTTGAAATTGAGTGGATGGCCACCACAGTAAATAACTGCCTTTATTTCAATATAACAGCTGTTGTTTTAAAATAACAGAAAATATTTGCCATTAAATGGCGGCCATCCACTCAATTTCAACATTGTGTGAACAGAGCCTTCTGTGTTTTTAATCCACTCCTGGTTTTGGTTGCAATATGAGGACCACAATACTGACTGAAATATACGTAGGGTGAACCCAGCCTTAGGCTATGTTCACACTATGTATCTGTGTGGCTGTATTGCGGGCTGTAAATATATATATATATTTATTTTTTCCAGTTCATGCGTACGCTGGAAAGTATACGATATACGGCTGCACAGTGCACACTATGTATGAGCTTACGGCCCGATCATAAACGGACCCGTAAAAAATGAACAAGACCATTGTTTGCGGCTGGAACTGTGCAAATTCACGGCCGTGGATTGACAGGCGGTCCATACGGAGTACTTAAAAAATAGCCGGCAATAATGCCGAATGCCAATGCCTCTAATAGTTAATATATTAAATTAATAAAACACATTTTCTTTGTAATAAAGTCCCTTTCGTTGTTCAATAATTTAATTCTAGCGAATCCACCATTGTGCAATTAAATATACTGTTAACCCCTTAGTGACGGCCATGCTGCCTTTTCACGGCAGCCACTAATGGGCTTTATTCCGATGCGTACGCCTTTTAACGGCGGGCGCATCGGAATAAATTACCACCCGGCGGCGGCTGCAGGATGGGTGATCAGCTGACACCCTCCTGTAACTTCCCGGAGCGGAGGATTCTCCGCTATGGGCAGTTTAACCCGTTAAATGCCGCTGTCAAACGTGACAGCGGCATCTAACGGGTCCCGGTATATCCCGGACGGCGCAGCAGGTCCACTTACGTGATTGCGATGTCCCGCGGAGCTTTCCGGGGTCACGATGTCTCCATGGTGATCCCGGGGTCCTAAGGAAGGTCCCCGGGGTCACCATGGAGATGCCTCATGCTGACAGGGGTGGCCGTGGCTATTGCCTGTCAGCATGAGGCATGATACAATACATTGCAGTACATCAGGTACTGCAATGTATTGTATCAGTGATCAAAGAATTTTACACTAGTGTACAGTAATGTACACTAGTGTAAAAGTAAAAAAAAAGTAAAAAAAAAAAAAAAAAAAAAAAGTGTGCACCAAACACAACACAGCCCCCCCAGACCCCCCCAATAATAAAGATGCATTACCTATACCCAATAAAACGTGACATAAAAGTGATCAAAAACACAAATCCTATACATATTTGGTATCGCCATGTCCGTAACAACTCAATCTATAAAACTTTATCAATAATTATATCGCACGACACATGCTGTAAAAAAAAAATTAAAAAAACAGTACCAGAATAGCTGTATTTTATCAATCCACTTTAGAAAATACGTCATAAAAGAGATCAAAAAGTCATATACATATAAAACTTGGTATCAATAGACACTACAGATCTTCCCGCAAAAAATAAGCCAAAAATCAGCTCTATCGCACAAAAGATAAGAACGCTATGGATCTTGCATTGTGGCGACAGTTTTTGTGGGTTTTTGCTAGAAAGATAGTTTCTATTGCGCCAAAGTGATAATAGTTAAAAAAACCTACACAAATGTGGTATCACCGTAAACGTAATGACCCAGAGAATACATGTATTATGTTATTACTGACCCCCGATACGGATTTTTACGGCTATCACTAATAGGCTCTATTCTGCTGCCATCAGCTCTTTATGGCGATGGTGCAGAATAGTGCAGCGGCGCCGGTAATGCCTGCAGCCCCCTCATCTCAGCTACCGGAGGTAGATGAGGGGTTGGGGCAGAGTGTGGGGTCAGTCCCGGCCAGTCCACTCACCGGCGATTGCCGTTATTACCAGTATAACGGCGGCCACCGGTAACGGACATTGCCAGCGCAGCTGAACGCTTTCATCTCTTCTCACCGTGAATCCATATTGAGAGGAGATGAGAACATGTCCCCCCCTGTCCCCAGAATTAACCCTAGTGACCTGGTCACTTGGCCGCCGCCATCTCTGTGAACAGACTCTGTTCATAGTGATGGATTCCTAAAAATGATCAAAGCTTCATTCTCTCCACCACCGGAGGTAGCGGAAAGCATGGGGCAATGATCGGTGACCACCCGGTGTGGTCCCAGTACAAGTGATCAGCGGTATATACTATATACCACTGATCGCTTGTTCCAAATGGTGCCGGCACTTTTTTACGCCTGTCACAAAAGTCAAGTGCCCTGGATTACTCGTAACCACCCTGGATTACTTGTAACCACCCCAGATTACCTGTAACCACCCCAGATTACCTGTAACCACCCCAGATTGCCCGTAACCAACCCAGATTGCCCGTAACCAACCCAGATTGCCTGTAATCTCCCCAGATTGTCCGTAATCTCCCGAGATTGCCCGTATCCACCCCAGATTGCCTGTATCCACCCGATAGCCCATAACCATCCCAGACAGCCCATAACCATCCCAGACAGCCCATAACCACCCCAGATTGCCCGTCACCACCCCAGATTGCCCGTCACTACCCCAGATTGCCTGTCACTACCCCAGATTGCCCGTAATCTCCCCAGATTGCCCGTATCCCCCCAGATAGCCCATAACCATTCCAGACAGCCCGTAACCACCACAGATTGCCCGTAACCACCACAGATTGCCACAGACTGCCTGTAACTACCCCAGATTGCTCGCAACCACCCCAGATTGCTCGCAACCAGCCCAGATTTCCCGTCACCACCCCAGATTGCCCGTTGCAACCCCAGATAGTCAGTGAACACCCCCAGATTGCCCGTCACCACCCCAGATAGCCAGTGAACACCCCAAGATTGCCCATCACCACCCCAGCTAGCCAGTAACCACCCCTAGATAGCCAGTAACCACCCCATATAGCCAGTAAACACCCCATAACCACCCCATACAGCCAGTAAACACCCCCAGATTGCCCGTAACCACCCCAGATTGCCCGTGACCACCCCAGATTGACCGTAACCACCCCAGATTGACCGTAACCACCCCAGATTGGCACATACTGCTCATAACCACCCCAGTTTGCCCATAACCCCACCAGGTTACCTGTTGCCACCTCAGATAGCCAGTAAACACCCCGAGATTGTCCATTACCACTCCAGATAACCAGTAAACACCCACATATTGCCTGTAACTAAAATGACACTCCTTCTCTTCTGAGCCCTGCTGTGTGCCCATACAGTGGTTTATGCCCACATATGGGGTACCATTGTATTCGTGAGAACCTCCGTTACAAATTTTGGGGTGCTTTTTCTCCCCTGTTCCTAGTGAAATTGAGAAATTTCAAACCAAACAAACATGTTATTGGAAAAATTCTATTTTTTTTTTTTTTTTTAGTTTTTACGGTCTAGTTTTGAATACTTTCCTCCAATACCTGTGGGGTCAAAATGCTCACCACACCCCAAGATGAATTCCTAAAGAAACATATTATTGGAAAAATTCTATTTTTTTTTCATTTTTACTGTCTTGTTTTGAATACTTTCCTCTAATACCTGTGGGGTCAAAATGGTCACCACACCCCAAGATGTATTCTTTGAGGGGTGTACTTTCCAAAATGGGGTGACTTTTTGGGGGTTCTATTCTGCTGACACTACAGGGGCTCTGCAAACGCACCTAGCGCTCAGAAACTTCTTCAGCAAAATCTGAACTGGAAATGCTAATAAGAGCTCCTTTCCTTCTGAGCCCCGCTGTGTGCCCATACAGTGGTTTATGCCCACATATAGGGTACCATTGTACTCAGGAGAACCTGTCTTACAAAATTTGGGGTGAATTTTCTTTCATGTTTATTATGAAAATGAGATACTTTAATCTTAACAATATATTATTGGAAAATTTCTATTTTCCATTTTTTTTCCGGCCTAATTGTGAATACTTTCCTCCAGCCACTGTTGGGTTAAAATGCTCATTATACCCCTAGATTAATTCTTTAAGGTGTCTAGTTTCCAAAATGGGGTCACTTATGGGGGTTTCCAGCATACAAGCCTCCTAAATCAACTTAAAAAAAAGAACTGGTCAATAAAAAAAAATTTTTTGGAAATTTCATGAAAATGTGATAATTTGCTGATACATTTCTAAGCCCCGTAACACCCTAAAAAAGTAAAATATGTTTACGAAATGAAGCCAGAATAAAGAGGACATATTGATAATGTGACTTACTAACTAATTTTTGTCATGTGCCTTTTTTTTTAGAAGCAAAGAATTTCAAAGTTCGTAAAGTGCAAAATTTTCAAATTTTTCATTATATTTTGATGTTTTTCACAAAAAACACACAAGACAGTGACCAAATTTTGCCACTAACATAAAGTACCATATGTTGCGAAAAAACAATCTCAGAATCGCTAGCATACGTTAAAGCATCACTGAGCTATAAGCGCATAAAGTGAGACAGGTCAGATTTTGAAAAATGAGCCTGGTCAGTAAGGCCCAAACAGGCTTGGTCCCTAAGGGGTTAAAATAAATAAATATTATATATATATATATATATATATATATATATATATATATAAATGTATATTTATTTATATATATATTTATTTTTTATTTTTTGACAGTATGTTTAATTGCACAATGATGGATTCATTAGAATTAAATTATTGAACAACAAAACTGATTTTATTACAACAAAAATGTGTTTTATTAATTAAATATTAATTAGTACAGGAAGCTCCATTAAGCCGTTAATTCATATTCCCGGTAAATAGAGCAAACTGTACTAATGAACACTTTACTTTAATTAAAACATCAAATGTTTCTTCTAATTATGTTATCACAATAGCATTATTAGAAGAAACATTTAGAATTATATGTGCGCTCAGCTGATTGGCTGATCGGCTGAGCGCACATATAAAGAGGTGGTACGCAGTACAGTGCCTTCATTGTGCTGCGGACCAGCGAAGAGGACACATTGGGACATCAGATGGAGAGTATAAAGCTCTCTCCACCCCCTCCCCAGCACTGCACCCATCCCAGTAAGGAAGGGGGGGTCACTTAACCCCTTCCTTGCTGGGATGGGTGCAGTCTGACATTAGTCTGGCCCCCAAGGGGTTAAGGGGGATGCAATACATCCTTCCTTAACCCCTTGGGGGGTCAGACTGTAAGCAGCGATCTGTAAAGATGCTGCATACTTTAAGGTGCACAACACCGCTCACAATGATGGGTGTTGTGCTCCTGTTTGTGTGTTTTTTGTGTGTTTCTCCCTTTTTGTTTTTCAGATATTGGTATCCTGTGGATTACGTCGAATTCCATGGACTACGATGATGACCAGTGGTTGTTTTTTTTTTTTTTTTTTTTAATAAAATGGTCAATGAGGGGTGTGGGGGTGTTTTTATTTGAATAAAAAAAAATTCTCACTTGTGTCTTGTCTTTATTTCTTTACTTTATAGACTTAGTAGTGGAAGCCGTCTAATAGACAGAATCCATTACTAAGTCGGGGCCTAGTGTTAGCCGGTATAAAATGGCTAACACTAACCCCCCCATTATTACCCCAGTACCCAATGCCACCAGGGGTACTGGGAAGAGCCGGGTGCCAGTGGTCCCGGAGCGTCAAAATTGGCGCTCCTGGACTGGGGCGGCAGCAGGCTGGTAAGATTTAGGCTGGGGAGGGCCTAAACCAATGGCTCTTCCCACCCTGGTGTTACCAGGCTGCTGTCGCTTGGTTTTTAACCCGGCTGGTTATAGAGATAGGGGGGACCCTATGCGTTTATTTATTTAAAAAAAAAAAAACGCATAGGGTCCTCCTTATTTTTATAACCAGCCGGGTTAAAAACCAAGCGACAGCAGCCTGGTAACACAAGGGTGGGAAGAGCCAAAGAGCCATTGGTTTAGGCCCTCCTCAGCCTAAATCTTACCAGCCTGCTCCCGCCCCAGTCCAGGAGAGCCAATTTTGACGCTCCAGGACCACTGGCACCCGGCTCTTCCCAGTATTCCTGGTGGCATTGGGTACTGGGGTAATAATGGGGGGTTAGTGTTAACCATTTTATAGCGGCTAACACTAGGCCCCGACTTAGTAATGGATTCCGTCTATTAGACGGCTTCCACTACTAAGTCTATAAAGTAAAGAAATAAAGACAAGACACAATTGAAAACATTTTTTATTCAAATAAAAACACCCCCACACCCCTCATTGACCATTTTATTATAAAAAACACCAAACAACCGCTGGTCATCGTCGTAGTCCATGGAATCCGATGTAAACCACAGGATACCGATATCTGAAAAACAAAAAGGGAGAAACACACAAACAGGAGCACAACACCCATCATTGTGAGCGGTGTTGTGCACCTTACAGTATGCAGCATCTTTACAGATCGCTGCTTACAGTCTGGCCCCCAAGGGGTTAAGGGAGGATGTATTGCATCCCCCTTAACCCCTTGGGGGCCGGACTGATGTCGGACTGCACCCATCCCAGCAAGGAAGGGGTTAAGTGACCCTCCTTCCTTACTGGGATGGGTGCAGTGCTGGGGAGGGGGTGGGGAGACCTTTATACTCATCATCTGATGTCCCGATGTGTCCTCTTCGCTGGTCCGCAGCACAATGAAGTCACTGTACTGCGTACCAGCTCTTTATATGTGCGCTCAGCCGATCAGCCAATCAGCTGAGCGCACATATATTTTTAAATGTTTCTTCTAATAATGCAATTGTGATAATATATTTAGAAGAAACATTTGATGTTTTAATTAAAGTAAAGTGTTGATTAGTACAGTTTGCTCTATTTACCGGAAATATGAATTAACGGCTTAATGGAGCTTACTGTACTAATTAATATTTAATTAATAAAACACATTTTTGTTGTAATAAAATCAGTTTTGTTGTTCAATAATTAAATTTAAACAAATCCATCATTGTGCAATTAAATATACTGTCAAAAATAAATATATATATATATTGTGACAATCTGGGGGTTACTCACTCGCTGGGATCGCCATCTCCTGGGCCTGAGACGGTTGGCACATCACAAATTGCAGTCCAGTCAGTGCTGTAGGCTTTATACGGACCTCAGTCAGCTTTATTTATCCGTTCAAAAAACACAAGACATAGGCAACACTGCCAATAAAATAAAACCTAGGCCGTCTAGCCACTGACTAACACCACAGCTTCCCTAGCTGTCACTTATGAGCCTAATGCTCAATATCACCAGCTCCACTGGTCTTACCCAGACTTCTTGTCTGCAGCTCCCACAGGCCTAGTGCTGCCTGTTCTCTCCCACACTGGGAGTCTTCACCTGGGAGCCATCACCTGGGAAGCTCTGGAGTCTCTAATAGAGCTCCACCAGGTGGTTTCAGAGCCTCATTAGCTCTTGGACTGGAGTGGAGTATCTGGAGCAGGAGCTCCACCTGAACTCCAATTCCCACTCCAGAGGCATAGAACTGCCTCTTACAACCCCACCATGCCACATATCCTCCCCCCCTGACAAAGGCCATAGGACTTGTCACTTTATTAACACCCCCTCCTGGGTCAAAGGTCCTACATTGGGGTAAGATGTGACACCATTCATGCCTCATTTTCTTTTTCTGGGGACACACATCACACTTTTCATGAGGTTTTTGTTTTCCCCGCATTTTCCATAACACAGAACCACCGTACCCCACTTTCTCACTTTGCCGTTCATTTCTTTCATGACCACGTCCATAAGTGGAGACATGCATCGGACGGCTGTACTGAGAACCACTCTCAGCGTGCACACAGTCCTTGTTCTCATATGTAATTTGGGTTCCCTTATTGGTAACATCCAGGCTGTTACCCTTGGCAACAGGAAACCTCTCACTTCCAGCTACATTGGATGGGACTGTATGAGTGACACTCGGCTCAGACATTGACTGACAGTTCTCACTACCTCTCACTTCAGACAGGGCAACATACAGACTGCATTCACTTTCAGTCTCCAAAGTGAAAGTCTTCATACCAGCTCCTTCATGCACATCTTGGTACTGAGGACATGATTCCTCCAAAGTTACCTCTTCATTATTCACATCAGCCTCAGTAACTTCAAGACTCCCTGTAAGAGGTAATGTGTGAGCCAACACAAGCTCTTCAGCCGGACATTCTCTGGCCACCATCTCATCACCTGCTACTTGAGGCATGTTCACATTAGTCACAGGAACAGCTTCTGGGACCTGACAAAGAAGAGATTCTATAACAATAAGCGGTGGCTGTTCTACTACTGTGTGACCACCACTAACATCACTGGATGCTGCTACTGTGTGACCCTCACTAACATCACTGGATGCTACTGTGTGACCACCACTAACCTCACTGGATGCTGCTACTGTGTGACCACCACTGACCCCACTGGATGCACCCCTCAGGTCTATATGGCTCTGCATTGTAACACGGTCACCCACACCAGGCTTACTGTCATAGACACAGGGGACGCTCTCAGACAAACCACGTGCATACGGCTTCCTACCAGGCCAAGCACATCTGGCTATCTCCATGCAACATTTCAGTCTACAACCATATTCACACTGGTCACTTTTTCCCCTTCTTTTATTTCGGAGATACCTATTGGGCACAGCACAGCTGTTGTAGGAACATAGTTTAGGTGTGAGAATACACAACACATTTTCACTATGTTTCCTCACCCCATGCATTCTCACTGCATCACTTTGGGAAAAACGCGCCCCACAAACCCAGCATACATACCGCTTACTGCCACAGTCACTTCTCACATGCTGTTTGACTTTGTAGGTCACTCTCTTGGCATAATATGAACCCATGGGCTTGTGAGTCTGCTTACCCTCCTTGTTATCTTCAGCAGATATTTGGTTGCCACTAGCAACCACATTGGCTTCACTTGACTCAGTAAAGGCCACCAAACTCTCTGTATTGCTTTCAGCCATAGCACATTCATCCCATGCAATACTCTGGTCCTTACACACCATGACCTCTAGGGGCAGCACTGCACCTTCATCACATGCAATCTTCTCATCATTACACATCATGACCTTTAGGGGCACACTAGAGCTAATCCCCTCTACTGCTTTTTCTGCTTTAGAGGTTAGTTCACACTCTGCATTCACTAGAACTGCCTCTGTAGCACACCCATCATTTACCTGCTCAGGTTGTGTGACATAGTTATGGGTTAAATGCATGTTAGGCAGCAAATCTGACATTACCTTACTACTATCACATAACTGCGGGGTGACATTACTGCTATCACATAACTGCGGGGTGACATTACTGCTGTCACATAACTGCTGGGTGACATTTTCAATAAACATTGCAGGCAATACATTATCATTAAGTTCATCTGACTTTTCAAGTCCATGTTCAGACTGTGCAATAATCTCATCAGACATCAGGATGGTCTTGTCAGCCACAGGATTCTTCTCCTCACTTGGTAGCATTGCTGAACATTTGGACTTATTTTGGTCACAGTTCACACAGTAAGACAGTGAGGCTCCACCCAGTGGTAACTCTGGGACGTGTGTATATGGTTCTCCTGGTTCCTCCCCCTTAGGCAGTGGTACAGTACACTTTACTGGGGACTCTCCCTCCCACAACTGCCAGAAATAAGGAAAGTCTCTGCCAAGTATGAACTCCACCTCAAGCTCCGCACAGACCTCAAGCACATGATTTATTGTCCCATAACAAGTTTTAAAGTCAATTAGAATAGTCTTACCATACGGCTCTGGTCGACTTTTCACAAACAGTATAATATCGGGGTGGACCCTGGACACCTCCTGGCAACAATCCAGGTCAACCAGCAGTGGGATTCCTCCCACCAGCAATTCACAGGTTTTTGGTTTAAATTTCTCTGATCTCCTGACCAGAGGACAATAAGATGCACAGACACCTGCTCCCATGCACCTCCAACATGGCTCCCTCTGCTCAGTGACTGCCGATTGCTGTTGGGGTTGGTTGCTCCTAGCAACATCATCATGGCGCCTCTGCAGAAGTGACTTTTTAACACTTGGGCTTTGGGCAAAAGCACATCCAATTACACAACAGTCCATTCTCATACATCTCAAGCCTGGCTCTGGCTGGTTGGCTTTAGGGACGGCACCCTCACGCTTTTTATCTGGAGAATCAGACCAGGATGCAACTGGGACCTTGGTACAGCAACCACTGGGCTTGGAGCCCTGTGCTTTCTGGTTAGCAGCCCCCTGCAGTGCAGTGCGGGGTGTAGCAGTACATGCACTTTGTACAGGAGCTTGCTTATCCAATGTCCTTTGCAGTTGGGCCTCAACAGCCTCCCACTCTGCTTCAAACTGCGCAAGGTTATAACCCATTTGTTTGGCCATGTCTTCACGGCGCTGTATGTCCCATATGCGTCTGACATAGTCCTCTGCTAGACCCATGGCAACTATATTCTTTATGCAGCAGAAACACCAGCTTCAAACATAAGCAATACTGGCCTTATCCAGACAAGACAGTCTCTGTATGTCTCTCTCCACAGCAACACAGTCTCTGTATGTCTCTCTCCACAGAGACTCAATCTCTGTAAGGCTTCAGGCTCTTTAAATTCAGCCACAAACTTCATGTGCCATTTTTCTGCCCACAGCAATCCTCCACCATATGTGACAATCTGGGGGTTACTCACTCGCTGGGATCGCCATCTCCTGGGCCTGAGACGGTTGGCACATCACAAATTACAGTCCAGTCAGTGCTGTATGCTTTATACGGACCTCAGTCAGCTTTATTTATCCGTTCAAAAAACACAAGACATAGGCAACACTGCCAATAAAATAAAACCTAGGCTGTCTAGCCACTGACTAACACCTCAGCTTCCCTAGCTGTCACTTATGAGCCTAATGCTCAATATCACCAGCTCCACTGGTCTTACCCAGACTTCTTGTCTGCAGCTCCCACAGGCCTAGTGCTGCCTGTTCTCCCACACTGGGAGTCTTATCCTGGGAGCCATCACCTGGGAAGCTCTGGAGTCTCTAATAGAGCTCCACCAGGTGGTTTCAGAGCCTCATTAGCTCTTGGACTGGAGTGGAGTATCTGGAGCAGGAGCTCCACCTGAACTCCAATTCCCACTCCAGAGGCATAGAACTGCCTCTTACAACCCCACCATGCCACAATATATATAAATAAATATACATTTATATATATATATATATATTTTAACTGTATATTTAATTGCAAAATGATGAATTCACTTAAATTTAATTATTGAACAACAAAACCGATTTTATTACAACAAAAATGTGTTTTATTAATTAAATATATTAACCATGAGAGGCATCGGCATTACTGCAGAGGATCGCAAACCCCGGTAATAGCGATTCCTGTAAACTGTTTCCCTGCTTTCCCAGATGCATCCAAAGGTTTTTGCATCACTTTCTAAAGATTTCATTTGTTATTTTTAGTTGAACCAGATTTCCAAGTAAATGACCGTATGTTTTCAGCCGCATGTCTATTTTTTCCCACGGCCGGAGTTTCAGCCGCACATTTACAGCCGCGTAAAAACTACGGCCGGAAGTATACATAGTGTGAACATAGCTTTAAGGTGTAATTGGGCAGTTTTACGCCCATCTGGGCTCTAAACAATATGTTGATAACCACTAAATCCTGACCTTGTCGGGGGGGGGGGGGATGAATTAACATATGTGACTAAAACTAAGGTTGTCTCAGTATAATACCCTAGTTTACCTGTAGATTTTAAAATGTAACTTTTATTAGTTTAGGTTAAAATTTAAATCAATATAATGACAAAAGAGGAGAAGTTAAGTGCAACTTTAAAATACTGCTGTTCCACTGCAGGATTAATCTGTTAGAAAGTGGCACTACTAGCCTCAGCAGCATCGATCCATACATAGCGGCTCATTGATACCAGCGGATAGCACATCCCTAAGAGATCAATCTTGCAGATGAACAGCGGTATTTTAAAGTTGCACTTCGCTTTTTCTTTTTTGTCATTATATTGATTTTAATTTTAAACTAAACTAATAAAAGTTGCAATTTAAAACCTCCAGGTAAACTAGGGTATTATAGTGAGACAATCTCAGTTATAGCCACATCTGAACAATATGTTGGGTGCAACATATACCAGTGCTGAAGCCTGGAGTGGGGTTACTGTAGATGCTAACTTCTGCTGTCTGTGTATGGTCACTCAAAGTGATGTGAAACTGGGGCAGGACTAAACAGATTAAAAAAGTCATAGTGGACCAGATGAGGAAAATAGCTGTGAAATACATTTTGGGTGATTTTAAACTGTTTTCTCCATCTGATTTAGTCCACAATGACTTCCTTCAACTCTCTGGCCCGATCTTCTTCCACTTTAAGCAACCAAGAAGTACTTTTTAAAAAGCTTCTGTTCCTGCATATAGCATTATTTGTTCCACAAAATTAAGTTCTAGGTTCATATACTACATCTTAAAATTAAGGGGCATCAGTGTTTTTTTCTGTAAATCATGTATCATATACAGTATGTGAAGTCAGAGTCCATGAAGTGACAAAGCAATGTATTATATTGTATTATAACTTCCTTGTTTAACATTTAAAAAAGCTAAGAAAGCTATTTTCTATTTATTAGCTATACACTCTGAGACATTCTTTGTTTTACCCCTCTTTTGAATATGAATACATTAAAGGAATAGTATGAATAAAGAAAGAGAATTCTGCATCTCTGACTTGATGCAATTATCTAAGTAATAAATCATAAAACACTTTATGCAATCTGCAGTCTTTACCCCCAACTAATTAAATTATATACTGAACAAAAATATATACTTTTCCGTGCTCTGGAAAAGGCAAGGATGTTTATTTGGTGTCATTTAAAAATATTTTCATAAGGAAAAAGTTTATATTTGATTTTTTTTTTTTTTACATGCAGCATTCTGAAACAAGTATCTTTATATACTAGTTTAATGAAGGTTTTAAACAAAGGAATAATGGGGGAGGGGATTTATCAAGGGTTTTGCACTTATTTTTAGGTGAGTCATTAGATTTTTTACCCATTTTTGGTCTAAGTTCTATTTATGAACCAGTATTCGATGAGCAATTATTTTTTAGATGCAACTTTTTTCAATCTGCCTGTTTTGAGTATTCACCAAAAAGTTTGCTTAATTCGCGATTAGCGCCCAATTTATCATTTGCAATTTTTAAATAGTCACACAAATTGGTGCAACTTTTTACCCAGTTACATTCACTATGGCAGTGCTACCTTTTAATAAATCAGTTACAAGATAAAGAAACAAAATATACACCAAGATTGTATTTCTATAAATTTCAAATTAAGCTAAATAAAAATGTTCAGGCAAAATGGTCCCTATGATTCTATTGGCGCAGCAGAATACACTAGGTACTCTTTGAAGAGTACCTGTCACTAAGTAATGAGAAAAATAAAAGGCTTGTGGTACTTACTACTTGCATCCCTACTGGTAGTTTATTTTCAAATTCTTCCTCTCTAGGTCCCAGTAATAGCCTCTTTTCTTCATTAGTCTCTCCAGCAGTTCTCAAAAATGGAATGGGGGTTGTCTTTGCTGGTATGACACACACCCTTAGGCTATGTTCACACAACAGTTTTTTTAGCTCCGTTTAAAATGACGTCCATTATTTTGAGGCTAAAATAGCGGACGTTTTTAGAAGCCTGGCATCCCCTAAGTGCAATTACTGGTGTTTGCACATTATTTTATTTTGGGGTTACTTATTGCCCTTTGGTTGTGGCTTAATTAAAAAATCCATTGAATTTAATAGTAAAAACGGAGAAAGAACGGTGACAAAAAAAGAACTGTGTGTGAACAACTAATAAAAAACGTCCGCTATTTGCAAAAAAACATCTGGAAATAATGTTCAGTTTTTCAATGCATTGTGCGCATAAGATGTCCGTCTTCCCATTGACTTCAATGCAATTGCATTGAAGTCAGTTAAATTGCTGCAAAACTGGATGTTTTTTTAAATAGCAAAATCAGGCGTTTTTTTCTCAATTTTTGACTTTGTGTGAACATAGCCTTACACTGCATTAAGAATATCCTACCCTCACTTGCCATCCTCTGTCCATGTCTGCAACCCCCACATAACTGAGCCTGCCTACATAACTAAGTCTGTCCACACTTATGCTGCTTTGTCATGTATCTTTTGACAAATTTGTAAGCAGAAAGGAGACTCAACTAAGATTTAGACCCCTAGTGATGGCTTTTATAGGATTTTTTTCTGCAGCAAACTAAGGAAAATTTTATTACATCTATATTGAAAAGATGTTCTTTTTACAGGACTGGATTGATTTAAAAGAAGTTAATTGTAGGGACAGTGCAACTTTAACCCCTTAAGGTCAAAGCCAATTTTCGTTTTTGCACTTTTGCTTTTTCCACTTTATGTTTAAAAGTCCACAGCGCTTGCATTTTTTCACCGAGAGACCCATATGAGCCCTTTTTTTTTTTTTGCAAAACCAATTGTACTTTGCAATGACAGGCATTATTTTTCCATAAAATATGCTGCGAAACCGGAAAAAAGTCATTTGCGCTGTTAAATTGAAAAAAAAAAAATTGTTTGGACTTTGGAGAGTTTTGCATTTACGCCATTCGCCCTGGGGTAAAACTGACTTGTTATGCATGTTCCTCAAGTCGTTACAATTACAATGATATGCAACATGTATAACTTTTATTTTATCTGATGGCTTTTAAAAAATTCAAACCATTGTTAACAAATATATGTTCCTTAAAATTGCTCTATTCCCATGCTAATAGCGCTTTTATGCTTTGGTCTATGGGGCTAATGCGACTTTTTGATCAGTTTTTATTACATTTTTTTCTGGATTTGATGTGACCAAAAATGCACAATTTTGCTTTTTTAAATTTTTTTTGCGCTTACGCCGTTTACTGTGCGTGATCAGGAATGTGATAATGTAATGGTTCAGGTGATTACGTGTGCGCCGATACTAAATATGTTTATTTATTTGTTTATTTATTTAAAATGGGAAAAGGGGGGTGATTTGGACTTTTATTAGGGGAGGGGATTTTTTATTAATAAAACTACTTTTTTTTTTACATTAACTAGAAGTCCCCCTGGGGGACTTGTATATACACAGCACTGATCTCTCATAGAGATCAATTCTGTGTATATTCACAGCAATGATCAGTGAGATCGGTGATACATTGCACTGGCCTGCTGCAGCCAGTGCAATGTATTGCCGAGCCAACATCAGCGTCATCGCGACGCTGAGGCCCGGTACGGGCAGAAGAACGGATCTCCCTCCCGCGATTGCATCACGGGGAGGGAGATCCGGCTCACTAGACACCAGGGACGTGAAGTATAAAGCACTTCAATGCAGCTGTCAGGTTTGACAGCTGCATTGAAGTGCTTCATTAGCCGGCGCGGCAACGGGACCCACGCCAGCTAATAGAGGCACTTCCCGGCTACACATATCAGCCGGGAGCAGAGCCGTTCAGAGCGGGTCATGGGTTGCTAAGGGACTAAGGCTGGGACTACATGATAACTTTGGTTGTGCAAGAGCAAGTTGTCACGGCCGCAGTGGTGTCCCATACTCCGGGCTGCCGCTGATGCAGCGCAAGCTTTGTCAGTGCTTCTCTCTTGTAAGACACTGGACCCCACGTGCAGGAATCTGCACAATCTCTTCAGCCTAGCAGGACGTCTTACCAGTTCCATGCTTCTGCTCTCTCCTATGCTCCCGCCTCGTAGGGCACGTGCTTGCCGGCTCAGTTAAATTTAAAGGGACAGTGTGTCTCTAATTGGTTAGTTGCACCAATCAACTGCCCTATAAATTAAACACCTGTGCTGGCATTCCCTGTTGAAGCCTGTGGTCCCAGCTTGTCCATGGTTTATGCCCATGGTTCCGATTGCCTGTCGTCGGAGCTGTGAGTCCTGCTTTGTTCCTGCCTGCCTACGTGTCTCTAGCTGCACCTTGTCTGCCATCACTAGCAAGCCAAGCCAGGGATAGCAACCTGGGAGTTCCCTGCCACAGCAATCCCACCCTACCTTGCAGCAGGAACTGGCCCCTTAGACTCCGCTCCCTTGTACGACTTACACCATCACTAGCGGTAGTACAGTAGATCCACTGCTCCAGTTGTTACACAAGTCTCATCCAAGTCACACAACCAAAATATTTAGTCTTTCACTTGCATATGTGTGATTTTTACAGTTGGGACTTACAAAATAAACAAGTTGCAGAGAAGTCACAAGAAAGTCCCAATTGCACATGACTTGCATTAAGATCAATGGTAACAAAGTCATGTGCATCTGCAATAAATATCAATCAAGGATGGACTTTTTGGGACTGACCTCAACCATGCCTGCTCCTCTCCTGGAGGAACTACGTGTTTGAGCACTTCTGATGTATCTTTCATGGTCCTCCTAATCCCCATCAGCAAGTGCTGGGCTGCTCAGCTGCTGTTCATTTATATCCTCATTTTACCACCTCCTAGCTCAGCATGCAAGATCCTAACAAGTCAGGATGTTCAGTGCAGAGTAGAGTGATGGTGTCCCCATTCCCCTTACTGACTACATTGCTGCTGCTTCTGTTGTCGTCCTCCTCCTCCTCTCTCCTCCACATGGCTGGTGCTGATGAGTACTTATGAACACTGAGTGATGGGGTCAGGGAGGTCACAGTAAAAAGGCATATTCCCTCCTCTGCTGCTCTAGGCATAGTTTACACCCCGGCAGCTCCCATAGGCCATACGTTTAGCCTATGTTAACCCTTTTAAGACTGCCATTATTAGTGAGGAAGTCTAGGTGTAGGTTTGTTACCAGTGACTAGAGCCATCATTCCTAATGGGGCGCCGTGAATTACACTGTCATGTTTCAGGAGGGTATTTGACCAGTTTTCGTGGCTTTCATGCAACATTGTCATTTTTAGAGGGCATAATATGTGTTTCACTTGTGGGGACAGAGTGATGCTGTATAAGGGGGTCCATTGTGTGTGGCACTGTATGATTACAGCATTATATTATGGGTACATGGTGTGTGGCACTATTGTGTGGTTCTCATGCACAGTGTGTGGCACTATTATTTTCTGGGGGCTCAATATGTGGCAGCATTATATTTATGGGGCACAATGTGTGGCAGTATTATATTCACAGGGCAGTGGGTATGATGCTAAGAGGATTTTCTCTTAGGGCCCTTTTGCATAGGCCAACGAAGTGCCGCAAGACTTACAAGGTATACAAGCTTTACAAAGCTCATTAAACCATGTTGCCTATTAAAGGAATTGTGCCGGCTTGCCAAAAAACATGGCCACTTTCTTTCAGAACCAGCACCAATCCTGTCCTCTGTTTGAATGTGTATTCCGATGATTTTGACTAGAAATGAGCAAATCATTCGGGATTTTGTCTTGCAAAGTTAGCAAATATTCACATGAATTTGCAAATATTTGTGAATTTCATTAAAAATAGTGGTGAGTGAACATGTTCGTAAATGTTCGTATGTTTGTAGGAAAATTGCTGCTAATTGTTTGTGTTCCCTGATGCAAACTTTTTGATGATCGGAATGGTTATAACAATCTTTTTTGAACATGCGAACGTCTATCTTGTAATGTACGTAACTGTGTAATATTCACAACTGTGTAATGTTAGCATCTGCATAATATTTGCAACTGCGTAATATTCACAACTGTGTAATATTCACAACTGCATAAGTACAAGCTAACATGTGCGGTCGCTATTGCGGCTGCCATGTTTAGTGAATTTGCCAATCGCAATCAGGCAAAATAAATACCTGATTCGCTGCAAATCGGAATTTGTCAGATTAGTTTAGCTCATCTCTAATTTTGACGCTCACACTGGAGCTGCTATCTGCTAATGACAAAGGTGTGTGTGTGTGTGTGGGGGGGGGGGGTATGGTCATTTCAATAACCGCCTCAGGCAGCAGAAAAACTATATTCGGCCCTGTATATTAGGTTGATCATATGGGTGGAAATGAGAACATAAAAAAAAGATTTTTCCAAAATATTACACAATTTTATAGCTGTTTAAGATTTAGTTTGTACATTTACCCTATAGACTAGTAAAAAATGTAATTTACAGTTCTAAAGCTGAGCTTCAAAACTAACATGACACTCATAGTGATATAGCTACAAAGTGAGACTGAAAAAAAATCACACCAATTATTTTCAAACCAAAAAATAGCACACATCATTTTGTTGAAAGACTGTTATCCTCTGGCAAACAAGTATTAATGTAATATCTGCAGAACACAGAGTCTAGTTAGCAAGCTTTTATCTCTGGAATATCAGAGTGGTTATAATATTGGAATTATGATTCACAGATGATATAACTTTACACAGTAGCCTTTTATAATACTACGTTATATGCTCTTACTGTATTGTTCAGAAGCTTTAGGCTAAATTCATATGTGGCCCCAGATTTTCACAGGAAAACTCTCAGTGGTTTACAGCAGCAAGAGTAGACAATTATTTTCAAATTATCCTACATGCTACGGACATTTTTTACATTAAAAAACAAACAAACATTTAGTGATGCTTTACGGAGAACTTCGTGGACGCAGACACAATGAACATCATCAGACCCTATTCTTGTGAGAATTTTCCGGAACTTCCGGTGGAAAGGTCATAGCACAGGAAGGGGGAATCCAAGCTCCCATTGTCTTTGCTATCTGTTAGTGTCACCTTTCGCTTCAATGCTGTAATGCAAATCATTTTCAAGCTGACAGAACAGACCAGAAAGCCTCAATTTATTTTTAAGCCTAGTGGTCCCCCACAATCACGATTACGGGAGCATGAAATTCCAGCTGAATTAAGCTGTAGGCCTCGCATATGTTTTTCCTTACTTATGTCCTTTCCTGTGGATAGGGCATAACTTCTTCAGATGGGAATAATCCTCTGTTGTGGTTCTGTTGCAGATCTGCCGCATATTTAAATCTGCCCCATCATATCTGCTGCAGTTCCTGTACGTGTGAAAGCACCCTAAAGATAAAATAAAAATGCTGCCCATGTAGCCAGGATTCAGTAGGCTTGCCCTGTTTTGTCAGAATTGTTCTACTGTCCTGGAATACTGTAGTAAAATATGTTTTCCAATAAAACTTTTTAATCCTAATCTGACTTTTGGCAGAGGAAGTTTTAGGTAAGTATCCAAGCATATGTTCTACGATTATTGACAAAAAGCATTATGAGAACGGTGAAAGGATCGGTAGTATGCAACTTTCAATGTTATAAGGTTGACTGTAGGATCATGGATTTTTTAAACTGTGTAAAGCTGAAGTTGTTGTAAACCGCTCACAGCAGCCAATCACAGTTTAACTTTCAGCTCTGGTAAAATGAAAGCTGAAATGTGAATGTTTGCTATGGACAGTTTACACCAATTTTAGATTTAGAGTTTGATAAATCTAGGCCATTGAGTCCAGCCTAAATGCATGAATAGAGGCCCACTAATAAGATGTCCATTGATTTTTCTGGATCCCATTTAACCTCCCTGGTGAATGCTAGAGGGGGCTTGATTAGGAAATCTCACTTTATTATCTTAAAATGCCTTTGTATTCCATTTTAAAAGGATGGATAAAATAGTCAGTAGCCCCTTTTATTTGTTTTATGAAGTATTAGCCAAAAGAGTCAAACAGTGATGAAGATGAAGTTCACACTTGGGGTCTGAAAACTTATAACATGGTTCTCATTTAGTTCAGCTGTGTTTCAATTAAATATTCTGAACTAACTACTGTTACATTTTCCAGGCATTCACATAAAAGTAAATATAAAAAGCCTAATTAAATTTCATAGTTAATTTACAAATGCTTCATTTGCAGATCAGGTACATTTGTGAAACTTAGTAATGTGAATGTGTTGTAGTTTAATTTTCAACTCTTTTTTTAACACAACAGAAGGGTAATTATACTGTGATGTACTGTATAAAATAGCAAAATGATATCATATATATGAATGCCTTCACTCGGTAGTACATTTAAATCTGTTAGCAGAGCATCAGGAGAACAGTTAAGTCTTAAAGGAATCCTATAGTTTTAGACTGTAGATTTAAAAAGGCCATATATATAAGATTCTATTAGATTTTGTATTCTCTAGTTGTATGAATCAGAAGATTGGGTATACTAATATAATGTGTGTTTTTTATGTGAATTTATTTATTCATTTAGGATTATGATGACCAACACAGAGTAAAGATTTGTAACCCCACCCAGTGAATGGGTGTTACCAGGATATCCGGGTGTATATATATATATCTGTAGAGTTGACTGTTGTATATGACACTTTAGAAAGCGACCAGAACGGTCTTGAAATGTGTTGTGTCTTTTTAATAAATGCGTATACTTACTATATTTACTATACTTACTTACTATATATTTTGGTACTTTTATAGTACTTTATTGGACCTGCGCCGTGTTGACCCATACTTGTAGAGGAGATGTATTGTCTAATGCTTGATCCTGTGAGGATTACTTGGGAGTGGCAGCGGTCTGGATTGTGTGCTTTACCCCTTAAGGACAGAGCCAATTTCGATTTTTGCGTTTTCCTTTTTTCCTCCTTGTGCTTAAAAGGCCATAGCACTTGCATTTTTCCACCTAGAAACCCGCATGAGCCCTTATTTTTTGCGTCACTAATTGTACTTTGCAATGAAAGGCTGAATTTTTGCATAAAGTACACTGCGAAACCAGAAAAAAATTCAAAGTGTGGTGAAATTGAAAAAAAAAAACGCATTGCGAGATCAGGAATGTGATTAATTAATAGTTCAGGTGATTACACACGCAGTGATAGCAAACATGTTTATTTATTTATTTGTTTGCTTTTATTAATAACCTGGGAAAAGGGGGGTGATTCAGACTTTTATTAGGGGAGGGGGCTTTTTACTATTAACAACACTTTTTTTTTTACTTTTACACTTATACTAGAAGCCCCCCTAGGGGACTTCTAGTATAAGTGCTTTGATCTCTCATTGAGATCTCTGCAGCATAGATATGCTGCAGAGATCCATGAGATAGGCACTCGTTTACTTCCGGCTGCTGCAGCCGGAAGTAAACGAGTGCCGAGCCGGGGACGGCGCCATCTTGGAGCGGTCCCTGGCCGGCTTCAGAAACGGAGATCGCTCCTCCGGGATAACATCCCGGAGGAGCGATCTCCCCACTAGACACCAGGGATGACACTGCGTCTGGTAATCGGATGCAGCTGTCAACTTTGACAGCTGCATCTGATTACTATATTAGCGGGCACGGCGATCGGACCGTGCCCGCTAATACCTGCTACAAGCGGCACCCGGGACCGCCGCGGTTCAGAGCGCGGCCGCCGCGCGGCCCCGCTCTGAACGTCCCTAACGGCATCAGGGCGTAAATATACGCCCTATGCCGTTAAGGGGTTAAACAAGAGTTGTGCCTTGCAGTTTGCACAACTCGACTAGGTGAGAACCTCCATAACTTTTAACTCACCTAAGTTATTTGTCATATTTATGCTATGGAGTGCCGTCTATTATCTTTTTCCTAATATATATGAGATTATACTGGAGAATATGTCTGCAACTCTTGAGAATCTACATCTGTAGACAGCCTACACTGTACCTAGGGCCCTACTACACGGAGAAAATACTGGCCTAACAGGCTAACATCTCCCTGTGTAAAAGGGTAAAAAAAATAATCAACAGGCTATGGTGTGAGAATTAATTTGTTGTCCAATCTGCTAATTTTGCCCGACTGAAAAACCAATGTCATCTGCATCCCTCCGTGTAATAGGGAATGTTTGGTCAACATTTGATAGGCACAAAGGACTGCCTGAACAATCTAGCGATCATTCGTGTGGTCCAGCTGCCAGACTGGTCTGGCCTTGTTATGACTTTGAATTCACCGAGATCATCACTTGTTTGCTGAAGTGCTCCAGCCATCTAATATGGATATTATAATAAGAGTAAATATCTAAATGAACATCGTATACACACATAGATCCCTTTATTTAGAAAGTCTACATTCAGTATACTCCTGCAAAGGCTTATTATCAGAAACAACCTATCAGGACCACGCGGAACAAAAGATGGGCTCTAAGGCTAACATCCCCTGCACTGTCACAGCCTACTTGCAGAGCAGCTCCTAAATAACTATCCACAACTGGGTGCCAGTAACTGGTCTGAAATAAGTGCAAAAACAAACAAGACTTGGACAGACAAAATAACAAGCAAAATACATAGAATAGGATAGTCAAACGGGCCAAGGTCAATACCAGAGAAAGCGGGCAAGGTACAATGACAGCGAACAAATCTAAAGTCCTAAAAACAGGCAGAGGTCATAACCGAGAAGGCAGTGAGGTACAAAGTAAGAAAGAATAGGTATTCAAAAACAGGCAAATGGAGGACAAAAGCTAGGGATGGTAGCAAGATAAATGGTGCACAAAGCAATGTACAGGATAAAAAAGGCCAATCATGGGGCTGGGCCACACAAACGATTGCTGCATTGTTTGTGCAGCAATTTAAATACATTGGTATCGTCCAAACATCTCCTGTTTAGGCTATGTTCACACAACGTTTTGTTCAGCTCCGTTTAAAATAACATTCATCATTTTGAGTCTAAAATAACGGACGTCATTTAGCTGACTGAACTCCCCTAAGTGCAATGATGGCTGTTGGTACATTATTCTAGTTTGGGTTACTAATAGCCCTTTGGGCTTAATTGAAAAGTCCATTGAGTTTAATGGTAAAAACGGAGAAAGAACTGTGACAAAAGAAAAACTGTGTGAACAACTAATAAAAAACGTCAAAAATAACGATCATGTTCAATATTTTGAGGTCCGTGGTAAAAACGTCAGTTATTCATTTCACTGTGCGCATCGGACGACCGTCTTCCTATTGACTTCAATGCATTGCCATTGCAGTCAGTTAAATCACGGCAAAATCGGGTGCCTTTTCTACATTTTTGATGTTGTGTGAACATAGCCATACACAGAAAGATGTGTGGACCATAATGATGATTTTTTTGTGTTGTACAGAAGATCAAATCAGTTCACTATTGTTTGGATCAGTTCACAGTGTTTGGATAATGCACGCTGGGAAAAGTTTTACTAAAGTTTATTAATGAACGGTTCAACAATATGTTTGCCATTCATAATCACTATCTTATTACATATATTAATATATTCTAATATTAATAATAATATTCTAAAAAGTTGAATACAAATGCCTAATGGTGCGTTTACACAGAGAGATTTAACTGACAGATTTTTTAAGCCAAAACCAGGAGCAGACTATAAACAGAGAACAGGTCATAAAGGAAAGACTAAGATTTCTTCTCTTCCCAAATGCATTCCTGGCTTTGGCTTCCAAAATCTGTCAGATAAATCTCTCTGTGTAAACGCTCCATAACCAAAATGTATTGCTTCAGTTTCACATTTTAGTCCCAGTTTACAATAAAAATAATAATAATAATAAAAAGTCTCATCTCTTTTGCACATTAAACAATGTATAGAGGAAAAAATAAACAAATAACTTCCCTTAGAAAACATCATTGCAACATCATTCATATTTTGTCTGCTTACATAGGCCCAAAAGATCCCCTATCATGAAAGCTTTGGCAATATTTTAGTTGTTACTTTTATTTCGCCGTGAAACTGTGGTAGAACATTATTTTGCAAGGTCTTAAGCCATAAATTGGGCTTTCAGGTTATTTATATAGAACTATTTCCTTTAATCCCTTCAAAAAAAGTAAATCTATTTTTTTCTATGATGCCTTATAGGATGATTTTGTTTTATTACCACTGTGCTCCTCTAACATTACATAATGTACTACACTGCTGTGATGTAACTACTTTGAGAACAAAAGCAGATCAATTTACAGCCTACTCTCATGATTTCAGCCAAGCCATAGAAAAGTATTTCTAGTGACCTTGAGCAACCCTAGATAAATTGAGCCCATAAAGTTTGATATGTCCTTTTTCTTCATTGCAAAACATTTAATGCACACAGTAATATTTAGGCGTTTCCGCACATGTACATTTGATGGTGCTTTAAGTGACAAAACCTACTGTAACACAACAAACTTTCATGTCTGTAATCAATTATCAATAATTACATTTTTAGATAAGGTGATACACCT
This sequence comes from Dendropsophus ebraccatus, assembly GCF_027789765.1. Taxonomy (NCBI): domain Eukaryota; kingdom Metazoa; phylum Chordata; class Amphibia; order Anura; family Hylidae; genus Dendropsophus; species Dendropsophus ebraccatus. Next base: position 73,840,326 of record NC_091460.1, read on the forward strand.
GATAAGGTACCTGTATTATTAGACGCACTGGTTACCCCTGTGTATCAGAAGTGTCTAGGCATGTAATACAAATTTAATATAAAGTAAAACTTTTGGATAATATTAGCCAACCATTCATTTTCTTTCATCTTTGGAAACTCATTTTTGCTGCAGTCAACTGTAACTGATGAGAGAGATTTTTTTTTACTCGATCATCTAATGTACATTTCCCTATTTGCTTTACAACTGACTGAATCCATTTGTTATATATTACACAACCTATCTGAAAATTATTTATGACTTCTGCTTGGATGCTGTTTATTTAGTCCACCACCATTTATTTAACAGCAATACTTTGTAACTGACAATTGAAATGATTTTATTGTGGCAGAAGTGAAACCATCAAATACTTGTTTGTGGCTTATGACCATTACACATAAATATATATATATATATACTGTATATATATACATACAGTATATATAAATCTGAAGAGTCATGGGCAAAACTGTCCAGAGAGATGAAATAATATCAATCTAGTACACATGCACAAACATCTGAATGCTCAGAGAAAAGGTATTCTAATGTTTCTTTATACTATTAAACTCCTACCTTTTTATTACAACTTATAAAATGGGTAAAGTTATCAATATGGTCATCAGAAATGGGGTTTATGGTGCCAAATTGACCAAAATGACACAACTATCATCTATTAACCCCTTAAGGACAGAGCCTGAAATGGCCTTAATGACAGAGACAAATTTTATGAATATGACCAGTGTGACTTTAGTCATTAATAGCTTCGGGATGCTTTTACCTATCCGGCTGATTCTGAGATTGTTTTCTCGTGACATATTGTACTTTACATTTCTGGTAAATTGGAGTCGATACTCATAACAAATCTTTATGAAAAAAACCCAAATAAGGTGAAAAAATGTGAAAAAATGCATTTTTCCAACTTTGAAACTTCTTTGCGTATACAGAAAGTGGTTATACCACATAAATTATATATTAAATAGCATTAGCAACATGTCTACTTTATGTTGGCGGCATTTATTAAACTATCTTTCATTTTTTTTAGACGATAGGAAGCTTAAAACATTAGCAGCAAATTTCCAAATTTTCAGTAAAATTTCAAAATCAGATATTTTTAGGGACCTGTTCAGGTTTAAAGTGTATTTGAGGGGCCTGTATGTTAGAAAGCCCCACAAAGCACCCCATTTCAGAAACTGCACCCCCCAAACTCTGCAAAAGCATATCCAGAAAGTGTTTAAACCCTTTAGGGGAGTCACAGAAATAAAAGCCAAGTGTGTAAGGAATTTGAAAATTTTAATTTTCTGTGCAGAGATTTTATTGTAATCCAATATTTTTCATAATTATAAACCTATTACCAGAGAAATGCACCCCAATAATTATTGCCCCGTTTCTGCAGTTTATAGAAATACCCCATATGTGGCCCTATTGCGCTATTTGACGCAACCACAAGCCTCAGATATAAGGGAGCGCCTAGTGAATTTCAACGCCTCCGTTATATTTGGTCATTTTTGACTGTACCACTTCAGGTTGGCAGAGGCTCTGGGGTGTCAAAACCTAAAAAACACCCCTAAAGGGACACCATTTAGAAAACTACACCCCTCAAGGAATGTAACAAGGGGTGCGGTGAGCATCTGGACCCCACAGGTGCTTCACAGATTTTCCGAACAATATGGCGTGAAAAAAGAAAAATTTATTTTTTACACTAAAACGTTGTTCTAGCCTTCAATTTTTCATTTTCTTAAAGGGATAAGAGGCAAAAAAAGACAAAAAATGTGTAGCGCAGTTTCTCCCGAGTACAGAAATACCCCACATAAGGCGATAGAGTGCCAAGGGGGCGCAGGACGAGCCTCCAAAGGGAAGGAGCGCCAATTGGCTTTTGGAAGCTGAATTTCACTGAAAAGGATTTCAAGGGCCATGTCGCATTTACAGAGCCCTCGTGCTGCCAAAACACTGGAAACCCCCCACAAGTGATTCCATTCTGGAAACTACACCCCTCAAGGAATCTAACAAGGGGTGCAGTGAGCATATGGACCCCACTGGTGACGGGCACAAATGTGGAACAATGTGACGTAAAAGGGAAAAATTTCATTTTTTCACTTTCATGGCACAAATGTGCCCGTCATCAAGGGGTCCATATCCTCACTGCACCCCTTGTTAGATTCCTTGAGGGGTGCAGTTTCCAGAATGGGGTCACTTGTGGGGGGTTTCCAGTGTTTTGGCAGCAGGAGGGCTCTGTAAATGTGACATGGCGTTCATCATCCATTCTAGCCAAATCCAACCTCCAAAATCCAAATGGCGCTCCTTCCCTTCGGAGGCTTGCCCTGTGCCCACATGGCGCTTTATGTCCACATGTGGGGTATTTACGGACTCGGGGGAAATTGCTCTACACATATTGTGTGTTTTTTTCTCTTTTAACCACTTGTGAAAATGATAAATTCAAGGCTAAACCAACATTATAGTGTAAAAAATGTAATATTTCATTTTCACGCCACATTGTTCCACATTTGTGCCCGTCACCAGTGGGGTCAATATGCTCACTACACCCCTTGTTACATTCCCTGAGGGGTGTAGTTTCCATAATGGGGTCACTTGTGGGGGGTTTCAACTGTCTTGGCAACACAGAGGCCTTTTGAATGCAACATGGCCCCTCAAAATCCATTCCATCCAAATCCAGCCTTCAAAAACGAAATGGTGCTCGTTCCCTTCGGAGGCTTGCCCTGCACCCGCATGGCGCTTTATGTCCACATGTGGGGTATTTACGGACTCGGGGGAAATTGCGCTACACATTTAGTTTTTTTTCTCCTCTTTTAACCCCTTGTGAAAATGATATATTCAAGGCTAAACCAACATTATAGTGTAAAAAATGTAATACTTCATTTTCACGCCACATTGTTCCACATTTGTGTCCGTCACCCGTGGGGTCCATATGCTCACTACACCCCTTGTTACATTCCTTGAGGGGTGCAGTTTCCATAATGGGGTCACTTGTGGGGGGTTTCAACTGTCTTGGCAACACAGGGGCCTTTTGAATGCAACATGGCCCCTCGAAATCCATTCCATCCAAATCCAGCCTTCAAAAACCAAATGGCGCTTCTTCCCTTCGGAGGCTTACCCTGCACCCGCATGGCGCTTTATGTCCACATGTGGGGTATTTCCAAACTCAGGGGAAATTGCTCTACACATTAAATGTTTTTTTTATCTTTTAACCCCTTGTGAAAATGAAAAAACATGACAAGATTAATGATTTAGAGTAAAAATTTTACAAAAATTACACTAAATGTTGGTCTAGCCTTGATTTTTTTCCATTTCCACAAGGGGTTAAAAAAGAAAATGAACACAAAACGTGTAGGGTAATTTCCCCTGAGTACGAAAATACCCCACATGTGGACATAATGTGCCATATGGGCACAGGGCAAGTCACCAAAGGGACAGTGCGCCATTTAGAGGCTGGAATGGAGGATGGAGGCCATGTCGCAATTACAAAGCTCCTGTGCTGCCAGGACAGTAGAAACCCCCGACAAGTGACCCCATTCTGGAAACTACACCCCATAAGGAATCCAACAAGGGGTGCAGTGAGCATATGGACCCCACTGGTGACGGGCACTTACGTAGAACATGTGCCGAGAAAATAAAAAATACAATTTTTTTCATTTTCACGTCCCAAATGTGGCCGTCACCAGGGGGCCATATCCCCGCTGCCCCCCTTCTTAGATTCCTTATGGGGTGTAGTTTCCAGAATGGGGTCACTTGTGGGGGGTTTCTACTGTCCTGGCCGCACAGAGGCTTTGTAATTGCATCATGGCATCCTCTAATGGGAATGGCGGCCATACCTATTTAGCTGGGGAAAAGGGACAATTCTAATTTATTTTGGGGGTATTAGGCCAATTATTAGTTTATAAGGTTGAAAATGACAGGTGTCCATCAAATTCAACCTGTGTTGATCCAGAGGAAGGCAAAAAAAAACCCTCGTAAGGCAGACGACAGTAGCCTCATCACAGGGGAAAAATTCCTTCCCGACTCCATAATGGCGATCAGAATAATCCCTGGATCAACGTGACCCCTGAAATAGGAATAAGGGACAGAATTTAGATAATGTAGAACCCCAGTGACGTGTGGTGCGCCTTGGAGCGATCCAGTATGCAGAGGCCGGGGGGATCAGGACAGGCGTCACACTGGAAAATGGTGTCCTTCCTGATCCCCCTGTTACACCACACTCTGCACTTCTTCTGGGGTCTCCCTTTCTCCAGTGTGGGGGACGTCACCTGGAAAATGTTGTCCTGGTGCGATACGGGGTCCTTCATATCCAGAAGCGCTGGGTCCGCTCCATGGCTGCTAAATATTAGGGCGCTATTAATGCTTCTGATATGTTCGGATCGTGCCGCAAGCTACAGGGCAGCGAGAGACCAGAGGAGGGGGCGCTGGTATAAAAGTTATCCCCGTACAGATGGTGACCTTTATCCAGCAGTGGGAAGATCAGTTCCCGGACGATCTTCCCACTAACTCCGAGGATGGGGGGGCATCTGGGGGCTGGATTCGGGTGTCCCTTCCTACATACACTCTAAGGGTACGTGCACACTGCGGAATCGCGACAGATAACCCTTCGTGCATTCCACAGCTGGCACCCACCGGCGGACTGATGCAGGCGCGCGTCTCCACACGTGTCATAGACTCCATTCTATGCACGGGCGGATTCCGCTCTCCGTCCAACGTGTTCATTCTTTGGATGGACGATGGAATCCGCCCGTGCATAGAATGGATTCTATGACACGGGTGGAGACACATGCCTGCATCAGTCCGCCGGCGGGTGCCAGCTGTGGAATGCACGAAGGGTTATCCTTCGCCATTCCGCAGTGTGCACGTACCCGAAATCTGTAAGTGTACCCTAAGGTACGCTCACAGAGTTTGTAGAATTTCACTCCATACCGTCATCTCTTATTGGGACGGTACTGGCGGAAAAGATGTGTCTGGGGGGCAGCGTACGCTACACTACCCCCAGACACGTCACTGGAGGATGAGGATGATGAGGATGAATGGAGGAACGAAGGACCCCCCATTCATCCTCACTGGCTGTTTCGGTGTCGGAGGTAATAATAACGTATCCCTCTGACGCCGAAAACACCCAGGGGGCCATCTTTATACGGGGATTAGTATATGGGGTATGTAGTGGTGTAGTGTCAAACTTTATTCAATGTAGTGTGGTGTAATGTAGTGTTTTTTACGTGTTTTTTTACAGTAAGTATAAAAAAAAAACCTACGCCAACAAAGGAGTTGCTGATAAATGCCGCACTTATGTGCGGCACTTATAAGCAGACCGTGGCAGTAGAATATAGAAAAAAAACACCCTACGCCAAAAAGGAGGAGTTGCTGATTAGCAGCGCACTTTCGTGCGATGCTGATCAACACTCAGCGGCGATAGGGTGCGGAAAATAGAAAAAAAAAAATTTGAAAAAAAAAAAAAAAAAATTCTGAACATCCCTGTAGCTGCTGATAAGTGTATTACACATATCAGCCGCTAGAGGGCAGCAGAGCGCAAAATACGGAAAGAGCCGACGCTGGAGCCGAAAATAGCCGAGAGAAGCCGAACGTGACGTCACGGAAGAAGCCGAAGACCCGAACGAAGACGAGGATGCCGCGAACCCGGAAGACGCCGATCAGGAGCCCGGGACAGGTGAGTAATGTACAAATACCTGCTCTGGACCCCTCGGCTGCCTAGCTGAGGGGTCCAGGGCAGGTATTTACTATATTGTGGGACTCTGATCGCCGTGCCACCGGCCCGATCGCCGTGAATGGCCGGCCGGTACCGGCCGGCCGTTCACGGCGATCGGGCCGGTGGCACGGCGATCACCATTACTTTTTACAGTAATGGCGGTCGGTGCCGTCCTCGGACAGCACCGACCGCCATTTTTTTTCCGGGTCATCGGGTCGCCGATGACCCGGAAAGGTTCCGATCGCCGCTATTGGCTGATCTGAATTGATCAGCCTATAGCGGCGATCGTAAGCACGGGGGGTGTTAACCACCCCCCGTGCCGTGAAGCTAAGATGGCCTGCTATGATTTATAGCAGGCCATCTTCCCCGACCGCTGTGTGTGAACACGCAGCGATCGGGGAAACATCGGGCGTAAATTTACGCCCTGATGCGCCAAGTACCAGGGCGTGAGAGCGTAAGTTTACGCCCGATGTCGTTAAGGGGTTAATATATTTAACATGACTCTGTGCAACACCTGATGTCTGTTGGCAATGTACACCAGTATTTTGTACAAAAACTAAAATAAAATGAGATCTTACCTAGAGATTAGCAAGCATGCTCGATCAAGTATAGCATTCGCTGTTGGGCTACTTAAAAACACTTGATACTTGAGTGAGTACTGCATGCTTCTAGGGTGCACATTTACAAACAGCTTGTTAAAAGGGACTTACAATATATATATGTATGTGTTCACACTGTGTAATTTTTTATTTTTTTTAAATATTGTCTGTTGTTACAAAGTTAATGGAGTGAAGTCAATAGAATGTTGGTTGCCCAATAAACATAGGGGGACATGTATCATCCGGCGTACGGATGATTTTCGTCGGAAAGTGCCGATTTGTGCATTATTTTATTCGCAAATGGCCGATTTGCAAATAAAATATTCGCAAATCGGCACTTTCCACCGAGTACGTCGGGGGGCGGAGAGGGGGTGTGAAGGGGGCGGAACGGAGGGCGCGGACTCAGAGTCCACACGATTTACCATCCGTTCTGCCAAAAGATACGCAGAAAACCTACTCCAGTCCTCAGCTGGCGTAGGTTTTCGGCGGTGCGCACCAGAGCGCACAGAATTTATGTAGAGGCAGTCCACCTCTACATAAATCCCCGTAGCGCCGGAGATGCGGGGACATTTTTTAAGTCCGGCGTAAAAAACGCCGGACTTAATAAATGTCCCCCATAATGTATTGAATTATATGTTATTGAATTGCGAAAATATCAAATTAATGTTTCTGGCAATTATTCACAGACTTTTTTTTTTTTTTGCAAACAACGGATGTTAGTTTTAGCTGTTCACATATATTTTTTCCCACTGTCCTTCAAAAAAAAACCACATCGAAAAGGACCTGAACTAGATCAATGTACTAACAGACATCATTTTAATGACAGGCATCCAAACGTGAAGTGATGTACGCCATCATGAGAGAAAAAAGGACAGAAAAAAATGTGTAAAAACTTTAAAAACAAATGTATAAAAAAACCCTACCCAATAAAAGTTTAACCCCTCCCTGCACAAGTGCGTAACTGTACATCCTCATGCGGGTGGGAGAGTTCAGAGGTGGGCCGTGCGGTGACCCCACTCTGAACCACCGCGATCTTGGGTGCCACTTGTAGCCCAGGACTTCGGCAATTAGCAGGCAGGGTCCGATCGCCGTGCCCGCTAAATAGCCTTTTAAATGCAGCTGTCCAAGCTTACAGCTGCATTTAAAATGCTCAATTTCCTCTTTCCTGGTGTCTAGTGGGGGGATCGCGCCCCCCCCCCCCCCCCCGCGACGTAGTAGCGGAGGAGCGATCCCCGCACCTGACCTGGACCGTGGTCTGCGCCGTAATGGTGCTGAACCCGGCTTGGTACTCTACTGTTCTCGGCTGCAGCAGCTGAAAGCAATAGAGTTCCTATCTCATTGATCTATGCAGTATTACTATACTGCATAGACCTCTATGAGAGATCAGAGCAGGCATACTAGAAGTCCCCCAGGAGAACTTCTAGTATGTGTGTGAAAAAAATAAATAAATGTTCTTTTATAAATAAAAAAAATCCCCTCGCCTAATAAAAGTTTGAATTACCCCCCTTTCCTATTTTATAAATAAAAATAAATAAATAAACATATTTAGTATCGCCGCTTGCGTAATCACCTGAACTATTAAGTTATCACATTCCTGATCTTGCATAGTAAATGGCGCAAGCGCCAAAAATTCCAAAGTGCAAGATTGCGCATTTTTGGTTGCATCAAATCCAGAAAAATTGGAATAAAAAGCAATAAAAAAAGTTACATATGCACAACCAAGGTACTGATAGAAAGTACACATCATGGCACAAAAATGACACCTCACAAAGCCCCATAGACCAAGGGATAAAAGCGCTATAAGCATGGTAATAGAGCGATTTTAAAGAAATATTAATTTGTTAAAAAGGGTTTTAATTTTTAAAAACCCATCAAATAAAAAAAAAAGTCATACATGTTACATATTGTTGTAATTGTAACAACTTGAGGAAATTGTATAACAAGACAGTTTTACCCTAGGGCAAACGGCGTAACTACAAATACTCCCCAATTTAAAAAAAAAAATAGTTTTTTTTGTTTTTTTTTCTGCATACTTTTTGCAAAAATTGTGAATGATATGATACCAATGAAAACTATAGACCATAGTGCATAGTTTTATTCAATTATTTTAGTCAATTAACTGACTAATACATGTCTGAAATTTTACACTTGACATTTTACTCAATATACTGGATGGGACCCATGTGGGCTCATGGGTGGCATGTGTGTCTGTGAGGAATTCACTCGGAAGAGAGTATGCAGACAGAAATGAACTCCAACTGCTGCTTCCAATCACTGGTGGATAAAAAAAGTTGGTTGGTGATATTTTCTACACTTTACGCACTTTCAGATATAGGTCCCCTAAACCTACAATATATTGTGGTGCTATTGAAAGAATGTCTGTACCAATGTTATGCTGTCCTCAGTGGGGGCAGCATCACTTAGCTGATAAGTTTTCTCTAAAGCTATTACCCAGCACTACAAAAACATGGGAAATTTCTTCCAATGACAGCACTCTTGTCAGTTGAGGTGTGGTTTGCAATTAAAGGTGTTATCCAGTGCTACAAAAACATGGCCACTTTCTTTCAGAGACAACACAACTCTTGTCTCCAGTTCAGGTGCGGTTTGCAATTAAGCTCCATTCACTTCAATGGAACTGAACACCAAAACCCCACCCAAGCTGGAGACAAGAGTAAGGCTGTCTCTGGAAGAAAGTGGCCATGTTTTTGTTGCGCTGGATAACCCCTTTAAGCTCCATTCACTTTATTTGAACTAAGTAGCAAAACCTACACCCAACCAGAAGACAAGAGTGGTGCAGTCTCTGGAAGAAAGTGACAATATTTTTTGTAGCGCTGGATAAGCTCTTTAAAGTGAGCTTAAAGGTGAAATCTTATAGCATGCATCAATTTTTCCTTGTGCTAAGCTTACTTCATTCGTTCATTTATGTATTTTTTTATGTAAAAAAAAAATCCTACCATTCATGTAAAATATTTTAGCTGTATCCTGATAAATGTAAACTGTATTATTATTATTATTATTATTATTATTATTATATGCATAATAAAGACAGGTGTAACGTAACAATGCAGCTTAGAACTGAAGATCTTCATTTTGTCTATTTTCATAAAAATAAAATCAGTGAAGCGATATTCATGTCTTTGGATTTTCTATGTGTGTGATGTACAGTATATTCAATCACTTAGTTTGAGAATGTCTAAATCAGAATAAATGTGCATCTAATCTAAATCTATTTCAAGTTGATTAATCAACATTTACAAAAATCTACCACTAGATTGTGCTGTGCTAATAGGAAAGCCATCTGAAGCAAAAATGATGTCTATGCTGTATCACATCCATTTCACTGCTTGAATCAAAAAAACAAATTCTAGCAATTTAATGTAGTTAGTGTAGTGCAAAACAGCACCAACTAATGTAGTAAACAGAGAATGAAGTCCAGTGCTAAAAAGACAAGCTGCTTTATTTGGGACCGGCAACTAAAACACACAGTCTGGCCAAAGTCATGGCTGAATAAAAACTGACATACCATGAGTCTTATTTAAAACAGTCAGACCAATTACATATCATAAAACGATATCACATGAAACCAAACACATGTCTGCATAATAAAAGGATGATGATAGGGCACAGGATTAGTGATGAGCGAGCATGCTCGTCCGAGCTTGGTACTCGTTCGAGCATTAGGGTACTCGATGGTACTTGTTACTCGGACAAGCAACTCACAATACTCGAAAAAATCTCATTATCCGTTTCCTGTAAGTTTCGGTGCTTTTTCTCAGCCAATAAACATGCAGGACACTCTTTGGTACATCCTGCGATCACGTGGGACCCATACATGTCGATAGCAGCGATTGGATGGCCAGAACAGATGACCCTGCCATATAAAAATCTCGGCCGCCGAGGCTCGGCTTACATGTACGCTGGAAGAGATTAGAGACAGAGATGCTGCTGGTCAGGGAGAGCTTTAGGGAGGGAATTAGTGTTCCAGTAGGCAGGGAATACTAGCGAAACAACCAAACAGCCCTTGTAAGGGCTTCAAATCGTTTTTAAATTGTATTACTACAGACTGTTGGCTGGGACTTGCAGTGCAGCTACCACAATTTCAGCAGCACACTGTGGTGATCGGCTGCTGGAAGAAAGGGGACATTAGGTGTTGCATACAGACCCCTAAGAAGTGCTTACTACTCTCTTATTGGGACCTCTACTATATTTTCTGATTTCTGTATTTCTTACGCAAGGCATATCTAAGTTCACTACTGCTTGTTCAGTGTAAAGGGGGTGTCACAGAGTGTGTATAGGTGCAGCCACCAACAAATTGTATCCCACAGACTCCTATAAACTAGTGGGCCCTCTACTATAGTTTCTGATTTCTGTATTTCTTACGCAAGGCCTATCTAAGTTCACTACTGCTTGTGCTGTATAAAGGGGGTGTCACAGAGTGTGTATAGGTGCAACCACCAACAGATTGTATCCCACAGCTGTTGCCCAGAATTTGGCATAATGGTGGCAGCCTGAGAGGCATCCATACATGCTTCCCCTGCTGTTTCCTGTCCATTTCCGTGGTGTTTCCATCATTTTCTGAGGTTGACAGGTTTTCACATGACCTTCCCTCTACCGAACTTGGGTCCCCTGCAAAAATGCTCGAGTTTCCCATTGACTTTAATGGGGTTCGTTACTCAAAACGAGCACTCGAGTATCAGGAGATATTCCTCTCGAGTAACGAGAACCCGAGCATTTTAGTACTCGCTCATCACTACGCAGGATGCAAAACCTAGCATAAAATGTGCCGATTTTAAAAACATATTGATTACAAACACATGGGTTCAATATAAGGTTGTGTTCACACACTGCAGCCTCACCACAGCACTGCATCTTTTCACTGCAGTACTTCATCATATCACTGCAGTACTTCATCAATTCATTGCAGTACTGGATCATTTCACTGCAGTACTGCAATAATTTCTTTTAAGATGATGTAGTAAGCTATTACATATTAAATAAAAAAAGAGAAAAGTCGTCCGCTTTTTCTATTTAAAAAGATGTCCGTTGTTGCTGCGATTTAATTGCAGTGCATTGAAATCAATCGAATAACAGACGTCCAATGCCCACAATGTATAGAATAACTGATTTTGTCTGCATAGACATTGAAATAATGATCATGTCAATTATTTTTGGACATCTATTGCAAACAGCGGATATTATTTTTTAGTTGTTCACACACAGCATTTCTTTTTTCACCTTTGTTTTACCATTTATACTATTAAATTCAATGGCCTTTTCAATTAAAGACACAACCAAATGGCAATTAGTCCACCTAAACTAGAATAATGTACCAACAGCCGTCATTGCACTGCTAAATGACGTCCGCTATTCTATGTGTGAACATAGAGTGAAAGTATCGCAGTGAAACTTCAATGTGTGTAAATGTAGCTTGTCCCTCAACATTAAATCTGTTTACATATTCAAACCATAGGTATTGGTTGTGTGACGCTTATACACCCCAAAAGCCTCAGTGTTATGAAGGTTTTTTTTTTTAATGACAAAATTATGTCCTGAACAAAGTTTTTGATTTATAGATACTAATCAATTTTTCACTTATGTGTTTACAGAGTCCCAGAGAAGGTGTCCACTGCTTTTGTATAGCAGGTATAGGTCAATACCTTGGGAGACATTTATAAACATGCTCCCCACGCGTACATTACAGAAAAGGGGGCATATTTGCCTGATGGGTGGGCAGGAAGAATGGACATTAAAAGGCGTGTGTCTCTTATTAAATCCGTCCAGGAAAAAGGGGGTGGTGCTTTCCTTAAGACTGGCGTTCTTGGACGCTAGTCTTGATAAATGTCCCCTTATGTGTTCATATGCTTTGGGGCTGAAGTCTGTAGTATGCTGCTCCCACCACCAGGTGTCACTGTATTGTCTCTCTGATTGCACTGCTGAAGGAGAAACTGTTAAAATGTTATCTGTGCACTGTATTGATTTATGCATGTCTCTATCCTCTATGCCACTGTATGTGGTTCTATTGTACACCAATCCCTAAGCCAGATATCACAGAGTGCTTGTTATAGCTTATGACAGAGGGTTTTTCTTAGTCTCCTGGCCCCATAGGACTTATCCTGAAGATATATATATATATATATATATATATATATAGTGTAGGTTGGAGTAAGTTGGGGCATGTAAGATGGTTGGAGAGTTTGGGAGAGAACAATAAAAAAGAGAAAGCCAACTGAGGAGATTCTCCCCGAGCCTATCCTGGAGGTCAGGACCCAGGTCAGGAGTGTGCATGCAGATTCTACTTTCTCACACACTTCTTTCCTAGCAATGTCTGGCTAGAATACCCAACGGTGAGGCAGCGGTAGTGAGAACATGGGAAAACCCTATCCATGCTGGGTTGCATCTTCTTCTCTCATCCTGATGATTACTCCAGGATTCAAGATAGTGGCTAGGTAGTCCTAGGTAGTAGGTGGTCCTATGATCCTGGTCTACTGTCTCGCTGCCCACAAGACAGTGTTAGGAAGATGGCCATTCCCATGAGTGTAGGAACTTTTCAAGTACATCCCGACAGCTGAGAGCCTAAGGGTCTGGATAGGGCCCATCTACCTCCTAAAACTACAAGCAGTTCACTGTCATCATTGTTGAGAGGCTGAGAGTAGAGGAAATCTCCTATATGTCAGGAAAAGCACATGGTATACATAAAACAATAAAACTAAGGTAGCTGTGCCATACATAAAAGCATACATATAGAACATTGACATCTAGTGGTGAAACTCTAGAATAACTTCATCGCCACTTAACATTGATCAAAGAGCCTTTACGAAACGTGCACATGAAAAAAAAAACACCTGTGGTGGGAGACCACACAATTACGCAAGTTCACTGCCGCCCCATTTTCAAGGGGCATTCAGGAGTCACATTTCTGGGGGTTGGATACTCATTGATCACAATTTTAAATTATACATTTTAGGTGATAAAGAAATAAACTATAAATTATATGTCACATTAAAGGGGTTATCCACCTAAGAGCGAAAAAATTAAATGCTAGCTGCCCTTACTAGCCAAGTCCCCCTCAGTATTTTGAGCAGTCTTTCTAAAAGCCAATCTATATTCAAGATAGGAAACTACATTTCCCATTGTGTATTTCCCTGATTGGTCCAGTTGCATCCTCGCCTCTTAGCTTTCTTTCGTGACCACTGCTGTCATTACTATTGCACAGAAACCACAGGAATGTTGTTTTCTCTGATTTTGCATCACATCACTCCAGTATATATTCCATACTAGCTGACGATGTAGCAGAGCTGATGTGCGCATGGTGTAGATATATGCTGCATGATGGACATCTGTTTTCTGGGAGTGGGGGGGGGGGGGGTGTAGTATATGTTTAGATGCTTACTGTGATTGAAAACATTCTATATCCATCCCAACTCTAAGAACATCTATAACACTTACAATATGCAGTGCTGAGAAACTGCCAGAAAGCAGAGATAGCATTCTAACTTTTCACATTACTGAAATCTAGGCTCAGGGACACATGTAAGTCTATGGAAGCAGCACAGGTGCATGGAAATGATGCAGACTATGTCTCCTGGGGGTCGGGTTACCAAGTAAAGCTAACCCAGCCCCCAGAGAGGAGATCACATGTCTCAGACAACAAAGGGAGGGGTAAGAGGGAGCAGAGCATGGTCTGAGTGGACCCAGAGCAGAAGATTTTAGACAACAAGAGTTGAGGGGAAAAGAAAGGAGAATGAGAATTAAAAAAAAAAAGGAAGAGGGTGCCAGATACATTATACGTTTATATTAGACATAGGGTGGTTTTGGGAATGGGGATTTTTTAGAATATTGTTTTTGTCTTCCGGATAACCCCTTTAAAGGGAACCTGTCACCCCCCGTGCCGGGGTGACAGGCTCCCAACCCCCCGTTAGAGCCCCCTATACTCACCTAATCCCGCCGGGTCCCGCTTCTGGAGGTGGTCGGGTGACGGAGATCTCAGCCACTGCAGCCCGGCGCGCGCGCTGAAAGATGAGTCCAACACCCAGAGAGAATGACGGAGCGCTGGACTCTCCTGTCATTCTCTATGGGTGTTGGACTCATCTCTCAGCGCGCGCGCCGGGCTGCAGCGGCTGAGATCTTCATCACCCGACCACCTCCAGAAGCGGGACCCGGCGGGATTAGGTGAGTATAGGGGGCTCTAACGGGGGGTCGGGAGGTGACAGGTTCCCTTTAAGGCCACAGCACTTTTTTGTTTTTCCTTCACCATGTTCCATAACTTTTTTCATTTTTGACTGACATGTCAACATAAACATACAGGGGGAGATTTATCAAACATGGTGTAAAGTGAAACTGGCTCAGTTCCCCCTAGTAACCAATCAGATTCCACCTTTCTTTCCTCACAGACTCACAGATTCACTTTACACCATGCTTAATAAATCTCTCTTACGGTATGAGAACTAATTTCTTGTAGGACAAGTTACATTTGGTAATGGTATAAATTTGGAGCACATGTGTTGAATAACTTTCCAAGTGGTCTCAGTGCTTCAAGTATAATATACACTGGGTTTTCCTCTTTAAAATTAATTTATGACTGGAGTCTGGAGTCTTGGAGCCTTACAAAATGTCCTGCTTAACTGGCTCTATTACATGAACAGATAATTGTCCAAATCAGGCTTATATTGATCTGTGTAACAAATAAACCAATCAGCTGACCAGAGCATAGGCTGATCACTGTCTTGGCAAGTTTAAAAATCATTGGCTGATGATTGTAATAAGTAGTAAAGCTATTACTTATCCAAGCTCCCCCGGTGTCCTTCAGCCTTGTCTGTGGGATTCCCCAGTTACCTTAGCTGCAGCTCTCACTGTTGTCCCATCTCTGAAGTGACAGGCCGCTCAGCCTATCACTAGCTGAGATAGGATAGCACCACGGCCAGTGACTGGCTGAGTGGCCTGTCACTACAGAGATGGGACAGCAGTGAGAGCTGCAGCTGTGGAGATGACAGAATCCCCCAGACAAGCTTGGAGGACACCTGGAATGTGATCAGGTAAGTAAGTTATTATTTATTTTACATCAAAGCAAGGCCTGCATGGATTCCTGACAAGCTAGAAGATCGGTGCAGATCAGTCAGGAATATAAGGCCCTGTAATACGGTCCTTAGTGTCACCCTCTGTGGAAATCTAACATGTTACAGTGTATATATGCTTTCTTTCTGATTCCTAAAGGCCCAGTGCCCATATCCAAATTCTTAAATCAATCCACTTCTAATTATCTGCCATCGCCTGTTTTATTGTGCAACCATACCTTGTCTGAGCAATAGGTTCATAGCATACTGGTGTCCCAAGTGACAGTGTTTTTTGCTAAGTTCTCTGTATTTCTTGTTTGACTCCTTCAAGACCGAGCCCATTGATGCACGGATGTCAGGGTCAAATTAATGCAATATGCAAAAGAGGGGTCTGTGGAACCTCAGTTATGAGTTTAAAACACAGGAATAGCCAGATATCCCTCCAGGGAAAGAAAGCCTATTGCCAAGGGGGTGACTCCCAGTGGGGAGATCACCAAACCACCCTGATACGAAGACCCTTAAGTCCCACTCAGTTGTGAGTATTGGAACATAAATAGGGAAATAGCCGGGTGGCCCCTTTTGCATCAAAGTCTAACTATGTGGTGAGTATTGCGACATGAAAAGTGTTTACCAAGGCAGGCATCCATCCACAGACATCCATGCCGTTTTGGGGTAGTTGCCCCTCGTCAGTGTGGAATAGGATTCTGGTTAACAGAGGCAATGAAAAATAGACCAAGAAAACACAGCAATCGCTGATCTCAGGGAGACCAGCGACAAAAAAAATCAGATGGAGTACTTACTGAAGAGTCTCCATTGATACATTGGCCCTATAAATTTTAATATGCAAAAGAGGGGTCTGTGGAGCTTTAGTTACGAGTCTCAAAACAAGGGATAGCCAGATATCTGTCCAGGGGAGGAAAGCCTATTGCCAAGGGGATGACTCCTAGTGGGGAGATCACCAAACCACCCTGATACTTAGCCCCATAAGTCCCACTCGGTTGCGAGTATTGGAACATAAATAGGGAAATACCAGGGTGGCCCCTTTTGCGTCAAAGTATAACTCTGTGGCGAGTATTGCGACATGACAAGGGTTGACCAAGGCAGGCTAGCAGGGGCAATGAAAAATAGACCAACAAAACACAGCAAATTAATGCAATGTTCCTCCCCGCCTTCTAAGAGCCATAGCACTTTTATTTTTCCACCTACAGGGCTGTTTGGGGTGTCATTTTTTGCATCATGATCTCTAGTTTTTATTAACCCCTTCAAGACCAAGCCTATTTGCACCTAAAAGACCAGGCTCATTTTTCAAAATCTTACCTATCTCACTTTATGCGCTTATAGCTCAGTGATGCTTTAACGTATGCTAGCGATTCTGAGATTGTTTTTTCGTCACATATGGCACTTTATATTAGTGGCTAAATTTGGTCACTAATTTGTGTGTTTTTTGTGAAAAACATCAAAATATCATGAAAAATTGAAAAAATTAGCATTTTATGAACTTTGAAATTCTCTGCTTCTAAAAAAAGAAAGTTGTATTACATAAATTAGTTACTAAGTCACATTACCAATATGTCCTCTTTATTCTGGCTTCATTTCATAAACATATTTTACTTTTTTAGGGTGTTACGGGGCTTAGAAATTTATCAGCAAATTACCACATTTTCGTGAAAGTTTCCCAAACTGATTTTTTTAGGGACCAGTTCTTATTTTAAGTTGATTTAGGAGATTTGCATACTGGAAAACCCCATAAGTGACCCCATTTTGGAAACTAGACACCTTAAAGAATTAATCTTGGGGTATAATGAGCATTTTAACCCTACAGGGGCTGGAGGAAAGTATTCACCATTAGGCAATAAAAAAATGAAAAATTAAAATTTTCCAATAATATATACATTTAGATTAAAGTTTCTCATTTTCAAAAGGAACATGAGAGAAAAAGCACCCCAAAATTTGTAACACGGGTTCTCTTGAGTACTACAGTACCCCATATGTGGGCGTAAACCACTGCATGGGCACACAGCGGGGCTCAGAAGGGAAGGAGCGCCAATTAGCTTTTCCATTGCAGATTTTGCTGAAGAAGTTTCCCAGCGCCAGGTGCATTTGCAGAGCCCCTGTAGCGTCAGCAGAGAGAAAAAAAAACCATAAGTCACCCCATTTTGGAAAGTTCACCCCTCAAAGAATTCATCTTCGGGTAGGATGAGCAATTTGACCCCACAGGTGTTAGAGGAAAGTATTCAAAATTAGACAGTAAAAATGAAAAACTCAAATTTTTTCCAATAATATGTTCGTTTAGTTTGAAATTTTTCAATTTCACGAGGAAAAAGAGAACAAAAGTACCCCAAAATTTGTAACGCAGGTTCTCCTGAGTAAAAAGTTACCTCATATGTGGGCGTAAACCACTGCATGGGCACACAGCAGGGCTCAGAAGGAAAGGAGCGCCAATTAGCTTTTTCAATGCAGATTTTGCTGAAGAAGTTTCTGAGCGCCAGGTGTGTTTGCAGAGCCCCTGTAGTGCCAGCAGATTAAAATCCCGCCATAAGTCACCCCATTTTGGAAAGTGCACCCCTCAAAGAATTCATTTTGGGGTGTGGTGAGCATTTTGACCCCACAGGTATTAGAGGAAAGTATTCAAAAGTAGACAGTAAAAATGAAAAACTCGAATTTTTCCAATAATATGTTCCTTTAGTTTGAAATTTCTCAATTTCACGAGGAACAAGAGAAAAAAAGTACCCCAAAATTTGTAACGCAGGTTCTCCTGAGTAAAAAGGTACCTCATATGTTGGTATAAACCACTGTATGGGCACACATCAGGGCTCAGAAGGGAAGGAGCGCCAATTAGCTTTTTCAATGCAGATTTTGCTGAAGAAGTTTCTGAGCGCCAGGTGGGTTTGCAGTGCCCCTGTAGTGCCAGCAGAGTAAAATCTCGTCATAAGTCACCTCATTTTGGAAAGTGCACCCCTCAAAGAATTCATCTTGGTGTGTGGTGAGCATTTTGACCCAACAGGTATTAGAGGAAAGTATTCAAAAGTAGACAGTAAAAATGAAAAAATCGAATTTTTCCAATAATATGTTCCTTTAGTTTGAAATTTCTCAATTTCACGAGGAACAGGAGAGAAAATTCACCCCAAAATCTGTAACGCAGGTTCTCCTGAGTAGAACGATACCCCATATGTGGGCATAAACCACTGTATGGGCACACAGCCGGGCTCAGAAGGGAAGGAGCGCCAATTAGCATTTTCTCTGCAGATTTTTCTGAAGAAGTTTCTGAGCACCAGGTGCGTTTGCAGAGCCCCTGTAATGTCTACAGAATAGAATCCCCCCATAAGTCACCACATTTCGGAAAGTACACCCCTCAAAGAATTCATCTTGGGGTAGGATGAGCATTTTGGCCCCACAGGTATTAGAGGAAAGTATTCAAAATTGGCCAGTAAAAATGAAAAACTTGAATTTTTCCAAAAATATGTTGGTTTAGTTTGAAATTTCTAAATTTCACAAGGAACAGGAGAAAAAATGTACCCCAAAATCTGTAACGCAGGTTCTCCTGAGTACAACGGTACCCCATAAGTGAGCATAAACCACTGTATGGGCACAAGGCAGGGCTCAGAAGGGAAGGAGCGCCAATTTGCTGGAGAAAAACCGCAGCTAGTAACAGTTATTAGAATAGCGCAGTTACTAAAATACAATAAAAAAATTAGATTACAGGTAATGTGGGGTGGTTACGGACAGTCTGGGGTGGTTCCGGGTAATCTAGAGGTGGTTACGGGCAGTCTGAGGTGGTTACGGGCAGTCTGAGGTGGTTACGGGCAGTCTGGGGTGGTTACGGGTAATCTGGGGTGGTTACGGGCAGTCTGAGGTGGTTACGGGTAATCTGGGGTGGTTACAGATAATCTGGGGTGGATACGGTCAACATGGGGTGGTCACAGGCAACCTGCTGTGGTTACGACAACCTGGGGTGGTTACAGGCAACCTGCTGTGGTTACAGGCAATGTGGGGTGGTTACGGACAATCTGGGGTGGTTACGGACAATCTGGGGTGGTTACAGACAATCTGGGGTGGTTACAGGCAACCTGCTGTGGTTACGGATAAACTGAAGTGCTAATAGGTAATCAGAGGTGGGTACCTGTAATCTGGCGTGGTTACGGGCAATCTGGAGGGGGTCACTGGCAATTTGGGGTGGTAAGAGGCAAGGTGCAGTGTTCAGAGGCAAGGTTCGGTGGTCAGATGCAAGGTGCGGTGGTCATAGGCGACGTGCGGTGGTCATAGGCGACGTGCGGTGGTCAGAGGCGACGTGCTGTGGTCAGAGGCGACGTGCGGTGGTCAGAGGCAAGGTGCGGTGGTCAGAGGCAACCTGCGGTGGTTGCGTGCAATCTGGGGGGTTACATGTAATCTGGCATGATTACGGGCAACCTGGGGTGGTTACGGGCAACCTGGGGGGGTTACAGACAATCTAGAATTGTTACGGATAGAGTGAAGTGTTTATAGCTAATCTGGGGTGGTTACATGTAATTTGGGGTAGTTACAGGCAATCTGGGGTGATTACGGACAATCTGGAGGGGGTCACTGGCAACGTGCGGTGGTTACTGGCAACGTGCGGTGGTTACGGGCAACGTGCGGTGGTTACGGGCAACGTGAGGTGGTTATGGGCAACGTGCGGTGGTTACGGGTTATCTGGGAGGTACGTGCAATCTGACGTGATTACGGACAACCTGGGGTGGTTATGGGCAACGTGCGGTGGTTACGGGCAACCTGCGGTGGTTACGGGTAATCTGGGGGGGGTTAGGGGTAATTTGGGAGTAAACTGCAATTATTACTATAATAAAAAGTGTGTGTTTTATTTTTTTGTATGTTTGTCACTTTTTGTACTTTATACATTCATGTTCACTGTATTACTATGATTACTGTGATATTTTCTATCACAGTAATCATAGTTCAGTGACAGAGACCAAATTGGTCTCTGTCACTTTAAATTTTCAGAGCTTGGCTGGTTGTGGAGCGCATGCGCACTTCATAACCAGCCAGGACACGGAAGAGGAAGGAGCTCCAGGAGCAGGTGAGTATATGGGGAAGGGGTGACTGGGGGACGGGGGTGACAGGGGGGGTGGGGGGCGACTTGGGGGGTGGGGGGACATCACTTTTTATCCCCTGTCACCAATCATTCATGGTGACAGGGGATAAAAAGTGCCGGCGGCACATGGCACAAGTGTACCGGGACCCCACAGGGGGGGTCCCGATGACTGCCCCATGCTCTCCGCTACCTCCGGTGGCGGAGAGCATGGGGCTTTCATTCATTTTTCTTTTTTGATCACTGTGAACAGACATTAGTCTGTTCACAGTGATCGCGGCGGCCATCTTGGATCCGATGGCCGCCGCGGGAGGGGGGGTTAGTGACTGGGGCACTAGGGGGCTGATCTGGGGTCTAATTTTTACTTATTTCATCTCCCCCCACCGTGGATTCACGGTGGGGGGAGATGAAATACAGCGGCGGCACCGGCGGCACCCCTTAGTGACCGGCGGTCACTAAGGGGTTAATGGGGGTCAGCTGCGGAATCGCAGCTGATCCTCATTATCTCCGGTGCTGTACACAGATGAGAGGCAACGTTTCCCTGGTGTCTAGTGGGGGAGATCGCTCCTCCGGGACCTTGTCCCGGAGGAGCGATCTCCGTTACTGATGCCGGCCGGGGACGCGTCCAAGATGGCGCCGTCCTCGGCTCGGCACTCGTTTGTTTCCGGCTGCAGCAGCCGAAAGCAAACGAGTGCCGATCTCATGGATCTCTGCAGCATATCTATGCTGCAGAGATCTCTATGAGAGATCAAAGTGTATATACTAGAAGTCCCCCAGGGGGGCTTCTAGTATATGTGTAAAAAAAAAAAAAAAAAGTGTTGTTAATAGTAAAAATCCCCCTCCCCTAATAAAAGTCTGAATCACCCCCCTTTTCCCAGGTTTTAAATAAAAGTAAACAAATAAATAAATAAATAAACATGTTTGGTATCGCCGCGTGCGTAATCGCCCGAACTATTAATTAATCACATTCCTGATCTCGTACGGTAAACGGCGTCAGCGCAAAAAAATCCCAAAGTGCAAAATTGCGCATTTTTGGTCGCATCAAATCCAGAAAAAATGTAATAAAAAGCGATCAAAAAGTCGTATATGCGCAATCAAGGTACCGATAGAAAGATCACATCATGGCGCAAAAAATGACACCTCGCACAGCCCCATAGACCAAAGGATAAAAGCGCTATAAGCCTGGGAATGGAGCTATTTTAAGGAATGTATATTGGTTAACAACGGTTTGAATTTTTTACAGGCCATCAGATACATTATAAGTTATACATGTTATATATCGTTTTAATCGTAACGACTTGAGGAACATGCATAACAAGTCAGTTTTACCCCAGGGCGAATGGCGTAAAAACACATTTCCCCCAAATAAAAGAAATGCGTTTTTTTTTCAATTTCACCACACTTTGAATTTTTTTCTGGTTTCGCAGTGTACTTTATGCAACAATTCAGCCTGTAATTGCAAAGTACAATTAGTGACGCAAGAAATAAGGGGTCATGTGGGTTTCTAGGTGGAAAAATGCAAGTGCTATGACCTTTTAAACACAAGGAGGAAAAACCGAAAACGTTGTTTGAATTGTATTTTTCATGAATGAATAAGAATGCATAACACATTCAATTATACATATACATATTTAATCCGTACAGCTCTTCACAATGTGTTCCAAGAAGATAAACATGAAAATGAGCATACACTTACAATAAATTACAAACCTGCATACTTATAGCATTGCTAAATGTTAAATATGTTTGGCTGTGATTTTAAGAATAAAAATCATTAAACTTTTTCTTTAATTTATAAAATTTATATTTTATTTGTGCTCCATGACTTATTCCAAGTCACCCTTTCCATTACAGAATTTTTGTAAAAATAAAATACACATTTTAATTTAAAAAACAGTGTCAAATTTAATGTTTAAAAGGTCTACAAATACAGGCTGCACCTACACATTAGAATACGTGTAAGGCTATGTTCACAGCATCGTTTAAAATGACGTCCGTCATTTTGAGTCTAAAATGACGGACGTCATTTAACCCTAGAATGCATGACCATGAAAATCTACACTTTCAGATACCTGGGGCCTTTTAGGCCCGTGTGCAAATAACATGGAATAACTTAAATAAAAATACTTTTCAAAGTTTATTTGAAAATTGCAAAGTAAAGATGCATTCCCACTAGCGCTGGTGTCAGCCAGGAGGGGATCTGAAATGGATCTGACCTCCAGGTGACCCTAGCTAAGGCTGGTAGAATCCTGGCAGCCTTAACTGGAGTTACCAAGAGATCAGATCCACTACGGATCACCTCCTGGCAGACACCAGCGCTAGTGGCAATGCATCCTAAGATGTGAATAATTCAAAACATTATTATGTGCAAAAAAACAACAAAAAAGTAACTGAACGGGCTTAAAACGCACAATATACACATTCGATATAACGCTTTATAATAACGTTTTTTGGCTAAAAGTTGCAGTATACATGCTGCAGGAATATCTCTTTTCAAAGTTTCCTTTTCAAATTTACTAATGACCACAACATCTTTCACACGTGATCTGTTCGGAAGAATGATCCTTGCAGACATTTTGTCCACAAGTAGTACAGACACGCTCCAATTTCCTGTCCTTCTTTGCTGGACAAATGTAACATCGCTTTATTTTTTTATCTCTTGCCTCTGGATGTTCCTGAAAACATATACCACATCTGATCATAGCTTCTGTTTGACTTGGCAAGCATTTTGTGCTGCTTCTCTCCATCATGGTAGGCATTAAAAGTTCATAGCAAAGTTCCGTCAAGTATAGACGTCTCTTGTCCCATCTGTTGGCATGGAATTCTGGATGAGTCTCACTATAAACAATATAGGTATTGAGGGCTAACACATCTAGCATATTATAAAAAGAACTATAAGCCAACATTTTTTCTGCTTCTAGCACTCATACTCTCCAATCATTTCGTCCATCTTGTCAACTCCTCCTTTGGTTTTATTATAATGCAAGATTATTTTGGGTTTCAGTTTCCTGTTATTGGTTTCTATACTTACATCATGGTGCATTGTACTCAGTAATATCATTGATTTTTCTTTCTTTATAAGACACCATTGTCGCTTGATTGCAGAAGCCAAATACACTCTCATAAAGTTGTCGATGGTGATTGTGCTTCATGATTGGAGGAATTTCTCTGCGGTTTTGCTTCATTGTACCAACAAGTGTTATTTGTTTCTGAAGCCAAAAAATTGGCCAGTTTTAGATTGCTGAAGTAGATGTCCATTGTTATATTTTTTCCAGAATGGAAAATTGGTTTAGCAAGTGTTTTTACTACGTCAGAACATAGGTTCTTCTGGACTGGAGCGTCAACATCTTTGCCACAGTAAATCATACCATTCATTCCATAATAGCTTGCAGCATCACACATCCAGAAAATTTTAATACCATATTTAGCAGATTTGCTGGGCATATACTGAATGAATTTGCAACGTCCCCTAAATGCAAGAAGTTGCTCGTCCACTGTTACATTTTCACTAAAATAGTAATGCCTAGTACAGTTCTTGATAAAAAGATTCCAGATGTGGATAATGGGGGCAACAGTAAAGACAAAAAGACGTAGAATCACATGTAAACCTAGTACGGGGCTAAAAGGCCCCAGGTATGTGAATATGGGGTATTCACAAAAAAGAGTTGTTATACCGAAATGTCTGTAACATAAAAATATATGAACAACTGGAAAAGACTAACAACTATATACCTGAGGAATACCTAGAGTTTCAGAATTCTAACTAAAGTAATCTTGCAGTAAATAGAAAACAATTAAGAGCGGGCCTGTGAGGCCCCAGGTATTAGTGTAATGACTGGTGTTTACACATTATACTAGTTTGGGTTACTAATTGGCCTTTGGTTTTGGTTGATTGAAAAGTCCATTGAATTTAATACTAAAAACAGAGAAAGAACAGTGAAAAAACAAAAACTGTGTGAACAACTAATAAAAACCGTCCGCTGTTTACAAAAGACGTCCGAAAATAATGATCATGTTCATTATTTTGACATCCGCACTAAAAAACATCCGTTATTCAATACATTGTGTGCATTGGACGTCTGTCTTTCCATTGCCTTCAATTCATTGCACTGCAGTCAATTAAATCTTGGTAAAAATGGACGTTATTTTAAATTTCAAAAACGGCTTTTCTCTATTTTTGATGTTGTGTGAACATACCCTGAATCTTCATGAAAGTTACTTTCATTTAAAATAACGTTAACCTGATTCCCATTATCAAGTGATCTACCTATAGCAAAAACACACTTGAAGGCATTAGCCTTATATGTAACTACAAGCCTTTCAGCAATAATGGCGTCAGACAAAAAATTTTTAATATGTGACAGTTCACTCTTATTTTGCAACTCCTCATTACATTAAGTGGGGTCTGTGGGTTACATTTGAAGTTTTAAAAGCAGTCTGTGTGCTCCTGTCAGAGATCATTGTTTCAGACTGGCCAGAATACACCACTTCCTGTAGGGCATATAGCTAACTTTCTGATACCAATTGATGTGAAAACATTTTTTTTCCTTCCAGTATACAGGCAGTTCTGCTTTCAGTAGCACTTGCAATTTAGCACTAATTTCCAGGCAGCTTTTTGTTGTGCTGTGTTTTGCTGTTGTTTTATGCTATGTTCACCTGTAGTATTTCCATCTGTTTTTCAGTCAGTTTATTTTCAACCAAAACCAGAATTGGATTGAAAACACAGAAACTGCAAATCCAAAAATTATATTATAATTAAATTAAATTATAATTTTGCCCTTTCAGTTCCACTCCTGATTTTGTTAAAAATAAAAAAAAATACTGACCAGAAGACTGATGGAAATATTATGCAGCTTAAGGCCATCTTCATACACAGTATGACCTGGACGGGTCACGGAACGGCCGGTCTCATTACAGATCATTCCGCCCGGTACTGAAGTACCAGCCGGATGATCTTTAGGGCCGCAGAGTTCTGATGCGGGTGCATGCGCGTGCGCCTGCATTAGAACTCCCCACTGCATACTATGGAGCGAGCGAACAGAGCCACTCGCTCCACAGTGTGCACTGACAGGGTTTTTTGCGGCCGCTATTCAATGAATAGCAGCTGAATAATACTGACATGTCAGTTGTTTGCGCCGCCGCTGGGGATCCCCCGACGGAGTGTATACCATGTGTATACACTCCGGCCGGGATTCCATAGGCGGCAACAGCACGTATATTTTCGTATTAACCACGGCCGTTGTTGCAATTGGCAACAACGGCCATAGGTAAATTAAAATATCTCAGCTGCGATTGGAGTACAGTTATGCTCAGCCAATCGCAGCTGAGCAGCAGATGACGCGGCAGAGGGGGGCCGGCATCAGGGACGGCTGCAGCGATTCAGCCGATGCGTGTCAGGTATGTATGGTACACTACACTTCTGGGTCCACGTGTGGTGGGGGGGGGGAACACGGGGAAGGGGGCAATTCACATACATAACATACATTACAAAGTTGTATAACTTTGTAATGTGTGTTATTTTGTGAATAATTTCTTAGCACCGCACTACCCCTTTAAACCATACATCTGTGTGTATAATATTCATGTTATCAATGTATGGAATCCTGTTACAGTAAAGTATACCATTACATGTATGCCTTCACAAGCTAAATAAATGCAAGGAATTTATGAATCTTCACTAGAGATGAGCGAGTAGTGAAATATTCGACTTTCGAGAATTCTAATTGAATAGGCAGAGATTTGACTATTCAATCCCATTATAGTCTATGGGAAAAAAATTCTAGCACTTGGAAATCCAAATTCGACCACTTGGAGGTCACCAAGTCCCCCATGAAACCTCCCTAAACGATGCAAACACCTCCAGAATGATACTGTGACATCAGGGGGAGCATGCCTGGGTGCACCCAACACCCCAAAATCGCAGTATAATGCCACTCTCCGCAGTTGTGAATGAAAAATATTTGCGAACGCTTTACAAATGTTTACGGCAATGTTCACACATTTCCTTCGTATTTCTTGTGCAGCATTACATACATGATTCCAATGTGCGTCCGTAGAGCATCATGTTATTCGCGCGTATCACACATCATGCTGTACGAACATTACTGGAGAAGTATGTATGACGTGCCTTTTACTAGGCTACTGGAGCAATAGCTACACGTGCCTTTTACTAGGCTACTGGAACAATAGCTACCCGTGCATTTTACTGGGCTACTAAAACAATAGGTATCACATGACTTTTACTGGGCAACTGGTACAATAGGTATCACTTGCCTTTTACTGGGCAACTGGCACAATAGGTATCACGTGCCTTTTACTGGGCAACTGGCACCATAGGTATCACGTGCCTTTTACTGGGTCACTGGCACAATAGGTATAAAGTTTACGTGCCCTTAGTGGGCTAAACCAGGGACACTATAAGTCACTTGTACACACAGGGTACTGGAATGAAAACAGCTGCTGATGCTGCTGCTGCTGATGCTGTTATATCATCTATGTTTTAGCACTGAGAAGTGTTTTGCATTCAAAGATGACTTTTTCATTGGATATTAGCCCTGAAAAGGAATTTTGGATTATGTAGTAAGCCTGCCTAACCAAAATGCTACTAAAACCTATATCTCCCTGCTCGAAGATCTCTCCCTGGCTAAGTTAAAAGCGCATCTGTGGTCGAGAGGCGGAAGTCAATTATTAAATATTTGAGGTCATGTGGTTCAGCCATCCAATGAGGGTAGACGCCGTTTTCGCGCTGCGTGCGTACTCTCAGGGTCCCTCACTGCCTCCCTGCATGGTGATTGGATTAAAAAAAGCGCCAAGTGCGATGGGAGGGCTTTCGAATGTTTCCTGTGTATTTGTCACGCTACTCGATTGAATTCAAATCGAATACCGCAATATTCGATCGATCTCGATCTAATCGTATCACTCATCTGTAACCTTCACATAATAGTTATAACATAAAAATTTTGTGAAATAAAATAAAAAAGCCCTTTTTTATATATAGAATAAAATAAAAGTATAAGTATTTTTGCAATGATATGTAGAAGGATTTGGAATGTTATTGCTTTGCATAAGAATCATCTGCAGCTGGATAAAGGTACTCTAAGCCAGACATTTTTTTCTACTATATGGAACAGAGTGCCTGTCTGGCTTTCAGTGCTCAGAGGGGAACAATTTTCTTTTATCTCTTTCCTAGAGATACAGGTAGAGTACCTATGATAGGGTTAAATGAGGTCATTGTGTGTGGCGTCATTGGGTACAGAAGGATGACAGTTCCATAGTCTATAAGTAGCGGCACAGTTTGGTAGTTCCTACCACTGCAGATTGTCCTTGAAGACAGCACTCTTGCAGGAAACATGTCAGGGGAACACAGTTTTTATGTATTTTAGAAAGAAGTGTGCCAGTTAAGAAAAAAGGAGCACTGCTAACCCAGATATTGAGTTCCTCTGATAATGATAGCAAAGCTCAATAGGTCTATACCAGACATGTCAAAATCAGGCCCTCAAGCTGTTTTAAAACTACAATTCCCATCATGCCTGGACAGCCAAAGCTAAAGCTTTTGCTGTCCAGGCATGATGGCACTTGAAGTTTTGCAACAGCTGGAGGGCCTGAGATTGACATCCCTAGTCTATACTGATGAATACAACCACAACTGTGGACCTGGATACAGCCATAAGGAAACACATTGATGTGTATAATAATCTGAACATTCATGATTTTTTTTAAAGCTATTTTGGACCAAATCACAAAATGATAATCAGTTTTTAAGGCTGATTTGATAAAGATTACATTTCATATCACCTATCAGTGGAGGGCTTGTAGGCACTTAGAGATATATTTCAAATTCAAGTATTTATTAAAGATTTTTCGTAATACAAGAGAACAAACATCAGAGTAGAAAAACATAGTCAAAATACAAAAGACAAAAGCAAAATGTAGGACCCGGACAGCCAGGCGTGGCAAGCCGAGGTCCTGGTAAGTATGCAACCTGGAGATTGTGACAGGTTAAGGTGCGCAGAACTACAAGGGCATGTGGCAAGTGCTTTTAAGCACTGCATTAAGCAGTCAGCCAACTGGGGGATAGGCAAAGCAATTGCAAACGCCCTGTCACAATCCTTAGAGATACATTTCTTGACATAATACATTTCTCTTCTCATGAATATTCCCTCCATGTAAATCTGCCTAAATTGCACGTAAAATACAATAAATTCTTTATTCTGGTTATTGTAAAATTATGGACACCTCTGTTAGCCGTTTTTATTTCTTGCTCTGTATCTATTGTCATACAAAAAAAAACTGTTTCTCCTATATATCTTTATTTTTTTTTTAAATGTTTAGTTTGTGTTCATATTTTTGTATGTAAAAATTAACAGGAGTTGTGATCGCAAGTAGCTTTGTAACATACATGTTTAATATATATATATATATATATAAACAAAAAATCCGCAGCACAACAGCTGAAATAGCAGAAAGGGTGCCTGCTTCCAACTACCTGATCCAAGGTATGCGAATATAGAGTCCAAAAAATGGAAGCGGCACGTCCGTAGATAAGGTGAATCAAGTGTTTATTTGCTCAAAGGAAAAAGCGACGTTTCTGTCCAAACAATATGGACTTTTTTCAAGCCAGAGTGCCACTCTTGAAAAAAGTCCATATTGTTTGGACAGAAACGTCGCTTTTTCCTTTGAGCAAATAAACACTTGATTCACCTTATCTACGGACGTGCCGCTTCCATTTTTTGGACTCTATATATATATATATATATATATATTTTTTTTTTTTTTTCTATCTTTAAATCAGCCTTAAATATGTTGCCACTAGGTGTCTCTCTTTTACTCAAACTGTGTTCCATGCTCCCTCCTGAGGATATTTGATCTTTTCTCTTTTCAAAAAAAGAAACCAAACACAGAAAGTGACCTAAGCACTTCCAGACATGGCTTAGGTATGATATATTTTTTTTAAATGTGAGCAATTGCTTGCTATGCGATTAACCTTCTGGCATGGCTAGTCTCCCCCAAAGTTTGTGTGTTTTTTTTTTTGTGTTTTTTTTATTGGATATCTTACTGGGAAAATGCAAGCTCCCAGACACACACATCTCTGAGGAAGGGCTTGTGCAGTATATATTTTGAAATTGCACTGCCCAAGTAAGTCTGCTTATAATTCTTTTTTAAGACATATGATGAAGGGTACCCTTTAAGCTTCTATCAAAATGGTAATTTTGTGATGTTTCTTATGAAACTTTCTCTTTTCTCTGGAACCAACTTCTATGCTGATTTATGACCAGAACAAAAGTCAACTTTGTGTGTTTATAAATGATCTTACAATTTTCTTTAGGAAAGAAGATGGAGGTTGATAAGAAGCTTGTCAGTCAATTGTTTCTCTGACAGACTTTACAGATAACATAAGCTATAGAATACAGTTTGAATAGTACTCTATAGGGAAAGCCTTTTTGTGCCATAAAAAGGTGTTTATATCCTTAAAGGCCTATTTTTACATTAAATGACAATGATATTTCAGGCTAGTACAGGTTACATGGCCAACTTTTTATACTAACTATATCATTAATACAAACATGTCCTGATTTCCAATATTTACATAGTATTAATATTATTATTTTTTAAGTACCCTTGGTTCTAGAACACTGTACATATGGCAAGGGGTTAACACAGGCATGTGCACATGCAAAATATAACATAAAAACAAAAAACAACATTAACTCCTTCCCTCCTGGGCATATTTGCATTCTTGAACTTCTTGCCTTTTTTTTTTTTTAAATTGAACTTGATTTTTCTATCCAAAAGGTTCTGTGTGGTTTACGGGGTTGGGAGAAGATTTCCAAGTAAATGACCTGCCTCAGATCGCTTCTAAACAAGCTAGGGAAGCATAACTGTACTACGGGCGTATGTCCGTGGTTCATACGCATCCGGCCACATGTCTACTTTTCCCACGCCCGTAGTTTCAGCCGCACATGTACGGCGGCGTATGAAATGCGGCCAGACTCATACGCAGTGTGAACATAGCCTTAATCTGTATTTAAATTATTTGCCATCATGGATGATCTGAATTATCTGTAGTTACATAGTTAGGCTATGTTCACACTACGTAAAACTACGGCCGTAGTTCTCGCCGCAGAACTACGGCTGTAGTTTTGAGGGTGGAACATAGCCTTATTTGCAATGGGATCCCGGCCGGCGCGTACACACATCTTATGCGCTCCGGCCGGGATCCCATGCGGCGCCGGAAAAAACTGATAGTGTCAGGTTCACACAGTGAAGCAAGCGGCTCTGGCCGCTTGCTTCACTGTGGGCTATGGGAAGCTCCGATGCAGGCGCGCGCTGATGCGCCCGCATCAGAGCTCCACGGCCGGAAAGATCACCCGGCCGGTACTTAAGTACCAGGGTCACGGAACGGCTGGGTGTTCACGTAATGTGAACATAGCCTAAATACGGTTGAAAAAAGACACATGTCCATCAAGTTCAACCAAGGATACAGGGAAGGGGTGATAGGTTCTATACATAATATATACATTTATAAATATACATTTTCTAACTAACCAGTAAAAATTGTACTTTTTCATTTAGTTTAAAAAAGTAAATTTCAAAAAGCAGACTAAGACTAAGTTTACACTATGGGATTTTTCGACCATCATTGCAAATATTGAACGTCTTTTTGACAGACATTTGCAATGACGGCCAAAAAATCCTAAAGTGTACACTTAGCCTACACCTGTCCCTGAGTAGCACCTACAGACTCTCTTCCAAACACTGCAAAGGGCAGAAAAATTGAGAAGGACATTTACAGCTTGATCACTAAAGTTAGTTGCTGGGATAATAATTGACAAAACGGAATATATAGTTGTTTTTTGTTTTATAAATAGTCTCCTTAAGCTTTTAATTATCAAATGATTGATGTTAACGCTTCTTTTCACCATTAATCAACAGAATACTAGGTGTATAGCACTGTGCCACACACGTTAATGAATTATCACCTTTTTATTTTTCTAAGCTTCTCCCTCCTTTAATTAACTCATTAGGGATATATACTTGGTACAATTCTTTAAATGTCAAACAATTTCCTTTTTATAAATGAGAAAAGATACAGAAATGCCTTCCTAATAATATCACAGGTGCATTATAAAATACAAAAGACTGCAATGTTAATTAAATCTTCGTCTTGAAGAAAACCATGTACATCTGAGAATTACCTTCAGGAAGCTTAAATAAAATAACTTGTCATTTTTACAATTGTTTTGAAATAAGAATCACAATACATGACTTGTTTGCAAACACAAAGCAAAGGAAATTGTATTTCTGTATTCATGAAACAAATATTACCTAAAATTGTACATGAAGTTTGGATCTAGAGATAGAGAAAACTCTTTATGTAGTGGAGTCTTACATACACCAGAAACAAAAAACCTAGAATATTTTTCATGACTAGACAAAACCTTGTCTGATTGCACTTCCAAATTAACCGTATTCCAGAAAACAACTCCAAACTAATGTTAAAGGGAACCAATCTGCACAATTGTGCTGATATTGTTCCCTGCTGCACAGCAGAGCAGTGCTGTGCAGCTCCCAAAGCTACCAGCTGTGGCTGCAGCAGTAGCTTTACAGTGGGGAAAAAGAAGTTTTATTCCTCCACAAAAGGCCAGGAGAGGGGAAGCAACTAGTCATCTGGGCGGGGAGACACCCGTGACAAGTCACAGCCCTTTGCCTGTCAGAGCACAGTGCAGAGATGATTGACAGGCAGAAAGACCACTTTGAACTCTTATTTCGCAATGATAATATTTGCAATGTATTATTGTTAGTGATGAGCGAGTACTGAAATTCTTGGGTGCTCATTACTCGAGACGAGTATTTCCCGATACTCGAGTGCTCGTTTCGAGTAACGAACCCAATTCAAGTCAATGGGAGACTCAAGCATTTTTCAGTAGACTCAAGTTCGGTAGAGAGAAGGTCGTGTGAAAACCTGTCAACCTCAGAAATTGATGAAAACATAACGGAAATGGACAGGAAACAGCAGGGGCAGCATGTATGCATGCCTCTGATGCTGCCTAATGGAACCATTATGCCTAATTCTGTGCAACAGCCTGGTTAAAATAGAAGTAGGCATAGGGACCACCCACAAACTCAGCCTGACACAGCATGGCAGTGAGAACACAGGGAACCATTAAAACAGAGGTAGCATATCATGAACCACCCAAAAATTCAGCCTGACACAGCATAGGGGTGAGGACAGAGTGAACAAGGTAGAAGTGGTAGCCAGTGACGCTTCCAAAAATTATACCAGACCTAGCATGGCAATGAGCACACAGATAACCATTAAAAGTGAGTGAGGAAGCAAGTGAGCCTCCCCAAAATTAGGCCAAACACTGCATGGTATTGAGCACACAGAGAACTCCCGGGAGCAGCAGTAGCCAACATGGAGGCCAGGCAGGAGAAACAGTACCCAACATGGAGGCCAGGCAGGAGCAACAGTAACCAACATAAAGATCAGGAAGGAGCAACAGTAGTTAACATGGAGGCCTGGCAGGATTAGCAGAAGCCAACATGGAGGCAAGGGCAGGCACACTAGTAGTCAGCAGTAGTAAACATGGGTGCCAGTTAAGGCCCAGCAGTAGCCAACATGGAGGCAAGGGCAGCCACACCAGTAGTCAACATGGATGCCAGTAAAGGCCAAGCAGTGGCCAACATGGAGGCAAGGGCAGACACACCAGTATTCAACATGGATGCCAGTTAAGGCCCAGCAGTAGCCAACATGGAGGCAAGAGCAGGCACAGCAGTAGTCAACATGGATGCCAGTTAAGGCCAAGCAGTAGTCTACATGGATGCCAGTTAAGGCCCAACAGAAGCCAACATGGAGGCAAGGGCAGGCACACCAGTAGTCAACATGGATGCCAGTTAAGGCCAAGCAGTGGCCAACATGGAGGCAAGGGCAGACACACCAGTATTCAACATGGATGCCAGTTACGGCCCAGCAGTAGCCAACATGGAGGCAAGGGCAGGCACAGCAGTATTCAGCAGTAGTCAACATGGATGCTAGTTAAGGCCCAGCAGTAGCCAACATGGAGGCAAGGGCAGGCACAGCAGCAGTCAACATGGTTGCCAGTAAAGGCCCAGCAGTAGTCAACATGGATGCCAGTTAAGGCCAAGCAGTTGCCAAAATGGAGGCAAAGGCAGGCACACCAGTAGTCAACAGTAGTCAACATGGATGCCAGTTAAGGCCCAGCAGTAGCCAACATAAAGGCAAGGGCAGGCACAGCAGCAGTCAGCATGGATGCCAGTAAAGGTCTAGCAGTAGTCTACATGGATGCCAGCTAAGGCTAAGCAGTAGGAAAACATGGAAGCAAGGGCAGGCATACCAGTAGTCAACATGGATGCCAGTTAAGGCCAAGCAGTGGCCAACATGGAGGCAAGGGCAGGCACACCAGTAGTCAGCAGTAGTCAACATGGAGGGAAGGGCAGGCACACCAGTAGTCAACATGGATGCCAGTTAAGGCCAAGCAGTGGCCAACATGGAGGCAAGGGCAGGCACACCAGTAGTCAGCAGTAGTCAACATGGAGGCCAGTTAAGACCCAGCAGTAGCCAACATGGAGGCAAGGGCAAGCACACCATTAGTCAACATGAATATCCATTACTGCTCTGGTCAATCTTGCCTTAAAAACGGCTACAACATCGAAAAAAGATCGAAGGTACTGGTGAAAGAATGGCAGAGGACACCCGTAAGATAAGAAGACATCCACAGATAATATGGTTCGAATGGACAAGACAAGGAAGGTAAATTGAATTTGACTATGAATTTGACTGTAGCAGTTGGGGTAACATTCCCTGCATCATGTGACTCCCCAATTCTCCTCCACCGTTGTTTTGAGTTTGAATTTGACTTTCAATTGGACTGTAGCAGTTGGGGTTAGTTTAACTGGTTGACTTGCTGAAATGCGCACAGATGCGGTGCACCTTGTTGAGCAAGTCAGCTACATTGGGGTAAGTTTTAAGGAACCACAGCAACATTAGGTTGAAGACGTGGGCCAGGCATGGTACAAGTGTGAGGCTGCCAAGTTGCAGAGCCGCCACCAGGTTCCGCTTCTTGTCACACGCAACCAAGCTCACTTTTAATTACACACGAACCCGGGTGCTGACAGCTAACTGGCTAGGCCAGCTGTCAGTTACCATCAAGGGTACACCTGATGCCTCTCGACCGGGGGTTGTGAGGCCCCGGCCACGACTAGACAAAAAATAAAATAAAACAGCTGGCTGGTTGGCGGGGGCGCGATTGGCGGGCTCCGGGCAACCAGTCCCGCTCCTCCACAGCCGTAGGGCTGTGCGATACAATGTGGTAGTGGCTGGACCAATACACACTCTGTGACATCCCCTTACAATGAGCAGTGACGCTTTATGCAGGTGTGCTATAAATACCAGCAATACAGTGTAGTACCCACTAGTTTAGGGGGGGCTGTACAGTACAATCTGGTAGATGCTGGACATATACACACTCTGTGATACCGCATTACAATGAGCAGTGAAGTTCTTTGCAGGATGTACTACAAATGCCAGCAATACAGTGTAGTACCCACTAGTTTTGGGTGGGCTGTATAGTACAGTCTGGTACTGGCTGGACCTATACACACTCTGTGACACCCCATTACAATGAGCAGTGAAGTTCTATGCAGGATGTACTACAAATCCCAGCAATACAGTGTAGTCCCCACGAGTTTAGGGGGGGGGGGGGCATACGGTACAATCTGGTACTGGCTGGACCTAGATACACGCTGTGATACACCCTTACAATGAGCAGTGAAGTTCTATGCAGCATGTACTACAAATCCCAGCAATACAGTGTAGTCCCCACAAGTTTAGGGGGGCTGTATGGTACACTCTGGTACTGGCTGGTCCTAGATACACGCTGTGATACCCCCTTACAATGAGCAGTGAAGTGCTGTGCAGGATGTACTACAAATCCCAGCAATACAGTGTAGTCCCCACAAGTTTAGGGGGGGCTGTGCGGTACAATCTGGTACTGGCTGGACCTAGATACACGCTGTGATACCCCCTTACAATGAGCAGTGAAGTGCTATGCAGGATGTACTACAAATCCCAGCAATACATTGTAGTCTCCACGAGTTTTGGAGGGGCTGTACAGTACAATCTGGTACTGGCTGGACCTAGATACAAGCTGTGACACCCCCTTACAATGAGCAGTGATGTTCTATGCAGGATGTACTACAAATCCTAGCAATACAGTGTAGTCCCCGCGAGTTTAGGGGGGGCTGTACGGTACAATCTGGTACTGGCTAGACCTTGATACACGCTGTGATACCCCCTTACAATGAGCAGTGAAGTTCTATGCAGGATGTACTACAAATCCCAGCAATACGGTGAAGTCCCCAAGAGTTATGGGGGGGGCTGTACAGTACAATCTGGTACTGGCTGGACCTAGATACACGCTGTGATACCCCCTTACAATGAGCAGTGAAGTTCTATGCAGGAAGCACTACAAATCCCAGCAATACACTGTAGTACAGCAGGACCAACAGCCCCAAAATCAAAAAAGAGTACACTGAGCACTTTTTAGGGGTCTGTATACAACACCTAATGTCCCCTTTCTGCCAGCAGCCAGTCACCAAAGTCCCAGCCAGCAGTCTGTAGTAATACTATAAAAAAAAATGCTTTTAAGCCTTGAAAAGGCCTGTTTGTTTGTATTGCTAGTATTCCCTGCCTACTGGAACGCTAAATCCTACACTGGCGCTCTCCCTGACCAGCAGCAGCTCTGTCCTCAATCTCTTCCAGCACACGTCTGAAGCGAGCACTGCCGGCGCCGAGTTTTACACTATCGTTCAAAAATTTAGGGTCACCCAAACAATTTTGTGTTTTCCATGAAAAGTCACACTTATTCACCACCATATGTTGTGAAGTGAATAGAAAATAGAGTCAAGACATTGACAAGGTTAGAAATAATGATTTGTATTTGAAATAACATTGTTTTTACATCAAACTTTGCTTTCGTCAAAGAATCCACCTTTTGCAGCAATTACAGCATTGCACACCTTTGGCATTCTAGCTGTTAATCCGTTGAGGTAAGCTGGAGAAATTGCACCCCACGCTTCTAGAAGCAGCTCTCACAAGTTAGATAGGTTGGATGGGCACTTCTGGCGTACCATACGGTCAAGCTGCTCCCACAACAGCTCAATGGGGTTCAGATCTGGTGACTCCGCTGGCCACTCCATTACCGATAGAATACCAGCTGCCTGCTTCTGCTGTAAATAGTTCTTGCACAATTTGGAGGTGTGTTTAGGGTCATTGTCCTGTTGTAGGATGACATTGCCTCCAATCAAGCGCTGTCCACTGGGTATGGCATGGCGTTGCAAAATTAAGTGATAGCCTTCCTTATTCAGATTCCCTTTTAGGCTAGGTTCACACTATGTATCTGTGCGGCTGTAATGCGGGCGGTAAATCATCGGCCGGATTTTTCCGGTTCATGCGTACGCTGGAAAGTATACGATATACAGCTGCACAGTGCACACTATGTATGAACCTACGGCCCTATCGTAAACGGAACCATAAAAAAATGAACAAGACCATTGTTTGCGGCTGGAAATGTGCAAATTCACGGCCGTGGATTGACAGGCGGTCCGTACAGAGTACTTCAAAAATAGCCGGCAATAATGCCGAATGCCGATGCCTCTAATAGTTAATATATTAAATTAATAAAACACATTTTCTTTGTAATAAAGTCCCTTTCGTTGTTCAATAATTTAATTCTAACGAATCCATCATTGTGCAATTAAATATACTGTTAAAATAAATATATATATAAATGTATATTTATATATATATTTATTTTTTTACAGTATATTTAATTGCACAATGATGGATTCGTTTAAATTAAATTATTGAACAACGAAAATGTGTTTTATTAATTAAATATTAATTAGTACAGGAAGCTCCATTAAGCCGTTAATTCATATTGCCGGCAATAGAGCATTCTGTACTAATCATCACTTTACTTTAATTAAAACATCAAATGTTTCTTCTAATTATGTTATCACAATAGCATTATTAGAAGAAACATTTAGAATTATATGTGCGCTCAGCTGATTGGCTGATCGGCTGAGCGCACATATAAAGAGCAGGTCCGCAGTACAGTCACTTCATTGTGCTGCGGACCAGCGAAGAGGACACATCGGGGTGAGTATAGAGCTCTCCCCACCCCCTCCCCTGCACTGCACCCCTCCCAGTAGGGAAGGGGGGTCACTTAACCCCTTCCTTGCTGGGATGGGTGCAGTCTGACATCATTCTGGCCCCCAAGAGGTTAAGGGGGATGCAATGCATCCTCCCTTAACCCCTTGGGGGCCAGACTGTAAGCAGCGATCTGTAAAGATGCTGCATACTGTAAGGAGCACAACACTGCTCACAATGATGGGTGTTGTGCTCCTGTTTGTGTGTTTTTTGTGTGTTTCTCCCTTTTTGTTTTTCAGATATCGGTATCCTGTGGATTACGTCGGATTACGTGGACTACGTCGATGACCAGCGGTTGTTTGGTGTTTTTTTTTATAAAATGGTCAATGAGGGGTGTGGGGGTGTTTTTATTTGAATTAAAAAAAAATTTCACTTGTGTCTTGTCTTTATTTCTTTACTTTATAGACTTAGTAGTGGAAGCCGTCTAATAGACGTAATCCATTACTAAGTCTAGGCCTAGTGTTAGCCGGTATAAAATGGCTAACACTAACCCCCCCCATTATTACCCCAGTACCCAATGCCACCAGGGGTACTGGGAAGAGCCGGGCGCCAGTGGTCCCGGAGCGTCAAAATTGGCGCTCCTGGACCGGGCGGCAGCAGGCTGGTAAGATTTAGGCTGGGAAGGGGCCTAAAACAATGGCTCTTCCCACCCTGGTGTTACCAGGCTGCTGTCGTTTGGTTTTTAACCCGGCTGGTTATAAAAATAGGGGGGACCCTATGCGTGTTTTTTTTTTATTATTTATTTATTTTAAAAAAGCGCATAGGGTCCCCCCTATTTTTACTGGCATTGGTTACTGGGGTAATAATGGGGGGTTAGTGTTAGCCATTTTATACCGGCTAACACTAGGCCCCGACTTAGTAGTGGATTACGTCTATTAGACGGCTTCCACTACTAAGTCTATAAAGTAAAGAAATAAAGACAACACACAAGTTAAAAAATTTTTTTATTCAAATAAAAACACCCCACACCCCTCATTGACCATTTTATTAAAAAAAACACCAAACAACCGCTGGTCATCGACGTAGTCCACGTAATCCGACGTAATCCACAGGATACCGATATCTGAAAAACAAAAAGGGAGAAACACACAAAAAACACACAAACAGGAGCACAACACCCATCATTGTGAGCGGTGTTGTGCTCCTTACAGTATGCAGCATCTTTACAGATCGCTGCTTACAGTCTGGCCCCCAAGGGGTTAAGGGAGGATGCATTGCATCCCCCTTAACCCCTTGGGGGCCAGACTGATGTCAGACTGCACCCATCCCAGCAAGGAAGGGGTTAAGTGACCCCCCTTCCTTGCTGGGAGGGGTGCAGAGCTGGGGAGGGGGTGGGGAGAGCTTTATACTCACCCCGATGTGTCCTCTTCGCTGGTCCGCAGCACAATGAAGTCACTGTACTGCGGACCGACTCTTTATATGTGCGCTCAGCCGATCAGCCAATCAGCTGAACGCACATATAATTCAAAATGTTTCTTTTAATAATGCTATTGTGATAACATAATTAGAAGAAACATTTGATGTTTTAATTAAAGTAAAGTGATGATTAGTACAGAATGCTCTATTGCCGGCAATATGAATTAACGGCTTAATGGAGCTTCCTGTACTAATTAATATTTAATTAATAAAACACATTTTCGTTGTAATAAAATCAGTTTCGTTGTTCAATTATTTAATTTAAACAAATCCATTATTGTGCAATTAAATATACTGTCAAAATATATATATATATATATATAAATATACATTTATTTATATATATATATTTATTTTAAGAGTATATTTAATTGCAAAATGATGGATTTGTTTAAATTTAATTATTGAACCACGAAAGGGACTTTATTACAAAGAAAATGTGTTTTATTAATTAAATACAGCATATCAACCATGAGAGGCATCGGCATTACTGCAGAGGATCGCAAACCCCGGTAATAGCAATTCATGTAAACTGTTTCCCTGCTTTCCCAGATGCATCCAGAGGTGTTTGCATTACTTTCTAAAGATTTTATTTGTTATTTTTAGTTGAACCAGATTTCCAAGTAAATGACCGTATGTTTTCAGCCGCATGTCTATTTTTTCAGCCGCACATTTCCAGCCGCATAAAAAATACAGCCGCACAGATACATAGTGTGAACATAGCCTTACCCTGTACAAATCTCCCACCTTACCAGCACCAAAGCAACCCCAGACCATCACATTACCTCCGCCATGCTTAACAGATGGCGTCAGGCATTCTTCCAGCATCTTTTCATTTGTTCTGCGTCTCACAAAACGTTCTTCTTTGTGATCCAAACACCTCAAACTTGGATTCATCCGTCCACAACACTTTTTTCCAGTCTTCCTCTGTCCAATGTCTGTGTTTTTTTGCCCATCTTAATCTTTTTCTTTTATTGACCAGTCTCAGATATAGCTTTTTCTTTGCCACTCTGCCCTGAAGCCCAAAATCCTGCAGCCCGTTAACCCTGTAACTGAACAACCGCAGCATCATGTACAGAGGGAGAATTCTCCCTCTTCTCACCAATGGGGCTCTGTGATGTGATTGCAGAGTCCTGATGGTAGCCATGAACAAAGGAAGTCTGGTGTTCTAGCTGCCAATTGAGGTCAACGGGTAGAGAGGGGAGGATAGGAAGAGAGGGAAGGCTTACAGGGAGAGAGCAAGGGTGTCCTGGCTTCTTACAGAGTCCATAGGGAGTGAGAGGAAGGGTGTGTTGGCTGTTTACAGAGGCTGACAGGGAGAGAGGGGAGGATTGGCAGAGTGCACTGCCACAATTTCTGCCCCCTCCCCCCTCTTCCTTGCTACTGGCAGCTGATACCTGTGATGTACTGTAAAAGAATGGTGTATAGATCTTCAAATTAGTAATGTAATAGAATAGTGTACATGGCTAATACCAGTTATGTTATATAATGGTGTATACAGCTGATACCAATGATGTAATACAATGATGTATAGAGCTTCTGATACCAGTGATGTATTAGAATGGTGTATACAGCTGATACAAGTGATGTTATAGAATGGTGTATAGAGCTTATACCAGTGATGTAATAAAATGATGTATAGATCCTGATACCAGTGATATATTACAATGGTGCATAGAGCTGACACTGTACATATGTTATACTGTATTCAGTTCCAAGAATAATTTTAGGGCTGGGCAATACTTCCCTTTTATAGGAATGTACAAAAAAAAGTTCATATTAAACACATGATAAAATACATGACTGCGAGCTCTTTGACCATTATTTATGTATATATGTATGCTCTACATGTTCCTGCTTCAATAAGACTCTTAATTTTGCATTTCCTATACTTTGTTCTTTGACCAGACCACCCCCATAAAAGACCATTTTTTGTGCAAAATTGAGTGGTCGGCTCATAGAGGTTTCACTGTATGCCCTCAGGAGAACATACAGGAAGACTCCAGAGCCTGTGGGTTGTGCTTATAAACACAGATGGACAGGCGCATTCCTGCCACTAGAGACAGTCCAACAAGGGAAGCTGCAAGAAGCTGAGAGAAAGGGAGATGATCACAGTGCAGTGCAACCCAGAGCAGTTAGGGGGTAACAGGCATGTTTGCCATTACAATGGGTAAAATATCAGTAAGTCACAGAACACTTAAGTAAGTCACTTAAGTTTCTCATGCATTGGGACATGCAATGTTGTCTTTCTTTTTAGGGTGTTTCACATGGATGGATCCTTCAGAAAATGTGCAGCCGACCTGTTCCATGTAAAACATGTAAAAAAAAAAGGCTGTAGACACACACTGTTGTTTTGTGTCGGTCCTTTTGGACAGACATCATTTTGCTGCCAAAATGCAGCTATTCAAAAAGATGGTCACAGAACGACAGTGTATGAACATAGTCTAAGGCTGACAGATTTTTTTCACATTTTACATTCACTTTTTAGCTGGTCATGTATTTCAAGAATCGTTCACTTGTAAAAGCAATTTTTTTAAAAATGCATAAATTGTATTTTCCTGTGTTGTTTAATTTTATACAAAGTGAAAAACTCCAATCTCTAAAATCAGTTAAGTGTGAATAACTCTGTAACAGTAACATAGTTGAGTTCTAATATGCAATCTGCAATTAAAATTCTCTAAGCTAATTTCTCCCATAATAGAGCATCTCATAAATTAGTGGTTTTTGCTCTACCCTAAATTATGGTGATTCGGTAATTAATCACTTTACGTGTGCCTCTTGACAGAGGTTCCAAACAGTATTCATTTAGATGGAAGAATTTTTGGTTAAAGATAGTTCTTAAGTTTAATTAGGAGCATCCATAATTATTTGCAGTTTTGCTAAACATATTAACATATGTACTGTACTGACTCTCTAATGATTTGTTTCAAATTGGCAAAAATAAAACTACTGCAAATTACTTAGGAAACAGGGGACTTTTTAGCGATCTAGCCATGGGAGAAAGTTATCTACAAATTTTAGCTAAATGATTTATTGTCAGGCTGCTATGGATATTCAAGCTATTTTCTTCCTACAAGCTGCAAATAGTTTATGATTGTATGGATATTTTTACATCTGTTTTAACTGATTATCAGTTGAAGATCACTATTAGCTTGACATTCGGGGTACCAGAAAGTACTCAATACTCGACCACACTCGACCACACTCGACCAGTGATACTGGTAGACAGCTAGTAGTAGTCAGTAATCCAGTCCTCTCCTGTGCTTGGCTCCAATAAATTACTTTGAGCTAATGGACAAGGGTATAAATTAGGGCCACACCCTCCTATTTTATTAGGATTTATTGAAAAAAGTGGTTCATCCACGGTGGATATACAGTACGTCAACATTTAGTGTGTGCCATGTCTTTAGTGTATAGCAGAAGCCATGCCAGGAGGTGTTGCAGGAGTATAACCAGGAGGTGTTGCAGGAGTAATGCCTGGAGGTGTTCAGGAGTATAACCAGGAGGTGTTATAGGAGTAATGCCAGGAGGGGTTGCAAGAGTAATAGCAGGAGGTGTTATAGGAGTAATGGCAGGGTGTATTGTGTTAGTAGCTTTGTGGCCTCTGACCTGGCACTAATAGTTTGGTTCTGGGGACAGCTCCTATGTAGCCCTGCAGCACAAGCTGGTCTACAAATGTTATTTTATAACAGCAACCTGGAAGTCTCTAATGCATCCATGCATGCTCCCCCTGCTGTTCCCATTCCATTTCCATGGTGTTTCCATCACTTTCTAAGGCTTTTTTTTTTAGGTACACCAGACACCCTCTCCTGTGCCAAATAGGAGGCCACAGAAAATATTATTGTGTTTCTTATTGACTTTATTGGGGTTCATTACCTGAATTGCTTTGCACAAATTTAGTTGTTGAGAGGTAAGGCATATACTCTTTGTCTGACTGACTGACTCACCCACTCTCTACTCCTGTCTATGTACAGGTCCCTTTTTCTGGAACCATTTAGTAAACAACAGAGCATTCAAAGATTTTCCCCTGCGGCACTCTAGTGATGGAAAAAGTGGATACTACAGGGTGCAGTGAAAATGCTGGTCATGATCTGTGAAGAATACACAATATATATCCAAAGGCAACATCCAATGCCTGGTGAGTTCCAAGCACACGTCCTATTCTAATTATTAAGGCTCATGATAAATCAAACCTGTACAACTCAGTTCACAGGTGTGAGCTGAGTCGGTATGCTGAACTGTGGAGAGGGATAGG
The DNA here is from genome assembly GCF_027789765.1 of Dendropsophus ebraccatus. Taxonomy (NCBI): domain Eukaryota; kingdom Metazoa; phylum Chordata; class Amphibia; order Anura; family Hylidae; genus Dendropsophus; species Dendropsophus ebraccatus. The sequence continues at coordinate 73,883,660 of NC_091460.1, forward strand.
TACTGTTACAGTAACATGTTGGCTTTTGGTGTATAATATTTATTTTTCTGTACCACATTCCAGTTTAATGAGAGACAGTTATGATTTCATCATGGTTTTTTTTTTTTTTTTCGTTTTGTTTTTTAGGCATTATCTCTTTTTTTCAACTAAACAATTTTACAGCATAAGAATTGTTTATTTTGTAAATGTATGGCTGGTAAGCATCCAATCAATAAAACATTTACTAATTTGTAAAACATGAGTGGTGGGTATATACTATATATTGTTATAATACTGGGGTATTCTTTCCAGTAAGACACAGTGTTCCCTGCTGCCACCTCTGTCTGTGTCAGGAACTGCCCAGAGGTTTGGTATGGGGATTTGCTTCTTCTGTAGACAGTTCCTGACAGAGATATTGCAGCATGCAGCACTGTGAAAAGATTGCAAAACTTCCTCCATGTCATTCAGCAGCTGGATGGATTGTTATACAAATCTATATAACTGTGTAGCACTAATTAATTTGAAAACTTTTCCAGAGTACCCCTTTAATTTAATAATATGGTGGACCTCAATTCAGTAATTATATAGTTACATATGATAAGCATTCATTGTCAATATACTTTTAATTTTTACTGCACACACTACGGCTATGTTCACACAATGTCAAAAATATTGAAAAGGCAGCCGATTTTCATTTTTTTTAAAACATCTGTTTTGCCTCAATTTAACTGACTACAATGGCAATGCATTAAAGTCAATGAGAAGACGGACGTCCAATGCACACAGTGTATTGAATAACGGCCGTTTTTGCCACGGACGTCAAAATTATGAACATAATAATTATTTTTGGGCGTCTTTTGCAGACAGCGGACGTTTTTTGTTAGAAGTTCACACACAGTTTTCCTTTTGTCACAGTTCTTTCTCAGTATTTACTATTAAATTCAATGGATTTTTCAATTAAGCCACACCCAAACTTCAATTAGTAATCCCAAACTAGAACTAGATTTGCATTTCCAGGGAAATACATAGTGCTTGATAAGAGCGCCCCTTTACCAGTGACCTCCAGAGTGCCCCTTTACCAGTGACTTCAAGAGCGCCCCTTTACCAGTGACTTCCAGAGTGCCCCTTTACCAGTGACCTCCAGAGCGCCCCTTTACCAGTGAATTCCAGAGCGCCCCTTTACCAGTGACTTCCAGAGCGCCCTTTTACCAGTGACTTCCAGAGCGCCCCTTTACCAGTGACTTCCAGAGCGCCCCTTTACTAGTGACTTCCAGAGTGCCCCTTTACCAGTTACTTCCAGAGCACCCCTTTACCAGTGACTTCCAGAGCGCCCCTTTACCAGTGACCTCCAGAGCGCCCCTTTACCAGTGACTTCCTTTTGGGAGAAACTTTAATCCTGGGTGCCGCCCCTTTAAGAGCAACTTGGCTCCCGTCCCTTTAAGAGCAACATGGGTCCCTTTAGGAGCGACCTGGGTCGCTTTAAGAGCGACCTGGGTCCCTTCGCTCTTAAAGGGACCAATTTCGCTCTTAAAGGGACCAAGGACGCTCTTAAAGGGACCCAGGCCGCTCTTAAAGGGACCCAGGTTGCTCTTAAAGGGACCCAGGCCGCTCTTAAAGGGACCCAGGTTGCTCTTAAAGGGACCCAGGATGCTCTTAAAGGGACCAATTTTGCTCTGAAAGGGACTCAGGTCGCTCTTAAAGGGACCCAGGTCGCTCTTAAAGGGACCAATTTCACTCTTAAAGGGACCAATTTCACGCTTAACCCTTAGGGGACACAGCCAGTTTTCATTTTTGCGTTTTCGTTTTTCCCTCCTCGTGTATATAAGGCCATAGCGCCTGCATTTTTCCACCTAGAGACCCAAGTGAGCCCTTATTTTTTGCGCAACTAATTGTACTTTGCTATGGCAGATGTAATTTTTGCCTAAAATGTGCCGGGAAACCAGAAAAAAATTCAAAGTGTGGTGAAATTGAAAAAAAAAAACGCATTTCTTTTATTTGGGGGAAATGTGTTTTTACGCCATTAACCCTGGGGTAAAACTGACTTGTTATGCATGTTCCTTTAAGTTGTTACGATTAAAACGATATGTAACATGTATAACTTATATTGTATCTGATGGCCTGTAAAAAATTCAAACCGTTGTTAACAAATATACGTCACTTAAAATGGCTCCATTCCCAGGCTTATAGCACTTTTATCCTTTGGTCTATGGGTCTGTGTGAGGTGTCATTTTTTGCGCCATGATGTGATCTTTCTATCGGTACCTTGATTGCGCATATATGACTTTTTGATCGCTTTTTATTACAATTATTCTGGATTTGATGCGACAGAAATTGCGCAATTTTGCACTTTGGGATTTTTTTGCGCTGACGCCGTTTACCGTGTGAGATCAGGAATGTGATTAATTAATAGTTTGGGCGATTACGTACGCGGTGATAGCAAACATGTTTGTTTATTAATTAATTAATTTATTTTTATTTATAAAATGGGGAAAGGGGGGTGATTCAGACTTTTATTAGGGGAGGGGGTTTTGTGTTATTAAAAATACATTTTTCTTTTACTTTACACATATACTAGAAGCCCCCCTGGGGTACTTCTAGTATATGCACTCTGATCTCTCATAGAGATCCATGCAGTATAGTTATACTGCATGAATCCATGAGATCGGTGTTCTATTACTTTTGGCTGCTGCAGCCAAAAGCAATAGAATGCCGAGCCGGGATCAGCGCCATTACGGAGCAGACCCCGGCCCGGGATGGATGCAGGGATCGCCCCCCCGCAATCGCGCCGCAGGGGGGCGATCCCCCCACTAGACCACCAGGTATGAATAAAAGCAAGTATTTAGAAGCAGCTGTCAACTTTGACAGCTGCTTCTAAGTACTTAATTAGCGGGCACGGCGATCGGACCGTGCCCGCTAATAGCCGCGAGCCCGGGCTACACGCGGCACCCGGGATCGCGGCAGTTCAGAGGGTGGTCGCCGCGCGACCCCCCTCTGAACTCCCATAGCGGCACGAGGACGTTCAATAACGTCCTGGTGCAGCTATGGGTTAAAGGGACCCAGATCGCTCTTAAAGGGACCCAGGTCGCTCTTAAAGGGACCCAGGTCGCTTTTAAAGGGACCAATTTCCCTCTTAACCCCTTAGGGACCAAGCCTATTTGAGCCTTAATGACCAGGCTCATTTTTCAAAATCTGACCTGTCTCACTTTATGCGCTTATAGCTCAGTGATGCTTTAACATATGCTAGCGATTCTGAGATTGTTTTTTGGAACATATGGTACTTTATATTAGTGGTAAAATTTGGTCACTATCTTTTGTGTTTTGTGTGAAAAACATAAAAATATCATGAAAAATTAGAAAAATTTGCACTTTACAAACTTTGAAATTCTCTGCTTCTAAGAAAAGAAAGTTGTATCACAAAAATTAGTTACTAGGTCACATTACCAATATGTCCTCTTTATTCTGGCATAATTTCGTAAACATATTTTACTTTTCTTTGGTGTTACAGGGCTTAGAAATTTATCAGCAAATTACCAATTTTTCATGAAATTTCCAAAACTAATTTTTTTAGGGACCAGTTCTTTTTTGAAGTGTGTTTAGGAGGCTTGTGTACTTGAAACCACCATAAATGACCCCATTTTGGAAACTAGACACCTAAGAGAATTAATAGAGGGGTATAATGAGCATTTTAACCCTACAGGGGCTGGAGGAATTTTCAAATAATATGTTCGTTCAGATTAAAGTATCTCATTTTCACAAGCAACAGGAGAGAAAAATCGCCACAAAATTTTTAACGCAGGTTCTCCTGAGTACAATGGTACCCCATATGCGGGCGTAAACCACTGTATAGGCACACAGCGGGGCTCAGAAGGGAAGGAGCGCCAATTAGCATTTTCAGTGCAGATTTTGCTGTACAAGTTTTCAGGCGCCAGGTGCGTTTGCAGAACCCCTGTGACCCCCCCCCCCAAAAGTCAGCCCATTTTGGAAAGATAACCCCTCAAAGAATACATCTTGGGGTGTGGTGAGCATTTTGACCTCACAGGTATTAGAGGAAAGTATTTAAAATTAGACAGTAAAAATGAAAAACTAGAATTTTTTCCAATAATATGTATGTTTAGTTTGAAATGTCTCAATTTTACAAGGAACAGGAGAGAAAAGGCAAACCAAAATCTGTAAAACAGGTTCTTCAAAGTACAACGGTACCCCATATGTAAGCATAAACCACTGTATGGGCACACAGCCGGGCTCAGAAGGAAGGGAGCGCCAATTAGCCTTTTCAGTGGAGATTTTGCTGTAGAAGTTTCTGAGCGCCAGGTGCGGTTGCAGAGCCCCTGTAGTGTCAGCAGAGTGAAACCCCCCCATAAATCACCCCATTTTGGAAAGTGCACCCCTCAAAGAATACATCTTGGTGTGCAGTGAGCATTTTGACCCCACAGGTATTAGAAGAAAGTATTCAAAATTAGACAGTAAAAATAAAAAACTAGAATTTTTCCAATAAAATGTTCCTTTAGTTTGAAATTTCTCAATTTCACAAGGAAAGGGAGAGAAAAAGCACCCCAAAATCTGTAACACAGGTTCTCCTTAGTACAACGGTACCTCATATGTGGGCATAAACCACTGTATGGGCACACAGCGGGGCTCAGAAGGGAAGGAGCGCCAATTAGCATTTTCAGTGCAGATTTTGCTGAACAAGTTTCCGAGCGCCAGGTGCGTTTGCAGTGCCCCTGTAGTGTCCGCAGAAGAGAAACCCCCCAAAAGTCACCCCATTTTGGAAAGGGAACCCTAAAAGAAGTCATCTTGGGGTGCAGTGAGCATTTTGACCCCACAGGTATTAGAGGAAAGTATTCAAAATTAGACAGTAAAAATGAAAAACTAGAATTTTTCCAATAATATGTTTGTTTAGTTTGAAATTTCTCAACTTCACAAGGAAAGGGGGAGAAAGTGCACCCCAAAATCTGTAACGCAGGTTCTCTTGAGTACAACGGTACCCCATATGTGAACATAAACCACTGTATGGGCACACAGCGGGGCTCAGAAGGGAAGGAGCACCAATTAGCATTTGCAGTACAGATTTTTCTGAAGAAGCCCCTGTAGTGTCCGCAGAAGAGAAACCCCCCAAAAGTCACCCCATTTTGGAAAGGGCACCCTAAAAGAAGTCATCTTGGGGTGCAGTGAGCATTTTGACCCCACAGGTATTAGAGAAAAGTATTCAAAATTAGACAGTAAAAATGAAAAACTAGAATTTTTCCAATAATATGTTTGTTTAGTTTGAAATTTCTCAACTTCACAAGGAAAGGGGGAGAAAGTGCACCCCAAAATCTGTAACGCAGGTTCTCTTGAGTACAACGGTACCCCATATGTGAGCATAAACCACTGTATGGGCACACAGCGGGGCTCAGAAGGGAAGGAGCGCCAATTAGCATTTGCAGTACAGATTTTTCTGAAGAAGCCCCTGTAGTGTCCGCAGAAGAGAAACCCCCCAAAAGTCACCCCATTTTGGAAAGGGCACCCCTCAAAGACGTCATCTTTGGGTGCAGTGAGCATTTTGACCCCACAGGTATTAGAGGAAAGGATTCAAAATTAGAAAGTAAAAATGAAAAAAATGATTTTTTTCAATAATATGTTTGTTTAGTTTGAAATTTCTCAATTTCACGAGAAACAGGAGAGAAAGTGCACTGCAAAATTTGTAAAGCAGGTTCTCCTGAGTACAACGGTACCCCATATGTGGGCATAAACTACTGTATGGGCACGCAGCAGGGCTCAGAAGGGAAGGAGCGTCATTTTGCTGGTGCAAAACCGCAGCTAGTATCGGTTATTAGAATAGCGCAGGTGCTAAAATTTTTTTTTTAATGAGATTACAGGTAATCTGGGGTAGTGACGGGAAACCTGGGAGTGTTAACTTGCTATCTGGGGTGTTTATGGGCAATCTGGAGTTGTACGAGCAGTCTGTGGCAATCTGGGGTGTTTATGGGCAATCTGGGGGTGTTTACTGGCTATCTGGGTTGGTTACGGGCAATCTGGGGGTGTTTACTGGCTATCTGGGGGTGTTTATCGGCTATCTGGGGGTGTTTACCGGCTATATGGGGTGTTAACGGACAATCTGGGGGTGTTTACTGGCTATATGGGGTGGTAACGGACAATCTGGGGGGGGGGGTCACAGGCAATCTGGGGTAGTGATGGGCAATCTGGGGGAGGAGTGACAAGCATTCTGGGGTGGGTATGGACAATCTGGGGTGGTTATGGGCAATCTGTGGTAATCTGTAGTGGTTATGGGTAGCCTGTGGCAATCTGGGGTGGTTACAGGCAAGCTGGGGGTGTTTACTGGCTATCTGGGGTGGTTTCGGGTAATCTGAGCAGTTACAGGTAAACTGGAGTGGTTACAGGTAATCTGGGGTGGTTACAGGTAATCTGGGGTGGTTACAGATAATGCAGAGTGGTTACAGGTAATGCGGAGTGGTTACAAGTAATGTGGGGTGGTTACAGGTAATCTGGGGTGGTTACAGGTAATGCGAGGTGGTTACAGGTAATCCGGGGCACTTGACTTTTTATCCTGTTACCAATGATTTTTGGTGACTGGACAAAAAGTGCCGGAAGCATTTGGAACAAGTGATCAGTGGTATATAGTATATACCGCTGATCACTTGTGCCAGGACCACATCGGCTAGTCCCTGATCATTGCCCCATGCTTTCCGCCACCTCTGGTGGTGGAGAGAATGAGAGTTTGATCTTTTTTTAAGGGTACAAACACACTTGTCGTATCCGCAGCGAGTTTCTGGCTGCGTATTCGCAGTGAGACTCGCTAAGGATCCCAGCCATGTGTACTCAATGGCAGACAAACTCGCAGCAGGGATGTACATCCATGCTGCGAGTTTGTCCGCAGCTCGCCCCGTTAACTTCCCGGCCGCGGGAGACCTGATCCCGGCTACGGGGCTCCCGGCGTCTTCACTGCCCGTTCAGCCAATCAGTGCTGCGGTGGGGCAGCGCACTGATTGGCTGAGCGGGACGTGCCTGGAATCAGCGAAGGACCAGGTGATGTATAGTATAGTCGGGACCAGGTGATGTATAGCCTCCGGCGGCCGGGGGGTTAACAGGTCGGCCTTTGGACAAACTTGCAGCAGGGATGTACATCCCTGCTGCGACTTTGTCTGCCATTGAGTACACAGGGCCGGGATCCTCAGCGAGTCTCGCTGCGGATATGGCAAGGGTGTTTGTACCCTAAGGAATTACTCACTGTGAACACTAAGGGCCACATGTATCATCCGTCGAATGGATGATTTTCGGCGGAAAGTGCCGATTTGCGTCTTTTTTAAGCAAAAATGGCGGATTTGCAAATAAAATATTCGCAAATCGGCACTTTCCGCCGAGTACGCCAGGGGGCGGAAAGGGGGCGGAAAAGGGGCGGAGAGTGGGCGGAACGGAGGGCGCGGACTCAGAGTCCGCGCGACTTATCATCCGTTCCGCCAAAATGTACGCCGAAAACCTACTCCAGTCCTCACCTGGCGTAGGTTTTCGGCGGTGCGCAACGGCGCGCACGGGATTTATGTAGAGGCAGTCCGCCTCTACATAAATCTCCATAGCGCCGGAGCTGCGGGGGCATTTTTAAGTCCGGCGTAAAAAACTCCGGACTTAATAAATGCCTCCCTAAGGTTATTCCGGGGGGGACAGGGGGGGGGGGACATTCATCTCCTCCCACTGTGGATTAACGGTGAGAGGAGATGAAAGTATGCAGTGCCCGTTACCGGTGGCTGCCGTTATACTGGTAATAACGGCGATCGTCGGTGTGGGGACTGGCCGGGACTGAGCCCACACTCTGCCACAACTTCTCAGTGACCTCCGGTAGCTGAGAGGAGGGGGCTGCAGGCATTACCGGCGCTGCTGCACTATTCTGCGCCATCGCCATAAAGAGCTGATGCCAGCAGAATAGAGCCCATTAGTGATTGCCGTAAAAATCCGTAGCGGCGGTCACTAATAACATAATACATGTATTCTCAGGGTCACTACGGTTACGGCGATACCGCATTTGTATAGGTTTTTTTTTAACTATTACCACTTTGGCGCAATAGAAACTATCTTCATAGCAAAAACCCACAAAAACTGTCGCCACATTGCAAGATCCATAGCGTTCTTATCTTTTTTGCGACAGAGCTGGTTTTGGGCTTATTTTTTGCGGGAAGATCTGTAGTTTCTATTGATACCAAGTTTTATATGTATATGACTTTTTGATCTCTTTTATAATGGCGTATTTTCTAAAGCAGATTGATAAAATACTGCTATTCTGGTACTGTTTTTTTATTTATTTTTTTACAGCGTGTGTCGTGCGATATAATTATTGATATCGTTTTATAGATTGGGTCGTTACGGACGTAGCGATACCAAATATGTATAGGATTTGTGTTTTTAATCACTTTTATGTAATGTTTTATAGTGTATGGGGAATGTAATGCATTTTTATTATGGGGGAGGGGGGGCTGGGGGGATTGTGTTTGGTGCACTTTATTTTACTTTTTTACACTAGTGTACATTACTGTACAATAGTGTAACACTTAGATCACAGTATACAATACACTGTACTGCTTCTGCAGTACAGTGTATTGTATCATGTGACCATCCTGCTGACAGGCAGTAGCACAGCCACCCCTGTCAGCAGGATGGCTTATCCATGGTAAGCCCGGGGGCCTTCATTAGGCCCCCGGAGTTACCATTGTGGACATGTCACTGGAGATGTGTTCGAGGGGGTGTACATCTCACCTAGGCTGATGCGTAGTGTGAGATGGTAAGTCCAGGAGGGATCTGTTGCTCAGCAGTGCTATGCTGCTGAGTTATTATTTATTTTTACCGGGCCTGGATTTACTGGAATGGTGGATAGGTTGGTAGTGGGATCTGCCATTCCCTCCCCCTCGATCCAGTATGGGTTTTGGGATCAGGGGAGCTCTGATCCCAATCAGCCTGAGAAGGCAAAAGGTGAGCTCAGTGTGCAGGGGAGTCTCTCAGACAGGAGTGAACAGCCTGTATGGTGTGTTCGCTGGGAGCTGGGGCTTATGCACACCCTGCAATATTACCCGCCAAGTGAAGTGACAGAGAGGTAACCTGTTGTATTAGTAAGCGCCCAGACGGGCAGGACTTTTTGTTTTGTTTATTCTCACTGCACGGTGTTGCTGTATTTACGTTGCTGGACCGTTTATGCTACAAATAAACACCAAAGCTGTTTTTAAGTCCAAGTTTGCTGCCTGAACTGTGTCCTAACACACCATCCCCCGGGAAGATCCCTACAATTGGTGCTGCGGAGCGGGCAAAGCGGTTGCTAGGGGCAACGGTGTGCATCAACTTGGCTACAGCTGCGTATGTCCTGGGTGAAGGCTGCTGCTTCACTCCAAAAACAGTCAAGCAACATGGAGGAAATGATGAAGCAGCTAATGCAAGTGAGTCTGCAACAGCAACAGGCGTTGGTCGCACAACAACAGGCTCAGGCAGCCGCTAAGCAGGATCAGGAGGCTGCTAACCTGCGCCATGAACAGGCATTGGCTGCACACCAGCAGGCTAATCGACAGCAACAACAGGCTCTGACAGAGGCTAATCTGCGCCACGAACAAGCGATGGCTCAACAACAGAGACTTATTGAGCACCTGATAGCGAAGCAAGAGGCGTCGGCAGGTGCTAATCCCCAGCTGGTGGCAGCAGCCGCGCCAGAGACTTTGTCTGTGAGAAGAGCTGTGCAGCGTGCGCTGCAAAAGATGACTGCTGATGACGATGTTGAGGCCTATTTAACTGTCTTTGAGCGTGTGGCTGAGCGAGAAAAGTTACCCTCCCCTGAGTGGGCAGAGGTCATTGCTCCCTATTTAACAGGGGAACCTCAAAAGGCCTACTATGACCTCAGTGAGCAAGAGGTCAAGGACTATCCTCGGCTAAGAGCAGAGATACTCGCCCGACTAGGAGTTACTGCTGCTGTCCGTGCCCGGAGAGTCCGCAACTGGAGCTACAGTCTGGACAAGTCAGCGAGGTCCCAGATGTACGACCTGATTCATTTGGCAAGAAAGTGGTTGGAGCCAGACACCTCTACTCCTGCACAGATCCTAGAGAGGGTCGTGATGGATCGCTACCTCCGCGCACTTCCTGCTGATCTGCAACGCTTGGTGGGACAAGGCGACCCTAAGAGTGCCGACGAACTTGTCAGCCTTGTGGAGAGGTTCCAGGCGACCGAGGACTACCTCCGTGATGTTCCTGCAGCACCGTCACCTCCCCGGAGTGCCAGACCTGTGCCTTCAGCTGGTAAGAGACTTCCATCTATTGGGGGAGTGTGGAGGGGTGCTGATAGAGGGAAGAGCGCTCAGGAGGTGTCTCAGGGGCAAAAGACTGGTGGTGGTCCCCGGTGGCTAAGTGGCCCTAAAAAGGACTCCCTGCCAAGGAGACCAGGCCCTATCCAGTGCTGGAGATGCCATGAGACGGGACATATGTCTGCCCATTGCCCTCTTACCACTGAGCCCATGGAGTGTGACGCTAGCCGGCGTCAGTCGCTATTTGCGGAGCAGTCTTTTGTTGCAGTCACTGGACTAGAGACTGAACCACAAGTCTGCAACATTACTGTTAATGACTTCCCTGTTAAGGCGTTGCTGGACTCAGGAAGCCTTGTCACCCTGGTGCATGCCAGCCTGGTGACTGGGGACTTTGTGCCAGCAAGACATATGAGTGTGGTATGCATACATGGCGATACAAAGGTTTACCCTATAGTGCTGGCTAATGTCGGGACTGAACTAGGCGCTGTACAGTATGAAGTGGGTGTGGTTAAAAACCTTATGCATAATGTGATATTGGGGCGTGATTTTCCTTTGTTCTGGGCTCTATGGGGAAAACAACAATCCCCTGAAAGGAGTGAGGAGACCCCTAAGTCTATTGCATTACCCACGGTAAATGATAAAAATGTACAGGATGAAAATGATGCTTTTCCTTTGCAGGTCCTGGCTGGTGAGGAAGAGGCTCCTCCCACTGCGCAGAATGTTCCAGACTTAGAGGTGTCTAGGGATAATTTTGGTACTGCACAATTACAGGACCCCACTCTCAAAAATGCTAGAGAGCAGGTCACTGTTATGAATGGGGTACCTCAGGAGCCAGAAGCTGAGAAAAAATTTCCACATTTTTCTATGACTAATGATCTCTTATATAGAGTCACTAGGATTAATGATGAGGTGGTGGAACAGCTTCTGGTGCCTAAGTCGTACCGGCGTCAGGTACTCGACATGGCCCATAATCATGTCCTTGGGGGCCACTTGGGGACAGATAAAACACAGGAGAGAGTCCTCCAGAGGTTTTATTGGCCTGCGATTTATGCTGACATAAAAAAATACTGTGAGTCGTGCCCCACATGTCAGCTTAGCGCTCCAGTGTCACATTTTCGCAGTCCTTTGGTCCCACTCCCCATCATAGAGGTACCTTTTGACCGGATCGCAATGGACTTGGTGGGTCCCATTGTAAAGTCGGCTAGGGGACACCAGTACATTCTAGTGGTGTTGGACTACGCGACCCGCTATCCTGAGGCTGTACCCCTAAGAAACACTGCCTCTAAAACCATTGCACGGGAATTGTTTTATATGTTTTCCAGGGTGGGGATCCCCAAGGAAATCTTGACCGACCAAGGTACCCCATTTGTGTCAAAGGTAATGAAAGAGCTATGCAAACTGTTTAAAATCTCACACCTACGAACCTCTGTATATCACCCACAGACAGACGGGTTAGTGGAGAGGTTTAATAAAACCCTGAAACATATGTTAAAAAAGGTGGTGGAAAAGGATGGTCGTGATTGGGATCACTTACTACCTTACCTGATGTTTTCTATTAGGGAAGTACCCCAAGCGTCCACAGGGTTCTCTCCCTTCGAATTAGTCTATGGTCGTCACCCTAGGGGTTTGTTGGATATAGCGAAAGAGACATGGGAAAGTGAGTCCACCCCATACAAGAGTGTTATAGAGCATGTAGCACAAATGCAGGACCGTATAGCCACTGTAATGCCCCTAGTAAGGGAACACCTCCAGAGGGCGCAAGAGGGCCAAAGCAGAATTTACAATCGTTCTGCAAGAATCAGGACATTTAGCCCAGGTGACCGGGTACTCATACTTGTTCCCACGGTAGAAAGCAAATTCTTAGCAAAGTGGCAGGGTCCCTATGAAATTGTAGAGAAGATCAGTGAGGTCAACTACAAGGTACACCAACCAGGTAGAAGGAAGCCTTTCCAAGTTTATCACATAAACTTGATCAAGCCCTGGAAAGACAGGGAATCCTTGGTGGCGACAAATCCTGTTGGTCATCTGTCACCACCAATCCCTCCGGTCAGGATTGGTGATACTCTATCAGTGTCCCAGAAGCAGGAAGCTAAGGAGTTCCTGCAGAGAAATAAAGACAAGTTTTCTGACCTCCCAGGGCGTACGCATCTCATTAGTCATCATATTGAAACTGAGCCTAGAAGCAGAGTAAACCTTAAGCCCTATAGGATACCAGAAGCACGGAGGGAGGCGGTATCATCCGAGGTAAAACGTATGCTTGACCTAGGAGTCATTGAGGTGTCCCAGAGCGAGTGGTCCAGCCCGATTGTGTTAATCCCAAAGCCCAATGGAACTTGGAGGTTCTGTAATGATTTTAGAAAGTTAAATGAGATCTCCAAGTTCGATGCCTACCCCATGCCCAGGGTAGATGAGTTGATAGAAAGGATGGGTAATGCCAGGTACATAACTACCCTCGATCTAACTAAGGGCTACTGGCAGATCCCACTCACTCCTAAGGCTAGAGAGAAGACTGCATTCTCCACCCCTGATGGGCTCTTCTAATATGTAGTAATGCCATTCGGGTTACATGGAGCCCCTGCCACTTTTCAGAGGTTGATGGACTTGATCCTGCGACCACATCGGGACTACTCTGCTGCCTACCTCGATGATGTGGTCATTTTTAGCCCTGATTGGGAAAGTCACCTCTGTAAGGTCCAGGCGGTGTTAGATGCCATAAGTGATGCGGGGTTAACCATCAATGCAGAGAAGTGTGCACTAGCCTTAGAGGAGGCCAAATACCTGGGATACATTATTGGGAGGGGGTTAGTGAAACCACAACTAAATAAAATTGAGGCAATACAGAATTGGCCCAAACCCCTCACAAAGAAACAGGTCAGAGCTTTCCTGGGTATTACGGGCTATTACCGAAGGTTTGTGCCGAATTTTGCTTCAGTTGCAGCCCCACTAACTGACCTGACAAAGGGTGCGAAGTCCGCAATGGTGACATGGACTCCAGAGGCCGAGAAGGCTTTTCAAAGCCTTAAGTCTGCCCTGTGCCAACAACCTGTGCTAGTTACCCCTGACTTTAGGCGAGAGTTTCTAGTACAGACAGATGCCTCTAACACAGGGTTAGGTGCCGTCCTCTCACAGGTCGTGAATGGCGAGGAGCACCCGGTGATGTACTTAAGTAGGAAGCTATCCCCGGCCGAGAAAAACTATGCCATAGTTGAGCGAGAATGTCTGGCAGTGAAGTGGGCCCTCGAATCCCTGAAGTACTACTTGCTAGGCAGGAGATTCAAGTTAGTGACAGACCATGCCCCCCTAACATGGATGAAGCTTAACAAAGAAAAAAACGCAAGGGTGACTAGATGGTTTCTGTCCCTACAAAACTTCAATTTCACTGTGGAACACCGGCCAGGGAAATTACAGGCGAATGCTGACGCCCTATCAAGGGTACACTGCCTGTGGGGACAAAACGCTCAGCCCTCCGGTCTGAAGAAGAGGGGGGGGATATGTGGACATGTCACTGGAGATGTGTTCGAGGGGGTGTACATCTCACCTAGGCTGATGCGTAGTGTGAGATGGTAAGTCCAGGAGGGATCTGTTGCTCAGCAGTGCTATGCTGCTGAGTTATTATTTATTTTTACCGGGCCTGGATTTACTGGAATGGTGGATAGGTTGGTAGTGGGATCTGCCATTCCCTCCCCCTCGATCCAGTATGGGTTTTGGGATCAGGGGAGCTCTGATCCCAATCAGCCTGAGAAGGCAAAAGGTGAGCTCAGTGTGCAGGGGAGTCTCTCAGACAGGAGTGAACAGCCTGTATGGTGTGTTCGCTGGGAGCTGGGGCTTATGCACACCCTGCAATATTACCCGCCAAGTGAAGTGACAGAGAGGTAACCTGTTGTATTAGTAAGCGCCCAGACGGGCAGGACTTTTTGTTTTGTTTATTCTCACTGCACGGTGTTGCTGTATTTACGTTGCTGGACCGTTTATGCTACAAATAAACACCAAAGCTGTTTTTAAGTCCAAGTTTGCTGCCTGAACTGTGTCCTAACACACCATCCCCCGGGAAGATCCCTACACCATGTAGACCTCGGAGGGACCGGACGACGACGCGGGACCTCCGATCACGTAAGTGGACCTGCGGCGCCGTCCGATACACACTGGAACCCGTTAGATGCCGCTGTCAAGCTTTGAAAGCGGCATTTAACGGGTTAAACTGCCCGGAGCGGAGAATCCTCTGCTCCGGGCAGTTACAGGAGGGTGTCAGCTGTCACACTGACCGCTAATCACCCGTCCTGCAGCCGCCGCCGGGTGGTAATTTATTCCGATGCGCCCGCCGTTAAAAGGCGTACGCATCGGAATAAAGCCCATTAGTGGCCGCCGTGAAAAGGCAGCATGGCGGTCACTTAGGGGTTAAAGGGACCCATTTCGCTCTTAAAAGGACCCAGATCGCTCTTAAAGGGACCAATGTCACTCTTAAAGAGACCAATTTCACACTTAAAGGGACCCATTTCGCTCTTAAAGGGACCCAGGTCGCTCTTAAAAGGACCCATTTTGCTCTTAAAGGGACATATTTTGCTCTTAAAGGGACATATTTTGCTCTTAAAGGGACAAATTTCACTCTTAAAGGGACCCATTTCGCTCTTAAAGGGACCCAGGTCTCTCTTAAAAGGACCCAGGTCGCTCTTAAAGGGACCCAGGTCGCTCTTAAAGGAACCCATTTTGCTCTTAAAGAGACATATTTTGCTCTTAAAAAGACCCAGGTTGCTCCTAAAGGGACCCATTTCGCTCTTAAAGGGATCCATTTTGCTCTTAAAGGGACCCATTTCGCTCTTAAAGGGACCCAGGTCGCTCTTAAAGGGACATATTTCGCTCTTGAAGGACATATTTCACTCTTAAAAGGACCCAGGTCGCTCTTAAAGGGACCTAGGTTGCTCTTAAAGGGACCCAGGTCACTCTAGCGACTTTGGTCTCTTTAAGAGTGACATGGGTCCTATACCTTTTGGAGTGACTTGGGTCCATTTAAGAGCAACATGCGTCCCGTCCGTTTAAGAGCAACTTGGGTCCCGTCCCTTTAAGAGCGACTTGGATCCCTTTAAGAGCAACATGGGACCCTTTAAGAGCGACTTGGGTCCCGTCCCTTTAAGAGCGACTTGGGTCCCTTTAAGAACGACTTGGGTCCCTTTTAAAAACGACTTGGGTCCCTTTAAGAGCGACATGGCTCCCGTCCCTTTAAGAGCGACTTGGGTCCCGTTAAGAGCGACTTGCATTTCTTTAAGGGCGACCTGGGTCCCTTTAAGAACGATCTGGGTACTTATAATTGTAAAGATCATTGCTCGGTTACCATGACAACCTTACTCATGTCAGTGAGACAAAATCGTTAAGGACCTTCCACGTATTACATCTTCTATTGGCCAATAGTGGACATGTGACTGTGGATGGTGTAATACATGCCTGACAAGACCTTAGAGTTCTATTGGCTGCTATTTTTCAGCTAGTTGCATATGTGCTGTGATTGGCTGTTAGCGGTTAGAGTTTGGCCATTATTTGCAATGGGCCATTATTTTCTACAGGAAATTTGGGGTCTTTAAACGTAAATTTCTTAAAAACTACAAATCTGATCGAAACGAAAAATAGATAGCACACCACACCGCCGAGGGCTTCGAAACACAGTTTGAACGGAGTCTGTGTGTAAAGCGGTTCGGGCTGTATTACGCGCAGAAAAATAGCTGGAAGGAGAAGAAGAAGAAACGGAAGAAGAAGAATACGGATTACAATATAGTGCTTTTCAAGCACTATAATAATGTACCAACAGCAGTCATTGCTCTAAGGGGAGGCCAAGCTGCTAAATAATGTCCATTTTTTTAGCCTCCAGGTAACGGACGTCATTTTAAACGGAGCTGAAAAAACGTTGTGTGAACATAGCCTATCTGAATTTGAAGGTATCCAATGAATAATATTTGCTACAGTTGATATCATTCTCTTGATCAACTTCTTTAACCAAGTCTAAACTGTGTAAACTAAATAATGCGATAAACTAGTGAATTATGAGGCATAGAGTATTTCACATGCACGTTTGCATGTCCATGACAGAAATATTTATTTCAGTAGTTTAGATACGGCATAATTTCTGAATGCTTGGATCCGATTTCTGATGTACGGGCCAAGTCCTTTTAAATTTGTATGCTTAGGTGCATTTGTTTAATACCAATGCAACTGAAATTAATGCGTTTTCTAGCCAGTTTTTAGAGTACATTAGATAATTGTCAAATGGTGTACGACTACATCAGGTACAATGGTGCAAGACTATATTACTTATGAAGACCATAGTAGAGTATTGTTGTATCGTGTTAGCTATAGAATTCAGTAGAATAGAGAAGAAATCAGGCGATACCTTTTGGAGGCTAACTGAGTATATTTGATTGTCAAATATACTCAGTTAGCCTCCAAAAGGTATAGCCTGATTTCTTCTCTATTCTTATGAAGACCATGTGACATATATATATATATATATATATATATATATATATATATATATATATATATATATATATCGCCTTTCATTCCCCCTTACTTTTAATAAAACTATTTAAAATATAAAATAAGCAGCCCAGCAATGAAATGGGTAAAATAGATGGATGTCGCCTGCTTTGTTATCCTGAAGATAAGTGGATGGGAGCCACATGTATTCAGCAGTAGTAACAGCTCCAGCCCAGGGGAGAAACCCATTATTCATATCAAAACCCTACAAAGGTATTTAAGGCTACACCTGCTCACTCAGAAAGTGTTAGAGCACCCTATTAAGAACTAGCCCTTGGTTCTGGCCATAGAAAATGCCGAACAGAGCCCCCTCTTCCTCAATACCTCTCACACAGAGGGAGAAAACAAAATCCAAGATGGCTGTGTGTCTCCTCACACAGCAGCGCAGCACATCACCACAGGAGCCACAAATATAAATGATTCACCTCCTGCTACTTCTGAAATAGTCACAAATGACCCCAACACTGAATCTTTTATCCCTGGACTGTCTATTTCCTGTAAATCACTAGCCATAGAAGTGGCCAAAATAATAATACCAGACATTACTGCTTCCTTGGAAGCCACTATAATGACCTCACTATCTGCTATACAGGGAGACATTTCTCATCATACTTCCCAAATACAGGAATTAGAAGAGTGCCTAGGGTTAGTGGAGGATGAACTAGCCATGACTAAATCTAAGCTACAAACTACTATAAAACTAACTGCAACATTAAGGGACAAGACAGATGATCTAGAAAATAGATCAAGACGGAGTAACCTTCGCATAATAGGTCTGCCTGAAAGCATAGCATTGTCACAATTATCCATCATCTGTACCTCATAATTACCACAGACCCTAGGTTTACAAGGCTCTTGTAAGGTAGAAAGGGCACATCGTATAGGCCCTCCAGCAAACACTTTAACCCCTTCCAAAAAGGCGACTACTAACAAACCGAGACAAGTGATAGTCAAATATCTTAATTATGCAGATAAAGCTGCTATTTTACAGGCGTTCAGGAAAATGAAAACTGAAGTTCTTATAAGAGGTCACAAAATTCTGATATTCAATGACTATTCTGCTACAGTAGTCCAAAAACGAAAAGCATTTGCACCAATATGTACGGCTCTAGTACATCAGCAAATAAGATTTGCACTCCTCTTCCCTGCTATTCTAAAAGTCTTCAAATCAGATGGCTCTACCAGTGTATTCCAGACCCATGAAGAAGCTTCGTCTCTCCTAGAGAATTTGAGAGACCCGACTTCTGCTACTCCTCCTGGGGATAAGAACAAGAGACGACGTCTTGATAGTCCTACATCTCCTTCAGCAGATATGGAATGATGAACTATACTGACTAACATGTCTAACAAGAGTCATCATCTTACTTCAGATAATTATTTATACCTCCTATTCCTTTATATTCCATCATTTTCTCCCTTTACTTATGCTCCTCCTATTCTACTATGACTTCTTAAGGTTTCACCTTAAAGAAAGAGTTTTCCTTTACCAAATTATTCATGACAGTTGTTGTACAAATCCTGCTTGAATAGGAAAATGTATAGGAAGACCTTGCTATGTAGTGTTATTGATATTAGCGAGTTACGTTTTCTCACCATGTTTCTATTTGTTTTCTATTTCTTCTTTTTCTTGTATCTTTCTATTTTCTCACCAGGCTATATGCCCACTCGGAGTCAGCGAATACTCCGTATGTTTTTGTGCGAAAAAAGAGAAGTCTCATACAAACTTTCTTTCACTTATTTAGTTGTAAGTAGTGATGAGCGAATAGTGAGATATTCGAATATTCGATATTCGTACGAATATCCCGTGAATATTTGAATATTCGATCCCATTAGAGTCTATGGGAACAAGTATTCGATTAGTGAAAAACATCTATTTGACCATTTGGAGGGTGAAACCGGAAGCTGGGGGATTTGAACGCTTATCGAATATTTATCGAATATTCGCGGGATATTCGTACGAATATCGAATATTCGAATATCTCACTATTCGATCGAATATCTATTCGATCGAACAGTATTCGCTCATCACTAGTTGTAAGATTTAGATATATTAAAATATTATTGCTATACTGCTCTCTGTATATATTATGTAAGGTTTTTTTTCAGTTTTTATCTCTTATCAATTTTTTTCTTATTCCTACTACTACTGTGTGCGCTTGGGGTGCCTGCCTCTTATCACTTCATCCACTCCTCACTTTTATGAAAATCGTTTCTTGGATTGCGAAAGAGTGCTCATCCTTAAACACCTTAGAAGACTAGGAGCGGATGTAGGGTTATTACAGGAATCTCATTTGTCTGAATCAGATTATGTTAGAATGAAAAGGTTTTGGGTAGGCAAAGTCTTCGGATCTCCTGCTCAAAATAGGAAGCGTGGTGTGGTAACTCTTATTCATAGAAATTTTGTCCACTCTATTGTTTCTCAAACCTCAGAATCAGAAGGAAGATTTCCCCACATGGTTTTGGATACTCCATCTGGACATATAAGCTTATATAATGTTTATGGCCCTAATAACAGACGAGCTCCATTTTTCCAACAGTTAGAATCGTCCCTTCTTCAAGATGGTG
This sequence comes from Dendropsophus ebraccatus, assembly GCF_027789765.1. Taxonomy (NCBI): domain Eukaryota; kingdom Metazoa; phylum Chordata; class Amphibia; order Anura; family Hylidae; genus Dendropsophus; species Dendropsophus ebraccatus. The sequence continues at coordinate 73,902,994 of NC_091460.1, forward strand.
CATCCAAAATAATAGTAGGAGGTGACCTCAATACAGTTTTACACCCGCATGAAGAGAGGAAACGTTCTACTACTCTGACAAGGAACTCTTCTCCTCCTGAATTACTTTTAACAAATTTAATATCTACTACTCATCTATTGGATTCCTGGTGTCATCTTCATCCTGAAGAAAGAGAATTTTCTTTTTTCTCACATGGCTTGGTCCAGACCTAACTATATGTTAAAGAGGACCTGTCACCCCCCGTGCCGGGGTGACAGGCTTCCAACCCCCCCGCTGGAGCACCCTATACTCACCTGATCCCGCCAGGTCCCGCTTCTGGAGGTGGTCGGGTGACTGAGATATGAGCGCCCGAAGCCCGGCGTGCGCGCTCCTCAGATGAGTCCAACGCTCATAGAGAATGACAGGCGAGTCCGACGCTCCGTCATTCTCTATGAGCGTTGGACTCATCTGAGGAGCACACGCGCTGGGCTTCCGGCGCTCATATCTCAGTCACCGGACCACCACCATAAGCGGGACTAGGTGAGTATAGGGTGCTCCAGCGGGGGGTCGGGAGCCTGTCACCCCGACACGGGGGGTGACAGGTTCCCTTTGATCTCACAGGGAGCCTTGAGCCTACTAGAGGACTCTGTCATAAATGGTATGGTTATATCTGACCATTCTCCTAATACTTTAACCCTTCATGATTCTTACCCTAAAGGAACAGACATTATTTGGAGATTCCCAGCAGTTTTAGCTTCAGATGAAGTCTTCAAAAATCTTCTTAAAAAATTGTGGTCACAGGTTTGCGACACTAATTTGCAACATATCACGACTCCTATACTGTTCTGGGAAACTGCCAAAGCCGTACTAAGGGGTAATATAATCTCTTATCTATCTGCACATAAAAAAGAAGCGACCACCTCTTATAATACTCTTACTACTAAACTTCGTAATGCATACACTACCTTCTTATCTTTACCTTCTGTATAGCAAAAGAGGAATTTAAATTAGCTCAAGAAAAACTTAATAATTTATAAGCATCACTATTTTTCTCGTCTTTATAAGTATGGTAATAAAACAGGAAAATTATTAGCTAACTTAGCAAAGAGTAAACGCCATATTTCCCATATCAAAAATATGAAAGATCATAATGGTTTATTACATTCTGATCCAAAAACTATAATATTCTTCAAAAATTTTACCGATCCCTTTACTCTTCTGATCTTATAGATCCTTCAGTGGGTCAACAGTTTCTCCAGTCTCTGAATCTTCCCAAATTGGATAAATCTCTGGCATCATTAAATGCCCCCATCTCTCCTGAGGATATCTCTAAAACAATATCTTCCCTTCATAATAATAAAACACCAGGGCCAGATGGTTTTAGTGGAGAATTTTATAAAGTTCTAAATACTGATCTGGTTCCAACTCTCCAAAAAGTATATCAACATATAATAGATAAAAATGCATGTTACCTTCAGGGGAAATGGCTTATATTAGATTGCTGCATAAACAAGGGAAAGACCCACAACTTCCATCCTCTTATTGGCCCATTTGGCTTACCGGCTTGCTTTATTTCTCCCTAAGTTGATTAGTAGCCACCAAGTTGTCTTTATAAAGGGCCGCTCAGCGATAACTCATATTAAGACAGTTCTAACCGTACAGGAATAAGTAGTACGACAAAGGTAAAATGCAAACCATTCACCAGGACTGCTTGCCTTAGACGCCGAAAAGGCATTTGATAATCTTATCTGGGAATGGATGGATATGACGCTCTCTCTCGTTATGGCATTACAGGACCTTTTAAAAATCTTATCTCTACTATATACAATAACCCAACAGCTCGCATTCATACACCTGGATTCTTGTCCGACACTTTCCCAATCCTTAAAGGAACCAGGAAAGGTTGCCCAATGTCCCCCCTTCTTTTTGATTTAGCATTAGAGCCCTTAATTAGATTTCTTCTCCTCCGGCTACTTCATAAGGCAATTTACGCTTTTAACTTTTCTTACTCCACCATGCCAGATTATTTCTTGACATACTGTCCAAAATGTAAAGATCCTAGTGCAGATTTATTACACTGTATTTGGTCTTCTTCTCAAATACAGACAAACTGGCAATTAGTACAAACCTTTATTCAGAATACATGGAATGCATCCATACCTCTAACTCTACTAAGTTATATTTTTCATGTTGTGGTGGCCGGGGATTGAGATCCCTCTGAAAAACCTAGAGCCTCAAAATGTATTCATCTTACTCTGTTATTGGCCTTAAAAGGCTTACTAAACCGCTGGATCTCTGACACACTTCCCACTATTTATGAGCTTACAACCTCTCTTAAAGAAACTCTTCATTGGGAAATGCTGGATGCAATCCGCAACAAAGATGTTTCCACAAAAAATTTCATTAAAAAAAAATGGAATTTTTTTCTCATAAAGGTTATGTCGCAGGAGGAGAGAAAAGCTGTTCTGAAACACTTTTGTAATACTGTTTGGTATCAGACGGCGGAGGCAAAGGGCACCCTAGGAGTACTCAGAGTTCCTTAATTATATTAAAAATAGAGATTCTTTATCTACATTTCTTTCTATCCTGTAGAGCATTCATTTTTGTTCTTTAGATTCTATTGTTCTTTATAGCAAAATTGTTTTCAAATTTACTATATCGTATCCTATTTATATCTTCCTTTAATATGCAACTGTATTGTTATTGATAAAATTTGAAAAATCCAATAAAAATATTTAGGGAAAAAAAGTGGTATAAGTAAAGCATGGTGTATAAATTTCAATGCAACCATATAGTGGTCTAATACAGTGGCAACTCTGACCTGACTGAGAAACAATCTGTGGTGAAATACATATAGACTTCAACATATGTAAAAAATATCCAACCCCACTTTCAGTCTGTGACCTCACTTTCAGGGGGTGTGAACAGGATGGCATGAGCATCCAGGGTTACAAAAGAGCTTGTGACAGATTGGTCCACACCAATGGTATTTAATACACACCAGAGGAGGCCTGTGACTGGTACCTCTGTAGAAAGTTGTTACAATGAAGACTTATTATTAGAAGATCAGTAAAGAATGTGACAGTCTAGAGGATAAAATTGAAGCTTAGTGAGGGATGGAGCCAAGGGAGAGAATCAATCAAAATGACAAAGCAGGAGCATAGCCAGAAAAATGCAAAGTTGAGGATTGATTTAAGGAGTCAAACATAAAAGCATTTACATACAGCCACTAGCCAGGAGATAATGACTGTTACTCAGCAGGCACATACATTGAAATCTGACTGTCCTTTAGGGACTTGATGGCACTTTAAGTAAACTATGACACATCAATATTCTTCTTTCTTTCTTTCTTTGAAAAGTCTTTTCTTAGGACCGCATCCCTTACACTTGATTAGATAAATATTTTTCCACTAATCTGACAGAATCTGAATATATAGAGAAACTATTGTTAATCCATAAAAAAGCAGCAACTCATCACAAAATGTAATATATTTAATTAGTTTCAGTATATATAATGGCCAAATTAAATGTTAATCAAGAGTGTAAGACTGAACATTTAAGTAGATATTCTTTGGAGACAAGCAGATTCTATCCTCTAGAGTTACTGCATTTTGGCACCTAACAATGTTTACCTCAGCTTTAGCAGGAGATTCCTACAACTTCATGTAAACTTCACTTCCGATATCTTGAACCTTTTTACAATCGTATACAACAACAGGCACATTAGGCCATACAAAAATACATTACCTAAAAGAGTGACTTAATTAGGAACTCTAATGCTGCGTTTACACGGAGCGATGATTCGCCCGATCATACGATAACGATTTGTTTTTGATAATGATCAGTGTTTAGACGGAACAATATATCGTATGGAAAAATCGTATTGCGATCGTTTGGCGATCGCTTAAGCCTATCTCACACATAGGTTAAATCGGTGAAAGAGAGATGTGGCCTCAGCCGCAGTTTATGTAGCTATGAATGCAGACAGTGGCCCTGGCAACCGGCCCGGCCAGAAGCGCACTCCGCAGCTTGTCCAGTTACTGTCAGGAGCACTTAAGCTTCCCAATAAATTCCATCCCCTTCCTGTAAAAATGCCAGATTTTTAATGCTTGCTGCCTATAGAGAAAGCATTTCCTTTGCTGAATTTCCAATACAGTGTACCAATTCCCTTGCTCATGTTTCCTTGCTCTGTAATGCTTGCCACCAGCTCTGGCCCTCTTGCCTGTACCTGACTATGTGCCTTCCTGACCCTTCTGTACCACGTTGCACCTCGCCCACCTCCACATACAAGTCGTGCCAGGGGCAGCAACCTAGGGGCCGCCTTGCGCAGTAAGCCCATCCTGCCTTGCAGCAGACTCTGGTGAAGCTCAGCAGCCCCTTAGACTATTCTTCTTGTTGCGGCTAATACCATCTCTTCATCTCTTGTGGAGGTTCAGTGGATCCACTATTCACAGCCGTTGTTTTTAATCTTCAATGATTTCAATTAAAGTTTATAGCAATAATGGGCGTTAGTTGTCACACTGTATAAAATAACTGTGGATCTTCGTATCGCACGTTAAATTAATGTTCATGTCCTTTATTCTTGGGCGCTATTGCACAAACATTGGCCGTTATTTTTTACACATGGCACTTTTTTTCACCGTGCTTTGTATTAAAATCAATATACCTTTTAATTAATGACACACCCAAAAGGGCCATCTTTGACTTTGGTCTAGAATAATGTTCCAACTGCCATTGTTGCAATGGCGGCCATTGGAACAAGCCAAACCACGGCCATTATTTGCAATGGCCATTATTTGAGTCAGTTAATGGCATTGAAAATCATTGTGTGAAGATAAAAATAATAATAATAATAATAATAATATTGATTTGTATAGCGCCGCAGATTTCGCAGCGCTTATTTGAATATATAAATACATTACAGGTTATATATTAAATTATACAATGAATAAATTAAAATACAGAATTAGAGACCTGCTCCAAAGAGCGTACAGACTAGCATTACTGGGAGTAACACGAGAGGCAACAAGTGCTTTATTTGTCAATGTTCCAGTCATTGTACATAGAATCTCTAAGGGCCACATGTATCATCCGGCGAACGGATGATTTTCGGTGGAAAGTGCCTATTTGCGTATTTTTTTATACGCAAATGGCCGATTTGCGAATAAAATATTCGCAAATCGGCACTTTCCGCCGAGTACGCCAGGGGGCGGAAAGGGGGCGGAAAGGGGGCGGAAAAGGGGCGGAAAGTGGGCGGAACGGAGGGCGCGGACTCAGAGTCCGCGCGATTTATCATCCGTTCCGCCAAAATGTACGCCGAAAACCTATTCCAGTCCTCAGCTGGCGTAGGTTTTCGGCGGTGCGCAACGGCGCGCACGGGATTTATGTAGAGGCAGTCCGCCTCTACATAAATCTCCGTAGCAACGGAGCTGCGGCGGCATTTTTACGTCCGGCGTAAAAAACGCCGGACTTAATAAATGCCTCCCTAAGTGTCTGTAGGTGACTGGGCGAGACGGTCACACACCATTTTCTGAGCTCAGAAAACAAGGACAGTGTAAATAGCACTGGAGAGGTTATAGAGAGGATGGAGAAGGGATAGCAGAGGGAGACAAGATTACAAAATGTTATAAGCACGCCTGAAGAGATGAGTCAGGGCACGCTTGAAACTGGGGATGTTGGAAATAAGTCTGAGGTCTTTGGGTAGGGAGTTCCAGAGAACTGGTGCAGCACGAGAGAAGTCTTGGAGGCGGGAATGAGAGGTTCTGATTATAGAAGTTGTGGAGAGTTGTGGAGAGCTGAATTGTATAACTGGGTGTCATCAGCGTAAAGATGGTATTGCAGGCCAAACCTGCTGATGGTCTGTCCGATGGGGGCTGTATAGAGGGAGAAGAGGAGGGGACCCAGGACTGATCCCTGGGGAACCCCAACAGGGAGAGCTAAGTGAGAAGAAGTGAAGCCCGAGAAGGATACACTGAAGGAGCGGTCAGAGAGGTAAGAAGAGAACCAAGAGAGAACAGAGTCCTTAAGACCAAGAGAGCTGAGCATTTAGAGGAGGAGCTGGTGGTCCACAGAGTCAAACGCTGCTGAAAGATCCAAGAAAATCAGCACGGAGTAGTTTCCTTGTGACTTGGCCTTCAGGAGGTCGTTTGACACCTTGGTAAGAGCAGCTTCAGTGGATAGCCTAAAAGTGTTACGTTAATGGAAATATGGCTAAAAGGAGTAATAAAAAAAATGTTCAAGATTTATTAATGAATTTCACCTTCCTTTTGGTACAAAATATTCCTGATGCATTTCACATTTGCCTGCCACATATTAGAAACTAAAATATGGTGTCTCTGAATTACTTTCTATTGTATACTTCTTGTAGGGCAGGTGTATATTAAGAGGATTTACTACCATAGCTGGGAACGATGAAAACTTTTGAAAATTGAAACATAATATGTGTGTGTTGGCCTTTACTAGATGGATATTGATGGTTAAGCCACTGTTTAGATGGACAGCAAAGCTTTCACTATGATATAGTGGTAAATCAATTCAGTTATGTATTTGTATACAAAAAAAATACATTACTTTTAATCAATGTAATCTGGATAAAAAGAAATGTGCAATTGTGAAAATAATTATTTTTCTATTTTCAAAATATTGCAATCATTTAAATCGAAACTGCCCGCTACATTGATGATGTCATCACCACCATCATCACCATTCATTGTGTATTATGATACCTTTCATATCTATCTATCTATCTATCTATCTATCTATCTATCTATCTATCTATCTATCTATCTATCTATCTATCTATCTATCTATCATGGCCAACTTTATTGTGATATAGTAGCTCTTCCATAGGTTTGGACTAATATTTGCTCTTCAAATGCATAAATGAGTGCCCTTGAACCACTTTTGGTAGGTGCAAAAATATTTTTTTCCCTGATCTCCCTGTGCTCAGTGATTGCTTTTTTTGCAATTTTGGTAGGTACCTACCGCATAATAGGCTCACACACACACACACACACACACACACACACACACACACACACACACACACACACACTCTGCTGTATTTAAGAATCTTTAACCCAGTCCTGTAGCCATTACAATTTGGCCTTTGTCAAAGTCACTCAGTTCCTTCCACTTGACATTTTTCCAACTTGAAGAACTGTCTGGCTGCTCTCTATTCCAAACCTTGACAGGTGTCATTTTAACTGGATAATCAATGTAATTTCACTTTACCTGTCAGTGGTTTTAATATTATTCCTGATCAGTTTGTAAACTGCAAGCCAAATTTCACTTTTATTGAATTGTATGCATAGCCAATATAGACAACTTTGCAGAATGCAAATTGTTCATAAACTATCCAGGCTACACTTTTGGATAATGACACCATAAGGAGAGTTGCAAATACATTTCTAATGTTGTTATTACAAATCCCATCTGAGTTGTCAAGCAAATAATTATCTACTCAAAACACGAATGCAAACTGTGTAAAAAGTGTACAGGAGGGATACAGATTAAGGAGTGGAGACTATTTTTCCATCTGTGCGACTGATTAATGTTTAGGGTAATGCTGAAAGATCTGTAATCAAAAGCTAATAAGCTTTGAGCCACTCTAAGAGCTTAATACTCACAGGGACTAGATTAAGGATATTTTCTTAAGGCACATAGAAATGGTCCTTTAAATCTACTTGTATTTACATGCTTGGTTTGTATTACCTCTATTGAAGTCAAAGATTTTGACATTAGATTTGAACTGTAAGTGTACTGTATGTGGAATCCAAATTGGCATTTGCACTAAAAAATAAGTGAACCCAACCTTTTAAACCCGGTCGAATTTATGGCCCAGCTCGATCGCATAGCGAGAAAAATCAGAACTGTGAGGGAGCTCCTGCCACTCCTGACACGCATGAGAGTATTCCAGCCTTCTCAAGTGAGGCGTGTAACTTTTCCTCTGGCTCCTCTACAGCAGCAAAACCATATTATCCATTTTGGGCGGCCTGATGGAGCTAGCGGAGTCTACTAATTGGGGGAGCTTCTGTCTCCGCTGTCCAGAAATCAAAATCTAGTACCACTCCCACTGCAGCCGTGAATGCAAATGAGGCAGTGGTAACCTCTACAGTGACACCCACCACAAGACCATTTTGGGCACCATCCTCACCGACAGGTTAAGATTTTTCTGTCCACACCATCGTATTGCTCCGTTGCCCCCCGTGATCCGGTTCAGCAAAGATGCCAGTCAGTCAGTGGATGACCATTCCCAAGAGGCAGTAATAGTGTCTGGCACAGGTACTGTCTGACCCAGAATAAACATGCCCTTCTTACCAACTGAAGTAAGGAGGAGGCCAGAAGTGAAAAAAGCTAGGGTTCGGTCCTTCATCATGGAGACCCATAAGCGCCTGCCCAAAAAGTAATCTGCTCTGGGCAGTATGGTCCTTTCTGTTAAAAGTTTATCGTTATATCCGTAACATTAAAGCTTAGGTGCCTGGTCTTATGACTAGAGATGAGCGAACCGGGTTCGGGTTTGAGTACATCCGAACCCGAACGTTCGGCATTTGATTAGCGGTGGCTGCTGAAGTTGGATAAAGCCCTAAGGCTATGTGGAAAACATGGATATAGTCATTGGCTGTATTCATGTTTTCCAGACAACCTTAGAGCTTTATCCAAGTTCAGCGGCCACTGCTAATCAAATGTCGATCGTTCGGGTTCGGATGGACTTGAACCGAACCCGGTTCGCTCATCTCTACTTATGACCATGACCAGTATAGATTAACCCTTTAAGGACATGGCCCATTTTCGTTTTTACGTTTTCGGTTTTTCCTCCTTGTGTTTAAAAGGTCATAGCACTTGCATTTTTCCACCTAGAAACCCACATGACCCCTTATTTTTTGCGTCACTAATTGTTCTTTGCAATTACAGGCTGAATTTTTGCATAAAGTACACTGCGAAACCAGAAAAAAATTCAAAGTGTGGTGAAATTGAAAAAAAAAACGCATTTCTTTTATTTGGGGGAAATGTGTTTTTACGCCATTCGCCCTGGGGTAAAACTGACTTGTTATGCATGTTCCTCAAGTTGTTACGATTAAAACGATATATAACATGTATAACTTATATTGTATCTGATGGCCTGTAAAAAATTCAAACAGTTGTTAACCAATATACATTCCTTAAAATCGCTCCATTCCCAGGCTTATAGCGCTTTTATCCTTTGGTCTATGGGGCTGTGCGAGGTGTCATTTTTTGCGCCATGATGTGATCTTTCTATCGGTACCTTGATTGCGCATATACGTCTTTTTGATCGCTTTTAATTACATTTTTTCTGGATTTGATGCGACCAAAAATGCGCAATTTTGCACTTTGGGATTTTTTTGCGCTGACACCGTTTACCGTACGAGATCAGGAATGTGATTAATTAATAGTTCGGGCGATTACGCACGCGGCGATACCAAACATGTTTATTTATTTATTTATTTGTTTACTTTTATTTAAAACCTGGGAAAAGGGGGGTGATTCAGACTTTTATTAGGGGAGGGGGCTTTTTACTATAAACAACACTTTTTTTTTTTTTTTTACACATATACTAGAAGCCCCCCTGGGGGACTTCTAGTATATACACTGTGATCTCTCATTGAGATCTCTGTAGCATAGATATGCTGCAGAGATCCATGAGATCGGCACTCGTTTGCTTTCGGCTGCTGCAGCCGAAAACGAACGAGTGCCGAGCCGAGGACAGCGCCATCTTGGACGCGTCCCCGGCCGGCATCAGTAACGGAGATCGCTCCTCCGGGACAAGGTCCCGGAGGAGCGATCTCCCCCACTAGACACCAGGGAAAGGTTGCCTCCGGTAATCGGAGGCAGCTGTCAACTTTGACAGCTGCCTCCGATTAGCTAATTAGCGGGCACGGTGATCAGACCGTGCCCGCTAATAGCAGCGGTCCCGGGCTACTCGCGGCACCCGGGATCGCGGCACTTCAAAGCGGGGCCGCCGCGCGGCCCCGCTTTGAAGTGCAAGTGCGGACATATGACGTACCGGTACGTCATATGTCCTTAAGAGGTTAAAGTGTCACTGTCGGGAATTTATATTTGCAGAAATCAATAGTCCAGGCGATTTTAAGAAACTTTGTAATCGGGTTTATTAGCCGAAAAATTTATTTTTATCATGAAAAAGCAGTTTGAAGCTCTCCCCCCTGTCTTCACTGTTCTCCTATGGAGAGAGGGAAATAAAACACCAAAACAGGACAACAAAGAGTTAATCTACAGTAACATTACACTCTATCTTCTCTGACAGTCAGCACTGACTTCTCTGACAGTCAGCACTGACCTCTCTGACCTCTGAATACACTGTCACCCAGCTCCTGTTTGTGTAATCCTGTGTTTTCAGCTCTCAACTGCCGGCAAACTCCCTCCTCCCTGCTCCCCCCTACCCTCTCTATAGAACAGACAGGGTTGTGTCTGATGCAACAAGTCACAATTTCCTGATTTTTTGCATTTTTGAATGCAATTAATGGCATATTTGCCAGGTAAACCCAATTACACAGTTTCTTAAAATCGCTTGGACTATTGATTTCTGCAAAAAAAAAAAGAAAAAAAAGTTCATGACAGTGACTCTTTAACCCCTTAACGACAGAGCCAATTTCGATTTTTGCGTTTTTGTTTTTTCCTCCTTGTGCTTAAAAGGCCATAGCACTTCCATTTTTCCACCTAGAAACCCACATGAGCCCTTTATTTTTGTGGCACTAATTTTACTTTGCAATGACAGGCTGTATTTTTTCATAAAGTACACTGGCAAACCAGAAAAAAAATGTATGGTGAAATTGAAAAAAAACAAAAACGCATTTTGTTTATTTGGGGGGTATTTGTTTTTACGTCATTCGCCCTGGGGTAAAACTAACTTGTTATATATGTTCCTCAAGTCAATACGATCAAAACGATATGTAACATGTATAACTTTTATATTACGAGATGGCCTGTAAAAAATTCAAACCATTGTTAACAAATATATGTTCTATTCATAGGCTCATAACACTTTTATCCTTTGGTCTATGGGGCTGTGTGAGGTGTCATTTTTTGTCCCATGATGTTTACTTTCTATGGGTACTTTGATTGCGCATATACGACTTTTTGATCACTTTTTATTACAATTTTTCTGGATTTGATGCGATGTCTAGTATATACACTCTGATCTCTCATTGAGATCTATGCTGCATAGATATGCAGCATAGATCAATGAAATCGTCACACGTTTGCTTTTGGCTGCTGCAGCCGAAAACGAATGAGTGCCGAGCCGCGATCAGCACCATCTTGGCGGAGACCCCGGCTGGCTGAAGATACAGAGATTGCTCCTTCGGGACAACTTCCCCGGGGGTGGTGGGGGGCGATCTCTGCCACTAGACACAAGGGAAGTGCTGCATCCGGTAATTGGATGCAGCTGTTAACTTTGACAGCTGCATCTGATTACCTGATTAGCGGGCATGGCGATCGGACAGTGCCTGCTAATAGCCTCAGTCCCGGGCTACATACGGCACCCGGGATCGTCCACTGCGCCGCCCCGTTCTGAACGCCCTTACCGGCAATAGGGTGTAAATATACGCCCTTTGTCGTTAAGGGGTTAAGGACCGGTCCGATTTCGTTTTTTTGCGTTTTCGGTTTTTCCTCCTTGTGCTTAAAAGGCCATAGCACTTGTATTTCTTCACCTAGAAACCCACATGAGCTCTTATTTTTTGCGACACTAATAATACTTCACAATGACAGGCTCAATTTTAGCATAAAGTACACTGCAAAAGCAGGAAAAAAAAATCAATGTGTGGTGAAATTGAATTGCATTTTGTTTATTTGGGGGGTATTTGTTTTTACGCCATTTGCCCTAGGGTATAATTGACTTGTTATAAATGTCCGTCAAGTCGTTACGATTAAAACGATATGTAACATGTATAACTTTTCTTTTATCTGATGGCTTGTAAAAAATTCAAACCATTGTTAACAAAAATATGTTCCTTAAAATCGCTTCATTCCCAGGCTTATAACGCTTTTATCCTTGGGTCTATGGGGCTTTTTAAGGTGTAATTTTTTTCACCATGATGTGTTCTTTCTATCAGTACCTTGATTGCACATATGCGACTTTTTGATTGCTTTTTATTACAATTTTTCTGGATTTGATGCAACCGAAAATGCGCAATCTTGCACTTTGGGACTTTTTTGCGCTTGCGCCATTTACTGTGCGAGATCAGGAATGTGATAAATTAATAGTTTGGGCGATTACACGTGCGGCGATACCAAACATGTTTATTTATATATTTATTTTTATTTATAACATGGGAAAATAGGGGTGACTCAAACTTTTATTAGGGGAGGGGGCAACACTTTATTTATTTTTTTACACTTATACTAGAAGCTCCCATAAGCACTCTGATCTCTCATTGAGCTATGCTGTATATAGTAATACAGGATAGATCGATGAGATAGGCACTAGATTGATTCCGGCTGCTGACAACGTCCCGGGGGGGGGGGGGGGGGGCAATCTCCGCCACTAGACAACAGGGAACGGCTGCATCAGGTAATCGGATGCAGCTGTCATCTTTGACAGCTGCATCTGATCACCTTATTAGCGGGCAGGGCGATCGGACCGTGCCCGCTAATAGCCACGGTCCCGGGCTACATTTCAGTAGGAGACCCAAGATTGCACATAATGCACTTCACAGACAAATTATCACCATGCTGACAAGGGGAGTGCCAGCAACACAACACTGGCAGCACCTCATGTAGGGCCGGGTGCTTACAGATTCCCTGTAAATGCTACTCTATATTAACCCCTTAACGACAGTGGGCGTATATTTACGTCCTGCAGTTGTTAAGGGTGTTCAAACAACCTTAAAACTTGCAGCGCTGTGTCAAATTGGCATAGCCTAGAGCACCCATGCCTTAGGATTACGACACCCCTCCATCCCTCCTCCCTGCCCTCCTGATCACTAGAAATGCCCCTAGAACAATTTCTCCTATTCATCACCTGTGTGAACACTGCACGTGAGCTGGATAATTAAGGCACCTATGCAGTGTTCACACAAGTGATGAATGGGAAAAATCCTGCCCGGGGGTGTTCCTAGTGATGAGGAGGGATGGAAGGGTGGTGTAATCCTGGTGCATATACACTCTAGGTCACACCAATTTGAAACAGGGCTGCAAGATTAAGTTGTTTGTTAGGATAATAACTGCATCACCTGCCAAACAGACCCCAGGACAGATTTTGTGTTAAAAGCAGCTATCTAAAGGTACAAGCGGTTTGGGGGGGTGAGATTCTGGGTACAGAGTTGCTTTAAGCCCTAGGCGACCCTGGGCGTACCCGTACGTCCTAGGGCGCCTAGGTATGTTCAGAGTGGTGCCGTGCGGTGGTCCTGCTCTGAAACGCCATGTTCCTGGGTGCTGCTCGTAGCCCGAGACCGCAGCTATTAGCGGACACGGTCCGATCGTTGTGCCCGCTAATTAAGTAATCTGATGCAGCTGTCAAAGTTGACAGCTGCATCCAATTACTTACTGCAGCCCATCCCTGGTGTCTAGTGGGGTGGATCGCCCCCCCCCCGGGACGTTGTCCCGGAGGAGTGATCCACACATCCGGCTCAGGGTCTGCGCCGTAATGGCGCTGATCCAGACTCGGCACTCGATTGCTTCCAGCTCATAGATCTCAATTCAATGAGAGATCAGTGTGCTTATACTAGAAGTCCCCCAGGAAGGGCTTCTAGTATAAGTGTAAAAGTAAAACAAAAAGTGTCATTATTAATAAAAAAAAACCTCCCCTTATAAAATTTTGAATCACCCCCCTTTCCCCATGTTTTAAATAAAAATAAATAAACATGTTTGTTACCGACGTGTGCATAATCACCCAAACTATTAATTTATCATATTTCTGATTTCAAACAGTAAACAGTCTAAGCGCAAAGTGCAAAATTTTTGGTCGCATCAAATCCAGAGAAATTGTAATAAAAAGCGATCAAAAAGTCACATATGCACAATCAAGGTACCGATACAAAGTAAAGATCTGGAGCAAAAAATGACACGTCACACAGCCCCATAGACCAAAGGATAAAAGCGTTATAAGCCTGGGAATAAAGTGATTTTAACCCCTTCCCCCAATATGACGTCCAGGGACGTCATGAAAAGCAGTTCCAGAACGCATCATGACGTCCCTGGACTATCAGAGATCGGGAAGCAGGAGGAGGCTTTGTCACACAGCCTCACCCTGCTGCCACTGCCCGGAGGGGAGCTGTGCTCCCCCCTGGACAGTTAACCCCATAGGCGCCGCGGTCGTCCTCCGTCCTCCTCGTGCCTCCAGCCTGCCGCTCAGGGCTTAGAGCGCCACCCCCGCCTGCCGGAGCGTCAAAGCTTTCAACCCAATCCCCCCCCCCAAGCTTCCAGCGCCACCCCCGCCCGGCCACCCGCCGGAGATTTCGACCTCCCCCCCTTGCCTGCCCGGAGCAGGGACCGGATCTTTAGAATGAGCTGTCAGTGTGTAATACTGACAGCCCATTCACTATATAGTGCAGTATAGCACCGATCAGGTGCTGTACTGCATTTTAGAAGTACCTGCAAAAGTAAAAGTAAAAACACACACAAAAAAATAAATAAATACATAAATAAATAATTGAATAAATAAATAATGAATAGAATAAATAAATAAATATAAATAAATATACACATTCCCCACCCCCCTTTATAAATGATCCCCTATAAAAAAGATACACATATTTGGTATCGCCGCATCCGTAATGACCCCGTCTATTAACATCAATTACATTACATCAATTATCCCACCCGATGAACACTGTAAAAAAAAATAAACAAAAAAACTAACCAAAATGACAATTTTTTTGTTAATCCCACCCCCTATAAAATATAGAAAAAAAGCTATCAAACCGACATATGTACCCAAAAGGAGTACCACTAAATATGTCAGCTTATGCCGCAAAAGAAAATCCCCTACGTAACTCCATTTGCAAGAAAAGAAAACTATTACCGCTGTTACAATATGCAAGACACAAACAGTATTTATAGCATAAATGTCATAAAATATAACAAAAGCTATATAACATGGATGTCACTGTAATCATACCGACCTGATGAATAAAGATAACATGTCATATGTGAGGTATAGTAAACAGCGTACAAAAAAAGGTGAAAAACAGATGCTAAATTGTGTTTTTTATTCCTACCACCTCATTAAAAATTAACTAAATATTGATCAGGGTGTCACATGTCCCCCAGAATGGTACCGATGGAAACGTCAACTTGTCTTACATAAATATTTTGGCACCGCAAGTCCTCCGTGACAGGGTATAATGGCTAAAATAAAACTGAAATTAAAAAAGGCCCCAAAATTCGCCAGGTCTCTGTCATGTCTGCGGCCTGTGGTTGAGTCAGGTGACGCACTGCGGTCACATATGGGAGATTTATAGAAACACTGGAATAAATGGAATAAATATTGAGTTCCATTTCTCAGTCAGTATTTTCTGTGTTAGAGAAAAAAATTGATTAAAATGGAATATCTGCAAAAATAATGAAAATTTTAAATTTTTCCTCCAAATTGCTTAAATCTCTGCGAAACACCTAAAGGGTTAATACACTTATGAAATGTTACTTTGAATACTTTGAGGGGTGTAGTTTTTACAGTGGAGGGATTTATGGGGGTAACTAACATACAGGCCCCACAAATCCACTTCAGAACTGAACTGGTCCCTAAAAAAATCAGAATTTGACATTTTCCTGAAAATTTGAAAAATCGCTGCAAAATTTCAAAGCCCGCTAACATCCTAACAAGTAAAAGGACGTTCACCAAATGACATTACCATAAAGCAGACATGTTGTACATGTTGCAGTAATGATTAGTTCATGTGACATGATCATCTTTTTTTAGGAAAAGAGAATTTTGAATATAAAGGATTGTAAATTTTTCAAATTTTTGCGCAAATGTTTTTTAAAAAAACTACTGAGTATATCAACCATAGTACACCACAAACATAAAGAGGAATATGTCATAAAAAAACAATCAGAATAGTCGCGATAGTTAAAAGCACCGCAAAGTTATAACTACATAAAGAGAGACAGGTCAGATTTGAAAAATAGGCCCTGGTCATTAAGGCCAAAACAGGCTGCGGAGGCAAGGGGTTAAGGAACATATATTTGTTTGTTTTTTTAAACAATATTTTATTAGTGGCTTATGTAATATTTGAACATACATATTGAAAATTCATTACATATTCAAAAAGAAAGTCGCTCATAGGCAACAAAGGATTGTATGTTTACAATATCATAAAGATACAATGAGCCTTTGTAATAACAAATACAATACAACCTAGTGTTACCAAAAACATAAGTAGAAAAACAGTAATTAATAATATCACCTTAAAACATGGTATAGATGTCAGATATTCAAATATGCTACAATAGAATGGAGAGAATTGTCTTTAACAGAGAAAGGGAAAAGCTTAAGATATTTGGAGTGCTCCCAGAGTTCCCTTTTGGGCGGCCATGCAATACCAATCAGTGTCCTTAAATTGATTAATGACAGAGTCTCTCTCTTCTATAGTAAAATCATGAATTAGAAATTGTGTCCATTTGGACATAAATGTTTTTGTTGATTTTTCTTTGGTGCGCAATACATCCAAAAGTTCCCAATGAAAGATCTCCTTCAGAGCGGAGATTACCTCAGAAATGTCTGGTAGAGTATCCAGTATCCAGTGTCTTAATAAACATTTCAGGGAAACTAATAGAGTTAAATGAATTCCTTTAGAAGTAATTAATTTAGGAGAGGGAGTAGTAGAGTCTATATTAATAAAATGAAAAAGATAACTAAGAGGGAGAAGTGGTATGGCATGGCCCCAAGTGGACAAAAGATAGAGCCGCACAGAGTCCCAAAATTCCTGTACTCGCGTGCAGGCCCAGGCACAATGAAACAAGTCTGCTTTAGGAAGTGAACATTTCGGGCAACTGTTTATGTGAGAAGTGTGGGAGTTGGAAAAAGGAATATTAAAGGCATATATAGCCTTGTGTATAAAGCGGAAATGTATTTCACGTAGAACCACATTAGGAGTGGCAGAATGCACTAGTTGAGATCCTCTCAATATTTGTTGGGTCAGATCCTCTGAAAAAATTACGGAGGACCATTTTTTGAAAAAAAAATTGTCTAGATAAATTCTTTTGAGAGCGTGATCTAAGTTCTCCATATGTATGTGATAAAGAATTATGAACCGGTGGTGTTGGGAATAGATTATCAAATTCTATATCACTTTCTGCTTCTGCTATGTCCCGCACTCTGGAAGTAAGAAATTCAATTATAGAATCGTATTGAGGTAAATGAAATGAAGACAATTTAAATCGTGTTCTGACGATATCCCATAAGAAAGTGTTGGAATTAGTACCCAGCAGATCCCCAACAGAAGAAACATGTGCACTCTGCCACTCTGAGTAATCTAATTTGTCTGAGTCAGGTGGGTAAAGTGGTGAATGCCACAGAGGAAATCATTTCGATAGGCAAAAGGGTAAACCATATAATTTTCGTATCGCCTTCCATGTGGCAATGGTGTCTTTAAAGATAACACTTCTCTTAATTTCTGGGGGTAGTTCTGGTAATTTAGCATGTAGCAGGGTGGGTAAAGGCCAAGGTGCTGCTAAAGCTTTCTCAATTAAAATATTGGAGAAATATGACGTGTCCATAATCCAATCTTTAGCATGGCGAAAGAGAGCGGCTAAATTATATAATCTAATATCTGGGCATTGAGCGCCACCTTTAGAAGTAGGGAGACAGAGAGTGGAATAGGCAATACGAGGTCTCTTTAATTGCCAAATAAATTTAGTGAAATATTATTGGAGTAGGGAAACGTTAGAATGTTTGAGTAAAAGGGGTATTGTTTGCATTGGATATAACAGTTTTCCAAAACACATCATTTTGATTAAGTGGGTACGTCCTAGAATTGACAATGGTAGAGATTCCCATCTCTGGAGATCTTGTTTTATTCTCTTAATTATAGGGCGATAGTTCAGGGAATATAGTGAGGAGGGAGATCTGCCAATCTGGATTCCAAGAGAAATAATATAGGATTTAGCGATGGAGACCCCCGCAGGACCCGAAGTAGACCTCTTATGTGGAGTTAGGTAAAGAAGTTGACTATTATGTATATTGATTCTATACCCAGAGAAGGAACCAAAAAATTTTAAGGCATCTAATACTGCCGGAACATGTAGATCTGGGTTATCTAAATATATTAAAGTATCATCAGCAAAGCATGTAACTTTGATGGTTTGGGAACCAACCCGTATGCCTGAGAAAAAGTCAGAAGAAATAAGATATCTAGCAAGAGGCTCCATCGCCAAATTGAACAATAGAGGGGATAGGGGGCAACCCTGTCTGGTACCTTTTTGTAAGGGAAAGCTATCTGAAAGGAAACCCGGGGTATGAATTCTAGCTTTCGGAGATGTGTATATTGTGGAAATAAAATCTTTGAATTGACCTGTGATACCAAATTTTGTTAAGGTCATGTCCAGCCACTCCCAGCTGATATTATCAAAAACCTTTTCGGCGTCAATTGCCAACAGACCTGGAGAGTGGCTGGAACGACCCCCAGATTGGACACCAGACTGGGCCGCTAATACCGTTCTTATATTAGTGACAGCAGAACGTCCTTTTATAAAGCCAATTGATGGCTGCCTATTAGTGATGGTAGGATGTCTGCCAATCTATTGGTCATAATCTTTGCCAACAATTTTAGGTCTACATTTATTAAAGAGATTGGCCTGTATGAATTAGGAGATGTCGGATCCTTCCCCTGTTTGTGTAGTATTTTGATATATGCAGTATCTCCCGAGGGGAGCATGTGATGGTAAGTCAGAATAGTTTGGAAAGTAGAAAGAAGAGTGGGGGAGATGACAGAAGACATAGATTTATAAAATTCCGCACTATAGCCATCAGGGCCTGGAGCTTTGTTATTTTTAAGTGTAGAGATAGTGGCAGTAATTTCCTCCAATGTGACTGGGGCGTTGAGAGAATCAAGAGAAGGTGTATCAAGAGAAGGTAGAGTTAATGACTCTAGAAAGTTCTTACCAGCAGCTAGTTCAAGCCTATCTTTGGAATATAGTGAGCGGTAAAATTGTTGTAAAAGTTGTGATATGACTTTAGGATCTTTTTGTATATTACCCGCTGTATCTTTGAAAGCAGGGATATGTGTAGTAGGTCTACATCCTTTAGCAAGGTTAGCTAACATTTTCTCTGATTTATTACCATAGCGGAATAAACGGGATATGTATTGATCTCTATATATAGCATTGAGTTTTTCCTGTGCAATTTTGAAAGCTTGTCTAGCTGCTGTCCATTTAGATTTATTGTCATCTGTAGGGGAAGACAGGAAAAGAGTGTATGTAGAGCGCAGATCTTCGGAAAGTTGAAGATAGTTTTTACGTGCTTCACGTTTCTGGGCAGCCACATAAGAAATTATTTGGCCCCTTAGAACTGCTTTTGCAGTCTCCCAGAAAAGTATTGGGGATTGTGTATGTTCAGCATTGTTAGAATAAAAGTCTGACCACCATTTTTTTAATAGTTTGATAAATGATTCATCATTAGCTAAATGAGAAGGAAATCTCCAAATAATATCGGATCCCTTCTG
Organism: Dendropsophus ebraccatus; assembly: GCF_027789765.1. Lineage (NCBI taxonomy): Eukaryota > Metazoa > Chordata > Amphibia > Anura > Hylidae > Dendropsophus > Dendropsophus ebraccatus. The sequence goes on from NC_091460.1 coordinate 73,922,610, forward strand.
AAAAATATCTCTTAATTGTAAACTAACAGGGGAGTGATCCGAAATTACTATATCATGAATTTCAGAGTCTTCTACTCTGCCAGGAGAGTCTGGTGACACTAAACAGTAGTCTATTCTTGACCAGGCAGTTTGGGAGTGAGAGTAAAAAGAGTATTCTCTACCATCTGGGTCTAGATGACGCCAAGAATCAGATAGGGAGGTAGAATTAAGGAAGTTGGATAAAATATTATCTGATGATGTATATACAGTAGGGGTTTTAGTTCTTTTTCTATCTTCAGTTGCATTAAGAACAGTATTTAGGTCTCCACCAACTATTTTAAGATTATTGTCATCTTGCAGAATGAGGTTTTCCAATTTTTTAAAAAAATCAGGTCTCTGAGTGTTGGGACCATAAACGTTATATATGCTATATTTGCCCGCTGGAGTGTCAATAAGAAGATGACATATCCTGCCTTCATCATCTTGATATTGAGATAATACCGTACCCGCTAAATTTTTATGTGTAAGAATAACTACCCCGCCTTTACGGTTAATAGCTGGTGAACCATAAACTGCACCCACCCAAAAACGTTTGAGTCTGAAATAATACGATTCAGTTAAATGTGTTTCTTGCAAAAATACTATATCGGCCCTAAGTCTCTTAAGGTGTTTCAGTATAGAAGTCCTCTTAGATGGGGAACGTAGTCCCTTAACATTTCAAGTGATTAATTTCATAAAATATTAATAGAAGAGGAGGTGTTAAGAAGAGACCCTGGAAGCACAATAACATAGTGGGTAACCCTTTCAGGCAGAAAAAGAGGATAGCATGTAGTATTTTCAGACAAACTAAAGGTGAAACATATATTTGTTAACAATGGTTTGAATTTTTTACAAGCCATCACATAATATAAAAGTTATACATGTTACATATTGTTGTAATCGTAACAACTTGAGGAACATATATAACAAAACTGTTTTACCATAGGGTGAGTGGCGTAAAAACAAAAACCTAAGTAAATGAAATGCTTTTTTTTTTTTTTTTTCAATTTCACCACAAATTGAATTTTTTCTGGTTTTGCAATGTACTTTATGAAAAAAATTCAGCCTGTCATTGTAGAATACAATTAGTGGCACAAAAAATAAGGGCTCATGTGGGTCTCTAGGTGAAAAAATGCAACCGCAAAAAAAACATTTTCTGAGCATAGCCTAAAACATTGCAAATCAGGTGCTAAGGGTAGTAAGACCTTTATATTATTGACAACATTTTCAGGGATGTTATCTGCCTGTTAAGACTATACAAGAACTTTAATCAACACTGTTACTTGAAGCATAAATGTGCTTTGCTGATAAACCCAGTAAGCACCAGTGTATTTACTATTTAATTTAGAAATTAGAAATAGATTGTAGTGCCTCATACACAGGTTTGGAAAGTGTATCAATACAAAGTGACAAAGACATATAGAAAATAATTAGAAATAAAATACTAGGAAACAAAACAAGTAGTTCTGTTTAGCGCAATAGATTGATAAACATGAAAAAACTGCTACTTACCTATAAGCTGTTGTTATAGTTAGAAGTTTGTAGGTTCACACATTCATGGTAGGAAAAGACCTAGATAAGCCAACAAATGACCACCATTTGCAGTGTCCATTCCTTTGTTAAAAATCAACCATGGGAAAATCACAGACTTCACACAGTTTTCACGTAATCCAGTTCCCAGTATGTTATATGTTACACAAATTACTTTATCCCGTTTTATCCTGTGGTAAATGGCTGTGATATTCTTTGTCCCTAGATTGGAGAAAAAGAGTATAAAAAGTATAAATTCAACAAACTACACAACATAAAAAGAAAAGAAAAAAAGACTATATTGTTAACAGCATCATAAATAAAACCAATTCAAATAATCAAGAAGCATGGTCACCGTATGTAAGGTACCCATTCGTTACAAAGCTATTATGCTTATGTATGCAAAAACATGGTAAATAACTTGGAAAGAGGCTATGCAAACCTTTTTAACATATGTCTCCATGGTTGCAAAATAAAAATATATCTTATGTGCCATCCAATCCTGCAGTCATAAAGAGATACTAAATATATTGAAATGTACCCATACAGTTAGGATTACTACTGTATTATTGGTTATTAGAGATGAGTGAGCATACTCACTACTCGAAAGTACTTGAGTGAGTACTGTGTGCTGATCTGGTGCTCGGTAAAATAAAAAGCTTGTTAAAAGGCTGCTGAGAAGCCCTTCAACAAGCTTTAACCACAACTGAATGCACCTGCACCAGAAAGGAAGCAGTTTAAGTGACCCCTTTTTTGCTGGGGTGGGCGCCGGCACTGAGTTTGCTGTGTGTAGGGCCACTGAGAATGACGACAGACAGTCTGGTCCCCAGTAGGTTAACTTAAGACCCTCCTGATGTCCGTCTTTAATCAATCAGCCATACAGCGACTGAGGCGGGACACAGCTGACCCCTTTCTTGCTGGGGTGGGAGCCAGCACTGAGTTTGATGTGTGCAGGATCACTGAGAACGACGACTGACAGTCTGGTCCCCAGGAGGTTAACTTAACACTCTCCTGATGTCCGTCTTTAATCAATCAGCCTATCAGTGACTGAGGCGGGACACAGCTGAAGCTGTTGATTGGCTGAGCAGAGACACCAGCAGTTTCAGCCAATCATCACATGTCAAAATGATAGGTGTTCTGCTTTTGGTGGCTCTCCTTTTTGTTTTTCAGTTACCTGTATTCTGAGGATTAAGTTGGAGTCTGTGGACTACATAAATGACCAACAGAATTTTTTTTGCTAAATAAATTGTCCATGTGATGTGGAGGTGTTTATTTAAATTTACATTTTTTTTCTACTTGTGTATTGTCTTTTTTCCCCTTTTTTTCTTTAATTTATAGGCTTAGCAGTGGAATATATATATATATATATATATATATATATATATATATATATATATGTGTACTGTGAACTAGAATGTTCATTAGGTATCAGGGACAGATAACGGTTAGTGTGAGCATTTTACTGTAAGCTGTATAGCTATAAAATGGCTCCTGTCCTGTCACTTTGTGTGTCAGTACACATAGTCTGCAGCACATGTTACCTCAGGTGGCCAGTCCTTAAATCGTTTCTGGAAGCAGCATAAATTTCATTGGTAACAACATTTATGCTGCTGCTAGACACGGTTTTAGAACAGGTCACCTGAAGGGTGACTCAATAGATTAACTACACCCAGGAGAGCTGTGGACAGCCAACAGGGAGACTATGCTTTTTCAACAGTTTTTTTTACTCGAACATCAGGTGTAAGGGTAAAAGTCTTTTATCTGAGGAGTACTTTTAAAATGGCCACTAAACAGAAATGAGTCAAATAGTTCAGATTTGTTTCTCAGATGCAACACATTTACCTCCTATGCAATATAACAGCAGCATAGAAGAATATTTACAAAGAAAGTGCAATAGGCATAAATATCACAATGAATAGAAACATAAGTTATAAAGTGGAATGTTTCTCTGCCCAAAGGGAAACACTTGTAAACAGCACTTTTAATAGGCATCCATTATAGTTCAGCGTATCCCTTTAACTTTTAAGAGTCCCTTGACACAGTTACAGTTATCCTATAAATACATGTAAACAAGAGTCTGCTGTCGTAGAGGTGACAAGATAAAAGAAGACTCCTGGCATTGTAAATCTATAAAGTGTTGTTTAAATAAGAAGTCCCTTTTTGTAGATAGAGGTCCAAAAGAACATGGCAAGTAGTGTCTATAGGGGTCCCCGCATAGAATGGTCGGCAAACATGATCCTCTGTAAAGAACATCAGTGGTAATCACAATAGTAGCATGTTTTTAACACACTAAATATCAACAAAACAAACAGCCCCCCCCCCCCTATAACAACATGCTATGCAGTTTTACTGCTACATACCACATGTATGATGTAATGTGGCAAACCTAGCACAAAATTAGAACTTTGAGCAATTGGGCCTACATAACAGAAAGCTGAACTGCCTAAAGGATGCATAACAGAGGCTCCATAACTCTCCCTACTGTGTAACTAATGCGGGGCCAAGAGACCTCCACTTGTGGACCCTAAGGCATCTGGCCATCCCGATACTCTTGATAGCACACATAGTTGGGAATCTTCTGTGATTGTAGAAATGACTGCCATTATGGTTTAAGATATCCCCTCTGGTTCCAGGGAACAACTTCCACTACAGTAAAAGGAGAGGTGGTGTGTCCTGATTCAGGAACTGCTCCTAAAGCAGAAGGCGAGATGGTGTCTGCTGGCTTGAGGACTGCCTTAGAGGTAGAAGGGACTGCCATGGTGGATTTAGCCTCTGGATGGCTTCTGCTTCTGACGTACTGTAGGTGTTAAACACGGACACTCAAGTGTTTATAGCAGGGTGTGTACAGGCTGTTGTGGCACTTCTTCCACCTTTACCTAAGGTTCTTTTGATGATGAAGGAGGTCCCAGGGCAACACACCCGGCCAAGTAAGGGAAGCATCCCACCATCCTGGTGGTGCCTGCATAGGGGTGTACTCCACTGCCTTACTGGGTTCAAGGTTATGCATGTAGTCCAGGTGGTAGTCCCTCTTGAGTAGTGACCCACAAAAAAGAATGCTAATCTTTGCTCTCCTTGACAGAGCTGTGTCCTGTAACCTTTATCAAATTCAAGGACCACAGTTTTTCTCTGTCAAGGACACTGTCCTCCCAGGTTTGACTGTTTCAGACATCTTTACACTGCCCACTCCTGCTTTTTATTTTGCCTAACCAGGTCCTATACTTCTGAGGTAGACCAGAGGGAGTAAATTTTGCCACAGAAGCGGGAGTCTGTTTTCTCTGACAGCATTCCATTCGTCAGTGTGGCCCTCTTCCTGTGGCAAAACACTCTTTCTGGGTCAGCAACTGTGCCTGGAAATGAACTTTTTCCAATTGGAGGGGGCTCAGGCAAGCTTTACAGCTTCAGTGGGACTGCTGCACACTCTGTAAGGCTAGATGGCCTATCTGGGACTGTTGCTTGCTCAGGCATGCTTGAAGGCCACTCTGGGACTGTCACTTACTTATAGCTAATATAGCTTACCAGTAAAATGGTGGTGGACTGCGAGGAACTGGCTCCTCATCCCAGCCAGACTTGATAACCTCCCTTCTCCTCCTAAGTACTTGCTCCCCTTTCTCCTGAGGCCACCCCAATTCACTAGTGGAAGTCAGGGCCCCTCATTCTCCTCAGGCCACCCCACTCTCACTTGTAATGAAATGTTCACACATGATTTAAATGTGAAATTAAATGTTATTTCAGTCTTAAATAAAACAATTAGATCTTATCTTTTTTTTTTTTTTCTCTTTTTTTCTCTTGTTTTTTAAGTCAAAGCCAGAGAAATAATTAGAAGATTCTCAGTACTATTTTGCTTGTGTGAATTTTAAATAAGAAAATTACCTTGGTCCTGTAAGGCAGAACCAGAAAACAATGAAGCATATTTACTGCACAGGTGCGTAAACAGAAGCTTGGAGACAGAAAAGTCCCTATGTACTTTTACATCCAATAAATCTAGTAACTAGAGATTCATGAATAGCTAAGAGCACTTTTTTTTCTTTCTCTTCATCTTCAAAAGTTACATAGATGTGAGCAGTTTAAAAGATAAGGCAAAACTTTAACTTAAGATATGCCATTTCATTTTTGACTATTAAATCCTTGCATTCTTTATCTAGTAAGTGCTTGCATTCCCAATAAAATATCTGGAAAGGGAAATAGTGCAACTGGCTGTTAGCATTTCTGTCGTCAATGGGACCCTATAGAGCTAATAGACTGTAATAGAGCTTACTATGCTAACTAAGGACAGAATCTCAAGAGAATGAGACTGGTTATACCCAGTATACCCAGTCAATTAAAATGATGTCCAGTCATCGACTAGATACACACATAAGGAGACATTTAACAAACATGGGCAAAGGAACAGTGGGGCAGTTGCCCATAGAATTCAATCAAATAGCTTCTTTCATTTTTTTTAAAAAAAGGTCTTTGAAAAACAAAAGCTAAAATATGGTTAGTCCCCCTTCACACCACCGGAAAAGCTGTCCGAAATTCTTATTAGGGAATTCAGATTGATTTCCGCAACCATATGATACATATAACTGATTCATATAACACCCTTCAGGATATTTCCTGAAGAGTGTCCATTCCGGAAAATAGGTCAGGATTTTATAGATTCTGTCCTATTTTCCTGCTGCACTTCAGGAAAGCGTCCAGAATTCCAGATTGTTTGCACAGGGTTCCCTTTAAGCTGTGTGGCCATACAGACCCTTAAAGGATGTCCCGGCTCACTGCTACCAGTCGTCCGCTCAACCTGATATCTCTAAGCTGTAACTGCGAAAACTCAATGTACAGTATATGTGACCTCTTTTGGACACACATTTGCAGAATGTGAGAGTGTAGCAGAAACAAGATCCCTGTGTTTTGGCCATTACAATGTTATGGCATCATCGCAGGGATCCAATCCCTGCAGCGAGAAAGTGGAGAGTGCCAGAAAAGAGGAGATGAGCATCGTGGCAGCAATGTGTCAGTTGAGTATTTTTTTTTTTGTCATTGTCACAGGGGCAGAAAAAGCTAATCCTGCTGGTTACCTGAAGGTAAAAACTAATGACTGTCAGAAAATCCTGATGGTTTTCTGAAACCTTTTGAGGCCTCCTGATTAGCATTTCCTAAGTGTTAAAACTGGGGCCTTTACTACATGAAACTGCTCTACTCTTGTTTTGTGTTACAGCCTAGATGTACTGCCTATGTTCTATGCTGCTTATCTTTGTTAAATGGGTTGTCTAAAGACACATTTTTCCATACCCTGTTTGATGTTATCAATTCTTTGCTCTTCAAATGATACATCACAACACAACCTGCTCATTCAGGTTCTGACTATGGCTAGGCTTGTGTTTGCTGCCTTTCCTGTTCTCTGTCTGACTATAATATCTGTCCCAGGTATCTTCTTTTGGACTCTAATACACCCAATAATAAGATGTTGCTAATGAATACTTCACTTGGGGTAGTGAGTTAGGAATACAAGAGGAATCACACAACCCCCTAGACTTTGCTTCCAGTTTGCTCCTATGAACCCAGCTGATGACCCTTTGCTTAAAGTCAAAACTTTCCTACAGAGTTCAATCTGCTACGTACATGAAAAGACTAGCTGTTTTGTCTTTTTTAAGTTGCACAATTCTTTTATGACCTGCTATTTTTATTACAATGTCTCAGTAGTCTGGGTCTTCATCTGCTTACTCACCCATGCTTTTGATGTCTTGCACTGGGATGCTCCCCTGTAATGATTATTGTAAGTATCATCTATCTTGCTTTCTTAGATCTTTGACAAAATTTTAGAGACTAAAAATCTCACCAAGCTTGACCTCTGAAAATAAGACACACCGCTATTCACACACCGCTGTATGCCACCTCAAGTTATAACACCTGAATCGAATGGTGGATTTTGAGGGAAAGGAAATTGGAAAATTGTGACATAATGTGTTAGTAACTCAACACAAAACCCAACATGATCATAATTTTAGTGTAAAAGTTTTTATTAAGGAAGATTTAATGCATACAATAAACAGTATCAAGGCAAAATCGCCCCACGCAGGGGGGATAAAGTACATTGGATACCTCCTCCAGGTTTGGAAGAAGAAAACACAAGATCAGGGAAGAGGAAACATAAAACAAACAAACAAACAAACAAACGGATATACTGTATTAGCATACAAGGTCGGGGGAGTGGAGGGTTCAGCTCATGCACAGGTACGGAGGATTCCATCACTAGGAAGCTAGACAGAGCATTGAAAGTAGGGATGGGGTGGTTGCGTAGTCTAGCCATGGTTGCCAGACTGCGGTGTATCGTTCGAGTGTGTCAGTACGGGTGGCTTCAATTTTTTCATAGAGCATGATTACATTCACCCTGTCAACAACTGCCTGGACTGACAGTGTGGGAGATCTCCATTTGGCCGCTATGTGGATTCTGGCAGCCATAAGGACGTGTTGGAGTAGTTTATGTTGTTTAAAATTAGTGGAGGGAAATTTGTCACCTAGTAAGAGTGCTGATGGCCTTTTAGGGAGGGCTTTGTGAAGCAGGGAGGAGAGAATTACCAATATAGAATCCCAAAAGCTAGAGACCACAGGGCAGGTCCACCAAGTATGCAGTGTATTGCCAGTATCTGAGCAGCCACAGAAACAGGTCGGTGGCACATGGGGATAGAATTTATGAAGGAGGCTGGGCACATAATGGACCCTATGTAGCACCTTAATCGAGGATTCCATAAGGGACACTTGCCGGCTTCCTTTAGTGATCTGTTCACAGCAATGATGCCATCGCTCTGGGGATAGTGTAAGAGCAAGGTCAGTTTCTCATTTGATCATGAAAGGTAATTTGGTCTGTGGGGGGGGGGGGGAGGGGAGTTGAATGTGGAATAAAGATCGGAGATTATCCCCTTCCCAGTTGGGTCAGAACGGCAAATGTGTTCAAATGATGAGGAGGTGCTAGTGTTGCCTTGCCACGGGAGGGATTCGAGAAAATGGTAAATTTGGCATAGTCTAAACAGTTCTGAGGGCGGAATGAGGTGGTCTTGGCGAAATCTGTCTAAAGGGACTAATATGGAGTGTTGCGTAAACTTCTTGAGGGTGGTCAGATAGTTTTCCGTCCACCACCGAAATTCTGAGGGGGAAAGGCCAGGGGGGAACATAGGATTGCGAAGTATTTCTAGCATAGGGGAGGGGTTTAATTGCAATTTGTACTGGAAGCGGAGGGTTCTCCAGAGAATCAGTGAATGGTGCGTTAATGGGGACTTGGCTTTCAGTTCTCGTGAGAGAAGACCGGTGGACCATAGTAAGCCATTCAAGGGGTAGGGTTCCAACAAGGCTGATTCCAAGTGAACCCAGCGGAGTGCATTTTGTCGTGCGGAGATCACGGAAAGTTGGACAATACGAGCAGCCTTATAGTACCTGTCAAAATCAGGAACTGAGAGGCCTCCCAGTCTTTTGTGATAATAATAGTGCATAATAGATTTAGCTATTCTGGCTTTAGCATTGTTCCAAATAAATTTGAAAACTTGTGCTTGAAATCTATGGAGGTCATGGGCAATTATGGATATTGGGAGGGCCCTGAATAGGTATAGCAACCGGGGGAGGGTTACCATTTTAATTGCATTTATCCTGCCGACCCATGATAGGGAGGGGGAGGACCACTGAGTCAACTCTTGGGCCAAACGACTAAATAAGGGGGTATAGTTCCATTTATAGACTGACGCCAGTGTTGCAGGGATATTTACTCCCAGGTATGTGAGGTAATGCTCTCTAAATTGGAAAGGGAATGTATCTATAAGGTGCTGTCACTCTGGAGGGGCAGTGTTGATAAGTAAGGCCTCAGATTTATCTACATTAACTCTAAGTCCAGATAATGTTTCAAAGGTGTGGAGGAGTGAGAGGAGATTTGGAACAGAGATGAGAGGGTTGTGGAGGGTGAGGAGAAGGTCGTCCGCAAAAAGGCTGCATTTGTAGGTTTGGTCTCGCATGATAGGTCCCTGAATGTCCGGGTGCATTCGTATGGCTTCAGCAATGGGTTCCATTGCTAGAGAAAATAGGGCTGGGGAAAGAGGGCATCCCTGCCTCATACCTCTGGTGATAGGGATTTGGTTAGGAGAGCTTGAAGGGAGTTTTAGGAATGCTGCAGGTGAGTCGTATAAGAGCTGTAGTGCTTTAACAAAGGGGCCTGAAAAGCCTAGTTTTTGTAAAACTTGGAAGAGATATGGCCATGATAAGGAGTCAAAGGCTTTCTCTATATCGAGTGCCAAGAGAAATAAGGGGCGCTTGTTCAGGTGAGCGGCATGGATCAGATTGAGGGTGCGGCGTATATTATCAGGGGCTTGTCGTCCTGGGATGAATCCTATCTGGTCTTTGTGTATTAGTGAGGGGAGTAGTAGGTTAAGTCTCTGGGCTAAGATGGAGGTGAAAATTTTCAAATCAATGTTGAGGAGGGAGATAGGCCGATAGTTTTTAGTCTGCAGGGGGTCCTTGTTAGGTTTTGGGATGACAGTAATTAATGCTGTGTAAAATTCAGGTGGCATTTGCTTTCCAGCTAGGATGTCATTATAGGCTGATTTAAGGTGAGGTATGAGGAGGGTGGAGAACTTTTTAAAATAAAGGGCAGTGAGGCCATCTGGGCCCGGGGACTTCCCGTTTTTTAGGTGTTTTATAGTGGCTGCTATCTCTTCTTCAGTTATATCCCGTCCTAGTGAGGTGGCCGCTTCAGCTGTCAGTGTGGGTAGACGTAGCGTTTGTAGGAAAGTTGTAATGTCAGGTAGGGAAGGAGGGGTGGGCTCAGAATATAAGGAGGTGTAATATTCACAGAACGTTTTGTAAATGGTGTCAGGGTTAGACGTAGGGGAGCCTCTCGGTCCATTTATCTGGTATATGGTGTTGAGTTTTTCTTTGGAACGGAGTTTTGCTGCTAGTAGTTTGTCTGGTTTGTTAGCAAACCGATAGTAGGTGGCTTGGGTCCACCTAATGGCTTTTTCAGCTCTGTTTGTTAGAATGGAAGCTAACTGCATCTTACTAGTTTTAATCTGTCTATGGAGGAACAAGGAGGGGGCATGTTGGTTTGCAATTTCTAGGCGGTGTAGTTGATGTTCTAAGGTAGTTTGCAGTTTGGTTCTCTCTTTCTTCCTTTGCGCTGCTTTTTTAATTAGGGTGCCTCTGACATAAGGTTTATAAGCCATCCAGACAACACCGGAGGAGACATCCGGCGTGGTGTTAATACTAAAGTAGGAGCGCAGATCAGCCTCTATTTCAGACCTTACTGTCGGGTCTGTCAGCATGGCCTCATTGAGTCGCCAGCGGAATGGAGGTGGAGAGGTGGTGTTGAAGAGGAAGACTGATAAGACACTGTCATGGTCTGACCAGGAGGAGACCACGTGCCTAGAATACAGCATAGATGGAAGAGCTGGGGAATTTGTGAGGATCATGTCAATTCTTGAGTATGATCAGTGGGAAGGTGAGTAGTAGGTGTACCCTTTGTGTGGGCCATGCGATTCTCTCCACGTATCTGTCAGGACGTGTGTTTTAATAAGTGCGTGAAATCTGGCCTGGTCTGTCTTGGACAAGTCGGAGCGGGTGGCAGTTGGGCTATCTAGGGATGGGTTCCATGTAAAGTTAAAGTCTCCGCACCAGATGAGCGTATGATATTGTAGGGATGCTAGTTTGCGTAAAATATGTTGGAAGGTGTGGAACGGCTTATCGGGGGGAGCATAACTATTCACTATGCAGACCGTGTGTGACATGAGAGAACCAAGCAATATGATATATCGGCCTTCAGTATCTGCTATTGATGAAGTAATTTGGAGCAGAAAGGAATTTTTAAGAAGTGTAAGGGTTCCTCGTTTTTTTCGTTCATGCGTTGCTACATAAAAACGAGTATAGTTCTTGTGGAAGTACCTGGGTGTGAGGTGTTAGAGAAATGGGTCTCCTGAAGACATATGATGTCTGGGTGGTGTTTACTGTAATCAATGAAGGCTTTCCCTCTCTTTTGGGGTGAGTTGAACCCTCTAACATTGTGGGAGAGTACCCTGCACATGGTTAAGAAGTGGAGGAATGTTGCTAAGGGAGCTCATGAATAGAAAGGGGTTAGAGTTAGGGACCTGCACGGTAAGGAAGGCATTGTAAAATCTAGACCTAAGCAAAACAGTATATGACCAATAGATGAAACAGATGGAAAGTAATAAACAGCATAACAAAATGGGGTGGTGTGAGCACCCCGATAGGAATGCCAGAGGACATCAAGTGGGTCGGATGTCGTGCATCTGGCATGATATTGGGCAGCACAATTTACAACTGCCAGGGTGACCATGTGAAAAAACAATAGAAAACAAACGAGGAAGTAGAAATAAAAAAATCAGTCCAGTTCCCCCATTAGACTCCCATAGCAAATACCTGAGGGTCTGCAATGTTGGGTTTATGTGGAGTATAAGGCAAAAGAATCTGGTGGTCATTGCAGACTTGGAAGTCTATGAAGGTTTACACCATCTTGGAGTGGGATGGGGGAATGGTAAACTCACAGTTCTGAAGTTCTATGTTCGAGACGACTGGCACGTTCAGTCATCAGGTGGTTCAGGATCCTGCCGAGGTGTCTGGGCTCGTCCCACTGCTGTCCAGGTTCTGGCAGGTCATCTTGGTTCAGGTGGAAGTGGATCTTGGGGGTCTATCGGGATGTTCAGTCTTTCCAGTGTCTGTCGTCCATCTTCCAGGGAGCGAATGGAGTGTTGGGAGTTGTCATGAAGAAACGCCAAGGCGAACGGGAAATTCCAGCGGTATTTTATGTTGGCCTTTTGCAAAGCCATGGTGATTGGCCTGAGTTCTCGGCGCCTGGCTAAGGTCATCGGACTTATATCAGCAAATAGTTTCACAGCACCCGGCACTCCAGGTAGAACTGCAGAGTTTCTGGACGCTGCTAGGATCATATCTCGGGCTTCGGCATGGTGTAGATTGAGAACAACGTCCCTAGGTATGTTTGGGTTTCGGGGTCTGCCCAGTGCTCGGTGAATGCGGGTAATGCGAAAGGTCTCTGGTGGTAGCTGAGGTAACAGAGCGGAGAAAAGGTTAAGGGCTGTCTCTTTGAGGGCAGTTATGTTTTCCGGGAGGCCTCTAATTCGAATGTTCGCTCTACGAGACCTGTTTTCAAGGTCTTCTAACTTTAGCTCAAGGGCGGTGATCTTGTGGTCTTGATCTGTAAGTCGCAGCTTGTCTTCTTCTAGAGCATCTGCCACTTCGTCCATACATTGTTCCAGGTCTGATGTGCGTTGGCCCAGTACATGTATTTGCTTGGTAAAGGTTTCCACAGCAGCGGATAATTCCAACTTGAATGTGGCCTGGATAGATTGTAAAAGTTCTGTGGTAGAGATTACCGAGCCATCTGTTGGGCGAGTGGTCGATGTCGTGGGCTGTGAATGTGGGGGGGATGACGACGGTGAGGTGGAAGCCATGTTGGGGCGTGTGTTCTCAGAGGCTGAAGAATAGAATTGCTGTAGAGTACGGGTGGTAGCAGTCTTGGAAGATGTACGTTTATTCCGGTTCATATTGCAGAGCAGTGAGTAGCTTCAGTAGAGCATCAAAGATCGTTACACGGTCACATTAGGCTGGCAGTTGGGGGCAAAGAGCTACTGGCTACATTTAGCTTGCCAGATGTTGAACGTGCGCCCGTTACATCCTAAGAGAGCGTGGGTACAATTAATGTAAGGAAGGCACTACAGCGGACAGAAGTGTCTCAGAGGAGGAAAGTGGAGCAGTAGGGGTAAGTTGTTGCGATAACAGCTCCTTCTGCGGGAAAGTTCTGTTATATGAGACAGGTATAGGTAGTAGTCAGCAGGTGACCGCAGGACACTGTGGTGCGAGACCGCAGGTAGATAAGGACTAGCAGTAAAAGCGTGCTAATGGGAAGTTTCTTCCCCATGTGAGGTCTCTTGTAGATGAAAGTTGTTGGTACTGGCCAGTGGGTGGCAGCGGAAGACTGTAGATTGGGACCGCAGGAAGATCTCAGTTAGATGAGGCTTTGCGGTAGGAGCAGGTTATTAAGAGACCTCTTTCCTGTGTCAATTCACTTGTAGATGGGATTTACTGGTAGTGGCAAATACATGGCATCAGAATGCTGGAAGATTGTGAGAAAGATTCTAGCCCCTGTATTAACTTGTATAGGGGGCAGTGTCAGGTTATGGCCAGAAGGTGGCAGCAGAGAGCTGGAAGACTGTGGTAATGGTTCTAGCCTCCATATTAACTTCTATAGGAGGCAGTGGCAGGTTATGGCCAGAAGGTGGCAGTAGCGCACTGTAAGTTAGGATCTAATGTTCCCAGTAGGAGATTTCTAATAGATGCGGCCTGGCTGTGCAGTCGGCACAGTCAGCAGGGTGTCAGTTGCTGTGTCACCAGGCCACTGGAGTGAAGGGGGAGCTCTGCAGGTGTGGGATTCTGTGCCAGTGCAGCACTGCAGGTTTGGTGCACTGTGTCAGTGCAGCCCCCGGCAATTACAAGATGGCGGAATTCGCGACAGTTTTTTTCCCTGTAGTTCTGTGGAGAGCCCAACTCACTGTGTTCCTGATTGCTGTGGGGGCCTCCTGGGGATGATCCGACCTGGAGGTGAGCTGATGTTGTCCCTGTGGCTTCTCTTCACTAGCGCGAGTCCGGGCGTACTCCCGACCGGAAGTGTGTGGGGCCCGGCTTGCTAGGGCTACTAGAGGCCGGGGCTTCAGAGCAGCAGGTAGGCCTCGGCTGGAGGTAGTACAGGGCCGGGTCAGGGATCTCCTGGCTGTGAGCCCTTGTGATGCAGGGGGGCTGTGATGGGTTTGTGGATGTTTGGGGTGTGGGAAATGGGGTAGAATAAGGGAAAAGCTGCAGAGCTGCAGAAAATGCGTCTGGCAGTCTCAGCATACAGGCCACGCCAACATGATCATAATTTTATCTCTAAACAGAACCTTTTCTGAGAGCTATGGTATGGCATTTTCACAACATGATTTTGTGGCCTTGACACAATTATATTTGTCTAGGGATTATGTAATTAACTCATTGTGACTGTTGTCATGATATGTCATTATATTGAGTTGAATTGGTTTAATTCAAAATAGAAATGGGGGGGGGCATTATCTGAACTCTGTGCCACTGGCATATGCCAGGAAGAAGGTGCAGATTTGCCTCTTCTCCCAGGAATACGTTAGCCATATCACGTGGGGGGGTAAGGCAAGGCGGAAAGGAGGCGTGGCCTCCTCCCACACCTAGTTTATCATGATTTATGCCTGTGAGCAGGCTTAAATCATAATACAAGTGTACACCTGTTTGAAGCATTGGTGGCACCAGGCGCAGGGCCAGACGGATTTACTTAGATGTGTGTACCCCTTAGTAAATACGTCCAGGAAAAAGGGGGCGCGTCTTTATTTCAGACCTTACGCCAGTCTTCATTAATGCCCCCCACACACAAAAACAGTGTTAACACATCCTTATATTAGAATATCTATTTATTAATCATCTTGTCCGCAAAAAAAAAGGAGGGGATGAGGGACTGAAAGACAAAAAGATGAGTGAATCATTGAAAACTCACAAAAAAGTAAATTTTTTATGAAGAAATATTATAGTGCTGTATTTTCTTCATGCCAATTCATACACCTTCTGACCTTAAAGTGTGTGTGTCACAAAGTTTTGGCTCAGAGCAGCATGGAATACATTTGTAGCCGAAAGTTTAGGTATCCATGGAGACGACTACACCGGGTCTATACCGTGCATGATGCACATTCTGATCCAATTAGGGTAGCGCACATTACCAACCTGGCGTGGTATTCATTGTATAACACCTTTCATAAAAATAAAAAATGTTGTCTGAGTCTGTCCTTATAAAAGAATTACTTAACCATATGAATGGCATTTAGAGATGAGCGAACCTGCCGGATTTTTGGTTTGTACGAACCAGAAATCCGTCAGGTTCGCTCATCTCTATGGCATTATCAACACAATAGAGCATACCATGCAGAGTTCTTTGTATGTGCTCCAAGTCACTCTAGACCATTTCAATGATTATTGTGCATTGAAAAATAAAAACTAAACACCTAACAAAAAGGACAAAAAACGTCTAACTCCCTCTGACATAAGGAAGTGATTTGATAATTATTGGACAGCTGTAAAACAATAAGAAGGTAGATACAACTTCTGTCTGCATGTGCAGTGGGATATAATTTTCCTGAAATGCTCTATATAAATGCAAATTTCAATTAGAAAACCATGTGTCTCACAGTCATTTTGTAAATGCATTATACTCTGCTGGAAAATGTAATATTCATCTCAATCTATGTTGTGTTCCTAAACCCCCCAAAAACATGTTTATTAAACTGCAATAAAAGTCATCTTGCTATTTCACTGCAAGGTCATAACTGATTTGAGAAAACTACTAAGAGACAAAGAAGAAAAAAAAAAGTTTTATCACCTATCGTAACAACATCTGTTTAATATATACTGCAGTTCTAATGGAATACAACCTAGCATTTGTGGCGAAAACATTCACAGGATGCCAAGCTATTTGTTGCTGTGGTGGAAGTGAGCAAACTTAGTCTGATGGTATCTATTGGTATGGTACCTATTATGTTTTTTGTTTGTTTGTTTTGTATAATAAGAAGGAAAACTGCCATCTGCATTGCTCATAGAGACCAATGATTTAAGGCCCTTTTACACAAAACAATTATTGTCTGTGTCCGGCCGATGATCGTCTTGTGTAATAAAAGGCAACAATTTGCTGCCGTCTCTCCGTGGAATGAGAATGGTGGCATCTAGCGATCACCCAGGCAGCTCCCTGCGGCCCCCATCTGAACTCACCTGCTCGCTGCCAATGTGCAATATCGACGGCAGCGAGTGAGGAGCAAGCGAACTCTGTAAGCGCTCGTTTGCTCCTCTCAGTTGCCCCGTGTAATAGAGGCTTAAGTCTTGGGAGTACTATTCATAGTGGAAGGGATCTAGTTAGTATGGAGGGTGGTACAGATGTAATATATCTTCAGATTTATCAACACTCTGCCAGGTGAAGACTTGCACAGCTGGCAAAGCTCTGGGGGCAGTGATTTTTATTAGACTGGTGTACTTATATTATGAGTTACCCTGTAATTTGATGTCTGATCTATTTAAGATATAAGCCATAGATTTAGAAAGTTCTGGTAGATTTATTAAAATAAATTTGATCAAGTACAATTAATATTACTTGCATGCATCGTACTACAAGAGTGAAATACATTACAGACAACTAACTTTACATTGAATATACTATGAATAGCACAGACATTTTGATAAAGCTACACATGATTCAACAAGCAATAGGCAAGTGACATGGGAAGGTGAAGTGGGGAAAAATGTGACAGGGAGAGGAATCATAGCTTAAAGCTTTACTAAATGACAGACAGTGTTTCACAGGGATTTTTTTTTTTTTTTTTTTTTTTTTTTTTTAAGGAGATGAACATCTTGAACTACAGACTAATTCACAGCCTTAGCCAACCTCAAAACTACTCTCTCAATAAAGATTTGTCCTGTGACTTTCCTATCATTATTTTCCCATTGCCTTCCCTCACCACTATCTTAAAATGTAAGTGTGGCATGTGGAAACCTATTCTGTATGGTGCACCATCATACTGTCATACTGACAACTGATTCACTGTGATAAAGGTAAAGGAGCACAGTGAATATTTTGATCCCGCCATAAAAAAGGATCAGAATAAGGCCCATTAGTGACCATCGCAGAAAGCTGTATCAGTGGTCACTAAGGGGTTAATACCACTTACCATTAAATAACATTCTTTTCTTACAGTGGCTTCTTTGTAGAGGTGGCAGATGAATCATTAGTTCTTAAAGTTACTGCATTGGAAGTAGGAAGTGTAAAGATTGGAGCAACTTAGACACGGGCTACAGAATTGGCGATACAACCTGCTTGCCAAGGTTCATTAATACATGTAGTAAGAGAAGTCTAATCATGCTCTTTGAAAAGACTACTGTAGTGCATATTGCTACCATATTTATGCTGGCTTTGTCAATGGGGCACTAAGAGTACATGTTCATACAGTGGCATATATACTTTTTTTTTTTAATAAAGAATTCTGCATAAAATAAAATCACAGCATTCTGCATTGGATACTGCTTCAATAGGAAAATATGTCTTATAGTTAGATTCTTGTTATTGTCATTAGTAACCAATCACAGTTCACCTTTTATTTACTATATTGCTCTGGTAAAATAAAAGCTGAGCTCTGAATGGTTACACCTCTAAGTCACAGATTACTGCCTCACTGTCACATACGGTCTGCCCAATGTCCCACCAGTTACTGGTCTTGTCATTATGCTCCACACTTTCAAGGTGCTGTTGGCATTAGATCATTTTGGCATTGTGTCTGATTGGACCTGTATGGAAGTGCAAAGCCTTACAATATTTACACAAATTTTACCTGTGCAATATTATTAACAGGGGAACTATCAGCAGGTTAGACAAATTTAACCTGCTGATATTCTCCGATTGCAAAGGAGATGCTGAGAAGGAAGGTATGTCTCTTACCTTCCTCCTCAGTGCCGCTTCGGTGCAGTTAGTCATATGCTCCAGGGTCTGCTAAGACCATTTGGAGCACTGGGGCTGGCTGGGGGCGGGCCGGATTGGGATGGGCAGCCTCCTAATGGCTGCCCCAGTGCAACTATCACTCTTACCAGACCATGGAGCATAAGACTAACTGCACCAGAACAGCACCGAGGAGTCTATAATGACAAATCAGGTTAGATTTGTCCAAACTGTTAATAGTTCCCCTAACAACCAATGTAGCTGCTTTGCAGGTTTGGTGTCACCAAGACATCTCATTAGCTTTATTTTGAAGCTTAGAGGCTCCACACACAAAATAAAAATGATCATTGCTGTTTATTGTCATCCCATTTTTCAAAACTGGTCTTCACATTGAAGTATACAGCTCAGATTAAGACTTGCCTGTCAGTACCTTCAAACTTTGAGCCAACCAAAGTAAATTTCACTTAAAGCTCCATGGAGATTGTTAACTCCTGTAACATTCCCTATTAAAATCATTGTGATACCCTTATTAGGGGCAATTATCAAAGGCAAAGAAATTACAGCACGTACAGTAATCTTAATATAATATAGACATTAAAAGGTTGTGTAGCTTAATTGTCTTATATCGGCTTACAAAATTCCATACACTTCATACTTTTGGTGGCCGCTTGAAGCGGGTTTGCCTGTCAATATAAGGTGTATGGGGCTCTCCTGACCATCCACCGACAGATAATGTCGATGGAGATGGGAGTCTTCTTGGAGAGATTAGCCACAGCCAGAACAGCTACCCTCCCAATAGAGTACTGAATGTTCCTGTGTATGGGGACGATAGAAGAGATAAGTGAAAGCTGTCAGTTATTGGAGTAGGGTAATTGATGGACCAGGCGCAGCATATTTGTAAATCACTTGATTTACAAAATGACTCCTCACCCCAGAAAAACACCTCTAACATTTTAGCCACTAAATGTCTTCCTTCACTTTAATCTGCTAACCACTGTCTTTCTATCTATCTATCTATCTATCTATCTATCTATCTATCTATCTATCTGTAATTGTATCTGTATGCTATTCCCGCCAGAATTGGATGTAATGGGTGGACCAGGCACGAGGAGGTGGATCACAGAGGAGTGCTGATGTACCATACCCTCTCCAAGGAGCTCCACCAAAGCCTGCACAAGGTGGGATGGGCTTTGCTGCAAAAAAACTCCCAGGTCGCTTCCCTCAGAATAGGTCTCTGGAGACCACTGACTGATAATTGTGAAGTAGTACTGGAGCCTGGAACCAGATGCTCTTCCTCTGCGGTCACACTACACAATATAATGAGAAGGCAATGATCAGATTGAAGATGAGTTGAGAACTAAAAATAGAACAAAATTCAAACAGCTAAAAGGTCACTAGGAAGTGAGGTAATGGCAGAAAGCCAGGGAGCACAGACATGGATTGCTGACTAAAACACACAAACGACTGAGCACAGAGGTGTGGAGGTGATGGCTTTATATACCCTCTGTCAGGATCATGCAGTAACCTGGTGTGATCTGGGCCTGGTTTTGCATTTTTGTGACACACCTGACTGATTCTTTGCATCCAGCAATGCAGGAGTTAACCAGAGCCCTGCAAAGATCTGATTACTGCAGCTGAGCAGGCTTCTTGACTGATTAGTTCCTCTGCCTGTCTGGAGACTGGGAGATCAGATCGCTGGTCCAATGAGGATCCGGACCGGGCTCTTAGTCAGCATAAAACTAGCTGAAGGAGTTTCTCAGAGCTGGCTACTAGGTGAACTCCTGGTCCCAGCTCCCCCTCGTCTATTCCTGCGTATCCCTTCCAAATTCCCTCTTACTGCTCAACTTGTTATCTGACATCCCGCCTGACCTGTGACTATCTGATTGTATAGCTGATTTTGTACTGCATTGCCCGTGTGGTTTTGACTTGGCTTGTTCACCATCCTTTATTGTGTTTGTCTGTCTGTCCTGTTGAGTGTGCCACATATATAGTGTAGGGAACCCCTTCATGGTTGTCCGCGGCTACCTAGGGCCGACTGAGGCAAGTAGGTAGGGACAGTGGGTGGGTTCAGACCAGGGCCCACTGTCTTGTCATGTCTGTACCTTCTTGCCCTGACACCTTCAGGAAAAAAAGCCTAGAATTCTTCAGAACCTGTGGGATGAGCTATAAATATAAGTGAACAGGTGCAAGCCTGCCTCTAGAGGGAGCCCAATCCTCCAGGAGGCCAGCTTGGAACAGGAAAACTAAGAAAATGAAGATGACCAGATAACAGACATGACCACTGAGGTTACAAAGTGTAAGACAACCATTAGACCAACAGTTTTGCTATTATCAAATACTCCTTTTCTATTTTCTGTTGTGTAAATCTGTAACCTAATATCTGGTGCATCTAATGGTCATAAAATTCTTTATTTATCAGACTGATTCACATTTTTACTTTTAAAATGACAAAACATTTGATGTACTGTACCAGCGATTCAAAAGAGTGTTCCATCTTTGATTCTTCAGTGCAGCACTAGTTATGCTTCCTTGACCCCTGACAGTCTAAACTCACTCATGCTGTAACTTAATTTAAACAAGTTTGCTTACTTTGTGTCTTAATGCAAGTACCCTGGTATGCTAATCAAAAGTAAATCATTGGGCCTATAAAAAAAATAGCAGGAAGGCTAAAATAAAGGCATTATCCAAGAGTTTATGCTCTTTAGTAATGTAATTTTAAATATTTTAGACAGTCTATAAATAATTAAGATTCCACCACTGCAAATTATGCCCTATTATGCAAATAAATAGCCTCCTCCCTGGCTTCATTAAATATTCTAAATGAGAGGCCAAGCAGTTTCACTGTATCTGTATATAAGGTACTTCAGACTGTCAAATGATATTTGGTTACATTTATAAATTAATGGCCTGTGGATTTATTCCCAGAGCTCTTCTTTATTTGGATAAATATTTCTAATATGCATATTGTAAGTGGCAAAAAGCATCAATTCATTAAACATGATTTCTTAGGAAACTTTTCTGATAAATGAATATTTACTAGCTGGCAACTATCCATTTTTCTCTAAATTAATGCAAATTGAATATAGTTAACAGAAAAAATACAGCAGCTATTAGGAAATGAAGTGAGAAGTATCTTAATTCTCTGAATTAAATTACTACTTTTCTCATCATCCCTGTCAAGACTAAAAAGCTTGTTATGTTTAAATGGATAATCATTTACTTAAGTGATTACAATGACATGGAAGAAAGTGTTTCATTAAAATATTTATATTAAAACAGTGCATTTTTTATGAATATAATTACTGAAGGGCAAAAGTTAACCCCTTTAGGATGCAGCTTTTCTTGGCCTTCCAAATGAAGCATTTTTTTCCATTACTACAGTTACTTTTTCTATTTATACAGTTTTAATGCTTTGCTACTGTTGCACAATGTGCAATTACTCTCCAAATATGTGTTTATTGCTTTTATACAAATAAGAAAAAGTAAATAAATTAAGTGTTTCTATCATTTCAAGTAAGTAAGTGTTGACATGTTCTCAGGCATGTGAAAAGTCATTGATTGCATGAGGTCTCACTCTTGAGATCTGTTGCTATCCCAAGATACAGCTGGACGGATGCACCACAGGGTGTTTTATTCCCTGACTGTCAATCAAATCAGACTTGGTCGCTTCATTAGAGTCTATCGAGAGAATGAGTTAAATGTCCTTATTGGCTGTGTAGTGGAGAGCACTGCCAGGCACTCCTCCCAGCTGTATTTCAGGATAGCAGCTGGTCACAAAAATGAGACCCAGTGTGATAAGTATGTTTTGAAATTTCTGAGGTCCAGTTAAAAGTTACTGTATATGACAGTTAAGGTTTAAAGTAAAGTCGTTTTGACCTCTAAAATCTAAAACAACTGGGGATATGAAATAAAGCATGCTTTCAATTCACATTCTCTATTCTCTAAACTGGAGCAGAAATACTGTGCACACCAATAGATGTAAAATAAAGCTTTATTTATCAGACTGGGTAGATAAAAACACTAAAAACAGATAATGAATACATGCACATCCCAGAGTAACTGAATGAGCACTCCAGCTTTCCAATAAATGAGAAATATACACTCCCCAAATGGGACCAGGACCCGGAATTGAACACACACACACACACACACACACACACACACAATATAGATGTGTGTGTGTTCGTGTGTGTGTGTGTGTGTGTGTGTAATGATGTAAACATACAGTTTAACAAAGATGCCAGAAATACAAAACAAAATATGACCTGTAAACTGGGTACCCAGAGGCAAGAGTGGAAGAAAATACCCAACGCATAGCACTGCCTTGTCGCAGCTTTGTCAGGATGAGTGGACAGCTCTAATGAGTTTACAAATGCTAAATATGTAAGGGACAGGGATCTTATTTGGTAGTTAGGTGGCAGAAACAGGCAATGAGGCAGAGTATAAAGCCTTTAAGGTTTTTACCAAGAAAAGGGTTCCACAGTGATGGATGCAAGAAGTATTTGTTTTTCAAATAGGCAGGTAGAAAATGCAAAGGCATAGAGGGGAACGGGCCAAATAAATCAGACAAATGTATATGGGAAAGGATATTGGTTGGCACATGAAGAATGCATAGGGAAAAGTTTCCATAAAGTGATGGATTTCATGGGAGATAGGTGTAAGCAGTTAAAGTGCTGCGCCCCCTCCAGAATGTGCCTCCAGAGTGCCTTCCCCAATCACCTTATTTCCTTTAAACTATAGCAGGCATTAGTCACTCGCTATGTCTGATGCCTGCTATAGCGTATACTTGGCATGCCTATGCTCGCTTCCTATCCTGATTTATTGGTTTCCTGACTTTGGCTTGTATCCCTGGCTATGTGTCATGCATTTCCTAGGACAGGTTGAGACAAGTAGGCAGGGACAGTGGGAGTGGAACAGCATCCTGACCTGTCCTGACATTATAGGAGGACATTACCCATCCCAGTCACCAAAGGAGTTTGCTATGAATACTTATCCATTGGTTACTGACCCCCTTGATGACACAGCAAACAGGTTCGAAGGTATGGCTGGAATCACAGACCAAATATCTCAGCATCTAGATTCTATAACCGCTAAGTCTACTGACACAGCTACTGCTCCAGCTGCCTTCACCACACCTGTTCTTCCCATGCACTCTATCCAGCAAAGACCACACATGCTTTTGCCAGATCACATTGAAGGGGATCACGACCACTTTTGCACTTTTTGCCAATCTTTTCGCCAGTTTTCTTTAAATTTACCATTTCCCAACTGAAGAAGAGAAAGTTTTTTTGGCCATGTCTATGATGATCCGAACCATATATCACCGGAGAAGACACATATGCTCTACATTCAGCAGGGCCACCACTCCATTGAGGACTACTGCTCTGAGTTCTTTGATTGGTGCACGATTACTGGATGGGCTGACCAACTCCTTAAGATGTTATTCAAATAGGGCTAATCAATCCCAAACTACTTTAATGACTTTATGGCCCTTTCTGTGAGCACGGAAAGAAGACATAGAGATAGACATAGGGAAAAACAAGGGGTCATTCTTATGCAGTTTAGGCTAGGTTTTTCCTCTAAACCATCTCCTGTATCTTTTAGGTTGCAATTCCCAATTTCATATTTAGGTTTCCAATTCCATATACATCTTGTTTTTCACAAGTCATTGTTGAAAAAATGCATTCCTGCTAAGTGCAAATTTTCTGTTTAATATTTAGTACAAGGAGTAAGAACGAGTTTCGGTGGCTACAAAAGATCTTCAAGCCCCAAAACTCATTAAACTTTTCCATCAAGTTCATCCTTCCAAACCTAGTGGTCCCAGAGAGGGTTCGGAGACTCTCCCCGGTGGGGGGGGGGGGGGGGGGGTTCTGTTTGGGAAGTACCCTGACAGCATCCTTTGTTATGGACAAAGCAGGCAGAATGATTCTGTGTTCTCTGTTATTCTGCCTTGGGCTAGCAGACTTAATTCTGGCTAATGCCCATGCATTGGTTAACTCCTTGCCTTGCTGGTGATTGACAGCCCTAGCTTCCCGAAAAAAGAAAAAATTGGCAGCACATCTATGACTCTGTTCACACTGCAGGCTGCACGCTGCTTGAGGCTTAAGTACAGATAAAAAAACAGAAGGTGCAACAGCAACCGACAGGTTCCGGGGCTCACCGTATATATTCCTCCCAGCGTAAACACGGTAAACACCTGCTCTATAGATTTTAAAAAGTGAAGATCTTAGCAAGCTATTTGATCAAACAGAGTGTACCATGTTGCCACGTTAAGGCGTCCTTAAGACATGGTCCCTACTCTAGCATTTTCACACTAGCAAAGGCCTCTCCTGGGCTGAATAAGCCTACAACTGGGCAGGTAGGAGCCAAATCATCTCTTTTTATAGCACCCTTGGGATAAGAAAGAGAGATGGCAGACCAAAATGAAGAAGTGTTTGAAGAAACATGGATTGTTTCAGGAGGAAACACCCTTCTCTGCTCCTTTCAGGCTTCCTGTTATGACTCTGGCCTTCAGCCTATTGCTTATCTCTATAGTAGGTAAGTGTTTTGAATCCTTTAATAAACCAGTGCTCATGGTGTCTGTTCCAGCTTTCAGTACACAGTAATCTTTCCAGGTAATACATCTCCTGGGCCAAACAATTTCATAGACTAAAGGCTCTATTACACGAAGCAGTTATCGGCCATATTTGACTGATAATCGACCATTACAGCTGATAATCGCTTGTAACAAAAGGCAACGATCAGCCGACATGCACAACGTCAGCTGATAGTTGTCTTTCAATGTCTTTGAACATGATGAAAGACAAACAACAAGGATAGCAACAATCTGCTGCCATTGCTTTATGCAAACCCTGCCGCAGCTGGACTCCTGCACTTACCCACTTGCTTCTAGCGCCTGTAATAAGACCGACAGCAAACGGGGAACGAGGAGTAAGCGAGCACTGACCTGACAGGTCGGCGCTTGCTTGCTCCTGCTGATCGGCCCATGTAATAGGACCTTAACAGATACCACACATGAACCAACCACTATCCCTATTGGTGACAATCCTCCCCTCTTGTCATGTTAACTGCTAATGCCAGCAGCAGCTTGTGTGTAGTGGCTTAGAGTATTTGGTTGGTTTACTCTTCAAACTGTAGTTAACAACCAAGAATATCATAATTCCTGCAGGCAGCTACAGCACATTGATATCCACTGTCTGGGCCACCTAATGCCAAGTAAAGGCATTACTTATATAGTTTTCAGTGCAGAACACCTTCAAAGTTTGCCAAAACTGCGAACCTGTCAATGAATAAATGAATAGGTGGCATGATTACTGCAAATTACAGGACGTAAAATCACTTGCATATTTTTGTACCATAGATAAATTAAAATCGGATGTTTAAACAGAGAACATACTTATTTTAGTTATATCTTTTTGGATGCATAGAGGCCTAAGAACTGGCTATTTTCTCTAATATAGTCTAGTATTCTCAATTTATGCAATAAACCTTTTTTAGAATCAAAGACTATAAAATCAAAAGAATATATATATATATATATATATATACTCACCGGCCACTTTATTAGGTACACCTGTCCAACTGCACGTTACCACTTAATTTCTAATCAGCCAATCACATGGCGGCAACTCAGTGCATTTAGGCATGTAGACATGGTCAAGACAATCTCCTGCAGTTCAAACCGAGCATCAGTATGGGGAAGAAAGGTGATTTGAGTGCCTTTGAACGTGGCATGGTTGTTGGTGCCAGAAGGGCTGGTCTGAGTATTTCAGAAACTGCTGATCTACTGGGATTTTCACGCACAACCATCTCTAGGGTTTACAGAGAATGGTCCGAAAAAGAAAAAACATCCAGTGAGCGGCAGTTCTGTGGGCGGAAATGCCTTGTTGATGCCAGAGGTCAGAGGAGAATGGGCAGACTGGTTCGAGCTGATAGAAAGGCAACAGTGACTCAAATAGCCAACCATTCCAACCAAGGTAGGTAGAAGAGCATCTCTGAACGCACAGTACGTCGAACTTTTGACAATGACATTGACGTTGAACATGACAATGAGTTCACTGTACTCAAATGGCCTCCACAGTCACCAATCCAATAGAGCATCTTTGGGATGTGGTGGAACGGGAGATTCGCATCATGGATATGCAGCCGACAAATCTGCGGCAACTGTGTGATGTCATCATGTCAATATGGACCAAAATCTCTGAGGAATGCTTCCAGCACCTTGTTGAATCTATGCCACAAAGAATTGAGGCAGTTCTGAAGGCAAAAGAGGGTCCAACCCGTTACTAGCATGGTGTACCTTATAAAGTGGCCGGTGAGTGTATATATACTGTATATATATATATATATATATATATATATATATATATATATATATATATATTTATAGAGAGAGAGAGAGAGAGAGAGAAAGAGAGAGAGAGAGAGTAGAGAGTGAGTAGGCTCTATGTATTGCAGGTTTCTAATGCCTTAACATAGTAGCAGGCAACCTTACAAGGTCCTTACATTTGTCAGGGATGCAATACTTGGAATGCAACAAACTCAAAAACCTTTGTTAAATGTTTTTACAGTACAAAAAATAAAAAAAATAAATAGAGAAAGAAGGATGGCATGGAAAACGCTATAAAAACAAAGCCCAAAAGACAATGGTAGAATTGTAAATGACAATGACAGTTTGTTTACATCCTTTAAAAAATTATAAGCATTATGTGCACCCCAAAAAATTCTACTAAAAATATAGCTTATCCTGCAGCCTTACCCCTAAAAAACAATGTGTGCACAGATGGACATGTTTCCAGATACTTTACTGTACCATATTATACATTTTTTCCCAATATTTTACTTTTATTTTTCTGTGTGCAAATCTGGACTCTTGTTTTTCACTTCACACAACTTGCAAGGATTTTAAACCCTTCTCACACCAAAACCTAAATGTACATTCTGCTGTGGGTCAGGGGCTTCAGAGAGGAGTTGCTCGATAACCCTGCTGAGAACCACCATGCTCCCGACTGCTATTCGTAGCCGGACCACACCCACTAATTAGCCATCTGACTGCAGCTGACAAAACTGACAACTGCATTTAAATTGTTCCAATCTCTGGGTAATCTATCGATCTGTGCAGACTAATACAGCACTGATCAATCAGAGGGGACTAAAGGTTAAAGTATAAATAAGTCAATAAACAAACACATTTGATAACGCCACGTACGTAATCACCTAAACTATTGAATTATCACATTCCTGATTTCACGCAGTAAACGTCGTAAGCGCAAAAACCCGCTGATTTTTTTGTTGCAAATACAGAAAAATTGTAACAGAAAGTTATAAAAAAGTCGCATATACAGTAATAAACCAAGGATCTGATAGAAAATACAGATTATGATGCAAAAAATGACACCTCTCAAAGCCCCATAGACAAAAAAAAAACATTATAAGGATGGTAGAGCATGTAAAACACATTGGGAGGCATTTATTAAGTCCGGCGTTTTTTACGCCGGACGTAAAAATGCCCCCGCAGCTCCGGCGCTACGGAGATTTATGTAGAGGCGGACTGCCTCTACATAAATACCGTGCGCGCCGTTGCGCACCGCCGAAAACCTACGCCAGCTGAGGACTGGAGTAGGTTTTCGGCGTACATTTTGGCGGAACGGATGATAAATCGCAAATCCGCCATTTGTGCTTAAAAAAAGACGCAAATCGGCACTTTCCGCCGAAAATCATCCATTCGCCGGATGATACATGTGGCCCATTTAGTTTTTGTGTTTAAGGGGTGGGGGTGTTTTATGTTCTTGTATTAATATGGAGTAGTATTAAGATGTTTTGTAAATTGTCACTTTTATAAGTGATTTTTTTTTTATTGATGAGTGTTAACTTTATGATAATACAAAATAAAATATTTAGAATTTAAAACCAACAAAAAAAAAGGTTTTAATTTTTTAAAAGCAGTTGTCAGGAATGTGCAGTAGCCTGGTGTGAACTGGGCCTGATGTTTGCTTTTGTGTGCCACACCCGATTGCTTCTTAGCTTCTGGCAATGCAGGAGTTAAGCTGAGTCCCAGCGCTGGCTATTAGATTAATACCCTGATCCCAGCTTCCCTGTGTCTATTCCTGAGATTCCCTTCCTAACTTCCTCTGGTTGCTTGATTTGTTATCCGAACTTCCGCCTGACTTTCCGATTTGGTTGCTGATTTTGTACTGCATTGCCCGTTTTGTTTTGACTTGGCTTGTTTACTATCCCATATTATGTTTGTCTGTCTATCTTGTTCTGTGTTCCACATATACAGCATAGGGAACGCCTTTGTGGTTGTCAGCGGCCGTCTAGGGCCGACTGAGGCAAGTAGGTAGGGACAGTGGGTGGGTTGAGACCTAGGGCCCACTGTCTTGTCCTGTCTGTACCTCCCTGCCCTGACAGCAGTCAGGTAAAATAAATGTTATATAAATTACATATCGTTGTAATGGTACTGACTTACGGTAACATAGATAATATGAAATGGCGTAAACAGGAAACCCCTAAAAATCAAAAGAAATAGCATTTTTTTTATTTAATTTCACTGTGAAAATAATTTTTTGCCGGTTTCACTGCATATTTTATAAAAAAAACTTAAGTCTGTCATTGCAAAGCACAATTGGTGTTGCACAAAAATAAGGGTTTATGTGGGTCTGTAGATAAAAAATGCAAGAGCTACAGCTTTTTAAACACAGAGAGGAAAAAATGGAAGCGCAAAAACAAAAAATAGCCCGGTCCTGAAGAGGGGGAGGATAATTAACTGTTATTAGACAAGGGTTGTCAAACTAAAGTACACAATGGGCCAAAATAGTCGAGGGCCAATTTTGATATTTATTGAAGAGGGCACGCGGCGCTCCTGGCACTGTCAGTGATGTGCGTCTCCCAGCACTGTGCACTGTGATAAATGATAAGATAAATTGCTATGACATGGTTAAACCCCAATGGTAGTTATCCATTATTTCCCCCAAGTAGTAGGTAATCCCATAACTGTGCCCTATGCAGTAGCCAACCCCTCTAATAGTGTTCCACATAGTAACCAGCTGTCCAAACATAGTAGCTCGCCCTACTATTGGTGCCCCACATAGTAGCAATATAGTAGCCAGCCCTCTCAAAGGTGATACATATAATAGTCAGCTCCCTAAATGTCTCATAAAGTAGCCAACTCTCCCCAATAGTCTCTTATATAGAAGCCAGGCCTCCCCAATAGTGTCTTATATAGAGGCCAGCTCTCCCTAATAGTCTTATATAGAAGCCAGCCTTCCCAATAGCCTGTTATATAGCAGCCAGCCTTCCCCAATAGTGTCTTATATAGAGGCCAGCTTTCCCTAATAGTCTTATATAGAAGCCAGCCCTCCCAATAGCCTTTTATATACTGTAGTAGCCAGCCCTCCCCAGTAGTCTTACATAGAAGCACGCCCTCCCCGATAGTCTTATATAGAAGCCAGCCCTCCACAATAGTCATATAGAAGTCAGCCCTCCCAATTGCCTGTTATGTAGTAGCCAGCCCTCCCCGATAGTCTTATATAGAAGCCAGCCCTCCCCAATAGTCTTATATAGAAGTCAGCCCTCCCAATAGCCTGTTATATAGTAGCCAGCCTTCCCCAATAGTCTTATATAGTAGCCAGCCCTCCACAATAGTCTTATATAGAATTCAGCACTCCCAATAGCCTGTTATGTAGTAGCCAGCCCTCCCCATAGTCTCTTATATAGTAGCCAGCCCCCCCCATAGTCTGTTATACAGTAGCCAGCCCTCCCTTATAGTATGTTATATAGAAGCCAGCCCTCCCTCATAGTATGTTATATAGAAGCCAGCCCTCCCCCGTAGTCTCTTATATAGTAGCCAGCCCTCTGCCATAGCCTCTTATATAGTAGCCAACCCTCTGCCATAGTCTCTTATATAGTAGCCAGCCCTCCCCCATAGTAGGTTATATAGATGCCAGCCCTCTCCCATAGTATGTTATATAGAAGCCAGCCCTCTCCAAGTCTCTTATACAGTAGCCAGCCCTCCCCCATAGTATGTAATATAGAAGCCAGCCCTCCCCAAGTCTCTTATACAGTAGCCAGTCCTTCCCCATAGTATGTTATATAGAAGCCAGCCCTCCCCCATAGACTCACCCTTCCTGCAGATCCAGAGGTTGCAGGAGGCGCCCGGCGCCAGACGATGCTCATATACTGCTAGGATGCAGGCTATAAACTGCCTGCGGCCTACAAGATTATATAATAGGAGGTCTGAGCGGCCATTCGGGCCTTCCATTTTATAATCTGCAATGTCAGTGGGCCAGATTTAAAATAACAGGAGAACAGTGTGGCAGGCCAAAAATAATGGCACAGCTGCCCAGAGTTTGACGTGTCTGTATTAGATGATTGATAACAGGTAAGAATTTTCAAAGTATCAAAACATAATCAATAAGCAGAAGAGGAGCTGTACACTAGTTCCAACCATAGAAAAGAACAGGCACACATATGTTTATTTAATTATAAATGTGCACATCATGCAGACCGGTATACAGTAGCTCAGTTGGAAGGATATACAGTGCATTGTAATCCCCACTTCTGTTTAGAAGTTTTTATAATGAACTTTATATTCTAAGTTCTCTACTTGAAGCCACAGTATGCTATATGTTACAGACCATTAGTGATGCTAGCATGTATTTTGACCTACCAATTATAAATATAATGCACAATTACATTTTTATAACTTTGATACAATGTTTTCTCTTAGTGATCTATTCAAGACTATTTCCACCTTTGAGCTTAGGGTTTATATGAGTGAAATAAAGGCAAAAGATGAAACTCAATTTATTCATTGGCTAATTTAATGATATCTTCATGGCCAATTAAACTGAAGTACTAATTTAAAATCTTTTCTAAATTACTTTCTTTTAATGTCATTAATGCACTGTTTGGCACTACATAAAATTTTACCTTCAAATAACAAGCAGTAGAGAACGAATCAACAGCTATACCTCAGAGTTTGAGAACCTGAAATATATAAAGTGACACTGCATGCTCTCAAATGCAATATGTTTTTTATGTTATACATTTTCAACTTGAATGTAAAAAAAATCTATTCATTGCAAAATTATTTTGAACTAATAGAGCATTTGCATAAATATCTGTTATCCACAGAGAACATTTACTAGATTGACATTTAAGCAGAAGAGCTATGCTAAGCAGAACTTCAGTTTACTCTTCTGCACACTCAAAGTTCAAAATGAGATGAAAGCCAAAGATAATTTTCTTTTACTACTGTACAAGATATAAAGAAAATAATATTTGTAAGAATTATTAAAATGATAGGCTATGTTCAGACATTTTTTTTTTTTACCAAAAGAACGGACGCTGATTGAAAGAAAATTAGCATCTGTTCTTTTCTGCAGCGGCTGCATTGCATTGAATTTAATGCAATGCCGCTCACTGTGTTCCGACATCATTAATTTAAAGTCCATTCTTTAGATTAGGTCTTAAATAATAAACATGCCTTTTTTTTAAATAACAATAGCTGCTCACACAATGCAAAGTACGGCCTGGGCAGCACTTTACATTATAGTTAATAGATAATTGATTTATGGGTACACCCAATGGTGCCTGCAATTCAATTGTAAAAAGATAATGTTCCTGCAGCCGATACATCACCAACGTCGCCCAAGTGTGAACATAGCCATACACTAAAACATTTTTTCAATACTACAAGACAATAATATGGTATAAAATCAGTAAAAGTAGTAGCCAGCTGCACAGAAGAAAAAAGCTATCTTACATAAAATGTAAAAAACCTTTGGTAAGGTAAGTGTAATTTTTTTTTTTCTTATATATAAGCATTACTGGAAAAGCTCCAGAGCCAAGTGGGCAGCATGTCTATGATTTCTTGCCATATAACTACAATGAGGAAAAAAAATTTGCTGATCTTAGGTGGGAAAGGTACATAGGTATTGTATTGATCTCTAAAAGCAATTGTGGTCCCCTAGGAGGATTATAAATAAGTGTTAAAAATAAAATCTCATTATATATTGAGACTATGCTCATGCAAAGTCTTTTTTGGCCATTTCAGGATAAACAATGGTTATTATTGTACAAATGGTCATTATGAAATAACCATTATTTGGCCTTGATCGGCCAAAAAAGGATATTATGGAGACATAGCCTAAAAGTTTAAATCAGCCCTTTTTTCATTTTTATATGTTAAAAATATAAAAAAAAATAAAAAAATAAACATATTTGGGATTGCTACATACGGCCAAAATTATTAAATTATTCCATTCCTGATCTTGCATGGTAAAGTGCTTATGTGCAAAAAAAAAAAAAATCCAAATTGTAAAACTCCTGATTTTTTTGTAGATCATATCCAGGGAAAAAAAGAACCATTTTAAGCACATTTTATCATTATTTTATTAATTTTTTTACATTTTAATTAAAAAAAAATTAAATAAAAAGTATAAAAATTAAGTATTGTTGTGCTCATAATGACTTAAGGAAGATAGATAACAAGCAGGGCTCCAGGTTTTTGTGGGCCTTTGGGTGACAGAGCCTTAGCGGGCCCTTTGTGGAGCAAATTATGTGGCGAGAGCACTGAAATCATCCGGCATGTGATCATCTCTCTCTCCCGACGAAGCCGTGGGAGGAGACAGTGGCCTCCTGTGGCTAAAGCAGAATGCTTCTGTCTCCAGACACAAGACTGACTGGCACAGTACTATATGTACACCTAACAATACTTAAGGCACACGCTATATGCACTATACGTATACCCTACAATACACACACTATACGCCCCATAATACATACAGTATACATTGCATGCACTTTATACATAAGCAGATACAGTACACCAAATACACCATATACTTTATACACTACATACAGCATACAGAACAGCACATAGTACATACACTACAAATAGCATATACTCTATACAATGGGTAGGGAACCTTGTCTCTCCAGCTGTTACAAAACTACAACTCCCATCATGCCTGGATAGCCAAAGCTAAAGCTTTGGCTATCCAGGCATGATGGGAGTTATAGTTTTGCAATAGCTGGAGGGCAGAAGGTTCCCTCCCCCTACCCTATACACTACATAGAGCACATCATATACTATATGCACTACATACAGCATACAGTACAGAACATATTATATTATTATTATTATTATTATTATTATTACCACTACTTGTTTCAGCCTTCTTGCTTCCCAGAGCTTGAAGTTCCAGGACCTTGATCATGTGACTGTGATGTCATAAAAAGTCCTACACTCTCCTTTTTACAATGTAGCAGCAACTACTGCAAATAGACAGCACCGTGATTTTACATAAAATTTACATAAAATTGCGCTAAAACTTCAGTGTATAAACACTGCTGATGTTTTTTCCCCTAGTTGAGGTGTCCTGGGTACCATGGACACACTGACCTGCAGCAGCCTGTGGATGCGAGGGATCCAGCTCCCCTGGTCCTTCCTCCCCCATGGTCCTATAATGCAGCGGTCCCATACTGGCTTCTGTGTGAGCCTTACTTACAGGCTGTGGCCATGCAGCCCTGTAAAATCTTCCTCCATTCATTCTATATACAGTGGTACCTTGGTTCTCAAACTTAATTGGTTCCAGAAGGCAGTTTGAGAACCGAGTAGTGTCTTCCCATAGGAAATAATGTAAATGTGTTTAATTGGTTGCAGCTCCCACCAATAATTTCCTGCAATACTCATTTATTACGTTGAAAAGTGCCCAGTATAATCACTGCACTACAGAACAGCACTATATACTGTACAGGACATTACAGAACAACACTATACTGTATAGTACATTAAACACAAGAAACATTCAACAAAACCAGCAATTATAGTACAGTAATCACCAACTCCTCACTCATCCTTTACTCTATAGAGTCCCCTCCCCCCAATCCCAGCACTGTAAAGTATGGGAGATGGTGGTGCACTGACTGTACTACTACTGTACTGTATATGGACTCCAGTAGTTTTATACAGTACAGTACTGTATGTGAAGCCTCACCAGTGCTAAACTCACCAGGTACAAACCACCATCCAGGCTCACAAAAACTTTCAGATACCGAGCAATGTTTGAATTCTGAATGTTACTTCCAGGTAAATTTTCGTTCAAATACTGCGGTAAACATGTACTTTAAGGCAGGGTGCCCGAAAAGTGTTTGAGAACCAAGCAAGGGTTTGAGAACCAAAGCAAGCTTTCCTAGAAAATACTGTTTGGGTTCCAAGCAGTTTGAGAACCGAGGTACCATTGTATTACTCAGCAGATGAGTGCTGTCCCTGCTGGGCCCCTAGAGGCGCTGTGGGCCTCGGCACTTGCCCTAGTATGCTGGGTACTGACGCTGGCCCTGATAACAAGTCGGTTTAACTGCTTCAAATTTTAATTTTTGCGCTTTCATTGTTTTCTCCTCGCGTTTAAAAGGCTGTAGCACTTCCTTTTTTTCACCTACAGGCCCACACAAACCCTTATTTTTTGTGCCACTAATTGTACTTTGCAATGACAGACTTAATTTTTTCATAAAGTATGCTGCGAAACCAGATAAAAAAATATTTGTGCAATGAAATTGAAAATAAGACACTTTTTTTATTTGGGGTTTTTTGTGGTTACACTGTTTGTCCTATGGTAAAACTGACATGTTATCTATGTTCCTCAAGTAAGTACAAATACAAGGATATGTAACTTGTAAAACTTTTATTTTATTTCATGGCTTTTAAAAAAATTAAAACCTTTCAAAAAATCTAAATGCTCCTTAAAATTGCTCTATGACCATGCTTATAACACTTTTATCCTTTGACCTATGGGGCTGGTTGAGGTGTAATTTTTTTGCACCATGATCTGTACCTTTTATTGGTACCTTGATTGTGTATATGCAACTTTTTGACTGCTTTTCTTACAACTTTTCTGGATTTCTGGATGTGGCACTTTGGCGGATTTTTGCGCCATTTACAGTGCAAGATCAGGAATGTGATAGTTTAATAGTTCGGGCGATTATGCACGCAGTGATAACAAATATTTTTATTTATTTATTTTTATTTATAAAATGGGGAAAGGGGGGTGATTTAAATTTTTATTAGGGGAGGGTTTTTTCTATTAATGAAAAAACTATTTTTTTTACACAGTAATTAGAAGTCCCCTGGGGGACTTCTATACACACAGCGTTAATCAAATATTATTATACCCTAATTCCACCTGGATAGATGTAACAAGTATGCAAAAACATGAATCTGGAGTCTTTACCAGTTCACCCTTATATAACATAAACGTCTCTTACCATATATTTTATACCAAACAATGGAGACTAGTTACCATTATAACAACATATTTTTTTTTTTATAAAAATTAAAAATACACCAAAGACAGAAACCAGACCCAGTGAACACGTTGCCGGCCGGGTAAGTTAAGCGGATTGCCCCTTCACAATCGCATCATGGAGGTGCGATCTACCCACTAGACATCAGGGATGGGGCACAAAGAGCAGTTTAGATGCAGCTTTCAGCCATTACAGCTGCATTTAAATGGCTCATTAGCTGGCTAATGCCTTTTCCAGCATGATGGAGCACCTTGCCATAAAGCAAAGGTGATAACTAAATGGCTCAGGGAACAAAACAGAGATTTTGGTTCCATGGCCTGGAAACTCCCTAGATCTTAATCTCATTGAGAACTTGTGGTCAATCATCAAGAGATGGGTGGACAAACAAAAACCAACAAATTCGGACAAAATGCAAGCATTGATTGTACAAGAATGGACTGCAATCAGTCAGAATTTGGTCCAGAGAGCATGCTAAGGAGAATTGCAGAGGTCCTGAAGAAGAAGGGTCAACACCGCAAATATTGACTTGCTGCATTAACTCATTCTGTCAATATAAGCTTTTGTTACTCATTATATGATTGCAATTATATTTTTGTATGAGATAAAAACATCTGACAAACGCATATATGAACGAGTAGTGAAATATTCGAACGCTCAAAATTCAATTTGAATAGACCGTGATGCTCGACTATTCGATCAAATATCAAACCTATTAAAGTCAACGGGAATTTTTTTTTCCTGTTTTAATTTAATATACACTTAAATAATTACCTGCTATAATGGAATAGACGGGAAGGGAATCTTGTCTGATCCATTACACTGGTATCCTTTAATTTCGCTGACTACAAGATAACATGTGATCTTTTATGTATTTTGGGATACTGAATCCGAAAAAAACATTAATTTTCTTCAGTCACGTCCAGTTTTTCCGCAAAATGCTGTTTACTAGCAAATTTTTGCAGTTATAACGTAACATTATATATAATAATTTGGAAAAGCTGAGTATGAAAAAAGATAATAGTGTGCAGAAAGATATGTAGTAGGTATATTGTGGCTATTTATATTTATGGAACACAGATAGCAGGGCAGATGGAACACAAATATTTTGGCAGACTACTGCTGGTGTTTACAGCGTGACAACACTAATCAAAACTATTCCAGGGAAGGGAGATCCCTTCATCTCATTCGGCTGGGCCGCAGAGTCACACTGACACTGATCCCGGCTCGGCAATCTGTAGATCTGGGCTGCAGCAGCCCAGAGTAATACAGCTGTGACAGGGGCGTAGCTAGGGGTTCAGCCTAGGGGGGCGAGTGAGTCTGAGTGGGCCCCCTCCTTAAAATATTGGCAGGCCGAGGGTTAGGATGCCTAGGAGAAGAGGTTTAGGGTTGGTTAGGTATAAGGCGCTATTTGCCAGGATGTAAAGTTATACTCCCCCGTCTTGTCATGTTGTCATAGCCCCCCATCCTGTGCCCCGATGTAGTCCTAATCCCCCTCCTGTGTCCCCTATCTCCTCATAATCCCCCCGGCTGTATCCCTAATCTCCTCATATTCCAACCTGTCCCCCCATCCCCTCATAAACCCTGTTTTGTAATGTTGTCATAATCCCCCATCCTGTGCCCTATGTAGTCCTAATCCCTCACCTGTGTCCCCCATCACCTCATAACCCCCGCCCGCTGTTTCCCTAATCTCCTCATAACTCCCTGTCCCCCATTATCTCCCTATCCCCATCTTCTCATAATCCCTCCAGTGTCTCCCAACCTCCTCATAATCCCTTCCTCCTATGTCCCACAAACCCCCTGTGTCCCGATCTCCTTATAACACCCCCTGTGTGCCCTATGACCTCATACTCTCCCCTCCTGTGTGCCCTATCACCTCATAATCCTCTCCACCTGTGTCTCCCAATCTCTTCATAATCCTCGCTCCTGTGTCCCCATCACCTCATAATCTCCTCCTGTATCCCTCATCACCTCATAATCCCCCGTGTCCCCCATCACTTCATATTCCCCCCTGTGTCCCCCATGACCTCATAATTCCCCTGTGTCCCCATCACTTTATAATCTCCTCCTGTGTCCCCCATGACCTCATATTCCCCATGTCCTCCATCACCTCAATCACTTTATAATCTCCTCCTGTGTCTCCCATCACCTCATAATCTCCTCCTGTGTCTCCCATCACCTCATAATCTCCTCCTGTGTCCCCCATCTCCTCATAATCTTCTCCTGTGTCTCCCATCACTTTATAATCTCTTCCTGTGTCACCCATCACTTTATAATCTTCTCCTGTGTCCCTATGACCTCATATCCCCCCTGTGTCCTCAATCAGCTCATAATCTCCTCCTGTGTTCCCCATCACTTTATAATCTCCTCCTGTGTCTCCCATCACCTCATAATCCCTTCCTGTGTCTCCCATCACCTCATAATCTCCTCCTGTGTCCCCCATCACCTCATAATCTCCTCCTGTGTCCCCCATCACCTCATAATCTCCTCCTGTGTCTCCCATCACTTTATAATCTCCTCCTGTGTCTCCCATCACCTCATAATCTCCTCCTGTGTCCCCATCACCTCATTATCTCCTCCTGTGTCCCCATCACCTCATAATCTCCTCCTGTGTCCCCCATCACCTCATATTACTCCTGTGTCCCCATCACCTCATAATCTCCTCCTGTGTCCCCATCACTTCATATTCCCCCCTGTGTCCCCCATCTCCTCATATTACTCCTGTGTCCCCCATTTCCTCATATTCCTCCTGTGTCCCCCATCTCCTCATATTCCTCCTGTGTCCCCCATCTCCTCATATTCCTCCTGTGTCCCCCATCTTCTCATATTCCCCCCTGTGTCCCCCATCTCCTCATATTCCTCCTGTGTCCCCATCACTTCATATTCCCCCGTGTCCCCCATCTCCTCATATTCCCCCTGTGTCCCCCATCTCCTCATATTCCTCCTGTGTCCCTATCACTTCATATTCCCTCCTGTCAGCTCTGTGTGCGCCCTTATAAGAATACAGACAGAGCTGACAGCAGGAACGCTCCTGTAGTGCAGAAGCAAGGAGTCCGGCATGATACTGGAGTCCCTGCTTCTGCACGTAAATTCCGTGGGCGGTACACTATTAGCGCAGCATGCCCCGGAATATGCATACAGGAGCAGAGAAATCAGTCTATGGCTGATCTCTCTGCTCCTGTAGTTCAGTGAGCGGTCATGCTGCTCACTGTGCAGGGGTGGACGGTGCAGAGGGGCCACTATAGCCAATATCCTCCGGAGACCTCAGTGCAGTGTAGACTGGTTTACCTGGGGCCCACCAGAGGAAATGAACCCTGGGGCCCACCAATATGGAACCAGTAAGACACAACGGGCTGACCTCCGCTCAGAATCCCGCTGGCCTCACTGACTCAATGTGATGTTTTTCACGCCTCTGCTCAAAGAATTGACATGTCAATTATTTAAGTGGAGGCGCGTGAGACATCACATTGAAACAATGAGGCTAGTGGGATTCTGAGCAGAGTCGGCTCAGTGCTCAGTGTGAACGTACCCCAATTCAGCTTTCCTAGGATTATGAAAACGTAATCTAACATTATTTTTTGCTTAAAGGTACTATGGGACTAAAGAGTAGTACAAATACTGTGACTGGACGGACAGACAGACAGACAGGGGGATAGATAGACAGACAGGGGGATAGATAGAGAGACAGGGGGATAGATAGACAGACACAGGGATAGATAGATAGATAGATAGATAGATAGATAGATAGATAGATAGATACAAACAACAAAAGTCGATACCTACTACCCATAATCTCTTGTCTACGAGCCCTGATGTTCCGCTAGCTGCTATTCGGCACCTGACTTCTACTATGGTGCCGTTACTATGTTATTGTTTACACACACAGTGATTGGCTGATCTGTTGTCAGGGGCGGCGCTTCCTTTCACCCATGTGCAATACTGCCCCAGGGACGCCGTTCTTCTGTGCCGCCACCATTACGGACCCGAGCACCTGTGCTGACAACTAACTCCATTAATTCTTTCTGCTGGTGGTGAGTGTTTTCCGCACCCTCCCGTACTTTAATTATGCATATTCATGACGCTAGATGTCAGGACTGTTGTCAAGCACTTTTATCTATACTGCACTTTTAGCACTTGTGCACTTTGGATCGGACACTTCCTATGATATAACCAGCACTAATGATTCATTCTCTATGGGCATCAGACTCTCCTGTGAGCGCGTGCGCCTGGCTTCGGCCGCTGAAATGTAAGTCACCCGACCGGCTCAGGAAGCGGGACCCGGTGCGATAAGGTAAGTATAGGGGGATCTAACGGGGGGTCGGGAGCCTGTCACCCCGGCACGGAGGGTGACAGGTTTCCTTTAACCATAGTGTTAAAAAAAAGAGGCTGTGGAGCCTCATTTAAGAGTCTCAAAACACAGGAATAGGCTCCTGTAGGGAAACCACCAAAATCACCATAGTAAGTGGTCTATAATTTATGTAATCACAAGGGAAAAACTAAGGCCAGGTGTCCATCCATAGACAGCTGTTTCGGGGTGTTGCCCCTCATCAGTGTGGGGCAGGATTCTGGCTAGGTGGGAGCACTGCTAGTAGAGCCATAAGCAAAACAGATCACTGATCTCAGGGAGACCAGCCAAAGGTTTTCAACTGAACATCGGTGAGTGCCACTCATTTTCCTTATCGTTATTGGAAATTTCTGCTTGAACTTTTTTCTGAGGTGTGCACCACGAGTCTATGCATTATAGTGTGAACCAGGCTTTAAGAACCCACAACCAGCATATGGAGTAAAGGTAACCAGGTGGTGCTAAGTGAGCAAACTCTCAATAAATTAGCACAGCTGATTTAAATGCCTGATATGGTAAAAATTGGGAAGGATCCCTACCATCCGAGAACACTTTGCAGCGGCACCCAGCTCCCGATATGACCTCTTTCTTCAGTAAGAAGTGCGACTCCTCTACAGCCTCTGGGCACAAGATAGTGTTGGCTGGAAAAGCGTGATGCAACTCCAGCAGGCTCCAACAGGGAGAGTGTGGGAGACTTGTGGCGGAGGGGAGGAGACAGATCCCAGACCGATTTCTAGGACATTTCTGAAGCAACTGGTGGCTCCCATGGTGAGAGACTTAGCTGACATTTAAGCCGATAAACAGCACATCGATCACAGGGTGGAAATCCGTGAGGCAAGGCAATTTGAAATAGTGTGCCACAGCGCAGCAGTAACTAAAGCCCTACATGCTCACAGCACCTATATAAACACCACACTGTGAGCAGTTGAGGTCCAAGAAAATCGCAGCAGACACAAAAATGTTCAATTTAGGGGTATCCCAGAGAGTTATGCTGCAGAATCACTGCCTAAAGTTATGCAATCCATTTTCTCTTAACTGATTGGAGAAGACCGTGCTGCCGACATTAGTTTAGAGCAGGTTTACAGGGCCTTGCCTGTGCGCCCCTCCCAAGGGGAATAACCGAGAGACATTATCTGTGATCTGTTGCACTATCCTGATGCTGCAGATATACTACAGACTGCTAGGCGCAAAGAAACACTGCTGTTTGAAGGTCATCAGATATTCCAAGATATTGCAAACTTGCCAAGAGACGCCTACTGAAGCCTCTATTAGATCGCTTGAGGTCTAAAAAGATCCCGTTTAGATGGCTGTACCCATTTGGCCTTACAACAGTGAAAGGCGGCAAACACATCATTGTCCGCACAACAGAGGACTTGGATGCTGCATAGGAACAACTAGAGATGGACAATCAAAATCCCCTCTTGGATGACCTTACCAGCTCTAGGAGACTTGCCTTCATTACCACCTCCAGAGAAGTGGTCAGCAGGCCGACGCACCAAATACCCTAAGAAGATGAAAGGGAAGGCTCAGCTGACTGATGGGGGCTGAGAAGAAAGCAACCTTTGCACCCTTGGGCATCTACGTTCTATTGCCTAATCTGTTCAGGAATTGGTGACTATAAGTTTGCATTATTCAGGTTACCTGTGAGGCATTTTGTTTGTGCCTACCATGCCTGCTGTGGTTTACACTAATATATTAACACCTAGACGACCTAGGATGTACCGGTACGTCCTGGAAGTCTGTCCCCAGACAACCCTGGACGTACCGGTACGTCCTGAGCTATGAAGCGTGCTCCGGAGGTGGGGGCCAGCTGCAATTAGCAGCCGGAACCTCACTGTTAATGACACGCTGCAACGATCGCGCTGAAGCGTGACATTAACTCCTTAAATGCCGTGTTTGCGGCGCAGCTGCGATGTTTAAGTGTAAGTGACAGGGGTAGTCCCCTGTCACTTACCGATCGGGACCCCCGCAGTGTGACTGCCGGGGTCCAGATCGTTAAAACGGACCGCCAGAGGTCTCTCACCTGCCTCTGTGTGGTCCGATCGGCTCTCTGGTCACTGAGCCTGCACAGGCAGGCTCAATGAGCAGAGCGCCGATAACACTGATCAATGCTATGCCTATGGCATTGCAATAATCAGTGTGAATAATGAAAGTAATGAATTTACAAGTCTCCCAAAGGTACTTCAAATGCATTAAAAAAAAGGTAAAATCACTAACACACTACGCCAAAACCCCTCCCCCAATAAAAGTTGAAATCACCCCCATTTCCCATTATATAAATAAAACATATAAAAATAAATAAATAAATATATAATATATCGTAGCATGCGTAATTGTCCGATCTATTAAAATATAACAAGCGTCATTGCGAACGGTGAACGGCGTACACGAAAAGAGGGAAAAAAGTGCGCGGATTACCGATTTTATGTTACATTATATTTTTTTAAAAATTATAAAAAGTGATCAAAGCGCCCGATCTTCACAAATACGATTAATAAAAACTACAGATCATGGCGGAAAAAATGAAACCCCATACAGCCTCGTTGGATGAAAAAATAAAACCGTTATAAGCGTCACAATAGGCCCATTTTATTAATATTTAATTGCCAAAAAAAAGGATTTCATTAAAAAATATATATATAACAGAATCTGTGTAAACCTGCATATGGTTGTGTTTGGACTGACCTATAGAATAATGGTATCTTGTTGCTTTTACCATAAAGTGCATTACGTAGACACAGGAACCCCCCAAACGTTACCATATTGCATTCTTTTTACGATTTCACCTATTTATATATTCATAAATAATATATTTGGGATTCCATCATACATGTTATGGTAAAATGAAAGATGCCATTACAAAGTACAACTATTCCTGTAACAAAAAATCCATGGCCTTGTAGATAAAAATCTGAAAGTGCTAGAGCTCCTAGAAAGGGAGTAGGGGAAAACGAAAGCGCAAAGATCAAAATTTGCGCGGTCCCTGGGTCATTTTGGGCCTGGTCCTCAAAGGGTTAATATTATCTGTTGTGGAGACCGGCTGACCTTCCGTATAGGTCATGTTATAATCTTTCTCCCCACCTACCTTTACTTCTTTTCTCCTACTTATCTATCTAATTCTTAATACTGGCTACCAAAGCCAACCAAAGCTAAAATTAAATAGCTGGGGAGGTTCTCTCTTTAGCAAATTGTATGTACCTAATAAACTGCAAATAGATTGGCTCTGACAAACTTTGGATTTATTCCAAACTTTTGCAGAAAGACTTTGTGTGGTGGGTGGGGATTTCAATATAACACTTGATCCTTCTCTGGACTAGGGATTGTCCAAACCGAGTTCGGTTCGGATTCGTAAGAACCTGAACTCTCGGTAATGATTCCCGCTGTCTGCCTGTTCCGTGCAGCGGGCGGATCCATCGGGAGGACCGCCTGGAAAACTGGGGTACAGCCATAGCCATAGGCTGTATCCCAGTTTTCCAGGTGGTCCTCCCGCTGTATCCACCCGCTCCATGGAGCGGGCAGACAGAGGGAATCTGATGCAGAGCGTTTGGGTTCATATGAATCCGAACCTCGGAGGGTTCGGACCATCCTTACTCTGGACTCTTCCAAACCCAGCACAGCCCATTCATACAAAGCACTGAGCAGGCTAAAACGTAAGTTAGTGACTTCTCAACTAATTGATGCATGGGGCCTATTTCACCCAACAATGATCCAATACACAATCACGTTCGGAACTCTGGCAATGGGTGGTGCACGTAGATGAGAACGAATCCCACGTAGTATAATCATATAATTCTCGGCACTCACCAGTTTCGTATATGCGTTTTTTATTGTATCAATCCATGAAACCATGGTTTTATGGATTGATACAATAAAAAACGCATATACAAAACTGGTGAGTGCAGAGAATTATATAATTATTTCACCCAACAGGCAGGGACTACACATTTTAGTCTCACACACGTCCTATCATAGACTCGACTACAGTATTTACTAGTTTCTAAACCACATGTAGGCCTTATCTCAGAGACTAAGATTGGAAATATCTTTATATCTTACCACGCCAAAGTTTATTGCAGTATTTTTATTCAATCGCTTCCCAAGGGTGATTGAACGTGGAAACTGAACACGACTTCATTGGGGACACCCTCTTATGTAACGCAAGTGGAATCC
This sequence comes from Dendropsophus ebraccatus, assembly GCF_027789765.1. Classification (NCBI taxonomy): domain Eukaryota; kingdom Metazoa; phylum Chordata; class Amphibia; order Anura; family Hylidae; genus Dendropsophus; species Dendropsophus ebraccatus. The sequence goes on from NC_091460.1 coordinate 73,966,484, forward strand.
CAATTGTGTTCCTATTTTGAGGCTAACTCTACCCCTGATGTATAAACACCCATTACTTGGGAAGCCCACAAGGCCGTCCATCACCTCAATCACTTTATAATCTCCTCCTGTGTCTCCCATCACCTCATAATCTCCTCCTGTGTCTCCCATCACCTCATAATCTCCTCCTGTGTCCCCCATCTCCTCATAATCTTCTCCTGTGTCTCCCATCACTTTATAATCTCTTCCTGTGTCACCCATCACTTTATAATCTTCTCCTGTGTCCCTATGACCTCATATCCCCCCTGTGTCCTCAATCAGCTCATAATCTCCTCCTGTGTTCCCCATCACTTTATAATCTCCTCCTGTGTCTCCCATCACCTCATAATCCCTTCCTGTGTCTCCCATCACCTCATAATCTCCTCCTGTGTCCCCCATCACCTCATAATCTCCTCCTGTGTCCCCCATCACTTTATAATCTCTTCCTGTGTCACCCATCACTTTATAATCTCCTCCTGTGTCTCCCATCACCTCATAATCTCCTCCTGTGTCCCCATCACCTCATTATCTCCTCCTGTGTCCCCATCACCTCATAATCTCCTCCTGTGTCCCCCATCACCTCATATTACTCCTGTGTCCCCATCACCTCATAATCTCCTCCTGTGTCCCCATCACTTCATATTCCCCCCTGTGTCCCCCATCTCCTCATATTACTCCTGTGTCCCCCATTTCCTCATATTCCTCCTGTGTCCCCCATCTCCTCATATTCCTCCTGTGTCCCCCATCTCCTCATATTCCTCCTGTGTCCCCCATCTTCTCATATTCCCCCCTGTGTCCCCCATCTCCTCATATTCCTCCTGTGTCCCCATCACTTCATATTCCCCCGTGTCCCCCATCTCCTCATATTCCCCCTGTGTCCATCGGTGAGTGCCACTCATTTTCCTTATCGTTATTGGAAATTTCTGCTTGAACTTTTTTCTGAGGTGTGCACCACGAGTCTATGCATTATAGTGTGAACCAGGCTTTAAGAACCCACAACCAGCATATGGAGTAAAGGTAACCAGGTGGTGCTAAGTGAGCAAACTCTCAATAAATTAGCACAGCTGATTTAAATGCCTGATATGGTAAAAATTGGGAAGGATCCCTACCATCCGAGAACACTTTGCAGCGGCACCCAGCTCCCGATATGACCTCTTTCTTCAGTAAGAAGTGCGACTCCTCTACAGCCTCTGGGCACAAGATAGTGTTGGCTGGAAAAGCGTGATGCAACTCCAGCAGGCTCCAACAGGGAGAGTGTGGGAGACTTGTGGCGGAGGGGAGGAGACAGATCCCAGACCGATTTCTAGGACATTTCTGAAGCAACTGGTGGCTCCCATGGTGAGAGACTTAGCTGACATTTAAGCCGATAAACAGCACATCGATCACAGGGTGGAAATCCGTGAGGCAAGGCAATTTGAAATAGTGTGCCACAGCGCAGCAGTAACTAAAGCCCTACATGCTCACAGCACCTATATAAACACCACACTGTGAGCAGTTGAGGTCCAAGAAAATCGCAGCAGACACAAAAATGTTCAATTTAGGGGTATCCCAGAGAGTTATGCTGCAGAATCACTGCCTAAAGTTATGCAATCCATTTTCTCTTAACTGATTGGAGAAGACCGTGCTGCCGACATTAGTTTAGAGCAGGTTTACAGGGCCTTGCCTGTGCGCCCCTCCCAAGGGGAATAACCGAGAGACATTATCTGTGATCTGTTGCACTATCCTGATGCTGCAGATATACTACAGACTGCTAGGCGCAAAGAAACACTGCTGTTTGAAGGTCATCAGATATTCCAAGATATTGCAAACTTGCCAAGAGACGCCTACTGAAGCCTCTATTAGATCGCTTGAGGTCTAAAAAGATCCCGTTTAGATGGCTGTACCCATTTGGCCTTACAACAGTGAAAGGCGGCAAACACATCATTGTCCGCACAACAGAGGACTTGGATGCTGCATAGGAACAACTAGAGATGGACAATCAAAATCCCCTCTTGGATGACCTTACCAGCTCTAGGAGACTTGCCTTCATTACCACCTCCAGAGAAGTGGTCAGCAGGCCGACGCACCAAATACCCTAAGAAGATGAAAGGGAAGGCTCAGCTGACTGATGGGGGCTGAGAAGAAAGCAACCTTTGCACCCTTGGGCATCTACGTTCTATTGCCTAATCTGTTCAGGAATTGGTGACTATAAGTTTGCATTATTCAGGTTACCTGTGAGGCATTTTGTTTGTGCCTACCATGCCTGCTGTGGTTTACACTAATATATTAACCCCTAGACGACCTAGGATGTACCGGTACGTCCTGGAAGTCTGTCCCCAGACAACCCTGGACGTACCGGTACGTCCTGAGCTATGAAGCGTGCTCCGGAGGTGGGGGCCAGCTGCAATTAGCAGCCGGAACCTCACTGTTAATGACACGCTGCAACGATCGCGCTGAAGCGTGACATTAACTCCTTAAATGCCGTGTTTGCGGCGCAGCTGCGATGTTTAAGTGTAAGTGACAGGGGTAGTCCCCTGTCACTTACCGATCGGGACCCCCGCAGTGTGACTGCCGGGGTCCAGATCGTTAAAACGGACCGCCAGAGGTCTCTCACCTGCCTCTGTGTGGTCCGATCGGCTCTCTGGTCACTGAGCCTGCACAGGCAGGCTCAATGAGCAGAGCGCCGATAACACTGATCAATGCTATGCCTATGGCATTGCAATAATCAGTGTGAATAATGAAAGTAATGAATTTACAAGTCTCCCAAAGGTACTTCAAATGCATTAAAAAAAAAGGTAAAATCACTAACACACTACGCCAAAACCCCTCCCCCAATAAAAGTTGAAATCACCCCCATTTCCCATTATATAAATAAAACATATAAAAATAAATAAATAAATATATAATATATCGTAGCATGCGTAATTGTCCGATCTATTAAAATATAACAAGCGTCATTGCGAACGGTGAACGGCGTACACGAAAAGAGGGAAAAAAGTGCGCGGATTACCGATTTTATGTTACATTATATTTTTTTAAAAATTATAAAAAGTGATCAAAGCGCCCGATCTTCACAAATACGATTAATAAAAACTACAGATCATGGCGGAAAAAATGAAACCCCATACAGCCTCGTTGGATGAAAAAATAAAACCGTTATAAGCGTCACAATAGGCCCATTTTATTAATATTTAATTGCCAAAAAAAAGGATTTCATTAAAAAATATATATATAACAGAATCTGTGTAAACCTGCATATGGTTGTGTTTGGACTGACCTATAGAATAATGGTATCTTGTTGCTTTTACCATAAAGTGCATTACGTAGACACAGGAACCCCCCAAACGTTACCATATTGCATTCTTTTTTACGATTTCACCTATTTATATATTCATAAATAATATATTTGGGATTCCATCATACATGTTATGGTAAAATGAAAGATGCCATTACAAAGTACAACTATTCCTGTAACAAAAAATCCATGGCCTTGTAGATAAAAATCTGAAAGTGCTAGAGCTCCTAGAAAGGGAGTAGGGGAAAACGAAAGCGCAAAGATCAAAATTTGCGCGGTCCCTGGGTCATTTTGGGCCTGGTCCTCAAAGGGTTAATATTATCTGTTGTGGAGACCGGCTGACCTTCCGTATAGGTCATGTTATAATCTTTCTCCCCACCTACCTTTACTTCTTTTCTCCTACTTATCTATCTAATTCTTAATACTGGCTACCAAAGCCAACCAAAGCTAAAATTAAATAGCTGGGGAGGTTCTCTCTTTAGCAAATTGTATGTACCTAATAAACTGCAAATAGATTGGCTCTGACAAACTTTGGATTTATTCCAAACTTTTGCAGAAAGACTTTGTGTGGTGGGTGGGGATTTCAATATAACACTTGATCCTTCTCTGGACTAGGGATTGTCCAAACCGAGTTCGGTTCGGATTCGTAAGAACCTGAACTCTCGGTAATGATTCCCGCTGTCTGCCTGTTCCGTGCAGCGGGCGGATCCATCGGGAGGACCGCCTGGAAAACTGGGGTACAGCCATAGCCATAGGCTGTATCCCAGTTTTCCAGGTGGTCCTCCCGCTGTATCCACCCGCTCCATGGAGCGGGCAGACAGAGGGAATCTGATGCAGAGCGTTTGGGTTCATATGAATCCGAACCTCGGAGGGTTCGGACCATCCTTACTCTGGACTCTTCCAAACCCAGCACAGCCCATTCATACAAAGCACTGAGCAGGCTAAAACGTAAGTTAGTGACTTCTCAACTAATTGATGCATGGGGCCTATTTCACCCAACAATGATCCAATACACAATCACGTTCGGAACTCTGGCAATGGGTGGTGCACGTAGATGAGAACGAATCCCACGTAGTATAATCATATAATTCTCGGCACTCACCAGTTTCGTATATGCGTTTTTTATTGTATCAATCCATGAAACCATGGTTTTATGGATTGATACAATAAAAAACGCATATACAAAACTGGTGAGTGCAGAGAATTATATAATTATTTCACCCAACAGGCAGGGACTACACATTTTAGTCTCACACACGTCCTATCATAGACTCGACTACAGTATTTACTAGTTTCTAAACCACATGTAGGCCTTATCTCAGAGACTAAGATTGGAAATATCTTTATATCTTACCACGCCAAAGTTTATTGCAGTATTTTTATTCAATCGCTTCCCAAGGGTGATTGAACGTGGAAACTGAACACGACTTCATTGGGGACACCCTCTTATGTAACGCAAGTGGAATCCCAATTGTGTTCCTATTTTGAGGCTAACTCTACCCCTGATGTATAAACACCCATTACTTGGGAAGCCCACAAGGCCGTATTCAGGGGAGAGTTCATTGCGATTGGCACCGCTCATAAGAAAAATCTCATAAAAAAAGTGGATCTCCTTTAAACAGAGATCTTTCAGTTAGAGCTAATTCATAAAAGAACTAAAGCGCTTCAGGTGCTAAATGAACTCTCTGACTTTAGCTCTAAATTGGCGTCTGTTCTCAATGAGAAGTCTGCCAAGGCCTACCTTTACTTTAAATTCAAACACTACCTACACAGAGATAAAGGGTCCAATCTCAGGCCCCCCAATAAAAACCCAAGCTACCAAATCCTTTATAAATTACCATGGCAGAAGGGGAATCCCTCTCCACCATTAAAGAGATTGCAGCAGAATTTAGCTTTTTTTTAATAATAATCTTTATAATTTAAGAAAAGGAGACTCCCAACCTCCACAATCCTCCTCTCCTACTGAGCAAGCACTAGTGGCACCAATAACTGAACAGGAAGTAGCAGACGTTTTGGCCTCCATACCTTACAGTAAGGCCCCAGGGCCTGATGGCCTTCCTATCATATATTATAAAACATTTTAACATATCTTGATACCCCAATTTACGCATTTATGTAATGCACTCCTGATGGGCCAGGATCTTACCCTTCAAGCCCTTGAAGCACATATTACCGTGCTCCACGAGAAAGGGAAACCCCAAAACTTATGTGGTAGCTATAGATCAGTATCCCTGCTGAACGCGGACGTTAAGTAGTGGACTAAGATCCTGGCACATAGGGTAAAACAACACTTCCCGCATTTGATTGGCCCTGAGCAAGTGGGATTCATCCCTTCTTGTGAAGGTAAACACAATATAGCGAAGGTACTTAATGCCAAATGGCATGTCAGAACTACTGGTACATCATTGGTCCTTCTTGGCACAAATGCCGAGAAGGCATTCGATTGAGTAAATTGGGCCTTCATGTCTACTACACTACAGAAATTTCAATTTCCCCTCTCTTTAATTTCTGCTATATTTTCCCTTTATTCCCCACCCCACACCCGTATTACAGTTAATGGTACACTTTTCCCGACCTTTCACATTAGTAATGACACACTCCAAGGCTGCCCCTTATCACCTTCTCTATTTGTCCTAACCTTGGAGGCTCTGATCCAAAAAATTCAGCAATGTCCAGAAGTAACTGGTGGAAGAATTTGAACATAAAATTGCCGCAGTTGCAGATGATTTACTTCTCTTTGTCACTAACTCAGCACACTCTATGAACAAATTGGTGGAAAGTTTTCACCTCCTTTAATGCAGTGTCAGATTTCAAAGTTAATTTCTCCAAATCTTAGGCCATGAACATTACTGCACCCACCACAATCACAAAATTGAAAAATACCCTTTCGTTTACCTAGACGTCCACTACTCTGAAATATTTAGGTGTTTTAAATGAGCACGGACCCTGCAAAACTTGTCACAGTAAAATATACCCCCCTCTTATATAAAATAAAAAACACTTTATCTAAATTGCAGGTCCCCTAAATGTCCTGGATGGGCCGGAAAAATTATGTTAAAACCTATATTGTCCCCCAATTTTTTTATTTTTTCCAGACCCTCCCTATACACATAGCAACTACTTTTTTTTAAAGCAGCTCAACGTTTATTGTCACATTTTAAAAGGGCTGGAAAAGCACCAAGAGTAACTTATCGCCACCTGAGATTAAAACGCACTTTTGGAGGGTTTGGCTTACCGGACCTACAAACCTACTATGTCTTTGTTAAAAAATAGGTGGTGTGGCTTAGTCACTTTGCTTCATAAAGATAAGCCCCCCTGGGCACATATGGAACTTGCACTGTTGTCCCCAAAACATTACATCTGCCTATTAAAACATGGCCTACTCGCCACCTCTTTGCTCTCACAATACCCGCTCATGCAAACCACCATTAAAGCAGCCCAATTTCTGCTTCACTCCCTTTCACCTACTACCTCTCCACCCCCTATGATGCCCATATCCTTGTTCCCTGCGTACCTCCTTAACAAAATGATTGCACCCCCGCCTCTTTGGAATATATTCTCAGCAACCCCCATCATGCAATATTCTGATGAAACATTTACGACTTTGGAATCCCTAAAACCAGCTGCTACTAACAAAAGACTTCTTAATACTATAGCCTTGACAGACTTGTCACGGCCAAGCCACTAATTTACTCATTTACTTACCTGCCGCTACATTCGCTCATCTGGCTAGACAAGTTTATAGTGAGAGGCACTCTACCGAAAAAAATTGCTTTCTAAAATCCATTCTGCTTTACTGACACCTCCCTTAGCTCATACACCGTCATTTCTCTTGGCATGGGAAGCTGAACTAGGTACCACATTCTCCACCCAGGAACAAGACCTACTTGCAGCACCATCACACGGCTTCTCTCGCTGTGTTCGCACTCAAGAGAACTTTTACAAAATATACACCAGATGGAATAAGACACCTTCTTTCCTGTTTAAAGCTGGACTTATGGAAAACAACCTCTGTTGGAGATGTAAATAGGTGGAAGGAACTTAAATGCATCTGTGGTGGGACTGCTCAATCATTAGACCTTACTGGGAGACGATTAAGGCAACCTTGGAAAAACTAAGCAGCTCAACCATAGATCTTGATGCTAAATTGATCCTGTTATGGTGCCCAAATACTAACTTACGCCCCCCAAAAAAAGATTTATACACACACCTACTGACGGTGGCAAAACTGTTGATTCCTCTACATTGGAACTCTTTGGAAGCTCCACTGATCTCTGAATGGGTGGCCAGATAGGACCAGCTCTTCAGTTGGCAGAACTGTTAAGCTGGACCAACGGCACTCATGAAAACTTTTTGAAAGTATGGCAACCATGGTTGGACTACTGTAAACTACATTAATTTGCTGACCCCTTCTGAACTCCCTCCCCCCATCCCTCTCCCCCTGCCTCCAAGCACCCGAAGTGAGACATTCTGATTGGGAAGACATCTCATTCCCCCCTCCCCTCTTATGCCTTTCTATATTTATATTTATGGAAATGCATATTTATACTGCAGTGTTGCTGTATATATGGAAATGTATTGCAGGATCTCCTTATTACTGGTGCTACTCCGCTGTTCCTTGTTCATTGTTTACATTACTGGAATGTTGGTTGTTTAACTCTCCCCTCTCTTACCCCCCATACACTTCCCTCCCCTACCCCCTTCCTCCCCCCACCTTCCCTCTCCCCTCCCCCCAACACCCACCAAGTAGCATTTGAACTATATGGGTATTGCTGTAATCTTCTTCTGATTTTTATAATTGAATCTTATACTGTTTACCTGCATGTATTTCTACCTTGTTTTATAGACTAATAAACCATGTGGTTGTTGGTTTTGATTGTATATTGAAAAAAAAACACAAAATATGTTTGGGGAAAAAAATAAAGAATCACAATCATGAAAAGCTCCTCTTTTTCATCAAAATAGAGTGCTGAGTTCAAGGCAGGGCAGTATGGGAGAAGACTGATGTCATCTGCACATGTGTGGCGGGCAGTGTCATGGCGGCCATTGCACTGCGCTCCACCACAACAGGTAGATGGGCCAGATGTGCTGAAGGACACCATCAATGCAGCATGCGCAGCAGGCGATATTAGGCTGCTGTGCTCCATACATGACAAATGATGTAGGACTCTGCTAATTTGTCGCGATTTGGGGTCAAATTTAAAGAGGCAAGTGAGTTGTAGGTAGCATCCTCAGCCTCTCCCTGTTATGGATGGATACAGGATCACGTGAGGACATCACTTATCCATTTTTTCATTGGTGATTCTACCATATCCACCTGATGTCTTGAGTTTTTGATTAGGCACATTAGGCAATTAATGTATGTACTATACCCTCTGCTGCCATTTCTATGTCTGGTTTACATTGCTGGTCTCCTGATGAACCTAGATGGGGGAACGCTTTGAGACTGCAGTGAAAGACTATTACTATCACCAGTTAGTTGGTTGATTTGGCAATTCTCTGTTTTTTTCAAGTAATTCTCAAGTAATTTTTTCCCTCAAAATTGAGCCGCACGAACTATTTGCACTTTAGCAGGCTTTTGAGTGATCACACACTCTGTATCCATATTCTGATCACGATTCCTGACCTTTTTTCTAATGCATATCTAATAAAATAATTTGACTTTGGATTGTCACATACAGCAATGATATGACTTTCTCTATACATGTGTCAACGTTGCTGATCTACTTGACCAGTGGTATTCATGAATGGATGCCCCAGAGAAGTCTAACTGAGCATCTGGCATTACTGATGCTTTCCTGAAGCACATCAGGAAAGAGTCTAGAATTATGGACACTACAATACATTTCAGGAAATCAGGAAATCCCGAAGACACTTCTGATGGTTTTCTGACTGTAATTAGTGACTACTATTATATAGATGATTACCTGAAGACCCTTGAAGGCCTCCTGATCCGTAAAAACTAAAATGGACATGGGAAGAAGCCTTGAGGCTATGTTCTCACTCCAGGAACATATCAGGAAAACATAGCCATCTTGTTGTGTAGATGGCCTCTAATAAAGATCATGATCATTATAAAGGAGACAGCAGCCTTTGCCAGATATGTTCCTGAAGTGGAAACATAGCCTAAAAGTGAGAGGCAGCTTAAGGGTAGAACCTCCTTGATTATGTCATATGAGAGATTTCAGAGATCTGGCAGTCCAGACATCTTGGGAATTCTCATTTTGCAATAAACAAAGGCCTGCAGGTTCCCCACTACTGTTGTAAAGTCTGCAAAGATCAGCAGAGACCCCAAAGCAAGCCTCTGCTAGGTCCTGGTGTGCTTTAGGAGCCAGTTGGGAGTGAGGTGGTGCCGATTGTGCCACTGCACCACCAATGACAACTCTCAAAACTGTTTAGATGCCATAATCACTATTAATCAGGGCATCAGAACAATTAAATAACTGATGGGTGTCACCCATATAGAGCAGTGGGCACTTGCCAGGTATGATATGTGCCTAGCTACCCAATCCTCTTAGTACTCCCTCTCCCAACCCATGTTGTAACTGCATGTTATGTTTTGGGAATGGTTAAAGGTGGTTGCACAATCCCAATATTATTGTACCTATCATTTGTATTTCATTTTGACAATGTGTAAGGAACTTGGGACTTTGCTAACAAGTAATGGAATTTACAATTTAATGTGTTATAATTGAAGTTTTAAGTTCTGTGTTTTTTTTTTTAATATGTATATTATTATTTTACGTAATGTCGGGGAAACAAATTTAATAGTGTGAAAAAATAATTTCAAATACATAATTACACAGTTTATCTTCTGCTTTTAACTATACTTCCATTAAAGTCATTTGCATACTTTTCTTCTACTACACTGAGGGTTTGTAGTACATTATAAATTCACTTAAGAATGGATTTAGTGTAAAGAAGGATGAATTTATTCTACTGATGGCTTTGCAATGAAAGTAATACTTGGAGGGCATGTCATTTACAGCAGATTTAGCTTTCAGAATTTAGACCTTTGACACTATGCAATATAAATATAAAACATTGTAGGGTCCTTAATTTCCAATTAGACTTTGATAGATCTTGGCAGTTTATTCATCCAGCTTAAAAAAAAGATCAGATCTGAAGAGATTTTAAAAGTGGGAAAATGATGAATATGATAGACTCCCTTTCTGATGCTATTCTACTTTCTTCTGTACTCTGCTAGGGGCTTGAAATGGATTAGGGATTAGGGTATCATCATTTGTACTTTCTGTAGGTGTTTGTGTGTGTATGTGTGTGTGTAATTTTGTCATGTTTCTTGGGCTATTTGTATTCTCCATTTGATGCAAAGTTGAGTCATCTTTGGCTATACTACAGTTTTCATGGCAACAGAGTATAGTTCCCCGTCAGTAAGACATGCTTCAGAAATGTACTGCCAAAATACGTGTATGACAGAATAAGAATAAGCAGTGGAGGAGTAGAACAGGAAGATGTTGTGGACCAACACTGAGCAGAGATGTAAAGGAAGGAAGCTGCAGCTGGAGCTAGCAGCTAAGGTCTGTGTTAGGCTACAAACCCACTTGCCGGATCTCTAGCGAGTCCCCTCGCTGCGTATTTGCAGCAAGACTCACTGCAGATCCCGGCCCTATACTTTCAATGGCAGACAAACACGCAGCAGGGATGTACATCCCTGCTGCGAGTTTGTCCGCAGCCCGCCCCGTTAACCCCCTGGCCGCCGGAGCTGATACTTTACCTGATCCCTGCTCCGGCTTGCTTCAGCGGTTCCCGGTGTCTTCAGCAAGGGGACCAGGTGAAGTATATGCTCCAGCCGCCCGCAGCCTCTTTAAAACCTCTCGCACCCCAGGCCGCCGGATCGCCCCCCCGATCGGGGCTGCAGGGGAGCGATCGGGGCTGCGTGTTTGTCTGCCATTGAAAGTATAGGGCCGGGATCTGCAGCGAGTCTCGTTGCAAATACGCAGCGAGGGGACTCGCTGCAGATCCGGCAAGTGGGTTTGTAGAATTAGGAAGAATTGCATATACAAAGAGTGTAAGACAGAATGGCTCAATCCAGACTTGGGTGAGCTGTTGCCACTGTCCATGGTAGATGCAGTAGAGATGGACCATCAATTAATGAGCACAAAAAATGTATTGATAAGCTTAACGTGTTTCGGAACCCACATATAACAGGGCCTTTCTCAACACCCATGGACTGACAGTTTATATAATCATCTATTTCGTACTCATACACATTTATAATCCTTCAAATGAGAATTGGCTATTAAATTAAGCATTCTTTTGACTTGTAAGTTCCCATCACCATAAGTTCAGATACAGCAAATCACCTTTTTGGATGAATGGAAATACAAAGAATGTACAATATTTAAGAGAATATTTCAGGGAGTCACCCTGGCCCCGGCAAAAGCCTGATGTAATTTTTTTTTTTTTTGGGGGGGGGGGTTCCCCCTTGCTATAAAACATTTATAAAGAGTATTACATTTCTCCAGGGAAGTTTCTTCTGATGGGCAATTCCTCTTGGCATGTAAGTATTCGCCAGTGGGGATACCCTTCTTATGCTGTAAAGAACAGAACTCCTGTTCCTGTTTCCTATACTTGTGTTCCCTTGTTTAGGCAATATTTTCTAACTTAGGTTAAAAATTAAGTTAAATATTGTGTCCCTGATACTATATATTATGATATACTTACCTACGGCAGACCCTTGTAGAAACCTCTTGTTCTTTAGTCGTCTTATGCTAAATGCTATCTCTATTAAGTGTGTTTTTAAACCGGTATGTTTATTACTCTATTCAAATAAAGGATTTTTTTTATTTAAAAAATTACAACACTATACCATTTGGGAATCAAAGGATTTATTGGATGAGCAAGGTGTTTATTTTTTGGAATGTAATTTTTTAGGTTACCCTCCAAATGTTAATCCATCTATTAATATATAGCACCTAAGGTCTGGATACTGGGACTTTTCAAATAGAGGAGTTAACCCAGAGAACCAGCTGTTATTTACCCAAACCTTCATCTTTTATCGCCTACTTCCCAATATTTGTCTGCCACCCTCATGGGAAGTTCAGTGTGAAGGTTATTGGTTTATTGCTCAAATAAGGTCAAGTTCTATATCACAGTTTATTGCCTGTTATGTGGCAGTTTCACTTATGTTCTAAAGAATTGACTAGTGAGATAAACATGTCTCAAAGATGCGGCACCAGAGTAGTCATAGACCTCAGAGCATATAGCCAGTGGCTATTCCAGAGCGATTGTATGCGATCGTGATCCTCTTCTGTCGGCATGTGCAGCATAGGGCAGAGTGACAGTGTGCAGAACACTCTCCCCTGATTGACTGCACTGCCCCCCGGTAAAGCTGTCGCTCAAATGGCCCCCTGCTTGATGCGAATCTCTCTTGTCCAGGGTGTGCAGAACACTCTCCACTGATTGACTGCACTGCTCCCCCCCCCTGTAAGCAAACAGAGGAGAGTGTTCTGCACACGGTCACTCTGCCCTATGCTGCACATGCCGACAGGAGAGGATCACATCAAGCAGGGGACCGTGTGAGAGGTAGCTTCTATGATCGCACTGTCCCCTGGCCCCTCTCACATGGCCCCCTCCCTTGATGTAATCCTCTCCTGTCGGCATGTGCAGCATTGGGCAGAGTGACAGTGTGTACAGGGACGGTGTTGGGGGGGGGGGGGGGCAAACAGCGCAATTGCCCAGGGCCCCCATTATCAAAGGGCCCCCTGTGGGTTATATAATGTCCTTTGATCAGGCAGCAGCAGCTTGAACCATATAAATGTAAACCTGGCTGAAGCTAAGTACTGCCGAGGTTTACTACACCCAGAACTAAGCAGTAACACTTTTAATGGCCGCCTTAAGAAACTGCGGACCTACCTCCTTTCCCCATTGCATGTGACGCTACACCAGGAAGTTATCAGATCAGCAGTCGGGACTACAGGGAGGAGGGGTGACAATATTGTACAAACGCTGAGCACACAGTGAGACAGCCAGCCTTCGGCTACCCACATCAGCCTGCTGAGTTAACCCTATAAAGACTGCACCTAGCTGGATATCATAAGTAGTAAGTATTGTGTGTACAATGTGCAGTGTTATGTGTGATGTGTAATGTATGTGTGATATCTGTATTGTTCTATGTATGTGTGATGCTATCTGTCTGTATTGTTCTATGTGTGATGTGTAATGTATGTGTGATATCTGTATTGTTCTATGTGTGATGTGTAATGTATGTGTGATATCTGTATTGTTCTATGTATGTGTGATGTTTAATGTATGATATCTGTATTGTTCTATGTATGTGTGATGTTATTTGTATTGTTCTGTGTATGTGTGATATTATCTGTCTATTGTTCTATGTATGTGTGATTTACTTACTGTGTACTGTATATTATATTGTGTTTATACATACTGTATGTAAGAGCATATCTGTCTAGCTGACCAACAATTTATCTCTCTCTTTCTTTTTTTTTTTTTTTTATCATATCATTTTTTTATTAAAGTCACAAAAAACTTTGCTTTTCCTTTTTTTGAAAATACAATCAAACAGGACACAAAAATAACAAAGCGACAGTACAATAAGAGCAGGGAGTCTGTAAGAACCGTACATATATGTAATGATTGGCGATTCAGCTTTCATATTTGCACATATTGTCTCCCGGTTAACATTGTAGTTGATCAAGTAAGTAACATCAAAACACTTTTACACCAACTAAATCAAACATCAAGTAAAACAACTTGTACATGTCCACAGTTCCGCGCACAAGAATAGCACACATGAGCAGCCCATGTCCTATATTGTCAGGCTAGAAAAATAGGGCGTCCCACTACACATATCTAAATATACCCTCATAGGCGATCTCAATATCACATTTTTACAGAGCGTTAAAGAACATCTGAAGTGGGTTCCTACAGATCCGCAGCAAGAGTTGCGAGGGCAGTCCTGGTGTGTCAATCCATCTCCCCCATATAGACTCAAATTTGCGCATGCATTTCCTCTTAATGTATACCCCTCGCTCCAATCTTATCACTGCATTCATTCTGTTTTTATCGCTCTCTTTCTATTTTTCTATCTATCTGATTTTCTATTTATCTATCTATATTGCATATACTCCGCAGCATTCCAAATTCAGTGAAGTAAATGCATGAATTTTTTTCATCCAAATGTTGCATTGTATGGCGCACTTAACTATTGTTTGTAAGTTCGATGGAATAAATTTACACTTTTACTTCATTGAATTTTGAATGCTCCGGACTATTTGCAATATACTGTAGATATCCAGAACCCATGACTGTGATATCTGCTGGCACCAACCTACGAACTGAGAGCCGTGCTGCTTTACTTTATATTGTATTTATCTATCTGTCTATTTATCCATATATACAGTACATGGTGGGGGTCAGTTTATCCATATATACAGTACATGTTGTTTTTTTGTTTTTTTTTTATATTCATATTACTGTGATTTCTCAGAATGTTTCAACATTAAATATCAGTGGGCTGTTTAGCCACATGCTGTGATGGTTGTCTCCCATACTATACACATATGCATACCTAGAAGCCCCATCTTAATTAATGTTGTGGCAATGGTACAACATGGAAGTTGTAGTTCTGCAACATAGACTGCTCAAGGTTGCACCACTGCAACCACCAGTCAGGCAACCAGGAGAAATCAAAGTTGGAAAACTACTACTCCCATTAAGTATTGTCCCCACAACATGATCATAGGAGTTGTAGTTCTGCAACTTGAATTTCTCCTGGTTGCATAAATACAAGACCCATGCTAATGTTGTGACAATTGTAACAAATGGGAGTTATAGTTCTTCAAGTTAGAGAGGTCCAGGTTGCAGAACTACAACTCCCATCTGGTACCATCATGACACAATGAGGATGGGACTTTTGGTCATGCAACCAGTAGAAATCCAAGTTGAAATACTACAACTCCCCACAACATTGTAATGGAAGTTGTAGTTCTACAATTAGGAGCACTCCTAGTGGCTTAATACAACTTCCGGCTATGTTCTCACGTATTAAGAGACCGGCTGTTCTGTGACCCGGACGGGTCACGAAACGTCCGGTCTCTGCAAAGATCATCCCGGCCGGTACTAAAGTACTGGCCAGGATGATCTTTCCTGCCACTGAGTTCTGATGCTGGCGCATCCGTGCGCGCCCGCATCAGAGCTTCCCACTGCCCACTATGGGGCAGTGAGCGGCCGGAGCCATAGTGTGCACTGACAGGGTTTCCTGCGGCCGCTATTCAATGAATATATGTCAGTTGTTTGCGGTGCCGCTAGGGATCCTAGGAGATGTATACTATGTATATACGCACTGGCCGGGATTCCATAGAGGCAAGGTAAAGTATATTTTCGTATTAATCACGGTTGTTGTAATCGGCAACTAATACAAAAATATACATTGTGTGAACATAGCCTCAATCATGTTATGTCACCAGGGTACTCTGGGAGTTGTAAGTGTGCAACTGCTTAGAAACCACAGTAGAACAGTAGATGGAGAGTCACAGAGAGGGTAAGAGGGAAGACTGTAGTGAAATCCCCGCCCCCTGCGGATTTTTTGAAAACTAGACAAGACTAGATAGATAGATAGATAAATAGATAGATAGATAGATGGTAGGTAGTCCACGGCACACCAAGTAACGGTTAAAAAAAGTTCAGTGTTTATTCACAGCAGATCCATATTACAGCACTCCAGTGACGCTGTAATATGGAGTGCTGTAATATGAATCTGCTGTGAATAAACACTGAACTTTTTTTCACTGTTACTTGGTGTGCCGTGGACTATCTTCTACTACCTACATCGGTCCCGATCAGGACTTGGGCCACTGGCACCCACCGTGTTTGAGGAGCAGTGCCGCTTATCTTGTCTTGCTTCTAGATAGATTGATAGATAGGAGATAGACAGGAAATAAATAGATAGATAGATAGATAGATAGATAGATAGATAGAAGGAAGATAGATAGATAGATAGATAAAAAGATACGCACAGATATTCCTCAGCACACCAGCATACGTGGAAAAGGTGAAATATTTATTACAAAAAATGCAAAAAATACAGAGATGCGACGTTTCGACCCTCTCACAGGGTCATTATCAAGCATAGTGGGAGTGTGACAATGGTGTCATTATATAGCTATCACATTAGCATAAAGGGTGACGTCATCAAATGATTTACATAAGAAAACAAGTGAAATAAAATATCATATACATAAAAGTGCAAAGAACAATTGAGGCATATTCATGCTCATAACAGTCTCTATTATATAGAGATCATAGTGTAGTTGTGCGATATGCCATGTAAAGTGCACAGTGCTGAAGCTTAATAATCACAGGAGCATAAATTAGTCCATAATGGGTTAAGATGAGGTCGGGGGCACTCACCACAGGTGGAAGTACATGCAGAGCAATTACACAAGGAGCACATGGAGAGATGGTAAATGAACACCGGTATCCTCACTCGGCGTGGGGTGGATGGCAGTGCGCATGTGCCAGCATAGAACCGCCCCTAGGGCCGGTTGGGGATCCCCAAGCCGGGGGACTGACTTTGTACAGCACCCGCTTCATGAGGTTTTGGACGTGCGGCTTTCTCCTGTATCTAGATAGATAGATGATATATAGGAGATAGATAATAGATAGGAGATAGATAGATAGATAGATAGATAGATAGATAGATAGATAGATAGGAGATTGATAGATAGATAGATAGATAGATAGATAGATAGATAGATAGATAGGAGATAGATAGATAGATAGATAGATAGATAGATAGATAGATAGAGATAGATAGATAGATAGATAGATAGATAGATAGATAGATAGATAGATAGATAGATAGATAGAATCTCAGCGGCTCTGTAGGGGTGGGAAATTTCACTACATGCTTCCCCATCAGCCCCTCTGTGACTCTCCATCTAGGGTGGCCCCTCACATTGTACAGCTACAACTCCTTGTATGCCATAGTGACATTACATGATGGGAGTTGTAGTTATGCAACCAGGAGATCTAAAGGTGGCTGAACTGCAACTCCCATCTTGTAATGTCACCACAAGATGAGGACGGGGCTTTTAGTTATGCAACCAGGAGAGATCAACGTTGGAAAACTACAATTCCCATAGAGTATTGTCCCTACATCAGGATAATGGGAGTTGAAGTTTTGCAACCGGGATTTCTCCTGGTTGCATCACTACAATTCCTATCCTCATATTGCGGTGAAGGTGCCAGATGGGAGTTGTAGTTCCTCAACCGTGAGCACTCCAAGTTGAATAACTACTAGACCCATCATCATGTTGTGATGACAGTACAATATGGGGATTGTAGTTGAGCAACTTGGAGCTCTCCTGGTTGCATAACTACAAGCTCCATCATCATGTTGTGTTGATGGTACATGGTGGTAGCTGCAGTTATGGAACCGGGAGGGCTCCAGGTGGCAGAACTTCAACTCCCATCTTGTAGTGTCATCACAACATGAGGATGGGAGTTGTAGTTGTGAGAGCTTGGAGCTATCCTATCCTGGTTTCATACCTACAAGCACAACAATTCCTGCATGGTAAAACTACAGATATGTATTTACAACATAACTATGTCAGCAGTTTTTTTTTTCTGCATTTTTGTGAGGACAATCTATACACACAAAGTATGTTGATTAGCAACATGATTGGCAGTTGCTTACGAGGTAGGGCAGTGAGGAGAAACAGATGGGACCATAGAAAGGCCAGGGGACTCCTAGAGCACCTTGACAGCCAGAGGGGAATATAGAGAATCAGACTGGAGCTCTGGAGATGTTGATGAAACAGGAAGCAGATAAGTTTTTGATTGAATCAATGTAGGTACATGGGGGCTGCAAAGGGGAGTTTAAAAAAAATAAATAAATAACACAACAAGACAATGTAATGACACACCCTACAGATGCATGAATAAATTAGTTTTTTCCCATGATCACCGGAGTACTCCTTTAACCCCTTAAGGACAGAGCCTGAAATGGCCTTAATGACAGAGACAAATTTTATGAATATGACCAGTGTCACTTTAGTCATTAATAACTTCGGGATGCTTTTACCTATCCGGCTGATTCTGAGATTGTTTTCTCGTGACATATTGTACTTTACATTTCTGGTATATTGGAGTCGATAATCATAACAAATCTTTATGAAAAAAACCCAAATAATGTGAAAAAATGTGAAAAACTGCATTTTTCCAACTTTGAAACTTTTTTGCGTATACAGAAAGTGGTTATACCACATAAATTATATATTAAATAGCATTAGCAACATGTCTACTTTATGTTGGCGGCATTTATTAAACGATCTTTAATTTTTTTTAGACAATAGGAAGCTTAAAACATTAGCAGCAAATTTCCAAATTTTCAGTAAAATTTCAAAATCAGATATTTTTAGGGACCTGTTCAGGTTTAAAGTGTATTTGAGGGGCCTGTATGTTAGAAAGCCCCACAAAGCACCCCATTTCAGAAACTGCACCCCCCACACTCTGCAAAAGCATATCCAGAAAGTGTTTTAACCCTTTAGGGGAGTCACAGAAATAAAAGCTAAGTGTGTAAGAAATTTGAAAATTTTAATTTTCTGTGCAGAGATTTTATTGTAATCCAATATTTTTCATAATTATAAACCTATTACCAGAGAAATGCACCCAAATAATTATTGCCCCGTTTCTGCAGTTTATAGAAATACCCCATATGTGGCCCTATTGCGCTATTTGACGCAACCACAAGCCTCAGATATAAGGGAGCGCCTAGTGAATTTCAATGGCTCCGTTATATTTGGTCATTTCTGACTGTACCACTTCAGGTTGGCAGAGGCTCTGGGGTGCCAAAACCTAAAAAACACCCCTAAAGGGACACCATTTAGAAAACTACACCCCTCAAGGAATGTAACAAGGGGTGCGGTGAGCATTTGGACCCCACAGGTGCTTCACAGATTTTCCGAACAATATGGCGTGAAAAAAGAAAAATTTATTTTTTACACTAAAACGTTGTTCTAGCCTTCAATTTTTCATTTTCTTAAAGGGATAAGAGGAAAAAAAAGACACAAAATGTGTAGCGCAGTTTCTCCCGAGTACGGAAATACCCCACATGTGGCGATAAAGTGCCAAGGGGGCGCAGGACGAGCCTCCAAAGGGAAGGAGCGCCAATTGGCTTTTGGAAGCTGAATTTCACTGGAAAGGATTTCAAGGGCCATGTTGCATTTACAGAGCCCTCGTGCTGCCAAGACACTGGAAACCCCCCACAAGTGACCCCATTCTGGAAACTACACCCCTCAAGGAATCTAACAAGGGGCACAGTGAGCATATGGACCCCACTGGTGACGGGCACAAATGTGGAACAATGTGATGTAAAAGTAAAAAATTTCATTTTTTCACTTTCATGGCACAAATGTGCCCGTCATCAAGGGGTCCATATCCTCACTGCACCCCTTGTTAGATTCCTTGAGGGGTGCAGTTTCCAGAATGGGGTCACTTGTGGGGGGTTTCCAGTGTTTTGGCAGCACGAGGGCTCTGTAAATGCGACATGGCGTTCATCATCCATTCTAGCCAAATCCAACCTCCAAAATCCAAATGGCGCTCCTTCCCTTTGGAGGCTTACCCTGCGCCCACATGGCGCTTTATGTCCACATGTGGGGTATTTACGGACTCGGGGGAAATTGCTCTACACATATTGTGTGTTTTTTTCTCTTTTAACCCCTTGTGAAAATGATAAATTCAAGGCTAAACCAACATTATAGTGTAAAAAATGTAATATTTCATTTTCACGCCACATTGTTCCACATTTGTGCCCGTCACCAGTGGGGTCCATATGCTCACTACACCCCTTGTTACATTCCTTGAGGGGTGTAGTTTCCATAATGGGGTCACTTGTGGGGGGGTTCAACTGTCTTGGCAACACAGAGGCCTTTTGAATGCAACATGGCCCCTTAAAATCCATTCCATCCAAATCCAGCCTTCAAAAACGAAATGGCGCTCCTTTCCTTCGGAGGCTTACCCTGCACCCGAATGGCGCTTTATGTACACAAGTGGGGTATTTCCGTACTCAGGGGAAATTGCTCTACACATTTAGTGTTTTTTTTTTATCTTTTAGCCCCTTGTGAAAATGAAAAAATCATGACAAGATTAATGATTTAGAGTAAAAATTTTACAAAAATTACACTAAATGTTGGTCTAGCCTTGATTTTTTCCATTTCCACAAGGGGTTAAAAAAGAAAATTAACACAAAACGTGTAGGGTAGTTTCCCCTGATTACGAAAATACCCCATATGTGGGCATAATGTGCCATATGGGCACAGGGCAAGCCACCAAAGGGACAGAGCGCCATTTAGAGGCTGGAATGGAGGATGGAGGCCATGTCGCAATTACAAAGCTCCTGTGCTGCCAGGACAGTAGAAACCCCCGACAAGTGACCCCATTCTGGGAACTACACCCCATAAGGAATCTAACAAGGGGTGCAGTGAGCATATGGACCCCACTGGTGACAGGCACTTACGTAGAACATGTGCCGAGAAAATAAAAAATACTATTTTTTTCATTTTCACGTCCCAAATGTGGCCGTCACATGGGGGCCATATTCCCGCTGCCCCCCTTGTTAGATTCCTTATCGGGTGTAGTTTCCAGAATGGGGTCACTTGTGGGGGGTTTCTACTGTCCTGGCCGCACAGAGGCTTTGTAATTGCATCATGGCATCCTCTAATGGGAATGGCGGCCATACCTATTTAGCTGGGAAAAAGGGACAATTCTAATTTATTTGGGGGTATTAGGCCAATTATTAGTTTATAAGGTTGAAAATGACAGGTGTCCATCAAACTCAATCTGTGTTGATCCAGAGGAAGGCAAAAACCCCTCGTGAGGCAGACGACAGTAGCCTCATCAATGGGAAAAATTCCTTCCCGACTCCATAATGGCGATCAGAATAATCCCCGGATCAACGTGACCCCTGAAATAGGAATAAGGGACAGAATTTAGATAATGTAGAACCCCAGTGACGTGTGGTGCGCCTTGAAGCGATCCAATATGCAGAGGCCGGGGTGATCAGGACAGGCGTCACACTGGAAATGGTGTCCTTCCTGATCCCCCTGTTACGCCACACTCTGCACTTCTTCTGGGGTCTCCTGTTCTCCAGTGTGGGGGACGTCACCTGGAAAATGTTGTCCTGGTGCGATACGGGGTCCCTCATATCCAGAAGCGCTGGGTCCGCTCCATGGCTGCTAAATATTAGGGCGCTATTACTGCTTCTGATATGTTCGGATCGTGCCGCAAGCTACAGTAGCTCGGGCAGCGAGGGACCGGAAGAGGGGGTGCTGGTATAAATATTATCCCCGTACAGGTGGTAACCTTTATCCAGCAGTGGGAAGATCAGTTCCCGGACGATCTTCCCACTTGTTCCGAGGATGGGAGGGGAGGGGGCATCTGGGGCTGGATTCGGGTGTTCCTTCCTACATACACTCTAAGGGTACGTGCACACTGCGGAATCGCGACAGATAACCCTTCGTGCATTCCGCAGTTGGCACCCGCCGGCGGACTGATGCAGGCGCACGTCTCCGTCCGTGTCATAGACTCCATTCTATGCACGGGCGGATTCCGCTCTCCGTCCAACGTGTTCATTCTTTGGATGGACGACGGAATCCGCCCGTGCATAACATGGAGTCTATGACACGGATGGAGACGCGCGCCTCCATCAGTCCGCCGGCGGGTGCCAGCTGCGGAATGCACAAAGGGTTATCCTTCGCCATTCCGCAGTGTGCATGTACCCTAAATCTGTAAGTGTACCCAGAGGTACTCTCACAGAGTTTGTAGAATTTCACACCATACCGTCATCTCTTATTGGGACGGTACTGGCGGAAAAGACGTGTCTGGGGGGCAGCGTACGCTACGCTACCCCCAGACACGTCACTGGATGATGAGGATGAATGGAGGAAAGAACGATCCCCCCCATTCATCCTCACTGGCTGTTTCGGTGTCGGAGGCAATAATAACGTATCCCTCTGACACCGAAAACACCCTGGGGGCCATCTTTATATGGGGACTAGTATATGGGGTATGTAGTGGTGTAGTTTCAAACTTTATTCAATGTAGTGTGGTGTAATGTAGTGTTTTTTACGTGTTTTTTTTACAGTAAGTATAAAAAAAATCTACGCCAACAAAGGAGTTGCTGATAAATGCCGCACTTATGTTCGGCACTTATAAGCAGACCGTGGCAGTAGAATATAGAAAAAAAACACCCTACGCCAAAAAGGAGGAGTTGCTGATTAGCAGCGCACTTTCGTGCGATGCTGATCAACACTCAGCGGCGATAGGGTGCGGAAAATAGAAAAAAAAAATTGGGGGAAAAAAAAAACACTTTTTCTATATTCTGAATATCCCTGTAGCTGCTGATAAGTGTATTACACATATCAGCCGCTAGGGGGCAGCAGAGCGCAAAATCCGGAAAATGACGAGGCTGGAGCCGAAAATAGCCGAAAGAAGACGACGAGGACCGCCGGAAAGACCCGAAGACCGAACGGAATGACGGAGGACGCCGCGAACCCGGAAGCCGCCGATCAGGAGCCCGGGACAGGTGAGTAATGTACAAATACCTGCTCTGGACCCCTCGGCTACCTAGCTGAGGGGTCCAGGGCAGGTATTTACTATTTTGTGGGACTCTGATCGCCGTGCCACCGGCCCGATCGCCGTGAATGGCCGGCCGGCCGTTCACGGCGATCGGGCCGGTGGCACGGCGATCAACATTACTTTTTACAGTAATGGCGGTCGGTGCCGTCCTCGGACAGCACCGACCGCCATTTTTTTCCGGGTCATTGGGTCGCCGATGACCCGGAAAGGTTCCGATCGCCGCTATTGGCTGATCTGAATTGATCAGCCTATAGCAGCGATCGTAAGCACGGGGGGTGTTAACCACCCCCCGTGCCGAGAAGCTATGATGGCCTGCTATGATTTATAGCAGGCCATCTTCCCCGACCGCTGTGTGTGAACACGCAGCGATCAGGGAAACATCGGGCGTAAATTTACGCCCTGATGCGCTAAGTACCAGGGCGCCAGGGCGTAAGTTTACGCCCGATGTCGTTAAGGGGTTAAGGTCTAGGAGTTTGTAAGTAATTGAAAACTGGATTGTACCCAGAGTATGGCTTAGATGAGTACTTAGTACAATATAACATTAATACACAGGTATTAATTTAGGTTCCCCCAGTATCTTGTTACACTGGTGACTTATTTAAAGGCTGTTTGAAATCAGTACCCCTAAATTGTAAACACTGCGAACGATCAAGCGAGGAACGAGAAATCGTTCATTTTGATCTTACAACATGTTCCAAAATCGTCGTTTGTAAAAAATGTGTAGATCGTTCCGTGTAAACAGTCGTTCGCCGATTTAACCAATGTGTGAGATAGGCTTAAGCGATCGCAAAACGATCGCAGAGCAAATTTCCGTACGATATATCGTACCGTCTAAACGCTGACCGTTGTGAAAAAAAAATTGTTACTCCGACATCGTTAATCGTACGATCGGGCCAATTATCGTTTAGTGTAAACGCAGCATAAGTGATACAAAAAAAAACAATTATAGTAAATGAAGTTTTAAAAAAAATAGTGTGGCAGCTAAACGCTGTCACAAAATTGTGACAATGCCTTTTAGGCACCAGACTGCAAATAAGCATCAGACCAACAGATGGTTGAAATTTCCCAAGTGCAAAAAACACCTCTCAGTGCAGCAGATGGAATTGCTGGAGAGATTGTTTTTTTCATTTCATCCAGTAATTTTGAACAGTTACTTCTATTAAAAATTACATTATTAAATACAAAGCTTTTCTTTATAACAAAAAACACATATGCAGTGTTTTGATGTAGAACACAGAAATACTGTGTATCATTATAAATTCTTACAATACAGTCTTACTGATACAACCGATAGTGCTATTCAGATTTAGTTTTATCATGTACCATAAAAAATCCAGTACTTAAACTCTGTGGATAACATGCAGGTTTATGTCAGTGGCAGGCTGTATATCACTGACAACTTCTGCTGGACAAGTGTGGAAAATCTGAAATTCTCTGTAGCTTTATAGGTTATTACTGGATCACCTACACATACATAAGAACGCAGTTCTGATTTTTTCATAATAAGAAAATTCAGGTGGGTATCTCTATCAATCCAACATTTTAAAGCCGTCAGTACATTCACTTTCAGTTTTGCACATGGATTGAATAGCGCAGTGCATGGAAGCCGTTGCCGCTGACCCTTTTTTTTTTTTTAACCACGGCCAGTCCCCAGTGGGAGGAAACCCCCAACCCTCTATGATGCGGCTCCATTGATTCTAAAGGAGCGGCATCATAGAGGGGGGGGGGGTCCCTACCACTGTGGGCGGGCCGACCCGCATCTAGTGCTTCACCTCCAGGCTGATGCCCGGGAAGAGAACGGGGCCACACGCCGGAACCGGGCCGCAGTTTTAAAAAGGACTGCGGCAACGTCTTCCTCATGCTGGCACCGTTCTATCACCAACTTAATAAAAATTAAATAACAGCCATTATTTGATGTTAAGTGACAATCCACCATTAAAAATGTCTGTCATTATGATGGTGTGTGAACATAGCCTATTACTGTATAGAGGCCTTCAGCTACATTCTTCCCATTCACCTCTATGCCGTGAGGAAGGGAGAGGAGGAGTTAGGTGCAGCAAGAGAAAAGGGAAGCGAGAGAAACAAGTGTTATATATCAGCCACAAGACACACACCCCTCTCACGGGTGGGTCAGGGATTTCACTTATAATAACTAACACTAAAACCCACAGGCCGAGGCCCGGGGCACAAACCCCAATTAACGAAAATACCCCCCAAAAAAAATAATAAATAAAATATAACTTTTAATAATATTCCGTAAGAAATCAAAGTGAACCTAATTAAAATTACATAACACCTAGATCTGTCTCACAGTGTAATCATAAAGGTATGGAGATACAATGATCCTCCCTCAATCACCTAATATCATGAACAGTGCAGCCTGCAGAACTGTACTTTCCTATTACAAGATCTAGGTGTATGATAATAAAACAACAAAAGTGCCCCCTCTCTACATGTTTCGTTGCTACAGCAACGTCATCAGGAGAAAAACAGGCAACACTGGTTACCTATACTGGCTGCTATTTATATGACTGGCCATAAACATGAACCCTAGCACCGCCCCAAACAAGGGTGCACTAATACCCAATCACTGATCATATTGCTCAATATTATGAACATAAGAGGTCGCGATTGGTCATGTGGTTGCATGGTTCCACCTACTATTCTATGCACCAGAATCAGAAACCTCGGGCACCGAAGGTTCAGCATCAGAGTCTAATTCAGCTAACTACTTTAGACAGGGAACCAAACGCAAAACCAAATACAGTAGGGGCAAGACATCATATAACAGGAGACAGCCTTATCAAGTTCGATCAGTGGTGACCAATCAGGGGGGTCAGGCAACATGTGTCAGCAACGCTCCCAATTTCAATGGGAATTCTGGGCCCTTTGGAGCCTCTGCTGCACCCTCATTATTAGGAATGACATCATCTACTCTCATACCACAGCCACAACAATATTCCCTACAAATGCCAATGTCCCAAACAAATATCAGTCAGCCTCAACAGATACAAATGAGTCAGGGGTCCGTCCCCATACGACCACGAATGAATACAGGGATGCATGCCACTCCAAACATGACCACACCATCTATGACCTTACCTTCTTTTTTAGGGCTTCCCCCGACAGGCTTGTAACTAGTGGGTTGGATGACCAGTATAACACCTTGGGGGGCCCTAAAGATGATAGTCTGCAGGTTATTAATTTTTCCTCATACTCTCCTAATGAGAATGAGATTAGCCTATTGAGGAAGGGGTTATCTTTCACCCCAGTACCAAAATTTCAGTCCTTTGAGTGGGTCAAGGACGTTAACCTATTTGCGCGCAAACTGGCGTTGCATAAGTGGCACTTACAACGTGATATACATCTTAGAGGCATCCAACAGAGAGAGGAAGAGGGCATACAGGCTTTGGAACAACTCCTGCAGGAGAATGAAGGTGGCGAGATAACATTACAAGCACCTTTTACTAGTTTTAAGCCCAGATCAGTACTGACACCACATTTTGGTCAATACTCCTATATTGACTCTTAGAGTAGAGATATAGCAAGTATTCATGGTAGCAGAGAACTGACACACTCCAATTTAACACCAGCAGAACAGAGGGCCCTCTCTACGTTAAGGGAAAATGAGGGAATAATTATTAAACCCTCCGATAAAGGAGGCAATGTCGTACTAATGGATCGGAGTGACTATGTGAATATGGTTTTGACACTGCTCAATGATGAGTCAAAATATGAAAAGTTGGATGCTGACCCTACATCACGTTATCTCGTAGAGTATAAGTCCATATTATTGGCAGCAAGAGAACGTGGGTTGGTCTCGGAGGAGGAAAGAAAATTTCTTTTTGACCCTCACCCCGTGATTGCTACCTTTTATGCACTCCCTAAAACGCATAAACAAACCATTCCAGTGAGGGGTAGACCTATCGTATCTGGCAATAATTGTCTGACGCAAGGGGCAAGCAAATACGTGGATAAGATCTTGGCACCCCTGGTATCCTCACTGCCATCATATGTGAAAGATAGTAAAGATATGGTTGCCAAACTAATGGACTTAACAGTGAATAATTGCACTGTACTTGCCAGTCAGGATGTGGAGAGTCTATACAGTAATATACGTCATAATTTGGGGATTCAGGCCACCTCTTATTTTTTGAGCACTAAGAGTAGGCACTTTAATGCACACAATTCCTTTGTTATTGAGTTATTGGAATTTATCTTAACACACAATTATTTTTTGTTTAATGGACAGTTTTATCACCAAACACAAGGCACTGCTATGGGGTCTTCTTGTGCACCAAATTATGCAAATTTATTTTTAGGGTCGTGGGAGAACACGGTTGTTTTTGGTAATGATGATTTGAGTTTATTTACTACACATTTTGCTTTGGGCACGGTATATAGACGACATCCTCATCTTTTGGGATGGGGATGCGTCTCTGTTACAGGATTTTGTTGACACCTTAATTAGGAATGACATTGGTATGAGTTTCACATATGAATTTGGTGGCAAAAATATTAATTTCTTGGACTTACAGATCTATATAGATGATGATCTCCAGATCCAGACTGGCATTTACCGCAAACCGACATCTACCAACTCTTTGCTCCAATGGAAAAGCTGGCACCCCGGATCGTTACGACGTAGTATACCTATTGGTCAGTATCTCAGGGCCCGTCGTAATTGCTCCGATGAACAGGGATTCCAGCTAGAATGCAGAAAACTGTATCAGCGATTTCGGCAAAGGGGATACCCTAGTAAACATCTAAGGAAAGTATACCATAGAGCATGTAGTAGTGACAGATCCCAGCTCCTACAGGATAAGCAGTTTCACGAGACAGGAAAGATGATAAGAGGTATCGGCAATTATGATGGACATGCGAATCAAGTGATGGCTATCCTGAGGAGACATTGGCATCTATTAAGGGCTGATACTGATTTAGCCCCAGTGATTGGTCAACATCCGAGCGTTACGTTTAGGAGAGGGCCCAATCTCAAGGACGTTTTGGTTCATAGTCATCTACAGTCCACACCTGGCCCCCTTACATGGCTTGAGAATAATGTAAATGGGTTTTTCCCTTGTGGACATTGTGGTCTTTGCCAGTATATGTCCAAGACAAAAACTTTTCAGAACCCAAAAGATGGCAAAACATATGAAGTGAGGCAGTTTCTCAATTGTAGCAGTAAAAACGTAATTTATATCGCTCAGTGTACGTGCCCACTTTTATATGTGGGTAAGACAACCCAAGAATTACGTCGGAGAGTGTCGAAACATATGAGTACCATTAGAACAGCAGCAGACACACCACTTGCAAGACATATTCGACATGTACATAGTGGTAGAGCTGTGGATATCAAATTTGGGGGCTTCTGCCAGTTTAAACTGGGCCCACGTAAAGGTGATATAGACAAGACTCTTCTCAAAGAGGAGGCGAGATGGATATTTCGCCTTCAAACTCAAGTCCCGTCGGGACTGAATGAGGGTTTCTCTTTTGCTGCTTTCCTCTAGAATAGTAATCTATAGGGCACTGGATGTGCCATAAACAGAGTAATTTGTGATATTTCTTTTAGAATGATTATCTATAGGGTGCTGGACGTGCCATAAATAGAGTAATTTGTGATATGGGCATAGTGAACAGTTATAATTTAATATACTGGTGGGCAATAATGAATTCATTTCATTTGATTGATCTGTGAATAATTTTATTTTTCATCTATGTAATGGCCATATACACTTACCTTACTATTAGTTATTGTACCTGTAGTATAGTGTTAATATACTTCACACATTTATGTCTTTTGGATTAGGCTGTTTAGATAATTGGGAATACCTTAAGCAAAGAATGTCTAGTATTTGAATTTCAGCCTAAGTGTGATGACATGCGCACTGGAATGAGCAGTACACACCGCTTTCTAAGTGCGCTGTCATGCGCAGTTAGTGATATGATGATGCGGTCACGTGACTGTATTGAGTCACGTGATATGCGGTACGTCACTTCCGGTATGTTGCGATCAGGTGACATGGCGCTGCCGCATGATCAAGGTGTTTCTGTGACGTATTATGTGGACACAGGTGAGCGCTACAGGTGCATAGAATAGTAGGTGGAACCATGCAACCACATGACCAATCGCAACCTCTTATGTTCATAATATTGAGCAATATGATCAGTGATTGGGTATTAGTGCACCCTTGTTTGGGGCGGTGCTAGGGTTCATGTTTATGGCCAGTCATATAAATAGCAGCCAGTATAGGTAACCAGTGTTGCCTGTTTTTCTCCTGATGACTTTGCTATAGCAACGAAACATGTAGAGAGGGGGCACTTTTGTTGTTTTATTATCATACACCTAGATCTTGTAATAGGAAAGTTCAGTTCTGCAGGCTGCACTGTTCATGATATTAGGTGATTGAGGGAGGATCATTGTATCTCCATACCTTTATGATTACACTGTGAGACAGATCTAGGTGTTATGTAATTTTAATTAGGTTCACTTTGATTTCTTACGGAATATCATTAAAAGTTATATTTTATTTATTATTTTTTTTGGGGGGGGGTATTTTCGTTAATTGGGGTTTGTGCCCCGGGCCTCGGCCTGTGGGTTTTAGTGTTAGTTATTATATATCAGCCAGCACTCGATTCTCAAATTTGACTGCTCAGTATGTCTTTATAATGTGCTCTATGCTAATACTGTTTCTGTGCGTGCTAATGGGGGACAGGATCTTCACATTTGTGTGGGTGCAGTGTATAGAAGACATCATATCAGATTGTATCCACCCATTAGCTCAGGGACAACTTAAACATACCGTTGGAGCTTGCAGTCATATACATGGTACAGTTTATATAATGCTCCAAAATAGTGCTACACAGTACACACAGTTTGTTGAAAGGTAAGTGACCATTTCAACTGCATATAATGCTAATATTATTTATTTATATAAGCTGTTGATACATTCAAACCAGGAGAAATGAAAGCAGAGCTGTAATTGGTTGTTATCTGCTGTACCAAACGTTCCCAGGATGGGGGGGGGGGGAGACAGAAGAGAGGCCACTATTGGTGATTTAATAGCATATACCCAGTATCTAAAATACTTTAAGCACAGTTACTGCAGGCTGTGCTGGTTTATAGAAAGGTAAGAAGATAGGAGGTGTCAGGGCCCCTGGGAACACAGAGACACTGGACAAGTGGGCCCTATGGCTAACAGCCCCCCACACTGTCCCTACCTGCTTGCAGAGCAGGCCCTAAACGACCGTCCGCAACTGGGCGGCGTTCCCTACGCTGCAGTAAGTGCAAACACAAAACAAGACGAGACAAACCATCACAATAAAGAATAGTCAGCGGGCAAGGTTGGTAACAATCGGGCAGCAAAAGTATAGAGTCAGAATCCACAAGCAAAGTCGAGGTCACAAAATCCAGGTCAGAAACACTAATAAACACGGAACGTAGATACAAGGAAAAGGTATAAGGAACTATACGCAATAACAGACAGTAAACAAGGTACACCGTGAAACAGAAACCAGAGACAATAACCAGGTATCTAGAGGACAAGGCAAGGAACACTGAGGACAAGCAAGGCACACTGAGGACTAAAGGACAACACTGAACCAAAAGACAAAGGCAAGAAACAAGCAAAGGGATCAGGAACTAGGAATTCAGACAAACTGAGGAAAGGCAGGATCTAGCTGACAGACAAGCTGCACAACGCTATCAAGAGCCCAGAGTGAAGGGAGAGGCACAGGTATAAGGGATCAGAAGTCCCAAACTCCAAGCTGATAGGTGGAGCAGGAGAAACACACAAGAAATCACAGAAAGGCAGAGGTGAGGAGACCTGTCCATCACAACACAGCAGACACAATTAGTAAACATATCACAGCAAGGAAAGTGCATGGAAAACTGAGAAAACATGGACTGGATAACAAAAGACAAGCAGAGAACATAACAAAACCAGGCACGGACTTAATGCCAAAAGCGCAATCTTTGGCGCAGCGGTCGGATCTTCACCGCAGAGGCTGGAACTGATGCCTTTTCAGGCACAATCATGACAGGAGGATAGTTATATTCCTTTTTACTTTCCAACAGTGATTAGGGATAATAGTACTTGGTGTTATGTGTTTTTTAGTGATGAGCGAATAGTATTCTATGGAATAGTACGCTATTCATGCTATTCGATTGAGTTCGAATATTCGAACGATGACACAGTAAAATTTTGATTTGCCCTCCCACCCCACTGGTCTCCCCCCCCCCCCCCCAGCCAATAAACATGCAGGGGGGAGGGACAGGCATTAGGAATAGGCAGGACTTTAAAAAAAACTCTAACTGTGATTGACTGGCTAAACTATGTAACCTCCTGAATATAAGAATAGTGGATTCCAGATTCGTGACCTTTGCTGGTTGGAGCTAAAGAGGGAAAGGCTGTTCAGCAAGGAGAATTAGCTTTTAGAAGAAGCTAGGTAGGAAGGAACCCCCAAAAGCCCTTGTTAGGGCTAAAAGTATAAAAACCATATATTTAGAAGCTGTTGTGAGACAGGCAGTTTTGTTCAAACATCTACTGATAGTGTACACAGCTGTATACTGTGATTGCAGGATAATACCTGTTATCTTGCTACTACTGATTTGCGCAGTCTGCATCCTGTAAAGGAGTTTAACAGCTCTTTCATTTTAATATATATTATATATTATAATATTACATATTATATATATTTAATACATACACTAATATTACGCAAGTGCGTACCGCTAGACCAAAACGTACGCTTCTACTTTACATTCATCACTAGTGTTAGGTGCACCCAGGCATACTCCCCTACTGTCCCATATGCATTCCAGAGGTGTTGGCATCATTTCCTGAAATTCCATAGTGCACTTGGCAACCCCCTAGTGGTTGAATATTGATTTTCAGGTCCCAAGTATTTTTCTCCCATAGACTATAATGAGATTCGATATTCATTCGAATATACGAATATCGGAAACTATTTGAATTGAATTTCGAACTCATCTCTAGTTGTTTTAGATCAGTTCATCTATTATTTTAACAATATATATTTAAAGTTATATCTTAATTGGGGGGGGGGGTAATTTAACCCCTTCAAGACCAAGCCTATTTGCACCTAAAAGACCAGGCTCATTTTTCAAAATCTGACCTGTCTCACTTTATGCTCTTATAGCTCAGTGATGCTTTAACGTATGCTAGCGATTCTGAGACTGTTTTTTCGTCACATATGGCACTTTATATTAGTGGCAAAATTTGGTCACTACTTTGTGTGTTTTTTGTGAAAAACATCAAAATATCATGAAAAATTGAAAAAATTAGCATTTTATGAACTTTGAAATTCTCTGCTTCTAAAAAAGAAAGTCGTATCACATAAATTAGTTACTAAGTCACATTACCGATATGTCCTATTCTGGCTTCATTTCATAAACATATTTTACTTTTTTAGGGTGTTACGGGGCTTAGAAATTTATCAGCAAATTACCACATTTTCGTAAAAGTTTCCAAAACTGATTTTTTTAGGGACCAGTTCTTTTCTTAAGTTGATTTAGGAGGCTTGTATACTGGAAACCCCCATAAGTGACCCCATTTTGGAAACTACACACCTTAAAGAATTAATCTAGGGGTATAATGAGCATTTTAACCCTACAGGGGCTGGAGGAAAGTATTCACCATTAGGCCGTAAAAAAATGAAAAATTACAATTTTCCAATAATATATACGTTTAGATTAAAGTTTCTCATTTTCAAAAGGAACATGAGAGAAAACGCACCCCAAAATTTGTAACGCAGGTTCTCTTGAGTACTACGGTACCCCATATGTGGGCGTAAACCACTGTATGGGCACACAGCGGGGCTCAGAAGGAAGGGAGCGTCATCTAGCTCTTCCATTGCAGATTTTGCTCAAAAAGTTTCCGAGTGCCAGGTGCATTTGCAGTGCCCCTGTAGTGTCAGCAGAGAGAAAACCCCCCATAAGTCACCCGATTTTGGAAAGTACACCCCTCAAAGAATTCATCTTGGGGTAGGATGAGCATTTTGACCCCACAGGTGTTAGAGGAAAGTATTCAAAATTAGACAGTAAAAATGAAAAACTCGAATTTTTCTAATAATATGTTCCTTTAGTTTAAATTTTCTCCATTTATCGAGGAACAGGAGAGAAAATTAACCCCAAAATCTGCAACCCAGGTTCTCCTGAGTAAAAAGGTACCTCATATGTGGGCATAAACCACTGTATGGGCACACAGCAGGGCTCAGAACGGAAGGAGTGCCAATTAGCTTTTTCAATGCAGATTTTGCTGAAGAAGTTTCTGAGCGCCAGGTGCGTTTGCAGTGCCCCTGTAGTGCCAGCAGAGTAAAATCTCGCCCATAGTCACCCCATTTTGGAAAGTACACCCCTCAAATAATTCATTTTGGGGTGTGGTGAGCATTTTGACCCCACAGGTATTAGAGGAAAGTATTCAAAAGTAGACAGTAAAAATGAAAAACTCGAATTTATCCAATAATATGTTCCTTTAGTTTACAATTTCTCAATTTCACGAGGAACAAGAGAAAAAAAGTACCCCAAAATTTGTAACACAGGTTCTCCTGAGTAAAAAGGTACCTCATATGTCGGTATAAACCACTGTATGGGCACACAGCCGGGCTCAGAAGGGAAAGAGCGCCAATTAGCTTTTTCAATGCAGATTTTGCTGCAGAAGTTTCTGAGTGCCAGGTGCGTTTGCAGAGCACCTGTAGTGCCAGCGGAGTAAAATCTCGCCATAAGTCACCCCATTTTGGAAAGTGCACCCCTCAAAGAATTCATTTTGCGGTGTGGTGAGCATTTTGACCCCACCGGTATAAGAGGAAAGTATTCAAAAGTAGACAGTAAAAATGAAAGACTCGAATATTTCCAATAATTAGTTCCTTTAGTTTGAAATTTCTCAATTTCACAAGGAACAGGAGAGAAAATTCACCCCAAAATCTGTAACGCAGGTTCTCCTGAGTAGAACGGTACCGCATATGTGGGTATAAACCACTGTATGGGCACACAGCCGGGCTCAGAAGGGAAGGAGCGCCAATTAGCATTTTCCGTGCAGATTTTTCTGAAGAAGTTTCTGAGCGCCAGATGCATTTGCAGCGCCCCTGTAATGTCTACAGAATAGACCCCCCCAAAAAAAAAAGTCACCTTATTTTGGAAAGTACACCCCTCAAAAAATTCATCTTGGGGTAGGATGAGCATTTTGGCCCCACAGGTATTAGAGGAAAGTATTCAAAATTGGCCAGTAAAAGTGAAAAACTTGAATTTTTCCAATAATATGTTGGTTTAGTTTGAAATTTCTAAATTTCACAAGGAACATGAGAGAAAAACGTACCCCAAAATCTGTAACGCAGGTTCTCCCGAGTACAACGGTACCCCATATGTGGGCATAAACCACTGTATGGGCACACAGCAGAGCTCAGAAGGGAAGGAGTGCCAATTTGCTTGAGCAAAACAGTAGCAAGTAATAGTTATTAGAATAGCGCAGTTACTAAAATAAAATAAAAAAATTAGATTACAGGTAATGTGGGGTGGTTCCGGGTAATTTGGAGGTGGTTACGGGCAGTCTGGGGTGGTTACGGGCAGTCTGAGGTGGTTACGGGTAATCTGGGGTGGTTACGGGTAATCTGGGGTGGTTACAGGTAATCTGGGGTGGATACCGTCAACATAGGGAGGGCACGGGCAACCTGCTGTGGTTACGGCAACCTGGGGTGGTTACAGGCAACCTGGGGTGGTTACAGGCAACCTGGGGTGAATACGGACAACCTGCTGTGGTTACGGACAACCTGCTGTGGTTACAGACAATCTAGGGTGGTTAAAGGCAACCTGCTGTGGTTACGGGCAACGTGGGGTGGTTACAGACAGTCTGGGGTGGTTACAGACAATCTGGGGTGGTAACAGACAATCTGGGGTGGTTACAGACAATCTGGGGTGGTTACAGGCAACCTGCTGTGGTTACGGATAAACTGAAGTGCTAATAGGTAATCTGAGGTGGGTACCTGTAATCTGGCATGGTTGCGGCCAATATGGAGGGGGTCACTGGCAATTTGGGGTGGTTAGAGGCAAGGTGCGGTGGTCAGAGGCAAGGTGCGGTGGTCAGAGGCAAGGTGCGATGGTCAGAGGTGACGTGCGGTGGTCAGTGGCGACGTGTGGTGGTCAGTGGCGACTTGCGGTGGTCAGTGGCGATGTGCGGTGGTCAATGGCGACGTGCGGTGGTCAGAGGCGATGTGCGGTGGTCAAAGGCGACGTGCGGTGGTCAGAGGCGACGTGCGGTGGTCAGAGGCGACGTGGGGTGGTCAGAGGCAAGGTGCGGTGGTCAGATACTACGTGCGGTGGTCAGACGCGACCTGCGGTGGTTGCATGCAATCTGAGGGGTTACATGTAATCTGGCATGATTACGGGCAACCTGGGGTGGTTATGCGCAACCTGCGGTGGTTACGGGCAACCTGGAGGGGTTACAGACAATCTAGAATTGTTACGGATAGACTGAAGTGCTTATAGGTAATCTGGGGTGGGTACATGTAATTTGGGGTGGTTACAGGCAATCTGGGGTGATTACGAACAATCTGGAGGGGGTCACTGGCAACGTGCAGTGGTTACGGGCAGTGTGCGGTGGTTACGGGCAACGTGCGGTGGTTACGGGCAACGTGCGGTGGTTACGGTCAACGTGCGGTGGTTGCGGTCAACGTGCGGTGGTTACGGGTAATCTGGGGGGTTACGTGCAATCTGACGTGATTACGGACAACCTGGGGTGGTTACGGGCTAGCTGCGGTAGTTACGGGTAATCTGGGGGGGTTAGGGGTAATTTGGGAGTAAACTGCAATTATTACTATAATAGAAAGTGTGTGTTTTATTTTTTTGTATGTTTGTCACTTTTTGTACTTTTCACATTCTTTTTCACTGTATTACTATGATTACTGTGATATTTTCTATCACAGTAATCATAGTTTATTGACAGAGACCAAATTGGTCTCTGTCACTTTAAATTTTCAGAGCTGGCTGGTTGTGGAGCGCATGCGCAGTTCATAACCAGCCAGGACACCGAGGAGGAAGGAGCTCCAGGATCAGGTGAGTATATGGGGTAGGGGAGGGTGACTCGGGGACGGGGGTGACTGGGGGGGTGGGGGGCGACTGGGGGGGTTGGGGGGACATCACTTTTTATCCCCTGTCACCAATCATTCATGGTGACAGGGGATAAAATGTTCCAGCGGCACATGGCACAAGCGATCAGCGGTATATAGTATATACCGCTGATCGCTTGTACCGGGACCCCACAGGGGGGGTCCCCGATGACTGCCCCATGCTCTCCGCTACCTCCGGTGGCGGAGAGCATGGGGTTTTCATTCATTTTTACTAAGAGATCACTGTGAACAGACATTAGTCACGGTGGGGGGAGATGAAATATAGCGCGGCACCGGCCCATTAGTGACCGCCGTTTCGGCGGTCACTAAGGGGTTAATGGGGGTCAGCTGCGGGATCGCAGCTGATTCTCATTATCTCTGGTGCCTCACTCAGATGAGAGCGGGGTCGCTGTTACCACGACAGTTGAATTCAGGCTAAATCCAGGCTTTGTTCATTTTTATAAAATTCAGCCTGTCAGCGCTTTCAGTTGACAGGCGGATGCGCTTATCAGTGATGATGGCACCAGCTGCACTGAAGACCCACTCTGACAACACACTAGCGGCAGGACAGGCCAGCAACTCCAAGGCGTAAAGTACCAGTACGGGCCATTTATCCAGCTTTGAAACCCAGTAGTTGTAGGTAGCAGAGTGATCGGTAAGGACGTTGGTATGGTCAGCAAGGTACTCCCTCACCATCTTCATGAAGGCTTCCCCCCCTACTCTGTCTAGACTGGGGATGGTTGAAATAGTCTTGTTGGGGTGCCATGAAACTGTCAAAGGCCTTGGAGAGTGTTCCCCTGCCCCTTGACAAGCTGCCTGCTCCACTCCCCGGCTCTTTGGCCCACAGAACTACGTCCTTTGGCGCTAGTGGTGTCAGATGGGAAGTACATTTTCAGCTTCTGCACCAGGGCCTGTTGATATTGATTCACTCTCATACTGCGTACCTTGGCGGTGGAAAAGTTCTGTTTGTACCGAGGGTCCAGGAGGGTGAACACCCAGTAATCTGTGTTGTTAAAAAAAATGTTTCCCGAGGGTCACGGGAAAGAGAGCCTAACATAAAGTCAGCCATGTGCGCCAGAGTCCCAACACACAAGAACTCCCTTTCTTCACTAGCCTCAATTTCCTCCTCCTCCTCCTCCTCCTCCTCCTCCTCCTCCACCAAATCCTCCTCTTCAGGCCTTACACGTTCAACGACAAGGATTAAGCATGGGTACCCTCTTCAGTGGCGGCAGCAGTCTGCTCCTCTTCTTCCTCTTCTTCATTCTCCTCATCCTCTACTCCATGGGAGAAACTGACGTCAGGGACAGGGTGGTCTGGCTATCTAGCAGCGGCTGTTCTTCACCCGTCTCCTGAGATGAAGGCAAAGTGTCAGACTTCAAGCTGAGCAGGGAAGATTTAAGCAGACACAGCAGCAGGATGGTGAGGCTGATGATGGCGGCATTGCCGCTGACCGTCTGTGTTGACTCCTTAAAGCGGCCCAGTACCTGACAGATAGCAAACATCCATGTCCACTCCTCATTGTAGATTTGAGGTAGCTGACTGACCTGACTTCCGCTTCGCACAGAGGTTGACATCTGGCATTCCACAATGGCTCTGCGTTGCTGGTAAACCCTCACTACCATCTGGAAGGTGGAATTCCACCTCATGGGCACGTTGCACAGAAGTTTGTGATCCGGCAGTTGCAAGCACTTTTGCACTGCCCTAAGGGTGGCAGCATCCGTGGTTGACTTGCGGAAATGCGCACAGATGCGCCCCACCTTGGTGAGCAAGTCAGCCAAATTGGGGTAGGTCTTAAGGAACCGCTGCACCACTAGGTTGAACACATGGGCCAGGTATGGTACATGTGTGAGGCTGCCGAGTTGCAGAGCTGCCACCAGGTTCCGCCCGTTGTCACACACAACCATGCCTGGTTTGAGGCTCCGCGGCACGAGCCAAAAATCTGACTGCGCCGTGATGCCCTGCAACAGCTCCTGGGCCGTCTGCCTCTTGTCGCCTAAGCTCAACAGTTTCAACACCGCCTGTTGGCGCTTACCCACCGCACTGCTTATGCTATGAAATGGAGGCGACGTGCTCATGGAGGGAAATAGAGAGGAGGAGGAGGAAGAAGAGGAGAAAGAGGTGTACAACTCATGAGAGACTGCAACCGAGGTAGGCCCCGCAATCCTCGGTGTGGGCAGCACATGAGCTTAACCAGGGTATGACTCTGTCCCAGCCTCCACCAAGTTGACCCAATGTGCCGTCAGGGAGATATAGTGTCCCTGCCCACCAGCACTTGTCCACGTGTCCGTGGTTAAGTGGACCTTGTCGCTGACCACGTTGGTCAGGGCACGGATGATGTTATCCGACACATGCTGGTGTAGAGCTGGGACGGCACACCGTGAAAAGTAGTGGCGGCTGGGGACAGAGTACTGAGGGAGAGCCACCGCCATGAGGTTCCTAAAAGCCTCTGTCTTTACCAGCCGATAGGGCAGCATCAACAAGCTCAGCAGTTTGCCTATGTGCACATTTAGGGCTTGTGCATGCATGTGAGTGGCAGTGTATTTGCTTCCGTTCAAAGGTCTGCTGCAGGGACAGTTGACAGGTCTGCTGCGCTTGGACACCTTGCAGGGACAGGGACAGGTCTGCTGCGCTTGGACACCTTGCTTGAGGGTGTGGAGCAACGTGGAGGTGAAGGGGTGCGTGTAGGGCAGGAAGCGCTCTTGCCTAGGGCCTGGGCGGGGGGACTCACAGAGCCAACACGTGGCACAGGGGAAGGAGCAGGGGTGTGACTTGCAGTCACTAAACGGCCTTGGTTCCACTGAGTGGGGTGTTTAGCACTCATATGCCTGCGCATGCTGGTAGTGGTTAGGCTGGTAGTGGTGGCTCATCTGCTGATCCTGGCGTGGCACACATTGTACACTACAGTCCGTCGGTCATCCACACTTTCTTTAGAAATCCTCCAGACTTGGGAATATCTAGGCCTGGCCATGGGAGTTTGACTCTGTGAAACAGTTGCTGATCTACTCGCTATGGCCCTGCTTCTTCCTCTGCCCACCCTACTTCCTCTTCCAACTTGCCTCCCCCTCAGAAGCACGGTCTTCACTAGGTTTATCCACCCAGCTCGGGTCAGTCACCTCGTCCTCATCCACCAGCTCTTCCTCCAATTCCTCACTCTCCTCCTCACTTTGAGTTACATCCATAACAACAACCTCACTGTCTGACAACCGAGTCTCATTGTCATCATCAGACACCTTCCAACCCTAACTTGCAAGTCCACACTCTCATCACCCACTGACTGCGTCAAATTAATAGTTTGGGCATCGGGACAGATCGACTGCTCTAGTTGCTCAGACTCAGGGAAGGGTCCAGAAAAGAGTTCCTGGGAGCATGGTGGGGGTGGTGGAT
The DNA here is from genome assembly GCF_027789765.1 of Dendropsophus ebraccatus. Lineage (NCBI taxonomy): Eukaryota > Metazoa > Chordata > Amphibia > Anura > Hylidae > Dendropsophus > Dendropsophus ebraccatus. Next base: position 74,005,902 of record NC_091460.1, read on the forward strand.
CTGAATCCCTTCTTTCCCCAGAGGGGCCAGGTTGTGGGGAAGGAGGCTGAGCTACTGGAGGAAGGTTTCCACTCCCTTGGGTAGCGTGGGTGGACTGCGTTGAAGACTGGGTGGTGAATAAGTTACTGGTCACATTATCCGCTATCCACGTGATCACCTGTTCACACTGCTGCGGTTTCAATATCGGTCTACCATGAGACCCCCTGAGTTTAGAGGAGACCCTGCAATACCATCTGGTAGTGGCTGCACCTATATAAACTCTGTCATACCCCCTTAAAATGAGAAGTGAAGTTCTATGCAGGTGTACTACAAATCCCAGCAATACAATGTAGTACCCACTAGTTTTGGGGGGCTGTGCAATACAATCTGGTAGTGGCTGCACCTATACACATTCTGAGATACCCCCTTACAATGAGCAGTGAAGTTCTATGCAGGTGTACTACAAATCTCAGCACTACAATGTAGTACCCACTAGTTTTGAGGGGCTGTGCGATACAATCTGGTAGTGGCTGGACCTATACACACTCTCTGACACCCCCTTACAATGACCAGTAAAGTTCTATGCAGGTGTACTACAAATCCCAGCAATACAATGTAGTACAGCAGCACCACCAGCCCCAAAATAAAAAGAGTACACTGAGCACTTCTTAGGGGTCTGTATGCAACACCTAATGTCCCCTTTCTGCCAGCAGCCAATCACCACAGTGTGCTGCTGAAATCGTGGTAGCAGCACTGCAAGTCCCAGCCAGCAGTCTGTAGTAATACTATTAAAAAACTATTTGAAGCCCTTAAAAGGGCTGTTTATTTGTATTGCTAGTATTCCCTGCCTACTGCAACGCTAAATCTTACACTGACGCTCTCCCTCACCAGCAGCAGTTCTGTCCCTAATCTCTCACAGCATGCGTCTGAAGCGAGCACTGCCGGCGCCGAGATTTATGGGGCAGGGTCGTCTGATCTGGCCAAACAATCGCTGCTATCGACATGTATGGGTCCCACGTCATCGCAGGATGTACCAAAGAGTCTCCTGCATGTTTAATGACTGAGAAATAGCGCCCAAACTTACAGGAAACAGATGATAAGATTTCCTCGAGTATCGCGAGATGCTCGTCCAAATAACGAGTACCATCGAGTACCCTAATACTCGATCGAGTACGAAGCTCGGATGAGCATGTTCGCTCATCTCTATTTGTAACCCCTGACCCACCCGTGAGAGGGGTGTGTGTTATATGTTTATGTAAGACAGCCCAAAAATTTACAGAAACTGGAGGCTTTTTGCCAAAAAGAATTGGCAGCTTTACCATCTGAGAAAATAAAGAGCTTCATCCACAACTATCACAAAAGACTTAAAGTTGTCATTGATGTTAGAGGGGGCAATACACGGTATTAAAAACTGGGGTATGTAAACTTTTGAACACAACTGTATATGGTGTAATGACCAGGCAGTTTTCTTAAACTTTACATGTGGCCAACATGGCAAAACTTAAACACTTGTCACAACTGGACATACATAACACAGACTATAACTGCCCAAAGGATGTAATCCACATAAGGCTCTCTTAGTGGCCTCACTTGGCAAGACGCTCATGCAAGTCCAAGAGATAATGTAAACCTGTGGCCCATAAGACATTTAGGAATCCTCTCACAGTTGGGCACTTGTGGATGTAGAGGAAGGAGGTGACAACACACCTGGCCAGGTTATAACAGCAGCCCACTGTCCCCATGACCTTCACATAGGGGTGTTCTCCTCCTCCTTACTGGGTTCTAAGTTATACAGTCAAGGAGGTAGTCCCTTTTCACAGAGCTCCTATCACCAAACAGGTTATGGCCATGTACTAGGTCTTTCACAAAGCCATACTCTTTGCATTTATTGAACTCCTGCATGGTTGCATTTCTCTGTTCAGGACATGCTTTACCCACGTCCAGGATCTTCACACATCTCCTCATATCCCACTCCTGCTCCTTTCTCTGTTCAAACCATATATGATAGGTCAGAGGGAAGTAGAAGGGGATGGTGTTGGCGCAGGAAAGGGAGATGGCCCCAATAGAACTGCTGCACTCTTACAGCTTGATGGCCCTTCTGGGAATGCTGCATGAACATAGGCGTAGCTACCATAGAGGCAGGGTAGGCAGCTTCTATGGGGCCCATGCCCATGGGGGGGCCCGGGGATGCACAGGGAAGATAAGAGCCAACCTGTGTCCTTCTGCTTAACCCCCTATGTACTGCTGTGTGTAAGTGATCCAAAGTTCATTTACATGCTGCAACATAAAAATGGGTTAGTAAGCAGAAGATAAGGTGATCTCTGCTTCACTGCTCTGATAACCCCTGACCTCTGTTCTCCTGAGCCCTGCAAAGGTTAGGGGTTATCAGTGCACGAGTCATCTCCTTCCCTTCTGCTTTTAACCCTTTTTTTGTGCTGCAGCATGTAGGTGAGATTTGTGTCACTTACACACTTTAAAACATAAGGGGTTAAGCAGAAGGTAGTCTGCTCCTGCACCTATGTATTTAAAGGAGAAGTCCGGCAATTTTTTAAAATAAAGTATTGTATTGCCCCCCAAAAGTTATACAAATGACCAATATACACTTATTATGGGAATGCTTATAAAGTGCTTTTCCCCCTGTCCTTACTACTGCATCAAGGCTTTACTTCCTGGATAACATGGTGATGTCACGACCCACCTCCCAGAGCTGTGCCAGCTGTGGCTGCTGGAAAGGATGATGGCAGAGGAATGCTCAGTGTCCCTCCAGTGCCCTGTGTCCCTTAGTGTCCCCCTGCCATCATCCTCTCCAGCAGCCACAGCCCGCACAGCTCTGGGAGTCGGGTTGTGACATCACCATGTTATCCAGAAAGTAAAGCCTTGATGCAGTAGTAAGTGCAGGGAAAAAAAGCACTTTATAAGCATTTACCGTAATAAGTGTATATTGGTGATTTGATAACTTTTGGGGGGCAATACAATACTTTAATTAAAATTTTCCCTTGACTTCTCCTTTAACCATAACGGCTCCTAATGGGCCCTTAAAGTTAAATGCAGTGGACTGACAGAGCAAGCAGCGAATGGCTCTCTGCTCTGCCACAAGAGACTTTATTCTTTGGCCGCATCACCAAATAAATAAATATATATATATATATATATATATATATATATATATATATATATATATTGTGTGTGTGTGCTTCGTGTTGTGTGTGTGTGTGTGGGGGGCTGTAAATTTTTTATATATAGGCCCCCATAAACACAGTTTGACGGCCTCTCTGGGACTGCTGCATTCACACAACTTGAGGGCCCTTATAGGACTGCTGCATGTGCTCAGATTGACAGCCTCTCTGGGACTACTGACCGTTCAAAGCTTGACAGCCCTTCTGGGACTGTTGCACACACACACAGCTTGATGGCCTCTCTGTAATTGCTGCATGCGCACAGCTTGATGGACTCTCTGGGACTGCTGTATTGTCACAGATTTACCGCCTCGCTGGGACTTCTAGATGCAAGTCATTTACTTGAGCTTCAATGCCCAATACGGCCTCCAAGTAGGATGGTGATGGATTGTATCAAAGTGGCTCCTCCTTCCTGCTGGACTTGATTGCCTCCCTGTAGCTGAGCAGTGGTGGAAAAGGACATGGTGGCATACCCTCCTCCCCCACAGCCCACCCCCATAAGGACTTGTGGAAGCCAGGGCTCCTCATCCTCTTCAGGCTATCCATGAAGCACCAGTGGACATCAGCATTCCTAATCCCGTTAAGGCCAACCTATAAGCAGTCTTGGACAGCCAAACCTGTAAGCACATAGCTAATGACCATTTGAGCCACACTGTCAACCTGCCATCACACGTTTTTTTTTACTGTGGTTTCACTTTTATGCAGGCACAGAAACACAGGGGCAAAGATGCAGCTTCATGGGGGTGGAAATGGTGGAAATGCATTTTCTAATAAATGGCGAAAATGACATTTTATAATAATGTTTAACAGGCTTTTCTGGTGCCAATTTTGATACATTTTTGTAGGGGGGTTATGCCGCGAAATTGAACGCAAAAAAGGCTCAAAACAGCAGATTTACCCATCACTTTTTTTTTACGTGAAAGAATGCATGTTTAGTAGTAGGTGGTTTTCCCTTCAAAAGAGCCCATTTAGTCCCACTAGTGTATATTCCATAGTTTAGCTGTTTTAGTTTGGTTCATTTAAAATCCATTTTGGAGGAACTTGAACTTTATGGCATAATTTGGCAAACCTGCCAAACTGCACTTTTGAAAAGTTCACTCGTCTCTAGTCATCAGCACAGAGTTAATAGTGCAAGGCAAATCTGCTGACAGTTTGTGCAAAGAGCAATTTCTAAAAATAAAAAAGGAGAAGATGAGGACTGATCCCTGGGAAACCGAAAAGGTAAGGGCATGAGGAGGATAAGTAGAGTCAGTAAACGATACAATGAAGGAGCAATCAGAGAGTAATGGTGTGTTTACACAGAGCGATTTATCTGACAGATCTTTGAAGCCTGCTGTGTGGTGTTTTTGTCCATAAAATGGCCGACATAGAGGCGCATGTGACCATGCCTCATCCGAAAAGGCCACCATTTAGACTGTATATGCCTATGGACACAGGGGGCGGAGCATGGTCACATTCTCTGCCATGTCAGCCATCTTATGGACAGATACAAAAGAGAGCAGAACAGCCCAGCCTGGAGAGGGGAATCTGAAATTAGTTCTATGAGGTACACAGGGAGCTGCTGTCAGTACAGTGTATACACTTACTAATACTGTACACTGACCTATTTTACTATAAAGTGGACGACTCCTTTAACCCTTAGGCAACCTTTAGGCCGCCCACCCTTAGGCCGCCCACAGGTGTTCAGAGTGGGGCCGTGCAGCGGCCGCACTCTGAACTGCCGCGGTTACAGGTGCCGCGTGTAGCCCGAGACCGCGGCTATCAGCGGGCACGATCCGATCCGCTGTGCCCGCTAATAAAGTAATCGGATGCAGCTGTCAAAGATGACAGCTGCATCCGGTTACCTGATACAGCCGTTCTCTGGTGTCTAGTGGTGGAGATTCCCCCCCCGGACGTTGTCCCGGAAAAGCAATCTCAGTGTCTTCACACAGTAATGGCGCTGATCCCGGCTCGGCATTCGGTTGCTTACGGCTGCAGCAGCCGGAAGCAATCGAGTGCCTATCTCATCGATCTATGCTTTATTACTATGCAGCATAGATCGTAATGAGAGATCAGTGTACTTATACTAGAAGTCCCTAGAAGTATACTAAAAGTAAAAAAAAAAGTGTCATTAATATTAAAAAGCCCCCTCCCCACCCCTTTTCCCATGTAATAAATAAAAATAAATAAATAAACATATTTGGTATTGCCGCGTGCATAATTGACCAAACTATTAATAAATCACATTCCTGATTCCATTGTCCATCCAAAGAATGAATACGTTGGACGGAGAGAGGAATCTGCCTTTACATAGAATGAAGTCTATGACATGTGTGGAGACGTGCGTGCCCGCATCAGTCCGCTGGCGGGTGCCAGCTGCGCAATGTGTGAAGGGTTATCCTTAGCCATTCCGCAGTGTGCACGTACCCGAAATCTGTAAGTGTACCCTGAGGTACTCTCACAGAGTTTGTAGAATTCGACACTGCGATTCCGCAGTGTGCACGTACCCTAAGACTATGTTCACACTACGTATATATTAGTCAGTATAGGTATATTTAAGTCAGTATATTTCAGTCAGTATTGCAACCAAAACCAGGAGTGGATTAAAAACACAGAAAGGATCTGTTCACACAATGGTGAAATTGGGTGGATGGCCGCCATACAACAGTAAATAACTGCCATTATTTCAATATAACAGCCATTGTTCTAAAATAACAGCAAATATTTGCCATTAAATGGCAGCCATCCACTCAATTTCAACATTGTGTGAACAGATCCTTTCTGTGTTTTAATCCACTCCTGGTTTTGGTTGCAATACTGACTGAAATATACGTAGTGTGAACGCAGCCTGAGAGTGTATGTAGGAAGGGACACCAGAATCCAGCCCCCAGAGGGCCCCCCCCCAATCCTCAGAGTTAGTGGGAAGATCGTTTGGGAACTGATCTTCCCACTGCTGGATAAAGGTTACCACCGGTACGGCGATAACTTTTATACCAGAACCCCCTCTTCTGGTACGTCGCTGCCCGAGCTACTGTAGCTTGCGGCACGATCCGAAAATATCAGAAGCAGTAATAAAGCTCTAATATTTAGCAGCCATGGAGCGGACCCAGCGCTTCTGGATATGAAGGACCCCGTATCGCACCAGGGCAACATTTTCCAGGTGACGTCCCCCACACTGGAAAACAGGAGACCCCAGAAGAAGTGCAGAGTGTGGCGTAACAGGGGGCTCAGGAAGGACACCATTTTCCAGTATGACACCTGTCCTGATCACCCCGGCCTCTGTATACTGGATCGCTTCAAGGCGTACCACACGTCATTGGAGTTCTACATTATCTAAATTATGTCCCTTATTCCTATTTCAGGGGTCACGTTGATCCAGGGATTACTCTTATTGCCATTATGGAGTCAGGAAGGAATTTTTTCCCTGTGATGAAGCTATTGTCGTCTGCCTTACGAGGGTTTTTTGCCTTCCTCTGGATCAACACAGGTTGAATTTGATGGACACCTGTCATTTTCAACCTTATAAACAAATAATTGGCCTAATACCCCCAAATAAATTAATAATTGTCCCTTTTCCCCAGCTAAATAGGTATGGCCGCCATTCCCATTAGAGGATGCCATGTTGCAATTACAAAGCCTCTGTGCGGCCAGCACAGTAGAAACCCCCCACAAGTGACCCCATTCTGGAAACTACACCCCATAAGCAATCTAACAAGGGGGGCAGCCGGGATATGGCCCCCTGGTGACGGGCACATTTGTTCTACATAAGTTCACATCACCAGTAGGGTCCATATCCTCACTGCACACCTTGTTAGATTCCTTATGGGGTGTAGTTTCCATAATGGGGTCACTTGTGGGGGATTTCTACTGTCCTGGCAGCACAGGAGCTTTGTAATTGCAACATGGCCTCCATCCTCCATTCCAGCCTCTAAATGGCGCTCTGTCCCTTTGGTGGCTTGCCCTGTGCCAATATAGCACATTAAGTCCACATGTGGGGTATTTTCATACTCAGGGGAAATTACCCTACACGTTTTGCATTTATTTTCTTTTTTAACCCCTTGTGGAAATGGAAAAAAATCAAAGCTAGACCAACATTTTGTGTAATTTTTTAAAAATTTTTACTCTACATCTCTTGTCTTGATTTTTTCATTTTCACAAGGGGCTAAAAGATAAAAAAAAAAAAAACACAAAATGTGTAGAGAGTACGGAAATACCCCACATGTGGACATATAGTGCCATGCGGGTGCAGGGTAAGCCTCCAAAGGGAAGGAGCGCCATTTGGCTTTTGGAGGCTGGATTTGGCTGGAATGGATTTCGAGGGGCCATGTGGCATTCAAAAGGCCCCTGTGTTGTCAAGAAAGTTGAAACCCCCAACAAGTGACCCCATTATGGAAACTACACCCCTCAAGGAATGTAACAAGGGGTGTAGTGAGCATATGGACCCCACTGGTGACAGGCACAAATGTGGAACAATGTGGCGTGAAAATGAAATATTACATTTTTTACACTATAATGCCTTGAATTTATCGTTTTCACAAGGGGTTAAAAGAGAAAAAAAAATGTGTAGAGCAATTTCCCCCGAGTCCGTAAATACCCCACATGTGGACATAAAGCGCCATGTGGGTGCAGGGCAAGCCTCCGAACGGATAAGAATGGATTTTACCACGCCTGTGCCTGATGTAAAGGACTAATTCACTACATAAGAAACAGTGTCTATCCAAGTCCCCATTACCAACCATAAGTAATTAGTTTTCATAAAAATTAGTTTTCATTAGTGAACTGAGCGTGTGCCTTACATAATCAGTGGTCTCATTTCACTCCTTCTGTGTTCTAAAAATTCATTTTCATTCATGAACTGAGTGTCTTACATAATCATTGGTCACACTCCACTCCTACTGTGTTCTAAAAATTCATTTTTATTAGTGAAGTGAGTGTGCACCTTACATAATCAGTGGTCGAACTCCATTCCTATTGTATTATACAAGTTTGCTTTCATTAGTGAACTGAGCATGTGCCTTACATAATTAGTGGTCACACTCCATTCTACTGTGTTCTAAAAATTAATTTTTATTATTGATAGGTTGCTTCAAGTCTACATTAAAAAAAAAAGAACTATTGAAATTCAATTGAAATTGGCACTTATATTGGTGCCACTTAAACTAAAAAGGGATAAAAAGGGTGACACACAAGGGAAGGTGAAAGGGTACGTGAAAGGGGATTGGAACATGTTAAATGGTTAATTATAAAGTTTATATATTTTATGACACTGTTTTACTAAGGTCCACGGCTGTACATGGCTGAAACTGAATGACTGATTGACTTTTTAATTTTTTTTTAATTGTGATTTTCCAATTTTTAAAACTTTTACAAACATATGTGTTAACAAATTCATCATTTTTGTAATAGTCACAGTATTGTAGTTACTATAGTTTGGCTGTTTTATTGAAAGTTGTTAGTATTAAATTTGCAAATCTTAACGTTTGACACAAAATTTGTAAACCTAGCAAAACAAAATTTCAGCTGCTTGGCTCATCTCTAGCAATATTTCCTGGCACAAGTACCAGGGATGGAAAACCACAACTATGGTTACCAAGAAGAGAAATGTCCTCTTTTTGAACCATAGTCATGGGAATTTGAGAATGGGTAACTTGGAAATCGCAGCTTTGTGTGAAGCTGCCTGAATGCCTCATAAGGAAGTCTGACACCACTGTTCTCTGCTTGTGCAGCCGGTGTAACATAAGGGGGGCAGAGTTCTATTGTGTTGGCACATCACAGATCAGTTTTTTTTTGTTTTTACGCCGTTTACCCTGGGGTAAAACTGTCTTGTTATAAATGTTCTTGATATTTGATATTGGGGTTGTGTATTTACATGTATCCAAATCGACTTTGGGTGTTTTTATGTGATTATGAGATTATTTGAGGTCTAAGAGGGAACATTACTTTACATTTTTAAAAATAATTACTTATGGTGGATAATGGAGACTTGGATAGACACTGTTTCTTATGTAGTGAATTAGTCCTTTACATCAGACTCAGGCGTGGTAAAATCCATTCTTATCCAGGCTTGATTCATTTTGATGAATGTCAGCCTCTCCATACTAACCATATTAACGGCTTATAGAGCTTCCTGTACTAATTAATATTTAATTAATAAAACACATTTTCGATGAAATAAATTCAGTTTCGTTGTTCAATAATTTAATTCTAACGAATCCATCATTGTGCAATTAAATATACTGTCAAAAAATAAATATATATATAAATATACATTTATTTATATATATATTTATTTTAACAGTATATTTAATTGCAAAATGATGGATTCGTTAGAATTTAATTATTGAACAACGAAAGGGACTTTATTACAAAGAAAATGTGTTTTAATAATTTAAAGTATATACTATTAGAGGCATCGGCATTCGGCATCATTGCCGGCTATTTTTGAAGTACTCCGTACGGACCGCCTGTCAATCCACGGCCGCATTTCCAGCCGCAAACAATGGTCTTGTTCATTTTTTACGGGTCCGTTTACGATCGGGCCGTAGATTCATACATAGTGTGCACTGTGCAGCCGTATATCCTATACTTTCCAGCGTACGCATGAACCACCAAAAATACCGCCGCTCAATTACAGCCGCAAATACAGCCGCACACTTACATAGTCTGAACCTGGCCTAAACCTGAAGTTTACAAGGGGTCCGCAAGTTAGCAATGATGATGAGGGGTCGCCGCCGGTGATGATGATTATTCTGCTTGTGGACCCAATTTCGGTTTGTGACCCATCTTTGATTACAGGGATGAATGTTTCTTTGCCAATGCTGTTATCCTCTGGTGTAAGGCAATGTGATCCAGAAGGTGCCCCTCCAAGGCACTACTGACCTCCTTGAGGACCTTCAATGGCTGCAATGTCAACACTGCCTTCCAAAGACATTTATGCCAGTGCCAAAACATATCCAAACAAGGAATGGAGAACTATGCTATTTGCCCCTGTAAGTTCCCTTTACCCCAGATAGCCAGAAAGAACTGTATTTGTTAATAAGACACAACAGTGCCTCGTGTCTCTGTGGGTTAACTTCACCCTAAGATGGCCAGAGAGGACATTATTTGATAATAAGACACTTATGACGTGCCAAAATGTATCCAAACAGGGAGTGGATGTAATATGCCACATGCCATGTGCCTCTGTGGATTAACTTTACCCAAGATGGCCACAAAGGATGTTATTTGTTAATTAGACACGACAGTGCCAAAGTATATCCAAAAAGGGAATGGATGCAATATGCCTCATGCCTCTGTGGTTTATCTTCACCCAAGATAGCCAGTAAAAATGTTGTTGGGAACAGTGATACAATTAGCGCAGTGCCAAACACTAAACATAGGGAACTGATGTAACCTGCAAGTGCCTCAGTGGGTAAACTGACACACTGAGTGACATTTTCTTCACTTAAGCAGTCCTGCCACACTTCAACCAACACGAAATACCCCTGTCTGAACCTATATTCTCCCTTTCTCTCTCTCTCTCTCTGTGCCTCACTACTCTATCCAGATGCTTTTCTTCCTGACTCCAGCAACAGAATAATGACTTCCGGTTCCCTGCTACACTGTATTGAAGGGGAGAGCCCGTCAATAACGGGAGACTTTGAGCAGAAATTACACTCACAAAAGGGATTAACCACTTAACCCTTTAAGGACCAGGCCCAAAATGACCGAGTGGACCGCGCAAATTTTGATCTTTGCGCTTTCGTTTTTCCCTCCTCCCCTTCTAAGAGCTCTAGCACTTTCAGTTTTCTATCTACAAGGCCATGTAATGGCTTATTTGTTACAGGAAAAGTTTTACTTTATAATGGCGTCTTTCATTTTACCATAACTTTTATGATGGAATTCCAAATATATTATTTATGAAGATATAAATAGGTGAAATCGTAAAAAAGAATGCAATATGGTAACGTTTGGGGGGTTCCTGTGTCTACGTAATGCACTATATGGTAAAAGCGACATGATACTATAACTCCGTAGGTCAGTCCGAACACAACCATATGCAGGTTTACACAGATTTTCTAATGTTATATATATTTTTTTTAATGAAATCCTTTTTTTTGGCAGTTAAATATTAATAAAATGGGCCTATTGTGACGCTTATAGCAGTTATATTTTTTCACCTACGGGGTTGTATGGGGTGTCATTTTTTCCGCCATGATCTCTTTTTAATAATACCATATTTGTGAAGATTATTTTTTTTTTAAAATATATAATATAACATAAAATCGGTAATCCGCGCACTTTTTTCCCTCTTTTCGTGTACGCCGTTCGCAATGACGCTTGTTATAGTTTAATAGATCGGACAATTACGCACGCTACGGTATATTAAATGTTTATTTATTTGTTTATTTTTATATGTTTTATTTGTATAATGGGAAATGGGGGGTGATTTTTATTGGGGGAGGGGTTTTGAGGTTGTGTGTTGGTGTTTTTAACTTTTTTTTATACATTTTAAGTCCCTTTGGGGGACTTCTACATACAATACTTTTATTTTAGACACTGATGATTGCTATGCCACAGGCATAGCATTGATCAGTGTTATTGGCAATCTGCTCATTGAGCCTGCCTGTGCAGGCTTAGTGCAGCAGATCGCCGATCAGACCGCACAGAGGCAGGTGAGAGACATCTTGTCGTCCGTTTTACCGATCGGGACCCCCGCAGTCACACTGCGGGGGTCCCGATCAGTAAGTGACAGGGGACTCCCCCTGTCACTTACACTTAAACGCCGCGGTCGCACTGTGATCGTGGCGTTTAAGGGGTTAATGACACGCGGCAGCGCGATCGCTGCAGCGTGTCATTACCGGTGAGGTCCCGGCTGCTGGCCCGGCCCCCACCTGCTATGAAGTGCTGGGATCAGGCTTCCAGGATGTACCGGTACATCCTAGGTCGCATAGGGGTTAAGGACCGGGCTAACCTTCGTTTTTGCATTTTCGTTTTTTCCTCCTTATATAAGGCCATAGCACTTGCATTTTTACACCTACAGACCCACATTAGCTTTTATTTTTTGCGTCACTAATTGTACTTCGCAATGACAGGCTTAATTTTTCCATAAAATATGCTGCGAAACCAGAAAAAAATTATATGCGCAGTGAAATTGAAAAAAAAAATGCTATTATTTTTCTTTCGGGGGGGGGGGGGGGGGGGGGGGGGGGGGGGGGGGGGGGGCTTCATTTTTACGCCGTGTGTCCTATGGAAAAACTTACTTGTTATATATGTTCCTCAAGTCGTTACGATTACAACGATATGTAACATGTATAACTTTATATTATCTGATGGCCTGTAAAAAGTTAAAACCATTGTTAACAAATATATGTTCTTTAAAATCACTCTATTCCCAGGCTTATAGCGCTTTTATCCTTTGGCCTATGGGGCTGTGTCAGGTGTAAATTTTTGCGCCATGATGTGTTTTTTCTATCGGTACCTTGACTGCGCATATGCGACTTTTTGATCGCTTTTTATTACAATTTTTCTGGATTTGATGCGACCAAAAATGCACAATTTTGCACTTTGGGATTTTTTTGCGCTTACGCCGTTTACCTTACGAGATCGGGACTATGATAAATTAATAGTTCGGGCGATTACGCACGCGGTGATAGCAAACATGTTTATTTTATTATTTTTTTTTTGTAAAATGGGAAAAGGGGGGTGATTCAAACTTTTATTAGGGGAGGGGATTTTTTATTAATAAAAACACTTTTTTTTACTTTCACTTACAGTAATATGAAGCCCCCTGGGGGACTTCTATATACACAAAACTGATCTCCCATTGAGATCAATCCTGTGTATATAATAGAGCAATGATCCATCAGATCATGGCTCTATTATAATGGTCTGCAGCAGACCATCTGAATAGATAGCCGAGCCAGGAACAGCGTTGGAGCGACGCTGAGCCCCGGCCGGCTCAGTACAAGTGATCTCGATTGCATCGCGGGGGAGGGGATCCCCCACTAGACACCAGGGACAGGGGCCACATACACTGTTCAAATGCAGCTGTCAGCTTTGACAGCTGCATTTGAATAGTCAATTATCCGGCCGCGGCGATCGGCTGCGGCAGCTAATACCCGTGGTCCCTGGCTGCACATAGCAACCTGGGACCACGGGCTGCAGAGAGGGCTCACGCCGGGAGCCCTCTCTGTTTACACTTAACGGCCGCATGACGGGTATACCCGTCATGCGTCGTTAAGAGGTTAAGCATATTCTCTTGCTCAAGCCACTGTCCTAAAATACCTGCAAAACTTTAACCACACCATTTTGTTAAAGATTCGATCGAACTTACAATTGAAACTTTTGGCGAAGTTCAAAACAAACCCCAGGGTCGACGGGTTTGGTTCGCTCACCTTTACTTTTAACTCCCAAGGAGTTATTGACATAACTGCAAGATAATTCACAGTCACAATATCACCATGATAGTTAGTTGTCACTCAATGGTTCAACAAAGGGTACTTATTGTGTGAGTTTATAATGGCTCTTGTAGTTGCTAGAGTGGTAAAATGCTATAAAATTGTTTCATTATGGGGTATATATCAGGATAATGACCTTTAACTAATAGAACACATTCTAAAGCTACCAGCAGACATGTGTTGCTGAAAGGCAGGTTACCTTGCATGATTCACTGTGCATCCACATGTGCTAGATAAATTAAAAGTGCATCAATTAAGTTATGTATATGAGAATATATATATATATATATATATATATATATATATATATATATATATATATATATACTACCGTTCAAAAGTTTGGGGTCACCCAAACAATTTTGTGTTTTTCATGAAAAGTCACACTCCTTCACCACCATACGTTGTGAAATGAATAGGAAATAGAGTCAAGACATTGACAAGGTTAGAAATAATGATTTGTATTTGAAATAACATTGTTTTTACATCAAACTTTGCTTTCGTCAAAGAATCCTCCTTTTGCAGCAATTACAGCATTGCACACCTTTGGCATTCTAGCTATTAATCTGTTAAGGTAAGCTAGAGAAATTGCACCCCACGCTTCTAGAAGCAGCTCCCCTAAGTTGGATTGGTTGGAATGGCACTTCTGGCATACCATACGGTCAAGCTGCTCCCACAACTGCTCAATGGGGTTCAGATCTGGTGACTGCGCTGGCCACTCCATTACCGATAGAATACCAGCTGCCTGCTTCTGCTGTCAATAGTTCTTGCATAATTTGGAAGTGTGTTTAGGGTCATTGTCCTGTTGTAGGATGAAATTGGCTCCAGTCAAGCGCTGTCCACTGGGTATGGCATGGCGTTGCAAAATTGAGTGATAGCCTTCCTTATTCAGAATCCCTTTTACCCTGCACAAATCTCCCACCTTACCAGCACCAAAGCAACCCCAGACCATCACATTACCTCCACCATGCTTAACAGATGGCGTCAGGCATTCTTCCAGCATCTTTTTATTTGTTCTGCATCTCACAAACGTTCTTCTTTGAGATCCAAACACCTAAAACTTGGATTCATCCGTCCACAACACTTTTTTCCAGTCTTCCTCTGTCCAATGTCTGTGTTCTTTTGCCCATCTTAATCTTTTTCTTTTATTGGCCAGTCTCAGATATGGCTTTTTCTTTGCCACTCTGCCCTGAAGCCCAAAATCCTGCAGCCGCCTCTTCACTGTAGATGTTGACACTGGTGTTTTGCGGGTACTATTTAATGAAGATGCCAGTTGGGGACCTGTGAGGCGTCTGTTTCTGAAACTAGAGACTCTAATGTGCTTATCTTCTTGCTTAGTTGTGCAACGCGGCCTCCCACTTCTTTTTCTACTCTGGTTAGAGCCTGTTTGTGCTGTCCTCTGAAGGGAGTAGTACACACCGTTGTAGGAAATCTTCAATTTCTTAGCAATTTCTCGCAAGGAAGGGCCTTCATTTCTAAGAACAAGAATAGACTGTCGCGTTTCAGATGAAAGGTCTCTTTTTCTGGCCATTTTGAGCGTTTAATTGACCCCACAAATGTGATGCTCCAGAAACACAATCTGCTCAAAGGAAGGTCAGATTTGTAGCTTCTGTAACGAGCTAGACTGTTTTCAGATGTGTGAACATGAATGCATAAGGGTTTTCTAATCATCAATTAGCCTTCTGAGCCAATAAGCAAACACATTGTACCATTAGAACACTGGAGTGCTAGTTGCTAGAAATGGGCCTCTATACACCTATGTAGATATTGCACCAAAAACCAGACATTTGCAGCTAGAATAGTCATTTACCACATTAGCAATGTATAGAGTGTATTTGTTTAAAGTTAGGACTAGTTTAAAGTTATCTTCATTGAAAAGTACAGTTCTTTTCCTTCAAAAATTACCACAAACTTTTGAACGGTAGTATATATATATATATATATATATATATATATATATATATATATATATATATATATATATGGGACAGGCTATGGATGTAACCTAATGGGTGGGGGCAACTGGGAATGGAAGGAGTTGAATACTTTATTGTACAGAAATTAGAGGTTTGAAGGGTTTTTATGGGAATGTGTATGTGTATTTTTGTCAAATGAGTTTTTTAAGACAGTACAGTAAAGATTTACATTAACCTACCAACTATCCAGTAAACCAACTAAGCAGGAACTCCATTGAGCAGGAACACTGGGTTAACTTCAAGCACCGCACCCCCTGGCTATGGACACTAGCTTTGCAATGCCCAATGACTGATAATTCAAAGAGTGTTCTCAGCATCCAGTGACTGATAATAGGAAAGGGGTTTTTTTTTAATACACAGTGGCTTTATATAATGGACCCTGTCTTCACAGTACTCAGTAACTTGGTGTAATTTACCAACGACTTGCTATAATGCAGAACCAGCAGCCAATCACTTGTTATGCTTACCCAGTGACTTGGTATAATGTACACACAGCAACTTCTAATAATCAACACCCAGTCACTTTGTATACTGGACACTGACTGCACCAGCCACAATAATTATCTGACTTGATAAGTCTATGAGTCCTTCCTTCAGAATTTAAACAGACCTTGTCTCTCACACAATGACAGTTACCAGTGGGATGGCGGGAACTAAGGTAAGACATGGGATGGTGTTTAAAGGATGTAGGAGGAGGTGTGGGTTTTTTTCTTCATTTTTAGTTTCTCTACAGGTAAATTTACAGGAAAGACTGTTTCCTAACAAGTTTTTTTTTATTTAAATTGGACTTTATCTTGGGTTGGGTGTGCATTATTTTCTGTCTTTCAAAGTGGTGTAATACAGAGACTCGGGATTCTTAAATGAGTCCATGAATGCTCCCCCTGCTGTTCAGTTTTTATTTCTATGGTGTTTTTTTTGTTTTTTCACTTTCTTAGGTTTTCTGGTGAACCAGATACCTTCCTCTTTGCCGAGCAGGGGCACCTGGTCAAATGCTTAAGTTATCCATTCAGTTTAATGGGGTTTGTTACTCAATTTGAGTAGGAGGGGAAGAAATTTAAAGAATCATCTGACAAAAAGCTATTTCTCATTAGATACACAAGAGAGTACTAGGTTAATACAAGAAAGAATGCACAAATGTGAACACTGCACAGCATGTGAATACGTGGAACAAAGAATGACCTTTTCAAACAGTAGTACAGGACAAACTTACACAATGAGAGTGTTTGCAAACTGGGTGGTGTCAATTTCCACATGCCCTTGCCCAGTAATTGTTTTTTGAAAAACCTTTTGATCTTTAAAAAAATACCTGTGTGAACCTATTAGTGATATAAAAACTGAGGAAAAACAGAGGAGACTGAAATAAAGAATTGCTAAAAAAAGACAGCAAAATGGACATTCAGACTATATGTGGTGAAACCCCATGGTCTGAATGATTTCATTTACTTTACTCGCTTTGTCTAATTCTATCCTACGATAAGGCATATTTAAAGCTATGATCATCAACTAAAGATACTTTACTCGCTTTATCTAATTCTATCCTACGATAAGGTATATTTAAAGCTATGATCATCAACTAAAGATACTAAATGTATTATGGAGACATTGTTACACAGAGTGATTATCTGCCCCATCAGGTTTGGAAGCGAGATGTGGAATCTACCCATGGTTTAATACAACACAGTATTGGTATACCTGAGCCCTTCCTCTCAGAAAGGCAGTCCTGCCTAAAGTTTGGATAAGTGACAGGAATCCAAGAGGCACATGATAAAAGTGGGAGGAGTGTATTATCATATAAGGAAGGTACATAGCACAGAAGCTTATGGCTATCAGAGACACACATTAATCTCTATTGAGTATTGACAGTCCCTTTCAAGAGCAGCTGAAAAGAACCCTAAGAAAAGGTTGGTACAGGAAACGTGTAGGGTTAAGAAACAGAATGTCGAAATTTTCCATAAACTTCTATAAGGAATTTTGATGGACTACTTTGCTGGCCAGAGATTGGACTGCGATCCTCCCCCAGCTATATCTCTTGATCAAAGCGGGTGTCTGATGACGTGTCAGAAGTTATTTTTCGTGTCAGGTACACTTTAACTTATCCTAGCAATTCTTAGATTGTTTTTTACTTATACTTTTTTTGTGATTTCATAACTTTATTTCCATTGTCTGACCTGCTGATATTTCCCCTTTTACGTAGAAATCCCATCACCTAAAAAAAAAAAAAAAAAAAAAGCAGAAAGGCAGGGGTGTGCTGGAACATAATAAAGTTTAATTACCTATCCTCTTGTCCATTGGCACTATTTCCAGGTCCAGTCGACAGCTGCCGGTCACTTGCTTCAATGTCACATAGCCGGCTAGACACCTCCCCAGTCCCTTATTGGCTGATTGGGAAATCGGTACACCAAGCTGTGACATTGCAGTTGGAAGAACTGGGTAAGTGACGTACCCAGATTCCATCCAAAAATAAACCATGTTCCTGCACTGCCAGTCTGCCTTTTTTTTTCATGGGACTTCTCTTTTAAAAATGATTGAATAGAAGTAGCTCAGACTGAACAAAATGCTAATCCCATTATGCGGAAATAAAACTTATCTTATTAGTCCAAATTTCGCTGGTTGCAAATTTCTATCAAGTGATTACAAGACGAAAGCAGCAAGTAGTACTGCTGCTTACTTTATTCTATACTTAGCACTCATTGAGCATTGTAACGCCCGGAGTAGTGGATCCACTGGACCGGCACCAGCGATGGCACAAACCTCACCAGGGAGCGGAGTCTAAGGGGCCGCTGGTTTTCACCAGAGCCCGCCGCAAGGCGGGATGGACTTGCTGCGGCAGGCGACCCCCAGGTCGCTACCCCTGGCTTGGTTGCTGGTGTCGGCAGGCGAGGCGTGGCAGGAGATGGCACAGGCAATAGTCTGCAGATGAGAGAGCACGTGACAGGCTGGACACGGGAACAGGTGGAGTGACAGGGGAACAGGAACCAGGAACGGGGACTTGGGACCAGGTAACGGACAGGACTCAGGAACAGGGACTCGGGACCAGGTAACGGACAGGACACAGGAACAACAGGGAGCTGGGCCAAACGCTATGGGAAGCATGTAGAGGCTCCAACACAGGGGACAGGGCATGCTGGGATTTATAGGGGAGTGATTGGTGACACTAACCAATTAGGAGCGCACTGCCCCTTTAAATCTGAGACAGCCGGCGCGCGCGCGCCCTAGGAGGCGGGGACGCGCGCGCCGGCCGGCACAGACCGCGACATGCACGGAGGAGAGGTGAGGCGCCCCAGGGGCCGAAGCAGCAGCAGCGCCGGGTCCCTACACCAGGACCCCGGCGGCTGCACGGGACAGGAGGCGGTCGCGGCGGCAACCCGGAACGCGGGAAGCCGCCGCGGCCGTGACAGTACCCCCCCCCTTTGGCCTCCCCCTCTTTCTTGCCTGCAAATGGCACAGGAAGCCACAAAGTCTTTGACATCTTGGGATAGGCTGGGCCACCAGTAGTGGCGAGAGATCCGTTGGCCGGTCTTACGGACTCCAGGGTGCCCGGCCTCCAATGAGGAATGTCCCCACTTCAAAATACCTCTTCGAAGCGCAGGGTGAACATGAGTCTTTCCGGGGGGTACTCTCTGAAGAGTGGAGGTGACGACTGGTACTAGGCGATCAGGCGGTATAACGTGGCAAGGGACTGTGGGTCTATGGACGAGGACCTTCTGTAAGTTCTTCCGGTGGTGAGAGGACACGACCTTAGTCTTGGGTACGGGGAGAGGGTACACCTCGGCAGAGAAGACATCCGCCGAGTCTTGGTCTTCTGCCGGTAGGCCGGATAGAGGCTTGGCCGGGACAGGAAATGACATAGTACACTTGGTCTGAGGTGACTTGAGACACTGGTGGGAACAGTCCTGACCCCAACTGAGAATCTCCCCGGTTCTCCAGTCCAGCTGAGGGGCATGTTCTTGTAGCCACGGGAGTCCCAGGAGGACCGCGGGGGAAGAATGGGGCAGGACGTAGAAGGATATCCCTTCTTGATGTAAAGGACCCACCTGGAGGACTAAAGATGCGGTCTGGTAGTACACACGGTCGGTAAGAATTTCGCCCGTGACCGAGGAGATAGTCAGGGGCCTGGCTAGTCGGGTCACGGGTAGCCGCCATCTTTGGACCAATGTTGCCGCAATAAAACTGCCTGCTGAGCCAGAATCGAGGAAGGCAGTAGTCTGATGATTTTGTCCTGAGGGAGTCCGGATGGAAACTGGCATAGACAGACTTGGAATGGTGGCATTAGCACCTAGGGACACCTGTCCCACCGGACCTAGGTGCGAGCATCCTCCGGATGTTTGGGGACGTAGGGGACATCCCAGCCGGAAGTGATCGGTACCACCGCAATAGAGACAGAGATTCTGCTCCAGGCGCCGGATTCTTTCATCAGGCGTCAGGTGAGCCCGTTCCACCTGCATAGGAATCTCAGGAGAGGGTTGGGACATCGAAAGGTCAGGATTCTGGAAAACCGGCGCCAGCTGGGGATGGCGACGGGAACGGGTTAGTAAATGTTCATGCCGAACCTCCTCCTCCCTCTCCGAAAAACGAGTATCAACTCGGGTGGCCAGTAGAATGAGTTCGTTCAGGGAGGTAGGCAGGTCTCGGGCAGCGAGCACGTCTCTCACTCGACTAGACAGGCCCTTCTTGAAGGTGGCCAATAGGGCGGCCTCGTTCCAGTCCAATTCAGCTGCCAGGGTGCGGAACTGGATGGCGTAGTCACCAACAGAGGAGCTGCCTTGAGAGAAGTTGAGGAGAGCAGTCTCGGCTGAAGAAGCACGGGCAGGTTCCTCAAAGACGGAGCGAAACTCGAATAGGAAGGCCCGGAGATTGGCAGCAACAGGATCATCACGGTCCCACAGTGGCGTGGCCCAGGCCAGGGCTCTACCTTCTAATAGGCTGATGATGAAAGCCACTTTAGAGCGCTCGGTGGAAAACTGACTACTCAAAAGTTCAATGTGCATGGTGCACTGAGTCAGGAATCCTCTGCACAACTTAGAGTCCCCAGAGTACTTGCTTGGGAGGGCCAGTCGGAGTGAAGAAGCAGCGTCAGGAGGTGGTGTGCGCTGGGCAGTAGTCTGCTGCTGTAAGGCGGCAGTGAGTTGCTGGATCTGCTGTGACTGTTTCTGGATTTGTTGAGCCTGTTGCGCGACCACTCTGGCGACGTCACGGAGATCAGGCACCTCGCCGGGACCCATGGTTGGAGCCTACTGTAACGCCCGGAGTAGTGGATCCACTGGACCGGCACCAGCGATGGCACAAACCTCACCAGGGAGCGAAGTCTAAGGGGCCGCTGGTTTTCACCAGAGCCCGCCGCAAGGCGGGATGGACTTGCTGCGGCAGGCGACCCCCAGGTCGCTACCCCTGGCTTGGTTGCTGGTGTCGGCAGGCGAGGCGTGGCAGGAGATGGCACAGGCAATAGTCTGCAGATGAGAGAGCACGTGACAGGCTGGACACGGGAACAGGTGGAGTGACAGGGGAACAGGAACCAGGAACGGGGACTTGGGACCAGGTAACGGACAGGACTCAGGAACAGGGACTCGGGACCAGGTAACGGACAGGACACAGGAACAACAGGGAGCTGGGCCAAACGCTATGGGAAGCATGTAGAGGCTCCAACACAGGGGACAGGGCATGCTGGGATTTATAGGGGAGTGATTGGTGACACTAACCAATTAGGAGCGCACTGCCCCTTTAAATCTGAGACAGCCGGCGCGCGCGCGCCCTAGGAGGCGGGGACGCGCGCGCCGGCCGGCACAGACCGCGACATGCACGGAGGAGAGGTGAGGCGCCTCAGGGGCCGAAGCAGCAGCAGCGCCGGGTCCCTACACAAGGACCCCGGCGGCTGCACGGGACAGGAGGCGGTCGCGGCGGCAACCCGGAACGCGGGAAGCCGCCGCGGCCGTGACAAGCATCATATACTTAGTGCTCTGCAAAGATCATCTTCTCTATGGAACATTCAGCAACCTCTGACAGCCAGCATTTTCTGCTTGCAGCTGCAGAATTTCCTTTGCAACGACAAATCTTGCAGAAGATTTTAAATTGTGGTCAGGTGGTAAACAAATGGTTAAAACAACAGTATTCTCTTATGTACTAGTAATTATTTTACTGTACGGCTTTTTGTTCTGTTGGGGGTGTAGAAACAGACATTGTATTTTCCATAAGGATTCAAACCCACTTGCCGGATCTGCAGCGAGTCTCCATGCTGCGTTTTTGCAGCGAGACTCGCTGCAGATCCCAGCCCTATACTTTCATTAGCAGAGAAACTCGCAACAGGGATGTACATCCCTGCTGCGATTTTGTCTGCAGCCCTCCCCATTAACCCTCTAGCCGCCGGACATTATACATTACCGGTTCCCCGTTCCTGCTTGCTTAGGGGCTCCCGGTGTCTTCACGGCCCGCCCGGCCAATCAGTGCGCTGCGGCAGGGCAGCACACTGATTAGCCGGGCAGAATGTGCCGGGAGCCGCCGAAGCAAGCAGGAGCGGGGACCTGGTAATGTATATCCTGCCCGCCCCCCATGCAGCCCCAATCGCCCCCGGCCACATGATCGCCCCCCGCACCCCCCGGCCGCACGATCGCCCCCCGCACCCCCGGCCGCACGATCGCCCCCCGCACCCCCCGGCCGCATGATCGCCCCCCCGCACCCTCTGGCCGCATGATCGCCCCCCGCACCCCCCGGCTGCACGATCGCCCCCCGCAGCCCCCTACAGCCCCGATCACCCCCGGCCGCATGATCGCCCCCCGCACCCCCCGGCCGCACGGGCTTCGGGGGGCAATCGTGCGGCCGGGGGCTGCGGTGGGCAATTGTGCGGCCGGGGGGTGCGGGGGGCGATCGTGCGGCCGGGGGTGTGGGGGGCGATCGTGCGGCCGGGGGGTGTGGGGGGCGATCATGCGGCCGGGGGTGCGGGGGGCGATCATGCGGCTGGGGGGTGCAGGGGGCGATCATGCGTCCGAAGGGTGCGGGGGGCGATCCTGCGGCCGGCGGTGCGGGGGCGATCATGCAGCCGGGGGCTGGGGGCGATCGGGGCTGCAGGGGGGGGGCGGGCAGGATATACATTACCAGGTCCCCGCTCCTGCTTGCTTCAGCGGCCCTGCCGCAGCTCACTGATTGGCCGGGCGGGCCGTGAAGACACCGGGAGCCCCAAAGCAAGCAGGAACGGGGACCCGGTAATGTATAATGTCCGGCGGCTAGGGGGTTAATGGGGACATCCCTGCTGCGAGTTTCTCTGCTAATGAAAGTATAGGGCTGGGATCTGCAGCGAGTCTCGCTGCAAAAACGCAGCAAGGAGACTCGCTGCAGATCCGGCAAGTGGGTTTGTACCCTAAATCTGGAAACATGTTAACATTATTCATAATAATATGGTTTTTAAAATGGTATAATTATCCAGATTTTATAAGTGCTCTATACATATCTGTAAATTGGAGGCATTTTTTGGATTAGTGAAGGTATGATCCAAATAAAAAAAAAAAAACATAAATTCTGTAACATATATGTGGGCTCCGCGTGCGAAAAATAAATTGTGTTACAGATAAACAGAGGAAATAATACACAGAAATTGTCCAGTTAACAAATTGAGTGGGTAATGTACTTTAGACAAGTAAAATATCTTAATGGTATTTGAAATTTTTCAAATCTCCTGTAATGCTTCAAGAAAAAAATCAAAAAGGGTCTTTATAAAAAACAGCAGGTAGCTACCCAATCCATAGATCAATGTGTTACAAAATTACATTTTATAGCAAAAGACAGAACCTTTTATGACAGTCATCATATCATAAAAGTGAAGTCTGATGGGACTGAATTCAAAAGAAGCTAAGGAATAGAAAAAAGTTGTTACAAGATGATTTCACCATAGGTAATGCAATTAAAATAGCACATGCATTTAAGAGGTCTGCAATGGAAATGAAAGCACATTACATGAAAATTAGACAATTCACAGAGAGAAAGAGAGAGATCAACTACATAGCTGGACGCAGAAAGCATTACAATGTAGAAACCCTGAGAACAAAGCTAAGGCATTTTAAATAAGTAAAGTATAAAATGCTCCATGATTCAGAAGTGCCTTTAAACAAAATAGTTATTTTACAACCAAGCCTATAGATTTGATCATAACTGCTCAATTCAGCCATATACAGAAATTTCCATGGTGGATTAGACTTTCTTGTCGGAACATACTGTTTTTTGTCATTAAAAAGTCTGTTTAAGGGTTGGTTCACGTACAGGCAATGGAATTCCGTGAATTTGCCCGCAAGAATTCCGTAGTCTGAACCCACCCTTATATAGAGGCAGCAGAAAGCTTTTTAAGGCCAATTTGGAGGGTTCCATTGCATTTTATATTCAAACTGTATCCCCTGAGAGAACAAAATAATGTTGTAAGCAGAATTTTCTTTACTAGTCAAATCATGCTAAAAAAAAAAAAAAGGAACACTAGACAAAACCTTGACAGACCCGATATAGTCAATGGGATCTCTTACGTTCCATCAACGTCCTTGGCTGTTTCTGTTGTGCAATAGACTGTCTGGCCTTGAATGGAATCTCCAATATGATTCTGGTTTTTTTTTTACAGGATAGAAAAAATGAGACAATTTGTAAACTGAAATCTAAAACTTGTCAATTTGACACAAACTGAATCTTTTAACTCTGACAGAAGTCAGAAGTTTCAAAGAAAAGAATTAAACCAGTTAAAGAATCCATTAAATATAAATAAATAAAATTGTTGTTTCAACAGGATAGCCAAGAGTGATGAGAATAGGCCATTGAGCAGCTAGCTTTTATTCCTTCAAAAGGAAATGGCTAAAAGGACTAAGAATACCTAATAGAAAAGTGACTATAACCGATTCAGGTTATACTGTTGTCATTAAAGGGGTATTCATGTTTTTTAAAATAATCCACACAAAGCTGTGACTTTACAAAATAAATAAAGCTTATGTTCCCTTGTCCCTTGCAAGTCCTAGTTCAGCCTTTATTTCATAGGCTTCTTGTGGTCCATTGTTCTGCTGCTCCTAGATTTGCCCCTTCTCCCTGTTGTACACCTGCTGAATGGGGGGGCAGGGGGGGGGGCGCGCCTCATTTATCATGATTTACGACCACTCGCAGGTTCGCTGGAAGGTTTGTGCACCTCTTAGAGTATTCGGGCATGGAAAAGGGGTGGGGCCTAATTTGAGACACCCCCATAGCGTCTGATTAATGTTTTAGTAGCGTCAATTAGCACTATTTTGCCACACATTGTGCAATTCTTGGTATAATAGCACTGTTTTTGCAATAATTTTGAAGGAATTGCTGCAAAAATTGCTAAATATTAAGTTTTAAGTATTAATGCCTTTTTCTGTATAACTACGGAGATCTAGCTGTAAATGGGAAAGTTCTTTAACAAATGGCATATAGATCATAATACAGTGAAATACAATATTTGTAAAAGTTTTTAAAAGTCTTTTTTTTTTTAAATATCCTGTATCTTACAGTTATTACAGTATAATATACAATATGATACGAAGTAAGGAAAAGAAGTCCGCACTCACCGGTCAAAGAAGTGGGTTTATTAATCCAAACACCGAGGGCTTCAGCTGGGAGGGGGAAGATGTTATGCAGGATCGCTCTGAACAGCTACAAATGTTTCTCACCTATCCGGCGCTTCGTCTGGCTGTGAGCAACGTCAGGGGAAGTGGGAGGTGCACTATATACACAGGTGATATGCAAATACGATACAAACAAGTGCAACGTGAAAATAGAAACACAAAGCAATTTATAACAAAGTATTCATATCGTTCCTCTTGTTCAAGCCACATGGGCCTGTGGCATCCAACTTTTGAATCCATTTAGTTTCCCGTCTAAGCAGGAGTTTATGCCTGTCTGAACCATCTACAGTGGGGTGAACTCTTTCAAGGCCAAAAAACCGAAAGAGCTTAATGTCGGACTGGTGTACACTCCTGACATGCTCTATAAGTCGGGGTACGCCCTTGCCCGTGCGTATCGAATATAAATGTTCTTTAAACCGCGTCCAGAGAGGCCGCTTGGTTTTTCCAACATAGAATCGTTGGCATGGGCAAAAGATGGCGTATACGACATGGGTGGTTCGGCAAGTTATTAGATCACGTACCAAGCAATCATTACCCCCCAAATTAATGAAGGATGTATTGTACATTTGATTACAATAGGCACAAGTGCCACATCGCTTATTTCCTTCTGGTCTGTTACGCTGTAACCAATTCACACTACGTGTGCTATTATCCCTATCAAGGAGATCAACGATGGTATGATTTTTCCTAAAGGTGATGAGAGGTGGCTTGTCGGCTACTTCGCTGAGGTCAGGATCGTGTTGCAAGAGAAACCAGTGTTTCTTGATGATGTTGCACATCGTAGCATTCATGTGAGTATTTTGTAAGGGAAAAACAAATCTTTTGTTCTCGATGGGGTCAGAGGAGGTATGTTTGTGTTTTATAGCAGAATGGTGTAGGGAAGCTTTATCAACTGTAAGAGCCCGAGAGTAAGCGCCATCTATGATGGAGGGGGGATAACCTCTAGCAGTGAGGCGGGACTTGAGTTCGCCAGCCTGTTGGTGGAACCCGTGATCAGTACTGTTGATGCGTTTGATACGCAACATTTGGCCGTAAGGGATAGAATTTCTCACTTGAGGGGGGTGGGAGCTTTTGTAGTGGAGCAGCGCATTGGCTGCTGTGTGTTTGCGAAAGACGGTAGTATGTAACTCAGTGTCTACAGCTGTCACTAAGACATCTAAAAACTCTAATCTATTGCCACCATAACAGGAAGTGAATAACATGTTACATGTATTAGTGTTGTTCAGATAGGCAACAAATTGGCTTAATTTCTCTGCGGTGTTCTTCCATATTATGAATACATCGTCCACATACCTATGGTACAGAACGATATCAGAGAAAAAAGGGTTGGGGGGGGGGGGAAATCAAATTAACCTCCATCCATGCCAAGAAGAGATTGGCATATGTACAGGAGACCGGCGTGCCCATGGCAGTGCCGGTCTCCTGTCGATACCAATCCCTCCTGTAGACAAAACAGTTGTTATGCAAGACAAAAGAAAGAGCCTCCTTGATGAAATCTCTGAATTCTGAAGTTTTCCCTAGGCTCGCGAGGATGCGGTCAACAGCCTCCACACCCGCATCATGAGGGATGCGGGTGTAGAGGCTCTCCACATCCACGGACGTCAGGGAAAAATCAGGGCACCACCTGACGTCACGAACTGCCTGCAAGAAATCATTAGTGTCCTTCAGGTATGAAGAGAAACAGGGCAAGATGGGGCGCAAAGCCCAATCCAAGTATTGGGACAGACCCTCGGTCACTGAGCCGACCGCTGAGACGATGGGACGGCCCGGCGGGCAGCTCAGCGACTTGTGGATCTTCAGTAAAAGGTACAATTTAGGCACCCTGGGGGACTCAGGGATGAGTCGCTCCGCAGTCCTACGATCAATGACACCCAATGACACCCAATGATTTATGCAATAGTGTACGGAGTTGTTCCTTTAT
Source organism: Dendropsophus ebraccatus (assembly GCF_027789765.1). NCBI lineage: Eukaryota > Metazoa > Chordata > Amphibia > Anura > Hylidae > Dendropsophus > Dendropsophus ebraccatus. The sequence continues at coordinate 74,032,971 of NC_091460.1, forward strand.
TTTAGGTGTCGGGTCTTTGTCCAACTTGACATATGTCCGATTATCCTGAAGTTGACGGCAGGCTTCCTGATGGTAGAGTTCTTGTGTCATGATGACCGCGGCACCACCCTTATCTGCCCGCTTTACCAGCAGGTCGGGTCTGGACTTCAGCCAGGTAAGGGCCTTCTGTTCGGAGTGTGAGATATTAGAGCAGGGGTGCGGATAAATCAGTGCCTTAGCGTCCAGTAGAACCGCTTTCTGGAAAAGGTCCAGGGGGCTACCTGGAGTCACTTGTGGGGTAAAGGTGGAGGGGTTACCCCCCATAAACTGGGTCTCGGTGGAGACAGTCTCTTGTATTGTTCCGATAATGTTTTGAGAGTCAAGAGTGGCGAGATCTAGTATACACTCATGTTCTTGGGTGCCAAAGGTAGTCGGAGGGAAGAATCCTAGGGGGCCGATATTGTATTGGATCTTGGATACAGCAGTCGATGTAGACGTTTTATTCTGAATAGCAAAAAATTTGTGCAAATTTATCTTGCGGGTGGCTTTATGCAAGTCGCTCTCAGAGTGGCAAGAAGCACATCACCTACATGCCCTTGATCTGGTGAAACTAATACTCAAGAAGAATCAGGCAGAGTACGAGAAAGTCACTACTGAATTGCTGAAAACTAAAATGGAGTATCGCACTCGCCTACCGGAGTCACAATCCACTGCTTTCTTCAGTACATTGGATAAGCGTCTCATCTCTTTCCAAGCTGACCTGAAGGATCGCAAAAGAGAGAAATTCGTAAGAGATAAGGCTGATTATGATCATAATCGTATCTTCGATTGGAACCAGAAAATGAGGAGGAAGCCAAGACAGAATAAGGTCTCAGACTTTTGGATCACAGATTCAGAGTCTAGCGCATCTGACAGTAATACACCTAGCGCAAATATTGTCCCCCCTTTAGGAGGAGGAGGAGGAGGGGCGGCAAGGGGCGGAGGAACGTCCAACAGAGGCTCCTACAATTGGAAGCAAGTCTCATGGCGCCGTTGAACGACCCCCCGTCAGTTGTAAATATTTCTGGGGTCACGCTCCCTGAGGGTTGCGAATCTTTGCTATCCAAAGGGCTTAATTTCGGCCTCAACGAAAAATTTTCTTTTTCCACATTTGAGAGCGACTTGCATAAAGCCACCGGCAAGATAAATTTGCACAAATTTTTTGCTGTTCAGAATAAAACGTCTACATCGACTGCCGTATCCAAAATCCAATACAATATCAGCCCCCTAGGATTCTTCCCTCCGACTACCTTTGGCACCCAAGAACAGGAGTGTATACTAGATCTCGCCACTCTTGACACTCAAAACATTATCGGAACAATACAAGAGACTGTCTCCACCGAGACCCAGTTTATGGAAGGGAACCCCTCCACCGTTACTCAGCAAGTGACTCAAGGTAGCCCCCTGGACCTTTTCCAGAAAGCGGTTCTACGGGACGCTAAGGCACTGATTTATCTGCACCCCTGCTCTAATATCTCACTCTCCGAACAGAAGGCCCTTACCTGGCTGAAGTCCAGACCCGACCTGCTGGTAAAGCGGACAGATAAGGGTGGTGCCGCGGTCGTCATGACACAAAAACTCTACCATCAGGAAGCCTGCCGTCAACTTCAGGATAATCGGACATATGTCAAGTTGGACAAAGACCCGACACCTAAAATAAAGGAACAGCTCCGTACACTATTGCATAAATCATTGGGTGTCATTGGGTGTCATTGGGTGTCATTGATCGTAGGACTGCGGAGCGACTCATCCCTGAGTCCCCCAGGGTGCCTAAATGGTACCTTTTACCGAAGATCCACAAGTCACTGAGCCGCCCGCCGGGCCGTCCCATCGTCTCGGCGGTCGGCTCAGTGACCAATGGTCTGTCCCAATACTTGGAATGGGCTTTGCCCTGTTTCTCTTTATACCTGAAGGACACTAATGATTTCTTGCAGGCAGTTCGTGACGTCAGGTGGTGCCCTGATTTTTCCCTGGCGTCCGTGGATGTGGAGAGCCTCTACACCCGCATCCCTCATGATGCGGGTGTGGAGGCTGTTGACCGCATCCTCGCGAGCCTAGGGAAATCTTCAGAATTCAGAGATTTCATCAAGATTTCATCTTTCTTTTGTCTTGCATAACAACTGTTTTGTCTACAGGAGGGATTCGTATCGACAGGAGACCGGCACTGCCATGGGCACGCCGGTCTCCTGTACATATGCCAATCTCTTCTTGGCATGGATGGAGGTTAATTTGATTTTTTCCCCCCTCAACCCTTTTTTCTCCGATATCGTTCTGTACCATAGGTATGTGGACGATGTATTCATAATATGGAAGAACACTGCAGAGAAATTAAGCCAATTTGTTGCCTATCTGAACAACACTAATACATGTAACATGTTATTCACTTCCTGTTATGGTGGCAATAGATTAGAGTTTTTAGATGTCTTAGTTACAGCTGCAGACACTGAGTTACATACTACCGTCTTTCGCAAACACACAGCAGCCAATGCGCTGCTTCACTACAAAAGCTCCCACCCCCCTCAAGTGAGAAATTCTATCGCTTACGGCCAAATGTTGCGTATCAAACGCATCAACAGTACTGATCACGGGTTCCACCAACAGGCTGGCGAACTCAAGTCCCGCCTCACTGCTAGAGGTTATCCCCCCTCCATCATAGATGGCGCTTACTCTCGGGCTCTTACAGTTGATAAAGCTTCCCTACACCTTTCTGCTATAAAACACAAACATACCTCCTCTGACCCCATCGAGAACAAAAGATTTGTTTTTCCCTTACAAAATACTCACATGAATGCTACGATGTGCAACATCATCAAGAAACACTGGTTTCTCTTGCAACACGATCCTGACCTCAGCGAAGTAGCCGACAAGCCACCTCTCATCACCTTTAGAAAAAATCATACCATCGTTGATCTCCTTGATAGGGATAATAGCACATGTAGTGTGAATTGGTTACATCGTAACAGACCAGAAGGAAATAAGCGATGTGGCACTTGTGCTTATTGTAATCAAATGTACAATACATCCTTCATTAATTTAGGGGGTAATGATTGCTTGGTACGTGATCTAATAACTTGCCGAACCACCCATGTCGTGTACGCCATCTTTTGCCCATGCCAACGATTCTATGTTGGAAAAACCAAGCGGCCTCTCTGGACGCGGTTTAAAGAACATTTATATTCGATACGCACGGGCAAGGGCGTACCCCGACTTATAGAGCATGTCAGGAGTGTACACCAGTCCGACATTAAGCTCTTTCGGTTTTTTGGCCTTGAAAGAGTTCACCCCACTGTAGATGGTTCAGACAGGCATAAACTCCTGCTTAGACGGGAAACTAAATGGATTCAAAAGTTGGATGCCACAGGCCCATGTGGCTTGAACGAGAGGAACGATATGAATACTTTGTTATAAATTGCTTTGTGTTTCTATTTTCACGTTGCACTTGTTTGTATCGTATTTGCATATCACCTGTGTATATAGTGCACCTCCCACTTCCCCTGACGTTGCTCACAGCCAGACGAAGCGCCGTATAGGCGAGAAACAATTTTAGCTGTTCAGAGCGATCCTGCATAACATCTCCCCCCTCCCAGCTGAAGCCCTCGGTGTTTGGATCAATAAACCCACTTCTTTGACCGGTGAGTGCGGACTCCTCTTCCTTACTTCGTATCATACTCTGTTCCTGTTTCCAGCACCACGGTTCACAAGGTTTATACACACCGCCATTGCTGTTTGCTTCCCACTTAGTGGTCCGTTTTCCAGGACTATATCAGCTGGTGCCGGTTGACTTACTCTTACCTGATATAATATACAATATCCTGCTGCTTTGAGCACTGGATATAATCTCTTACAATGACCTGCTTATACAGTTTTGTATTGATTGTATAGCATTACTACTATTCAACTATTTGGGGCTCTCTTAATACTTCTGTATTTCTCTGATTTCACACAGAGCTCTTTGGAGTATTTTTTTTTCTGTCGGATTCCATAAATGAGTAACATGCGTCAATGTACTCTGCATGTATGGACTTATGTAGTGCCAGATGGACCAGATGGATAGGAGAAGGAAAGAGAACATCGCAGATCAAAGAAGACATTAGCTGTAAGTCACTGAATAAGGTTTTAGTTTGTTTGTTTGTTTTTTGTTTTGTTTTTTTGTATTGTGTAGAACATTATTTGGTAGGGGCTCCCCAGGTAAAAAAAAAAAAGTTGGGAAACATGTCACAAGTTATCGATCAAAGCGGGTCTCACTGCTTATCAGAAGATATAGCTAGGGAGAGATAGTGGCAGTGTGATCCGATCCTTATCTGGCAGCTCTAAACCTTAAAATTTCCTACAGACTTCTATAGGAATTTTTGACAGACTGCAGTGCTGGTCAGGGAGTAGATCACACTGCCGCTAGCTCTTCCTGGCTATATCCTCTGATAAGCAGTAGGACCCCCTCTGATCTACTCTGCTTAATAACTTTTCACATGTCGAATGCTGAAAGAGGCCAGTCTGAGAGCAATGATGCTGTGCGGTGGGGGCACGGAGACAGGTAAGTATAGATTCTTAATTATGTTCTCCCCCCCCCCCCCCCCCCCCCCCTCCATCTCCTGCTGGCTCAGGATTTTTAAGTTCAGCTGAGTTTTCCTTTACAGGAAAAGTCAGGCCGAAATTTTTATTAAAGTATTGTATTGCCCCCCAAAAGTTATACAAATCTTCTTTAAGTACATGTGAACATACCCTGATGATTGACTACTACTTCATGGGCCAGTACTGTTTGCCTAAAAATTGTGAGCCAGCCCCTGCCCAGAAGTATATTTCTATACATACAAAATTTGATGGAGTTTGCCACAATTTTATTTATTTTTATTTTTTTGTCTGAACTCATCACATCAATATATTGGGATATTTTTGAAAATTTATTTTTATTATTATTAGTTGAAGGGCACAAAAGAGTAATCTCCAATACTTTTGTTCCTGAAAATAAAACATATACCATCATAAGACCAAATATTGCAGGAAGTAGATTAAGTTTGGTCTAATAAACTCTATGGCAACAATTTATGGTATTATATGTAGTGTGTGTACAACCACAATCTATGTACATTTTTGTATAGTGTGATTTACAAAGCCACACTCAGCATGATAAATTTGCACAATCCACAGTCGCACTGAAAACTTACAAATGAGACTGTTCATAGCTTGTGCAAAAACTTATAACTACATTATTGATCAATTCCCCTTATGAGGTTTATCTCTAAAGAAGAAGAAGAAATCTACAGAAGCACAGGGAAAACACAGGCTTTATGGTGAAGTTGACCTGGTTATATTGAATTCTCTGTCTGACAATGATACCACTGCAGATGATTTCAGAAAGATATAAATATATAATCTAGTTCCAATCTACAAGTTACTTCTCAAACAAGGTAAAGACCTTTGCTCTTTACCTAAATCATTTATCTACTGCCTAAAATACATGTCCTGTGAGTTCTAGTTTAGCTTTGTTAATCAGGCTTTTGCTATGCCATGCTTATACTGAAGTACGGTAACCTTGTATGTAGAAAGTTACTGCACACATTTCAATAAGCAATTTGTGAAAAAAAGACGACAAAACAAAGTGGATACAGTGTTTGCAGTGGATACACAACACACACTCAGTTAGAACTACATAGTAAACAGAAATTATAATGAAAAATAATGAGCAGCAAGCATGTTTGTATTCAGGAGCTGCTGACATTTCACTAACTATCCGTATCAAGTGTTCTAATAACATAAACATTCAGGCCCAGATTTATCAAATGGTGTAAAATTTAGACTGGTGCAAACTGCCCTTAGCAACAAATCCCAGCTCCTTTTTCCTTTCACCAGAGCTAAAAGCTGAGCTGTGATTGGTTGCTGTGGGCAGTTTGCACCAGTCTAAATTTTACACCCTTTGATAAATCTCCCCCTTAATCACACTAAAGGTTTTACATACTGTTTGCCGTTTTGCTAAAGCTGTCATGAAAAGAACTTTACTCTGCAACTGATATAATTCTAGGATTATACTGATCACACACACATGGCCAATGAAATCATAAATTTCTTGTTTTTGTCACTGCTACCTGGTGTAAGGCAATGTTGCTAAGATTTTTCAGCTATAATAATGTTTGTTTTCATTGCTGTTAAAGGGAAACTAAGAGCAGGTTAGAAGACTCTAATCTGCTGTTATGTTCCCATAGGGCCAAGAATGCTGAGGATGAAGGTAATTTTCCGTAAATCTTTACTTTATTCAATATGCAAATAAGGTGGTTTGGTGCACTGGGAACAGGTGCACCAATCTACCCCACCGGCCCGCTACTCGATGAGCGCTGTAGTGATATCATTACTGAGCACCACCTCAATATTTATGAGTAGGGGGTTGGCAGCAGGTTGTGATCTCATCCCCAGTGCACCAAACCACCTAATTTGCATATGGTAGTGAAGATTTACAGAAAATGGTGTTGAGGATGATGGGGGAAAATGTACTTTATCCTTAGCAACCCCAGCCCCATGGGAACATAACAGCAGCTTAGAGTCTTCTAACCTGCAGTTAGTTTTTCTTCAAACATTCTACTCTAAATAAGTAAAAAATATATATTACAGCAAAGAATTATCGTAAAAGCTGCAATCTAAGGCTAGGTTTACACTGCATTCTTATTTTCATTTAACATATTCATTATAAAGGAGGAGGATGCAAAAACGGATAGAAAAAAAACATGCTTCAGAATCCATTTACCGTTGACTTATATTTAAAAAAAAAAAAAAAGATGGATTAAAACAAATCATTTTTATGAACGAAAAATGTGGTTGACCGTGTTTTTCTGTGCTTTAAAATTTAACATACTTAAATAGAAATGCTATGTTCACACAACATTTTTTCAGCTCCGTTTAAAATGACTTCCGTTATTTTAGCCTCAAGCTTTAATTACCTGTCTGGCCTCCCCTTAGTGCAATGACTGGTTGTTTGCACATTATTTTAGTTTGGGATTACTAATTGCCCTTTGGCTGTGGCTTAATTGAAAAGTCCATTGAATTTAATAGTAAAAACGGAGAAAGAACGGTGACAAAAGAAAAACTGTGTGTGAACAACTAATAAAAAAAACTTTATTTTGCTGTCCGCGGTAAAAACATCTGTTATTCAATGCATCGTGTGCATTGGACTTCTGCCTTTCCATTGACTTCAATGCATTGCCATTGAAGTCAGTTAAATTGTGGGAAAAACTGACATTTTTTTAAATAGCAAAATCGGCCACCTTTTCTCTATTTTTGACGTTGTTTGAACATAGCCAAACAGTGAAATGGATGAAAAAATGCAGTGTAAACCTAGCCTAACTGAAACAAAACCAGAACTTGTGAATATAACAAGGGGTTGTTCATTTGTCATTTTGTTTCCCGACACTGGTCTCTATAAAAAAAAAAAAAAAATGCCAGGATTGGCAGAAGAATTTCATTATACCTCTCTCAGGCAATAAAGAGTTTAAATGTGTACAAAGGACATTACTTTAAAAGGGGGTTATTTACATAGAACAACATTTCATTGGATGCTATGATCTGAATTTACCTCTGTGTCTACTGAATTTATTAAATGTGTACATTAACATAAGAAAACAAATAAATATGCTGTTGAAGCATATAGCACTGCTTACCTACAGTATGTAACGACTGGGGTCATGGATACACTGTACCAGGAATCACAGAGAGCTGAGACCACATGCTAAGGGAAGCATGCAGAGGCTCCAACAAGAACACTAGGGAGGGGCTGCAATTTATAGAACTGGGCTGCTGTGCAGTAGCCAATGAGGGGCCAGGGGCCTGATCACCCAAATGCAACATTTATTATTGTGAAATTGGGTTATCAATAAAACAGAAGCCCCTTTTTAAACTGAATGCTACTGTCCCTTTACTTGGTATATAGATACTCATTTACACGTGGTGCTCCCTAGAAAAATATTGCATCTGGGGCATTGCTACAGTGCTAGCCTGAACTTCTATTACAAATACAGGAGATTACAGACACAGAAGTTAGATACACAGGAAATTATATAAACTGATTACAACAGAGTGTAACTCGGTGACAATTATTTATTATGAATATGGCTCACCTAAAAAGGCTTTGTCTTAGTGCTAATCGCAACTGTAGCATCAAAGCTGCTCTCACTGGAATATTTATGCTGTGGGTGGAGAAAATAGACAATGTTTCATTATAAGGCTATGTGCACACACTGTAAGAGACCGGCCTGGTCACGGAACGGCCAGTCTCTGAAAAGATCATCCCGGATGATCTTTAGGACCGCAGAGTTCTGATGCGGACACATCCGTGCACGCCCGCACCAGAACTCCCCACTACACACTATGGAGTGAGCGGCCGGAGCCGCTGGCTCCATAGTGTGTGCTTACAGGGTTTTCTGCAGCTGCAAAAAACTGAATAGTGGCTGCAAAAAACTGACATGTCAGTTTTCTATGGTGCTGCGAGAGATCCCAGCTGGAGCATATACTATGTGTTCACGCTTTGACCATGATTCCATAGAGGCCAGGTAACATACATTTCCGTATTAATCACGGCCGTTGTTGCAATTGGCAACAACGGCTGTACTTTTACAAAAATATAGATTGTGCGAACATGGCCCAATAAAGCTTCTCTTTTTCAGAAGCAAGTGAACATTGCCTCGCAGTGCTTGGGCCCTTGTTTTAAACCTGAACAGAGCAACATTTGCATAGAGTCTATGTATTTTTAAGTGAGGTTCTATTTGGTATTGAGACTTCCTCCCATACACTTCAGTAAACATACTGTGCTGAGGTTAGATTGTGAGTCCCAATGGGAACAGGAACTAGTATCATAATTGTTTCCTACATTGCTTTAATTCATAACAGAAGTAGATTCTGTAACCATAATACTTTAGAGATCTGTTCATAATGCTGTTTACTATTATATTAGTTAATGCTACTTCAAAAGTAAATGTTCATTGAATCCTCTTGAGATATTTCCATGCATATGAGAAATGACAAATTAATTTCTGAGACATCTGTATTACTAAAACTAGTAACACAAATAAAAAAACGTAAAAAGTTTAAACCTTCTTGTTTTTTTTTCTAGACAATGACAACTTTACTTAACATATCCCAAATATAAGACAAATTACACAGGACAAAATTTTGTCAAGAACATTTAATCAATAACCTGTACTACTCTTTCACTTGGAGCATAACAAACTCCTAATGTCTTTGTGTTTGTCTTTTCTGCACCAAGGCATTTAAGATGGATAAATTATTAAACAGCATATCAATGGATTCTGCATAATCAATAATGTTTAAAATTCTATCCACATACCAAGTGCAGAGAAAAATCTGTTTGCTTAGCAGCAAAAATGCTATTTAGAAATGGAACCTTGGCAATGATTGTTTTATAGAGTTTTCTTTTTTATAAATGTAGTTATTTAGGAACAGTCATAAGCTGTTTAACATGAACTTCTTAATATAGCTTATGTGCATAAACCACCTACATGCCAATATAGTCATTGTTAAGTGTTATGATATCTCAGCCTGTATTATTATTATTATTATTATTATTATTATTATTATTATTATTATTATTATTATTACAATGAGAGAGAAAAATATGTTATAAATCATGGGCACTGTATCTGGGTGATGCTGCATTGGTAGCTAGACACTGTGTCTTGGCTGTTATCATTTCCTTTCTGCTGTGGCTAACATCTTGCTCTGCAGATCTAGTGCTGATTTTAATAAACCGAGCAGCATGTCAATCAAGGCAGAATGGACATGCTAATAAAAGGTGGAGGGGGGGTATTAAAAAGGCACTGTCATTAAAAATAACTTTTGACACGTCATCAGACAAGTCAAAAGTTATTGATCACAGTGACTATAATAACTATTCTGTTCAGGAGATATAGCCATGGAGAGACTGCTGCATCACAATCCACTCCCTGGCTGGCCATATCTGTCAATATTTTCTCATAGACCTAAACTTAAAAATATACACAAAATAAGCAGCAGGCCAGGGAGTGGATCGCACCGTTGTGATTTCTCTACTATATCTTCTATAGCAGGGATACTCAACAACTTTTGGTAAAAGTCCACTTACCGGGGTCTATTGTCAGGTGAAGGTCCGAGCTGAACATCAGTAGTAAACGTGTTGTTTTGTCAACTTTTCAAAAATGTTGCTGAACTATTTTCATACAGAATTGATGCTTATTAGTGGGAAAACTGGCTTTGAAATTAGGTACAAAAGGGGTGACTGCCCCCAGTAGTATAAAGTCCCCCTGTTGTTCCCCCAGTAGTATATAGACCCCTGAGCACTCCCCCAGTAGTATATATTCCACCTGTGCGCTCCCCCAGTAGTATATAGTTCCCCTGTGTGCTCCCTCATTAGTATATAGTTGCCCTATGTGCTCCCCCAGTAGTAAATAGGCCCCTGTGCACTCCCCCAGTAGTATATAGGCCCCTATGTGCTCCCCCAGTAGTATATTGCCCCTCTGTGTGCTCCCACAGTAGTATACACCACTCTGTGGGCCCCCCAGTGGTATATAGCCCCTGTGAGCGCCTCCAGTAGTACATCTCCTCCCTGTGCGCTTCCCCAGTAGTATATAACCCTTGTGCGCTCCCCCAGTAGTATATCGCCCCCTTTGCACTCCTCCAGTAATATATAGCCCCTCTGTTTTCTCCCCTAGTAGTATATAGCACCCCTTTGCGCTCCCCCAGTAGTATATAGCCCCCAGTGTGCTCACCTAGTAGTATATAGCCCCCTGTTCACTCCCCCAGTAGTATATAGCCCCCCTAAGTGCTCTCCCAGTAGTATATAGAACCCTTGTGCGCTCCACCAGTTGTATATAGCCCCCCTGTGCACTCCCTTAGTAGTATATGGCCCCTCTGTGTGCTCCCCCTCCCATATAGCCCCCCTGTGTGCTCCCCAAGTAGTATATACACTCACCGGCCACTTTATTAGGTACACCATGCTAGGTTGGACCCCCTTTTGCCTTCAGAACTGCCTCAATTCTTCGTGGCATAGATTCAACAAGGTGCTGGAAGCATTCCTCAGAGATTTTGGTCCATATTGACATGATGGCATTACACAGTTGCCGCAGATTTGTCGGCTGCACATCCATGATGCGAATCTCCCGTTCCACCACATCCCAAAGATGCTCTATTGGATTGAGATCTGGTGACTGTGGAGGCCATTTGAGTACAGTGAACTCATTGTCATGTTCAAGAAACCAGTCTGAGGTGATTCTAGCTTTATGACATGGCGCATTATCCTGCTGAAAGTAGCCATCAGATGTTGGGTACATTGTGGTCATAAAGGGATGGACATGGTCAGCAACAATACTCAGGTAGGCTGTGGCGTTGCAACGATGCTCAATTGGTACCAAGGGGCCCAAAGAGTGCCTAGAAAATATTCACCACACCATGACACCACCACCACCAGCCTGAACCGTTGATACAAGGCAAGATGGATCCATGCTTTCATGTTGTTGACGCCAAATTCTGACCCTACCATCCGAATGTCGCAGCAGAAATCGAGACTCATCAGACCAGGCAATGTTTTTCCAATCTTCTACTGTCCAATTTCGATGAGCTTGTGCAAATTGTAGCCTCAGTTTCCTGTTCTTAGCTGAAAGAAGTGGCACCCGGTGTGGTCTTCTGTTGCTGTAGCTTATCTGCCTCAAAGTTCGAGGTACTGTGCGTTCAGAGATGCTCTTCTGCCTACCTTGGTTGTAACGGTTGGCTATTTGAGTCACTGTTGCCTTTCTATCAGCTCAAACCAGTCTGCCCATTCTCCTCTGACCTCTGGCATCAACAAGGCATTTCCGCCAACAGAACTGCCGCTCACTGGATGTTTTTTCTTTTTCGGACCATTCTCTGTAAACCCTAGAGATGGTTGTGCGTGAAAATCCCAGTAGATCAGCAGTTTCTGAAATACTCAGACCAGCCCTTCTGGCACCAACAACCATGCCACGTTCAAAGGCACTCAAATCACCTTTCTTCCCCATACTGATGCTCGGTTTGAACTGCAGGAGATTGTCTTGACCATGTCTACATGCCTAAATGCACTGAGTTGCCGCCATGTGATTGGCTGATTAGAAATTAAGTGGTAACGTGCAGTTGGACAGGTGTACCTAATAAAGTGGCCGGTGAGTGTAGATCCCCACTTTGTGCTGCCCAGTAGTATATAGCCCCCCTGTGCTTCCCCTTCCATATAGCATATAACAAAAAAAAAAAACACTTATACTCACCTAGGTCCAGCGTCTCCTCTTCTCTTCCCCTCTTGTGGCTGCAATGCAGCCTCTCTCCCCTTGTCCTGGCGCTGGTGCTCCAGTGACGTCACTTGAGCGCCTGCACCAAAGACAGAGAGTGGCCTCTTGTGACTGCTGCGGCCACAAGAGTGACTGACTGTCAGTGCTGCTGCACAGTAACTATGAGCGCTCGTTACATACGCTCATAGTTACTGTGCAGAGCGCAGAGGTCCAGACAGCTGGCCTTCGCAGTTGAGGACCCCTGTTCTATAGCTTCTGAGCAGCTTAATTTAATGGGGTTAATCTGTGTTTAGGCGACCCAACATTAAACTCCTTGCATATATAGCATCAGAGAAGTGATATATAATTTCACTTTCTTCACTTTCTGTGACAAGACTTCACAGGATTATTTAGCAGAATCTGCCACAGAATATGCATCAATATCATTGTAAAAAAAAAAAGATACATAACTATAGCATACCCTACATATCTGTTCCACATCTGTTAAAAATAATGTATACATAACTTTTTTTAAACATGCTGTGTCACAGGGGGCAGGGGGGGAACACGACACAGATAGTTAGCCCTGAACTAGTCCCTGCCCACTGTCCCTACCTACTTACCTACTTTCGGCCCCTGTACTGATATAGAGTGGCACACAGGACACGAACAGACAAACAGAGAATGGTCAAAAGTCAAAGCAGGAAGGTCAAGGCATGCTACAAGCAAGGATAGTCAGAATATCAGTCATATAGCAATCAGTGATATAGCAGCCAATAGCAAAAACAACAGAAAAGAGCAGGCAAAGAAAACATAATAACAAACCAGGAATCTAGGAAATACACACACTATATAGGGAAACAGAGGTCTGTTCTAGAAGCTGGTTGGACTTCCTCAACACAGCTGTAAAACACGCAATCTGGCAGGGAGAACTGTCAGACAGGCTAAGGAAGCAGCAGCAGAATTAACACAGAGGTTGCAAGAAGCACAAAAGTTAAGACGATTTGGGTTGAATACACATAAACAGGGATAGACCAGTGTGCACACAGGGTTCAGGACACAACACAATACATACAAAAGCCTGAACATCAGCGCCACCTCAGCCACACAGCACAAGCCGAGGGGCACACAGTTTAGCACAGACACAGACCTGACATGCTGGCTTTGCACCTATAGTAATAACTTCTTCACTTGTATGTTCAATAGTTTAAAAATGTCACTAATAAAATATCTTACAAAAAAAATAGAAAATAAAAATAATTTCTTCACTGACATTAAAGCGTACTTGTTTTTCTGCTTCGGTTAGGTTATGTGGATGACCGTCTTGGTACAACCCAAACTGAAGTTCCCACTGACGCACTCCCATACAGAAGTCCAGTTCTTAGATATCTGCATATTAAAGCAAGGGGATATACTGGGTTCTGACTTGTATGTCAAACCTACAGACTGCAACAATCTTTTACTGTTCAACAGTTTCCACCCATAGAATATGATGGAATCATTACCCAAAGTCAACTACATAGGCTAGGAAGAATATACAGTGCAGCGACCCTGGACAAATTGATGCTAGGTTATATGAGATGTGCCACAAATTTATTTAGAAGGATTACTCTACATGCTTAGTAGAGAAACACCTTGACACAAATTAAGTTAACAGATAGACAGACAACATACATTCAGACCTACAAACAACAGAATCCCCTATGTCCCCACATACAACCCCCTCAGTTCCCATATAAGCTATATTTCCAGGAGTCCCCCATCATGGCTTTCAAAAGTGGACACAACCTCTGAGATCTACTCATAAAGACAGACCTACTCCCCATAGCACGATTTATCCAGACATTTCTCCCTCCCCCCAAACCTAGTAATTTTACCCTGTCATCAAGAGCGACACTTTTCCCTATCAAGCACAGATACATGGGTTCCTCCAGTTATGTCATCTATCTTAATATGTTCCCCTTCGGGCTTGCACGCATTGTGGAAACAACAGTAGAGTCCAGAACACGCATCAGTAAGCACAAAAATATGATTAGGAAAGCCTTGTTAGACCTACCAGTTCCCCAACATTTTCACACAAACACACTATTGGTAAACTAAAATATTGCATTTGTAAAATATTACCATGTTTGGTATTTGATAAGGTTCCCCCATCCATAGTTAATGGATTCCTCTTTTCACTTACAGATAAGGATCCTGGTGGTCTTGCCAAGTTACACAAAATGAGCCTCGGAGTGATTACAAACCTCTCTTTTTCTTCTCCTTTCTCTCACCTTTAAGCTGTGGGGCCTATCCCTAGCATTGATACTTACCTGATTATCTATGTTTATGTCAGAGACATACTTTTTGATCCAATAAATGTTTTATGCATTTGAGTTAAGGGTGTTGTGTTTAGGAGGGTGACTGTGGGGCCCACTAGCCTCACCATACTGTCGCCCTCTGTATGGATGGCCTCTTAGGGTACAAACCCACTTGACGTATTTGCTGCGTGAATCAGTCTTAAAAATAAGCAGGCAAAACGCAGGTTGGCTTTATACGATTGTTCTGCATTAAAATACTCAATTGCGTATTTTTGAAGCGTGAAGCTTGTTGTTAGCAAAGCATCAGTTGTTAACAAACTGTGTGAAAAACACATGTAGCTTCACGCTTCAAAAATACGCAATTGCGTATTTCAATGCAGAACAATCGTATAAAGCAAACCTGCGTTTTGCCTGCTTATTTTTAAGACTGATTCACGCAGTAAATACGTCAAGTGGGTTTGTACCCTAAAGGAGAGTATAGCACTCATCTAGGAATCACCAATAGGTTTTTTTTTTTAGGAGTGAGTTGCTCCTCCGCCTTTCTCCACAAGTACTGTGGAGCGGTTGTCCAACAGGTGTTAGTGGGAGCAACCTCATTATGTAAGGGCACCCTCTGGGGATTGTTCCCCAATATCATACTCTAGACTGGTTGATCCCCTTTTTACAGTGTGAGTGGTGTCTCCTATATATATCCTGCAGATCACTGGTGCCTTCTACATAGATGGTCCAGTACAGTTTATTCCAATACTGCACTGACTGCGCTTTTAATATTCCCCACTTTGATTCTCTAGCAGGAGCTTTATTTTACATGCTCCAGCTCCCTATACATCTGCTCTTTAGTGTGAGGTGGCAGTGGGATAGGTGACTACTCCTTTAACTCCCTGTGTCCCCTGCTGTGAATCCCTGAACACAAGTTGCTGTATGCAGCAGCCATAGTCCACTCAAGGACCTAAAAATATTCAGCACCAGGACGCCAGAGGTGGAGCTGGATCAGTGCTGACAGGTCTGGTAACAAGTGTTTTCTCCACCTTCTCTGTCCTTCATTCTCCCTGTCCTATTCCTGGCCGCTTCAGGCAGCTGACGATTCTTCAGCTACATGATTAGTCCACTCACTTCTCTTTTTCCTTACTGGACTGTATAACTATTGTAAAAGCCTAGAAACCAGACAGAGTGTATGCGAGCAGGTATGTAGGCTGCTGACATTAGTGACCCTGATGCTACCAGATCAGGCTGGAGTCTGTGGGGAACACCTACTATGTTGTGATTGGTTATGGATTATTTGCTCTTCTTTTTTAACTGGCATTGCACCTTCGTTAATGTATACTTGAGGTTTATTTTGAGCCAAAATATGTATGCTTGATTGCTTAATAAAGACTTGAAATTTCCACCACTCTGATGCTGTTGGACCTTCCATTACCATTAAAGCGTACTTGTAACAGTTCATCCTTTAAAATTTCTGCATGCAGATCCAGCTGTCAACAGAAGTTCAGTTGTTATGGAAACATCCCGCGTGGCATGTTCCACATAACTTCCTGATGCTTAGGACATTCCCACAACAACCCACCACAGTGAGCTGCATTTGAACGCAGTAAAACTGTGACTTAACAAAGTTGTATATTTGTTCAACAATTTGGTGACTATAAGACAAAACCAGGTATGACTCAGACCTGACTCTGACTAAGACAGAAGTATTAGTTAAAAAAATGTAAAAAATGTATATATATATATATATATATATATATATGTATTTATTTATATATATATATATATATATATATATATATATATATATATATATATATATATATAGTAAAATTTTAGATGCTTAATGGGAAATGGGAAAAATGCATTGTGTGTGTAATAAAGGGGTACTCCACAAACTAAAAAAAGTGTATACTTTACTGCTGCCAAATAAAAGGAGAATATATGCTCATATAAAATCTTCACATTTTTTTAAAATACATTTACAACTCAAAGTAATATAATTTTATTAAAAATGTATTTTTAGTCTCCTTTAAAAAACATAACATTTAAAACAGATACTATATTGTATATACATTTGATATATCTTTGCAAGCTTTATGAAATAACTAGAGTAAAATGTCATTCTACAGGGAAAAAAAATCACAAAACTATTTTGTATAATTTGATTATTTTGCCGTGATGGGACAATAAATCACAATTTGTCAGTTCTTAACATTTTAAAGTGCTGGATTTGACATTCAAGATCAGCAATTTTTTTCCTTTTGTATTTTTCTGGTGACTTTTTTGTAAACCTATATTTTGATGCATCATGTTTTTATGTCATTACATGTACCATTCATTAATAGAGGAGCCTAATTGACCATCACCTAAAATACTGTACTAAAGCCTGTGGAATTAGCAAATTATAACATTAACAAAATATCATAACACATAATACAAAGCTTTTTCAAAGTACCTTAAACACAGTTAGTAATACAAATTCAACTTTTATACGATACCATTTGTCTATTTTCACTTGCAACTTATTGGTGTTATACCTAGTTTATTTCTTGACAAGTCAAACTTTTATCAAAACGGGAATGTGACTGTAAAATGCAGATACGCTATAATGTCAGATAAAAAAAAACTTCCACCTATTTCCCTAGTAAATAATTTAACATGCCAGCTATTTAGTTTTATTTGCTGTCAGCAAGGACAATAATGAACTGGCCCTTTAACCAGATGAGTTGATATCTGACAGATTATGACAAGTGTATCTATTGAAACACTCCTGTTAGGCAGGAGTAAAAACAACAGGTAGAAATTTTAAATTAAATACAATATGACTCTCTGTATACTATATAAAATGTGTCTGTGATTTAGAAAACAGACAATAGAAGTAAGTAATCAGAGCGACATGACATTGACACAAAAAGATTCCCGAGTAAAGCGACTCATTATTACATTTTGTTTGAAAAATGTCATTATATGAATGTGAAACCTTAGAGAAAAATATTCTTTAATATTTTATTATTCCCCGAAGCAGGTTTTAAAGTATAGCCGTGCTACATTTCAAGCTGACATTTAACATTTCTTATTTAATTCAGGTTACTACGTTTCGGTTAATATTTTTCCCAACAGCAATAGTGCGGCAGAACAAGCTCATTACCCTTAGTAAATGCAGAGAAGTTCACTTCTCCTTTTACTTAGTAATTACAATGAACTGCACTTGGCCCCTTTCCGCTAAGAATTCCCAAAGTACTTTCATACATTATATTAACAATGCAGGTGTTTGTATTTGAAAAACAATAAACTAGCAGAAAAGCCTGCTTCTCCAAGAATTATGTTTTGGGAATCAATTGAAAATATAGGGCAGCTGAGAAGGAAAGAGAGAACGGATGGAGGAGAATCAATGTCTTCACAAGCACTGTCCAGTACATTATATTTCAGTTATGGTACAACCAATAGGAATGATCATGACTGTCAAAGGACAGAAAACATTCACTCTAAACAGTACTGATGTACTGTATATTCATCAACGCAATGCTGTTAATACAACAAGTGACTGGTGAAAAGGCTAAGCTTGACTGCTTTATAAGGATAGCTAAATATAAACTTTTTTGTAATTGATTAGTTATTTAAGGCAAAGGAAAAATTCAGTGAATAATACATTATCCGTCTTGTTTCATTAACATGCAACTCAATGTATGTAAACCCAAGGTAGGTAAACTCAATGGGGGAGATTTATCAAACATGGTGAAAAATGAAAACTGGCTCAGTTGCCCCTAGCAACCAATCAGATACCAGTTTTCATTTTCCAAAGAGTCTGTGAGGAATGTAAGATGGAATCTGATTGGTTGCTAGGAGCAACTGAGCCAGTTTTACTTTACACCTTGTTTGATAAATCTCCCCCATGTATCAAAATAGGAAACACCTAGCAAAGTGCTTTTTATTCATGATTACATTGTCTTGACTGAACTTTGTAATATTAAAAATGACCAAAAGCAAAACCATTTTTAGCTTTGAATTTGGTCCCCTGTAGTTATGATCTTTGAGATATGAGTTTATATTAGCTAGGTAGTGGACACATTTTTCATTATGCTACGTAAAAGTACTAGCGTTGTTTCCATCGGCAACAACGGCCGTACTTTGTCCAAGGTGGAACACTGCCTATTCTTGAATGGTATCCCAGCCTCAGCGTATATACATCGTATACGCTCCGGCCAGAATCCCATGCGGCGCCGCAAAGAACTGACATGTCAGTTTTCTGCAGCCGCAATTCAGTGAATTGCAGCCGTAGAAACCCATGTCAGTTCACACAATGAAGCGGCTCCGGCCACTTGCTTCATTGTGCGTTATGGGAAGTTCTGATACGGGCGCGCGCTGATGCGCCCGCATCAGAACACTGCAGCTGGAAAGATCATCCGGCCGGTACTTAAGTACCGGGCAGAATGATCTTTGCAGAAACCGGCCGTTCCATGACCCGGCCGGGTCGCGGAATGGCCGGTCTCTTACGCAGTGTGCACATAGCCTGATGGTTATTTTTACAAGAATGTATTTAACCAAAGTAATGTTTTTCTTGGTGCTTTACTTAAAGGGGTTGGCCACTTTATAGTAAAATTGCTCAGTTTACAGTATTAGTAAGTGTACTCACTGTATATACTGACAGTAGGTCTCTGTGTACCTCATAGAGCTTAAATCAGACTCCCCTCCTCCAGGCTGGGCTGCCCTGCTCTGTGGTGTTTTGGTCCATAAGATTGCTGACATGGAGGAGCATGTGACCATGCCCCGCCCCCCAGTGTCCACCACTGAGCCTGTATATGTCTATGGAGCACACAGGGGACAGGGCATGGTCACATGCTCCTCCATGTCGGCCATTTTATGGACTTAAACAAAACAGAGCAGGGCAGCCCAGCCTGGAGGAGGGGAGTCTGATTTTAGCTCTATGAGGTACACAGAGACCTACTGTCAGTATATACAGTGAGTACACTTACTAATACTGTACACTGAGCAATTTTACTATAAAGTGGCCAACCCCTTTAAGTAAGTTTGTAAAGTACAAATATGAAGGGAGTGAAAAAAATAGAGGGAGAGCATTTAATGGGATTCAAAGCAAAGAGCAACACAGAACAATTCTAAAGATCACCTCATCATATTTTAGCTCATTTACTAACAGTGAATTTCAGTTATTGTCATGGGGTCCTATGGATCATTTTGATGCCCTTGGAACTCGCTGGTAGATCTCACTAGATTAGAATAGGTGCCATGTTACCTACAGAAAAAAAAATTCTTTCTTTCAAAATCTCCCTTTAAACATAAACAGAAATACTTGAAGAATAAAAATTAAATAAAAGTTGAACACGCTGGGGGTGGGGTGGGGGTTATAGACTGCATAATGAAAATTACAGAAGATTACAGATAAGAAAAAAAGTGTGAGGTATACACAAATCTTTTTGAGCTTTTACAAAGAATGTCACACAGTCTGGCTGCAATAATTCTACAACTGAGGGGCATCTACTGATGAACTATACTTCAATCTTTACAGTATAGGCTATTAAGTTGTTTAAAAAAACATGAATAATGGACAATAATTAGGATAGCTCAATATATCTGCAATACAGATACTTTGCTCAGAATAATATTCATCTAAGATGTTTTTTACTTAAGAAAACTCTGTTCACATGCTATACCTGTTCAGAATCCCCTCTGTCAGCTAAACTGGAGAGCTGTAGCAATAAATATCTGAACAAACATGTGAATAGCTCAGTGAGATCATGTATTACAAGGCCTCCTAATAAATTCAGTGTGTGCCATGTCATATTTTACTTATTTTTTAGCTGCAATCTGACTACATGCTATATATATGTGATTTAATTTTTTTTTTATTAAAACTGTGCTCCTTATGTTCCTTATATCTACCTTACAACACACAAGTTTGAGTTAAAGGGATTATCCAGGTTGAGAAAAAGCACACCGATTTTTTTTTTTTTTTTTTGCAAAAACAGCGCCACCCCTTTCCACAGGTTGTATGTGCTATTACAGTTCAGTTTAATTCACATTAATGGAACTGATCTGCAGAAACACAGCAAAATTGAGGACACGAGAGGTGCTATTTCTACAAGAAAGCAGCCATTTTTTATGCCTGGATAACCCACTTTAAGCATTAAACTTGCAGCTATGTCAGGCTCTTAAAGGTGGACTCAACATTCCAATGTGTTAACCCTTGGTCTCTGTAGGCTATTTTGGCCCTAATGACCAGGCCATTTTCCATTGTTGTGGTTTAGTTTTTTTCTCCCGGCCTTCTATGAGACATCAAGCTTTTATTTTTCCACCTTCAGGGCTGGTCAGGGCATCTACTTTTGCCCCACAATCTCTGGTTTTATAAGTAACATATTTGTTAATATTTTTTAAATATTTTTCCTTTTACATTTTTTTTTCCGGAGAGATAATTTAACAAAAAATCTGCAATAATATTGTCATATCTTACATCGGACAATTGCACATGCTAAATTGGGTAAGGGCATGATTGTAACTTTTGTTGGAGGAGAGAAGAAGAAGAAATTACTTTTTTTTATTTATTTACACTTTTTTATGTTCCCCCAGAGGACTATTACATGCAACCACTAAATTGCTAACACTGGAACTGCATAGAATTTATCTGACCTCTGGCAGACAAGGAAACTGACAAGGCAAGAAAGCTGACAGTACATTCTCTCAGTGGAACCAAATTCTGCTGTGAGAATGCAGGACTACAGACACTAATGGTAAGAGGTTTCACTGTGAATTTGTTGTGCAACGTGAAATCCACTGCGAACTCATTATGTACCCTTAGGCTATGTTCACATTACAGTACATAAGTTTAGTAATAATCACGGCCGTTGTAACAACAGCCATGATTACTACGGAACTTACGTAGTGCTGCCATCTAAGGAATCCCGGCCGGAGTGTATACACATAGTATAAACTGCGGCCGGGATCCCTAGCCAGCACTGCAAGAAACTGACATGTCAGTTTTCTGCGTCTGCTATTCACTGAATAACCTGTCAGTGCACACAATGGAGCATGCAGCCGCACGCTTCATTGTGTGCAGCGGGGAATTCGGATGCAGGCATGCACAGATGCTCCTGCATCTAAATTTAACGGGAGTGAAGATCATGCGCCTGGTACTGCAGTAGCGGCCGGGATGATCTTCTCTGACACCGGCCGAGTCACGGAACGGTCTTACTACGAGGGGACATGGCCTTAATCTGTACACATATATTATAAAAAGAAAAATCGTGCCTACTAACTAATAGTCTAATATCTGTATGTAATAAGAAAACTGACCTAAGATAGTATTAGCTGTCTTACCAGAATAAGTTACCGTAGATAGTAGTTATAGTTGTGATTTTATGGTATAATAATAATAACAAATTTAAGCTAAAACATTTAGAAATTCTTTAAGAAATGTCTGTCTTCTACTTATAAACTACATGTAAACAAGTCAATATCGGTTTGTTTTAACCCATAGCTGCACCAGGACGTTATTGAACGTCCTCGTGCCGCTATGGGAGTTCAGAGGGGGGTCGCGCGGCGACCACCCTCTGAACTGCCGCGATCCCGGGTGCCGCGTGTAGCCCGGGCTCGCGGCTATTAGCGGGCACGGTCCGATCGCCGTGCCCGCTAATTAAGTACTTAGAAGCAGCTGTCAAAGTTGACAGCTGCTTCTAAATACTTGCTAATCTCCATACCTGGTGGTCTAGTGGGGGGATCGCCCCCCTGCGGCGCGATTGCGGGGGGGCGATCCCTGCATCCATCCCGGGCCGGGGTCTGCTCCGTAATGGCGCTGATCCCGGCTCGGCATTCTATTGCTTTTGGCTGCAGCAGCCAAAAGTAATAGAACACCGATCTCATGGATTCATGCAGTATAACTATACTGCATGGATCTCTATGAGAGATCAGAGTACATATACTAGAAGTCCCCCAGGGGGGCTTCTAGTATATGTGTAAAGTAAAAGACAAATGTATTTTTAATAACACAAAACCCCCTCCCCTAATAAAAGTCTGAATCACCCCCCTTTCCCCATTTTATAAATAAAAATAAATTAATTAATTAATAAACAAACATGTTTGCTATCGCCGCGTACGTAATCGCCCAAACTATTAATTAATCACATTCCTGATCTCACACGGTAAACGGCGTCAGCGCAAAAAAATCCCAAAGTGCAAAATTGCGCAATTTCTGTCGCATCAAATCCAGAATAATTGTAATAAAAAGCGATCAAAAAGTCATATATGCGCAATCAAGGTACCGATAGAAAGATCACATCATGGCGCAAAAAATGACACCTCACACAGACCCATAGACCAAAGGATAAAAGCGCTATAAGCCTGGGAATGGAGCCATTTTAAGTGACGTATATTTGTTAACAACGGTTTGAATTTTTTACAGGCCATCAGATACAATATAAGTTATACATGTTACATATCGTTTTAATCGTAACAACTTGAGGAACATGCATAACAAGTCAGTTTTACCCCAGGGTGAATGGCGTAAAAACACATTTCCCCCAAATAAAAGAAATGCGTTTTTTTTTTCAATTTCACCACACTTTGAATTTTTTTCTGGTTTCCCGGCACATTTTAGGCAAAAATTACATCTGCCATAGCAAAGTACAATTAGTTGCGCAAAAAATAAGGGCTCACTTGGGTCTCTAGGTGGAAAAATGCAGGCGCTATGGCCTTATATACACGAGGAGGGAAAAACGAAAACGCAAAAATGAAAACTGGCTGTGTCCCCTAAGGGTTAATGTGATCTGAATTATGGCATCTTTCATTTGATATACAGACAAACAGTTCTTCTTGATCGTTTAAAGCACAGTTTGCCACTACTCCATTTGCTGGATATCTCACAGTTTCCCACTCCTTAAAGTGCATTAAAATAAACAACTGTAACTCGGTAGGTGGATCTAGTAATTTTCCAATATTACTTTGCTACAAAGATATCTGTAAAAACACCAAGTAGCATTTTAAGAGTTTTGGAAAGTGAAATGAAATAGAATTTAAACACTTTTAAATAAACATGTATATTCACCCTTACCTTTCCTTGAATTTACTTAATTCTTACTAATTCAATATCGTATCTTGACATGCTAACAAAACCCTCAATAGATGGCAATTCACATAACAACCACTACCAGCAGACACATATAGCCTGACCAGCTCCTGACAGAGTATTACAAAACTGTGTTTTTATTTTTTATACCAGTCATCTCATAACACATTTGTGTATACCTATATATATAAATATATATAAACATACACATACACTTAAAATAAGTTTCATTGAGAGGAGAAAACTTTTTCAACAGAAACCTCATTGCAAGAAAATATTTGCAAGGATATCTTAAAAACCTGCATATTGTTTAGTATACAATACATACTATATTTTGGTTTATAAAAAGCAAGCTACAAAGAGTATGTCATTTGCTACTGGCACCCCATTGTTTGCACTGTTCCATATGTGAAAGTACATAGATAATTTTCTTGTTATATTTGGGTGGCACTGGTTTTATAGGCCTTTAAAATATTTAGCTGGCTACAGGACACTGTGATCAACTTCCAGAACATGGTATAACTCTTGAATATAAATATCCAATAAATAATTTAGTAGATTGATAAGAATCTAAACACACAGGAGATGAAGATGATACCTTCAGATTTCTTGTTCATGAACATCATAAATGTAAATTCCACATCTGCTCTTCCTTCTAACACTAGACTGATATCACAGTCAGTAAGTAATACACGCTAATCAAAAGCAGGATTATTTAAAGATAGTGGTTACACATACTGAAAAGATTTCTCTCTACTCTGTAAGTTATCCCAGTGGTATCACTGTAGGATAGCATTTTTAGGGCTTGTTATATATGAGAAAATATATAAGCAATAAAAATCTGTGGGTAATGTAATAACTTTGATGATGTCCAACAATAAATTTGAATGCATATAGATTGTTTAGAGTACACTAGTGATAAAGTACACTATCACTGGTCCCTACTAACATGTAAGAGTTGAACCATGATATAATCCATGCAGACAAAACCTTTTGTGCAGACAATACCTAAAATAACTCACACTTTTGCACCCTTAAGACTTTATTTCAAGATTAGGATTTGTACTACCTGGGAAGTATTAATCATTTTCTATTATCTTCATTATTATTAAGTTTTCCTAACAGCATCTGCTTCAAAATAACTACTGGACTTTTTAAGTGCTTTTGCACATTTTAGGTACATACAGTATATCTGCTTAAACAGGAGCTAAAAGTCATACCAATAGATCCATGCCTCTTTAAATATATTTATGGAGATGATTTAACTAGTAAAGGAATTATTTTTTGAGAGACACTCAGCTGGTGGTCAGGGACTCTTTCTAGTATTAGGCTGGGTTCACACCCAGCATATTTCAGTCAGTATTGTAGTCCTCATATTGCAACCAAAACCAGGAGTGGATTGAAAACACAGAAAGGCTCTGTTCACACAATGTTGAAATTGAGTGGATGGCTGCCAGATAATGGCAAATACTTGCTGTTATTTAAAAAACAAAACAAAAAAAAAAACGGATGTTGTATTAAAATAATGGCAGTTATTTATTGTTAGCTCTTGCCTACCAAGCTTCAGTTACTACAGATCCTATCCCTGTATATGCTATTTGCTTTAGAAGAATATAAAGATATATAATTGTACTGTTTCTTTTACTTACTTTTTATACTTGAAACATTTTATACAATGTTTTTTTTTCTATGGGTGAATACATTTTTAGCTGGTGGTAGTATTAGTAAATATGGTGACAGAACAATACGCAAGTATGGTGAGAAATTAATGGAACTGTGTTCTCTGGTGCAAGAACACCAAATCCAAGCGCTATGCTAAAAAAAAACTCCACACCTATCATGATTAATATTATTTATTTTAAAGCTAAATTAATTCCAGGGATAATATAACAGTACAAAAACCAAGTAGGAACTATGTATCATGAATGCAGCAATCCCTGCCATAACTAAGGCCGTGCACTATACATGCTATCTTTATCATTTCAAGTACACCTTACTTTTAAGTGGCAAATAGTTTTAAGGTCAGGATATTGTGGATAAAAAAAATTGCACTATTTTAGCAACTTTACAATACCTTATAGATAGTTAAGCCCTTTGATAGTGCTGGCGTTCGTAGGGTGTGTTATCGCATAATGTGCACAGCATTTGTGTGATGAAATAAAGCTCTGACCAGTGGGCGCACGCTGGACTCAAGCTTGTTTTCCTTCAGTATTGGTGCACATATTGGAGTTTGAGTCCGAGCGAGCAGTGGACACTTGCAGTAAGCTGCTTTTCTGCTACAGAACTATTACTTTAGAGATACACAGATACACTTAGTGAAATGCGTAATGGGTGTGAGCAGGTGTTCATATAAAACATATAGTTTGTGTTTCTCACTTGAGGTGGAATGCCATTACAGTCCAATTTAAAAATGTAAAAACGTGTACAGAGAATTTCAACCTTTATGGTGATAAATTTCCATCTGTGGCATATGAAATTTATTTGGCATTTCAATGTTGTTATTGCTTTATCTGTATCTGTTATATGTACTGACCTTGGATACCTATCTCACATAGCCATGGTAGCATGCTTGTCTAATTTGTATACTGTACACTAGTCATGTACAACATACTGTTAACTAAGGATCTATAGCATTTTTATGTTACAGTTACAGCAGTAACCTGCATCAAAGCAGTAGGTTCATTATTGGCAGCACCATCCAATCAATTCCCGTTGTTGCAAAATGTAGTTCACCTATGCTGAGAATTAAAAAATAATAATAGTAAATGAAGTCAAAATTCCTTGCAGAGCATTAGCCTATAGCTTTGAAGCAAAATTATCAGGAGTATGGCCTAAGTCCATATATTAGAGAATGACAAAGTAGAAGTTGGCAATAGCTGATAAAGCTGAATTTAATAAGTAAGTTACAGCAAAATGAAGGTGGTATATCAGATATTCAGAGAATGAATGTGACAACCTAATTTATTCTGTGTTGTTTATCATTCAGTGTAATTTCCATGAAGAGCTTTACCTCAACTTCTAAACTTTCCAAACAGCACTACCAAACTATGAACAAGTCAAGGTTATAGAATAAATATGAGGATATAATTAACTTCCAACAATGTATTGCTGTTTGTGATAAGCAGTTTTGTATTCATATATAATAATAGTATTAAACATCCCATCCACTGTAAATATTTTCACATGGTATAAGTATTGCAGAGCTAGACATTGATATTGTTTTTGTATGTGTAAATCATTATTTCAAAAGAATTGCAAATGTAATAAATAACATAAACAATGAACATGTGAAAGTAGGAGGAAAAACATTTTGAGGAGTGTATTAAAATATGCAGCATTAGGACAGTGAAGAGACAGGTATTCACTTTTAGTATGTGATTTGCATAGTAGATGATGTTAAAGATGTTCATATAGGCCAAGTGAATCCAAAATTTACTTAAAGTATTGTATTTTTCCTTTACTATTATACAATAAACATACTGTAATATATAATTGGCCTAAGTGGCACAGATCCATAGGGAAAGCTCAATCTGGATGTTTGCTTATATTTAGCATAATGTCTCTAGACATGATATGCAACATATATAAAGGGTTTAAGTGTATTACTTTTTAAAGTCTCCAGTGCTAGTGATATATGTTGATATTTTGTGCTACATTTTTATTTTGTGTGTGTGTGTGTGTGTGTGTGATCTATATATGTAATGTATATGAAATAGTATTCACTTGCAGTCTGCTTCCATAAATATAAATGCAATTAAAGCATAATAACTGTTTTCTGCTAAAACAACGTTACACTTATGTAGAAATTTACAAAATATTCATAATCATTTTGTTGCTGTTTATTCTTTTTAAAGCACACTACAAGCAAATGCAACAACAAATGCAGAATTGTAAAAGTGACACAAAAGGAAGCATTATAGGTGATAATTGTTACATACAGTACTATTTATTACAGTAAGTCATTAAGTTAAACAAGTTACAGAATAACTTAAACAGTCCCTTTTAGCAATATTATGTAAACTTGGCATTAACATAGGAAAAAATATATAACCCTTAAGGTACCCAGCAGACCACTCCAAAAAATCTTCTACCTTCCAAATATATTCATAGTATGTAAAAGCCTATTCCTATCATCCTGTCTACCCTTGGCTTCAGTCCAGCTCCTTAACTTCACCTGCCATAAGATGTGGTCAGAAGATCGATTAAAAACTACAGCGTAAAACTGTCAAATTACCCAAGCAAGAAATCACTAAACAGCTAAGCGGCTGAACAATATAAAGGGAGGTTCAATGTCATCTGGAGTACAGCATGATCAGGCACAGGCTGTGATTAATCATCTCAGGCTAAGGACTATAGCTCATCTCAGACAAGAAGTTTTCTCAGAAGCAAGACATCATTTAACCTACCTGTAAGCAGAATGCACAGGCTGGAATTTCTAGTTGCCACAGATGGATAAAAACAAGGAATCTATAAGATGACTTCAGATGAACTTCAGCTCTCCCATGGAAGCAACATGTTTAGAAACTTTACAGTTCCGCCCCTTCTGGACAGGCTTTAAGTGGAGAGGAATTCTGCAGAGTACTGCTGCATGTAGTCTGTATTATCTCCTATTAGCACACATTGTGGTGTGTGTATCCTGCCCCTCCTGCAGCTATATACTGTACTGCTGCCTGGCTGCACTCCGGCTCTGGTGCAGTGCTGGTGATAAGTATGAAGGTGTTATATCAGGACTTCTCCCACTAAAGGTAGGAGGAGGGGAAGACACAGAAGGGTGGGGAGGGTGTGGGTGGCATAACTCCCCCTTTCCATGTCGACTATGAGGCTGGCACCCAGCTGCAAGGAAGCCTGAAGACTGCAAAGTAAGGGGGGGGGAGATTTGTCACCAGGAGGCAAGTGACAATCGTGTAAAACCATGAATGAAGGAAGAAAACATGAATGGGTGTTGTTAGGTGACAGTCAAGCTAGAGAAAGCATCAGGAGTTGACTAGAATCATAGGCTGCATGCAGGCAGTGCTGAGGATCGTTGAGGAGCTGTCCCTTCAGCACCACTAGAAACCGTGCAGCTCTGTTATTCTGAGGAGCCGTCTATACAGCAGAGAAATGTATGGAGTTATCCTATCCTCCTCCCTATAAAGCTATGCATCTCTGTAGTGTAGTATTCAGGGAATGGTTCTACAGCTTCACTATAAATCCGTACAGTGCTGTGAAGCTGTCCATTCAGTAGCTCTGTAATGCAGTAGTAATAGTAGTGAGGAGCTGTCCCTACAAAACCACAATGTAGTACATTCTTAAAGTGGTAATGACTCCAAATGTTGCATACCAGCGTAACCTGTATTTTACATTTCCATTAAAAAGATAAGAAAAACTGGTGATATCTAACTTTGTTTCAGTATAGAAGTCTAATGAACAGTGTAGTAAATGTAAAAGCTAACGCATCTTGTATTGCTCACATACAGTACATCTATGATAAAGTGTAGACACTCATTAATACAAGTACTATATATAGACAAGATATTTCTTGTTTTATGTTCTGCAGATTAACTTTGAGCTGTTACCTCGGTAATTCTCTTTTAATTTGCATAAACATGAAAAATTAAAAAGTAAATTAAAAGTAAGTTACTAGAACTTAATATATTTCATGTCATTTCTCATCTACTGTATATACATACACAAACACACAGAATATATTTAACACATTTTTATGCATAGTATGATTCCTTTAAAAAGATTTCCTACCATATTGTTTAATGGCAAATCAGTAGTTTATTGTGAATACCAGTGGCCTGTTTAATTTATTTATTTTCTGCAGTGCACTTGGTGAAAAAAAGGTGATAAAGACATTCTGGAGATGAACTGAGGTCCAAGCATTGCTCCATAATTATCATGAAACCTTCTGGTGAAACACTTGATATGTGATACTAATACATTACTTTTCAGTCATAGGACCATAGGTGGATTTGACAGTGGCCTAAGAAGGTTTGTATGTAGAACATACGTCCGGTGTCACAGAACGGTCAGCGTCAGAGAAGATTATCCCGGTCAGTACTGCAGTACCGGCCAGATGATCATCATCTCTACCAAATTCATATGTGGGCACACCCATGTGCGCCCACCTCCAAATTCACCGCTACTCACAATAGAACATGCAGCCGGAGCCTTACGCTCCATTGTGTAGACTGACAGGTTTTCTGCGGCCATTATTCTTTGTCAGTTTTTTGTGTGGCCGCTATGTGTATACACTCCGGCCGGGATTCCCTCTAGTTGAGGCACAATGTAAGTAAATTATTAATCACGGCCGTGTTGCAAATCGGCAACGACGGCCATGATTAATATTTTACTTACGTTGTGTCAACATGGCCATAGACAGAAGAAGTCTTTAAAACATACTGAAATACAAGACAAACCATTTCAATGACACCACCAGCCATAATCAATATGCAATAGAAATATATAGGCTTAGATGTACTAATGTGGTAACCCAAGGGTGGTGGTAGGTGCAACTTGCTGGGACAGGTGTTGCTGTATCCCTGTGATCACAGGGATCAGAGCATTATAGGTCCTTCCTGGGTCCCAGCACCAGCCCGTTAAAGGTGTAGTTGTAGTCCCTTGTGTTTCCTGTGGTGTATAGGTGTAGTTGAGTCATCACAGAGTCCGGATCACTTAATAAATAATTGTTTTTTACTGTCAGTTGTTCTTAATGTTACCCTGTACTGTTCCGTAAACAAGTTCAGACAAAGTAGTTTTCCCCTTGAAATACTGCCAATAGGTTTTAGATATATTGAGTTGCATCATCTCTTAGGTAGTGTTGACTCTGAATATAAGGTACTTGTATAGAACAGTCTCTTGAGTAACTTTAATTAGAAGACTTGTACAGGAGATAGGGGCTACCAGGGGTCTAATAGAGCAGAACTCTGACTGTGACTGTGATATTTGACAGGAGATAAGTAGGAGAATTAACCTGCACTCATGGCTCTGAATATACTGCCTCTTGTCGGATGAGAGGACAGAGTGCCAGATCCAGAAATGTGGGCCCTGGGCTAGGACATCCAGGTAGACTAATTCCTTAAGATCATACAAAGAGATAGAGCAAGGTTAGCAGGGTATTTTGGCAAATAACAATCTCAACCATGATCCCTTTAGGTTAAGAAGACTTTCTAACAAAGATTTGTAGTGAAGATATGCAAAAAAAAAAAAAAAAATGTGTGTGTGTGGGGGGGGGGGGGGGGGGGGGGGGGGTTCCAACAGCACCAGATAGGCCCAAGTCTTACATATAGGGAATGCACGCTGGTTAGACCACAATCCCAAAGATGGTCCACTAAAAGAGAACTGAAAAGAGAGGGTCCAGCAGCATCCACACAGGTTCCAGGCAATAGATACGTTTTGACTCACTGTGGAGTCTTTGTCAAGTATACAAAACCAGTGACACAGTGCTAGAATATATATGTGCAGACATAATATAACCACCAATAAAATGCTAGGGGGAGGGGTATAGGGACTCAGCAACATGTAGGTACAGAAAAAGATTTGGAACAGGAGTCTAGGCATAATCATGTACCAGCGGGTAATACCACAGTCTAAAGTATACAATCCTAGAAGTCAGTACCTTGCAAGGAGAGCGTCATGAAGAGGTAGTCCATTATTGGTTTTGCCAATGCTCAAAGACGAATCCAGTCCGTGGAGAGGAGCCTTCTTCGGAAGTGATGTCAGGCGGGAGCCGCGTGTGTCAGGGATGCTGGAAGTGACATCACGAGGAAGCCCGGAGCAAAGGGGGAGCGGGCCGTTGTCAAGGAGACTAAGAAGCAAGAGATCGGAGTGCAGAACCATGGCTGTCATCCGTGGTTCTGAAAGATGGCTGATATGAAATCAGCGAATTCCAGGAACCCCCGATAATGGCCTACAAAAGAGGACGCTATTTTAAGGACATGCTGATAAAATCCCTCATGCCACTTCCTAATGTCCCCAAACCAACATATTTCCTACCTCCCAAATCGGGAACTTTCCTTGCCTAAACTGGGCCTCTTGCAGCAATCTCATCAAAGGGGACACCTTCCCTCATCCACACACTGACCACCGATACCCGATAAAAGGCAGATACACATGCTCCTCCAAGTTTGTCATCTACTTAATTACCTTGCAAGTACCTTGCAAGGAGAGCGTCATGAGGAGGTAGTCCCTGGCTTGTTTTGCCAATCATCAAAGACTAATGCAGCCCATGAAGAGGCGCCTGCATCGGAAGTGATGTCAGGCAGGAGCTGACGCGTGTGCCGGGGACGCTGGAAGTGACGTCATGGGGAAGCCCATAGCGAGAGGGGAGTGGACCAAGAAGCAAGAGATCGGAGTGTAGCCCTGTGGCTGTCATCCAAACTCTGGCCTCAGCAGAGCCGTAGATCATCATAGAGGAGAAACTCATAGAGGGAAATGGAAAAAGACCCTGGCCAGGCAAACATGTCAGGCATGTGTGGGCTGCAACTGAGCCTGGCAGTTAAAGAGAAGAGAATAAGGGGGGGGGGACCAAATAAGGGAGTGCTTTTTTATGAAGTCCTCCTGGGTCCCTGTTGGGTGAGAACCCAAAACAGGGTGCCAAGACTAGCTCCAAAAAAATCCTTAGGACTGTGGAGGAGGCAACATCTGGTCAGGCATAAACCAATGACCGTGCAGGAGAGATAATGGTGGCCTGACTCAATCAGGCTGCTAACAGAGCTACTAACAGGGGACTATAAGGAAGGGATCAGCAAGGCAAGTATATGCAGGTGGTGGGAGAAACAGTAGTGGCCAAGGCATGGCTCAACCAGGTAGAAACCACCATCACTAGAGGGTCAGGACATGCAGCGCAATCATAGGCCGCTAAACCTAGAGCCACAATACAACCGCACTTCCAGTAAGATGCACTGGTTGTAGGTCCGGGTTGGGGACCCACCATCCCAGAGTCAATCTATCAGTGACTCATGAGGGAGATGGTCCCACCGGCTTGCCACATATCAGACACCAACACAGTGGAAACACAGGGGTCCAGTAAGGTACCCTGTGTTCAACCTGCAGAGGAAGAAGGAGAGGGTTGGATCCCCTAGAGAGGCACATTAAAAATGCAGAACAATGAATGCAATGCACAGGTAATGTTACAAACACAATAAACAGAAGTAAAGGCAAGAGGATATAGACAGGAGATCACCAATAATTAATGCCAACGAATTTCAAGGTTCAGACTTCTGGGGGACAAAGTATCAAAAAATCTTGTTTAATGTATCAAAAAAAATGTTTAAGTATCGATTGTCTAGCACCACCCCGCCTAAGGGGAGGGATTTGATCGATGATGCAGTACTTGAGCTGGCTCACTGTATGGTGGGCTTAATGAAAGTGTCTGGGGATTGGTAGGTCAAGCATTGATCTTCTGATAGTACTTTTATGTTTGCTGATCCTGGGACGGGCTTCCATCGTTGTTTCCCCAACATAGGCTAGCCCACAAGGACAAGTAATTAAGAAGGCCATTATCGGGGGTTCCTGGAATTTGCTGATTTCGTGGCAGCCATCTTTCAAAACTCTCAAATTTTTTTGGAGAATCGTTGCTATTGAGGAGCTGCAGGTGTTGTAGGTAGAGACACAGGGGAGTCTGTTCTGAACTCTAGGTGTTTTTTTTTTGTAAGTGTAGTTTGTCTGTCAAGGTCATCAATCGTTTCCCTGTGTTTAGTCAAAACTATTATCTCTCCTGCACGGTCATTGGTTTATGACCGACCCAATGTTGCCTCCTCCACAGTCCTAAGGGTTTGTTTGGACATTGTCTTGGCACCCTGTTTCGGGTCCTCACCCGACAGGGACCCGGAAGGACTTCACGAGTAAGCACTTCCTTATGTGCTCCCCCCCCTATTCTCTTCTCTTTAACTGCCAGGCTCAGTTGCAGCCCACAGATGCTTGACATGTTTGCCTGCCAGAGTCTATTTCCATTTCCCTCTATAAGTTTCTCCTCTCTGACGATCTAGGGCTCTGCTGAGGCCAGGGTTTTGATGACAGCCACGGGGCTGTGCTCCGATCTCTTACTTCTTGGGCTCCTTGAGAACGGCCTGCTCCCCCCTTGCTCCGGGCTTCCAAGCAATGTCACTTCCCCGACACACGCGCCAGCTCCCTCCTGACATCACTTCCGATGCAGGCGCCTCTCCATTTGTCTTTGAGCATTGGCAAAAGCAGCCATGGACTACCTCCTTATGACGCTCTCCTTGCAAGGTACTGACTTCTAGGATTGTATACTTTATTACCCGCTGGTATATGATTATGCCTTGACTCTTGTTCCACATCTTGTTCTGTACCTACATGTTGCTGAGTCCCTATACCCCTTTCCCCTAGCGTTTTATTGGTGATTGTATTATGTCTGCACATATATATTTTAGCACTGTGTCACTGGTTTTGTATACTTGACAAAGACTCCACAGTGAGTCAAAACTTTGTATCTTTTGCCTGGATGCCTCAGTAAACTCTTAAAAATTATTGAACCTGTGTGGATGCTGCTGGGCCCTCTCTCTTCAGATCTCTTGTAGTGAAGATAGTCAACCCAGACGTAAGGTCCGCCTTCAGTGGTAGTTGCCCCTGTTAGAGTTTAGCAGTCTCTTAAGCAGTCAGGCTTGTGGCCACGGGGACCAGATCTTAATGGTGGGGGACAGCCTGTGGTAACGTCCCATTGGTTGTAAACTTCTATAACAGAGAGAAAGAGTGGCAAGTGGCTACCAATCATGTGTGCAAAGTAACATATGACATGAAATATATTAACCCCATAGACTTCAATGTGCTGTTTGCAATGCAAGACTATACTCTCTAGTGACATCTTGTGTACAAAAAGTAATAGTGCAGCTAGGTAAGCAGTAATAGTGCAGCTGTGTAAAGGAGTATAGGAAACCCAATACAAAATAACTTCAGTACCGACTAAACTAAAAGAGAATCCAGCAGTGCTATATGGGTTCATGGACACTGCACTAATGTGTCTGTCAAAAAAAGGGCACAGAGCACTTCTCTTCACACTTATTAAGCTTTTTAGACACTTTAGAGACATTGCCGCATGTGAAAAGGTGTTTGACCTCATTAAAAAGTATAAGCAGATGCAGCAGCCTGTGTCACATTGATACATTTAGCACATTCAAAGACTGTCTACACTAAAGCCCCTATTACATGGGGCAATCTCCGGAAGCAAGCAAGTCCTGGGGGGGTATGAACAAAGAACAGAAAATTAGGAACCAGATTGTCACTCGGGACACATTTATCTATTTAAGATAGGACTGTGTATAATGTTTCTGGTTCATTCTAAGGCATCATTCACACACTGTAGTCTTTGGTTAAACAACAGCCGATCGCATTAACTACTATGGAATCCCGGCCAGAGTGTATACACCCTGTATACACTCTAGCCGGGATTCCATGCGGCTCCACAGAAAACTGCCACGTCTATTTTGTGGAGACACTATTCATTGTATAGCGTCCGCACAAAGTATATCCTACAGACAATGCAAAGTACGGCTTCACCTGTACTTTACATTGTCTGCTATGGCTAATTGGACTGCAGGCAAACCCAAATGTGCCTGCATTCTAATTACAAAGAAATTATGTTAACCTGGCCAGAACATCTCAGACAGAAGCTGTTCTGTTTCAAGACCATATTACAGAACGGCCTTTGCCTTGTCTGAACATGGCCTAACAATGCGAAGACAGAGGAAAATAACAGTATTTTATGCTGTCCATACTTCTGAGTTACCTTTTCTAATAACTCAAGAAAAAACAAAACATATGTGGCAAGGTTTTTTCTTCCCTGTGGGAAGACGTATTTGCTATATACAGTAGGTCTTTTAGAGGTAATCAAATGCAGAGCATTCGGGTTCAGACAATCCTGAGCATGTTTGAGGTTTGCTCATCTCTAATGTCTATGTTTGGTTACACAGTGGTTGTGTTGTGATATTGTATTTAATTTATACAATTAAAAAGTGGAGCACTAAATGAGTTATCCAGCACTAGAAATACATAACTGGTTTGTTCCAAAAAATTAGCACTACCTGTCTTGAGGTTTTCAGTGGTATTACAATTCGCCTCCATGTGCTTCAATTGAACTGAACTGCAATACTACAAACTGGGCCTTATTTACCGCTAGGCACCCGTGGTCCAGTGCCTAGGGCAGCACCTTTCAGGGGGAAGCACCAGGGAGCAGAGGAAAGGAAACAACATGAATTAGACAATGTTTCCATATTTAGAGAAATGCATGTGCCCAAAACCACGCTCTGCAAGATGGGGCATCTGATGCGCCTAGGGCAGCAGCAGCTGTTAATACGGCCCTGACTACAAACAAACTGAAGGCAAGAGTTGGGCAGTTTCTGGCAGAAAGCATCCATGTTTTTCGAATCCTAGATAAGTCATTTAACCAAATTAGAAATTTTACACATCACTATGGCCCAGATTTATCAAACAGGCATATGAGAATTATTAAGACTCTTAGTAAATTCAGCTAGGCAGACACAGGCACAAAAAATCTACACCTGCTCAGGAGCAGGCATGGATTTTAGTATGTTTTACACTGCTGGCAAGCCATGCCTCATCCCCTCTTTACTGGCCCCCACTTGTCCACTCTTTATGCGAACGAAGCTGCACCAGCCATATATTTAGGAATAATTGCAGATTTTTGTGAAAAGCAGATGATTTGCACAAAAATTTGAGAATATTTTCAATGTTGTATTTGTGTGACAGAATCACGTAGCAGACAACGCAGTTCTACTGCACAATAGAAGAATAGTTTTATTGCCATGGGGAAGATGAATGAATGCAGTGTCAAAGACTACATTTGTTCTATGAAATCTTAGTAGCAGTTCATAGTATACATCATAATGTCTTGCTAGTATTTTGACTTACAGTGTTATCAGTTGCGTATAACACTATAGAAAGGGCAAAAGAATATTTTTGCTTTTCTTTTTTTTTAAGAATTTGCTTAAGCAGGTGGTAAGCATTAAAATAACAGTACGGTGATGATCTGCTTTAGCAACCAATTAGGAATAAGGAAGGTCAGTAAAGGTTATTTTAACTGTTAATACCTGCCGGAACAAAGTTTGCAATAAAAATCTCAGATAGGCAATGATAAAATCAGAATTCTAGATGTCCTACAGCCTTCACTTCTGTTATTAAAGGGAATGTACCATTATGAATACTAATTTTTTTTCCCTACAACTTTCTCAGTGCCGGTGTGGGGATCCCAGCGGTGTGGTCTTTTTTTTTTCAAATGCTTCCTGGTTCCCGCAGTTGATGCTGTTTTCTTTTTGTGTATCCTATGCACTGTGGGTGGCCCGTGTGCTTCCAGTGTAACAATATCCCCTCCCCTTTGAGACGCATCTCCAGTATAGACACACAAAAAAAAAAAAAAAAAACAGAAAGTGCAACAGCAACCTACAGGTGTAAGTGCTTACTGTATATATTCCCCCCAGCATATACACAATAAAAACCTGCCCTATAGATATTAAAAAATGAGGATCTTAGCAGACTATTTGATCAGAGTGTACCATGTCACCAAGTTAAAGTGTCCTCAGAGACATGGTCCCTAATTAAGCTTTCTCACACCAGCAATGGCCTTTCCTGGGCTAAATAAGCCTACAACTGGGCAGATAGGAGCCAAATCTGTATTTATACCACCCACACAAGACATGGGTGGAGTGGAAGCCAACAGGAGGTAGCCGCACCCCCTACATACAACAGAAAAAAGGAAAAATTGGCAGCATCTCTATGCCTCTGTTAACACTGCAGGTTTGCTTGCTGCATGTGGCTTAAGTACAGACAAAAAAAATAAAAAGTACAACAGCAACCTACAGGTGCAAGTGCTTACCGTATACTGTATATTCACTTGTACTTCACTTTTTTTTTTTTTGTCTGTACTTAAGCCACATACAGCGTGCAACAGGGCAGTGTAAACAGAGGCATATATGTGCTGCCAACTTTTCTTTTTTTTTTCTGCGCCTCCATTATAATCCAGTCTAGCCTTGTCACCTCCACCGATGCACAAAAAGAAAATGGCACAGAGTGTGCAACTTGGGTATCAGTTTGAAGGACTGTGACATCAGGATCCCTATTGCCGAGAAGGTAGTAGCGAAAAGAATATCACTATTCATAATGGTAAATTTGCTTTAAACAAAAGGAATTGTAACTGTCCAGAATGCAAATTATTGTCTTCTTTTTTTATTATTTATGTCTAGGTTTTGGTTCCTGTTAGCTCAAACTACAGCAGTTAAAATAAGCAACATGAGGTATTTTTTTGTGTTATTAAATAGTATGTGCTTCTCTTGATACAGTACTGATTAAGGTAGCAGGCATTTTAAATTAATATACAGTATATTCACAATTAAAAAAAAAAAAAAATCAAAGGGTTCAGCTACAGAACTACAGTACTTTATTTTCCAATGTTACTATGCAACAACATATATTTACATGGAACTAAAGTGCAGCTAAAAATTAACAGGTCCCCAGTGATTTCAGTTTACAAAATGTAACAGAGCAGTGGAATAATACTTGAACAGCTTTGACAAGTAGGTACAGTTGCAAGCAAAAGTAAGTGAACCTTTTTGGTTTGCCCAGTTTTCTGAATAAATTAGCAATAAATATGTGGCTTGATTTGTACATAAACTAAAGTTTTAGACAAACTCAATCTAATGTAAATAATAGGAAATAATCTGCTTTACTGTTTCTGTATTTTAATAAGGACATTGAGTTAAAGGTGTTTTCTGGGCAAATATAAAACTTCATGTACTGCCTCTTTGTCTTTGGTAATGCAACAAGCAAGTGCATCTTCTCACATGTGCTCTCATTTTGCTGTCTTCCTTTACTATCACGCTCCCTGCTCAGCCCAAAAGAGAAGAGCAGACAGGTCTAGTTTAGACAGTGAGGGCTGCATTGTGGTGACAGGGGGGTGATGGAGGGGGGGGGGGGGGGGGGGGGGTGAGTATACAATTACTTGTATTAAAGCACGTCCAAGCAGTAAAACAGTTTTACACTTGCCAGGAAAACCCCTTTAACATCCACAGCACAGGAATGAAAAGTAAGGGAGCCTCTGTGTTTCCAAGGGCTGGTTATCAAAAGGTGTTCTAATAGAGGAGATGGGAAGTGTGGGTTTTACGGGTCATTGGTATCAAATAAAGGTACCTCAAGCAGGTTGATGACAAATCTGTTAGCCTTAAACACTTGTATCCAGTGCCCCTTATTCAACTTCACTGGCTCCGCATTAAAGCTATGTTCACACTGCGTATGATTCCGTCCGTAGATTGTACACCGCCGTTCATGTGCGGCTGAAAATACGGGTGTGGGAAAAATAGACATGCGGCCGGATGCGTACGAACCGCGAACATACGCCCGTAGTACAGTTATGCTTCCCTAGCTTGTTTCGAAGCGATATGAGGCAGGTTATATTCTTGGAAATCTTCGCCCAGCCCCGTAAACCACACAGGACCTTTTGGATCGAAAAATAAAGTTCAATTTGGCTGAAATAAGTACTTCGTACGGGACCGCATGGAAATCCACGGCCGTGAGTTTCAACATTTCCGTCCTCAAACAATGGTCTTGTTCATTTTTCACGGTACCTTATACGATCCGGCCGTAAGCTCATACGTAGTGTGCACTGTGCGGGCGTATATCGTATACTTTTAAGCGAACGCATCAACCTCAAAACTACGTGCGTATGTTTGCGGTTCGCACTACAGACGGAATCAAACGCAGTGTGAATATAGCCTGATTAATCTGTATACTTTACAAAAAAAGTGGTTAGTTACCATTAAAAATCTTGCTTTATTTAATAGAAAAACATATAAAAATACAACATTAATACACAGAAGAGAAACCAGACTATGATGCAGGACAATGCCTTGATGCTAACAACTTTGAAAAGACCCCAGATGATGCATTATAGAGACACATGAAGCTGTAAAATGCTACAAAAGCAAATGCTTTAGGTCAATGGTGTGCTTTTCAATTCCAGTCCTGATGGCACACCAACAGGTCATGTTTTGAGCATTTCCATAGTTTTTACAGGTGATATAATTATACTCAGTGCATCAGGTATTGTTCTTTGCATAAAATATCCTCAAAACATGACCTGTTGGTGGCCCATGAGGGCTGGAATTGAGAAGCACTGTTTCGGCTGTAAAAACCTCTATTTCCATGTCCAAAAGGCGTTACACAAAGAATGGACACAATATTGAAAGGACACAACAAAAGACTCTCCTGCTGTCCAAACAAACATTGCAAACCTGTCAGCAGCTTTTATCAATTAGGTATTTACCCTTACGCCCATGACAGCACCCCTGGAGAGGACCTCCCACCGCAGGAAAGGAAACCTGGAAACACATAAAAAGAAGACACGCCTCTCCATGCCTCAGTTCAGGTTTCCTGTACTATGGATGGGAGCCTGGGAACATGTGAGCTCCCTCCTGGGAGTTCTAGAAGACCTCTCTATGTTGGCTGCAGGTCCCCCGTCGGTATTTCCCAGTGGGGCTCCCTGGTAGGGTAAGTCTTCCTGAGGGGAAGCACCCGACAAGTCTGCGGTTGATTCCCAGGTCCTATCCTGCTGGGTCCCATACATGGTGCTCTCTGGGGATAAAGCAGGAGCGGCATACATACATCCGCCGGGTTTCAGAGCGGTATCCCTGGAGACGCCATGTATCGGACATTCCGGGCTCCGTCAGTGCGCAGGTGCGGCGATGCGGATGTCTGACATCAGACGGCGTGCGCCGTACAGAGCGTCTGACGTCACTTCCGGGTCTCCGGTATTAAGGAGCGGGGGCCCGGCAGGATAGCGTCCGTCGTCCATGCGCGTCTGTGGACACCAGGATGTCCGTTAGCCAGCCAGTCCGGAACGGTATTTAAGCACGCTAACCGCGGTGCGCTCTGCAGCCCAGCTACGCTTCTGTGGCGCACTCTGCAGCTCGGCTACGCTTCCGTGAGCGCACTCTGCAGCTCGGCGAATCTCCAGAAACCCCGCCAGCATGTCAGACTCTGCGGGTGGAGAAAAAAAGAAAAAAGGCACGAAGGCTCCAGATCCAAGACTTCCACTCCGGTACCGGTGCAAAAAATCCTTGGTGGTGGTGAGCGTACCCTTTTCTTTTTTGCATGTTTAAATGGGGGTTTTAATGTGTTTTGTAGGAGTCATGGGAGTCAAAGTCCAAAAAATCACCCTCCAAAAAACACAATAGAGAATGTGGGGAGTGCAGGCGTCCCTTACAAGAGGATTATGCAAGATCCCTATGCCCTCAGTGCGTTGATAACTTAGTCGCACAGGAATCAACTGCACTTGCTGACACCATTAAACAAATAGTGAGGGATGAAGTACAGCAATCCATTAAAATCCTAACCCCTTCCCAGGTGCTCCCTGAGGTGCAGAATCGAGAAAGTGTTTCGTTAATTAGCACAAGCTTTGAGGAAGGGGAGATTAACTCATTATCCTCCTCTGGGGAAGAATCAGAGGGCACTGCAGGAAGAGCTTTATTCCCAGCTGATGATACTTACCAGTTAATCAAAGCAATAAGAGCATCTATGAATAGAGAAGATGTTAGAGAAACACAATCTGTGGAAGATTCCCTGTATGAGGGATTGGGGAGCAAAAAAGCACGCACATTCTCCTTACACAAAATATCAGGGACCTGATTAAAAAGGAGTGGGAGAACCCAGATAAAAAGTTCTTCATCCCAAAGTTCCTTAAAAGGAAATATCCCTTTGAGGAGTCAGATGCAAAGTCATGGGATAGAGCACCGGCAATTGATGCGCCAGTGGCAAAAATGGCTAAAAAGAACAGTCTGCCCTTTGAGGATCTAGGATCCCTCCCAGACCCTATGGATAGAAAGGGGGACTATTATAACAAAAAAGTCTGGGAAGCAGCCTCTTGTTCCATAAGAACAAGTGTGGCATCAACATGTGTGGCTAGAGCACTGGGCCTCTGGCTCTCAAAATTAAAGAGAAAGTGCCGGAGGATGCATCATGCTCTAAGCTGAAGGAAGATTCACCGGTCCTGGCAAAGGCAGCAGACTTTTTGGCTGATGCTTCAGTTGACTCAATTAAAATGTCAGCAAAAGCAGCAGCCCTTTCAAACTTGGCTAGAAGGGCACTATGGCTGAGATCATGGAAAGGTGATGGAGCCTCAAAAACAAAATTATGCTCTATCCCGTGTAATGGGGAATATTTATTCGGGCCGGTGCTAGATTCCCTGCTAGAGAGGGCCGCTGATAGAAAGAAAGGGTTCCCT
The DNA here is from genome assembly GCF_027789765.1 of Dendropsophus ebraccatus. Classification (NCBI taxonomy): domain Eukaryota; kingdom Metazoa; phylum Chordata; class Amphibia; order Anura; family Hylidae; genus Dendropsophus; species Dendropsophus ebraccatus. The sequence goes on from NC_091460.1 coordinate 74,074,827, forward strand.
GCCCCTCCAAAAACTCAGGAGTCCTTTCGTAGTAAAAAGCAGTATAGGAGACCCTTTAATCAGGCCAAGGGGGATAGAAAATTCAGAGTCCCAGGGAAGGGGAGGGGGTTCCTCTTTAACTCAAATAGGGACTCAAAGCCAAAGGCCCCTCAACAGTGACAGGCTTCCGGTGGGGGGAAGTCTGTCCCACTTCGCTCAGGCTTGGAGGGAAATTTCCTCCAGTGCGTGGGTATTGAGCACAGTCGCCTGGGGTCTGCTCTTGGAGTTCAAAAGAGTCCCAGGAGACAGATTTTTTCCCACCGGGCGCATGTCAGATCCTCAGAAACAGGCTGCGCTAGAGAAAGAAGTAATTTCTCTTCTGCAGAAAAAAGTTCTGGTACCAGTTCCTCCTTCGGAGGAAGGAAAGGTGTTCTACTCTCCCCTCTTCCTGATAAAAAAAACAGACGGTTCTTTTCGTACGATTATAAATTTAAAAGGGTTAAACAAATTTCTGTTATACAAAAAGTTCAGAATGGAGACGCTAAAGTCAGCGATCTCTCTTCTTTATTAAAATTGTTTTATGGCATCTATCGACTTAGAGGATGCCTATTATCACATCCCAATTCATTTATCACATCAGAGGTTTCTGAGGGTGGCAGTGTTTGTCCAGAATGAATGGCTTTACCTCCAATACAGGGCCCTACCCTTCGGCATCTCACAGGCCCCCAGGGTCTTTACCAAAGTAGTGGCGGAGATGGCGGCACATATAAGATCAAAGGATATACTCCTAGTGCCGTACTTAGACGATTTTTTATTAGTGGCAGAATCAGCACAAACACTGCAGAGTCACCTAGGTCAGGCTTCACAGATAATACGAACACTGGGCTGGAATATAAACATAAAAAATCAAACCTAGTCCCCTCACCCCAGTGTGTCTTCCTGGGGGTTCTTCTAGATTCCTCCCTCCAGATGTCTTTCCTTCCAGAAGTAAAACGGGAAGTGTTAAGAACAAGGGTGCAGGATCTCTTTCTATCTCACCAACCCACTTTCAGACAGGCAATGTCAATTCTAGGCCTACTAACATCTTGCATCTTAGCAGTAAAATGGGCACAGTTCAGGAGCAGAGCTCTACAGACAGATATTCTTCAAAAGTGGGACGGCTCTCAAAAAACTCTAGACACACCATTTTACCTCTCATCAGTGGCCAGACTATCCCTGCAGTGGTAGCTAGACCCTCAGAATCTATCCACAGGGGTTCAGTGGTTCCCTCCGGAAATTGTCAGGGTCACCACGGACGCCAGCCCCTTGGGTTGGGGAGCTCATTCACAACAGACATATCTACAGGGTCCATGGCAAGTACACCAGATTCATTCATCCTCAAATTACAAAGAGCTATATGCGATTCTGTTAGCCTTAAAAGGTCCGAAGTCACAGATCAAAGGGAAGGAAATCCAAGTGTACTCAGACAACACTACAGCGGTAGCATACATAAACAAGCAGGGGGGGACAAGGGTTCCTTCTCTGTCTCACCTGTCCCATCAGATATGTATGTTTGCAGAAGAAAATCTTTGCTCCCTCACAGCAGTCCACTTAAAAGGAAAAGAAAATCAGACAGCGGACTTCTTAAGCAGGGTGAGACTCAGCCAAACAGAGTGGTCCCTAAACATACATATCTTCAACCTCATAGTAAAAAGGTTCGGTTCTCCAGTGACAGACCTTTTTGCATCAAGGGACAACAAGAAGCTGAAAAGTCTTTACTCTCTGAGGCCAGAAGACTACCCAACAGCCTTAGATGCCTTCTCTCAGAGCTGGGCAGGGGAACTAAATTATGCATTTCCCCCCTTTCCTCTAATCCCCAGGGTTCTCAGGAAAGTGAGAGAGCCTTAATAATTCTGATTGCCCCGTTCTGGCCCAAAAGGCCTTGGTTCACCCTGTTGAGACAGCTCTCAGTAGCCCAGCCTTGGGTTCTGCAAGAGAAGAAAGACCTTCTGTTTTAGGGACCAGTACTACATCCATCTTCCCCCAGGCTACATGTGACGGCCTGGAAGCTGAGCGGGTAATCCTTAGGGGGAGGGGATTGCAAGATAACGTTATTACCACTATCCTGGCCAGCAGGAAGGAAGTCACATCGGCAATATATTTTCGGACTTGGAAAGCCTTCTTAAATTCTGCACAAGGGAAACAGGACCCATTGGGAAAGCCAAATATTTCCCTCATCTTAAGTTTTTTACAAGCGGGTCTAGAGAAAAAACTTAGCCCAAGCACACTGAAAGTACAAATTTCAGCCCTGAGTTCTTTTCTGGACTTTAAGTTAGCAGATAACTCTCTTATCAAAAGATTTATTTCGGCAGCTTCAAGATTGAATCCACCTCAGAGGATCACTATTCCACCATGGGACTTAAATCTTGTTCTTGATGCCCTGACGGGGCCCCCTTTTGAACCTTTACAGGATATTCCAGTGAAGATGTTAACGCTCAAAATGGTGTTTTTGCTAGCGGTAACGACAGCCCGGAGGGTGGGGGAATTGCAAGCCCTTTCAGCATTCCCTCCTTATACGCAAATAAAGGAAGACAGGGTCGTCATGAAAACCTTACCATCATTTCTGCCAAAAGTGGTCTCTGAATTCCATAAACACCAGGACATAATCCTGCCTTGTTTCTGCAACCAACCGGCAAACCAGAAGGAAGCCAAGTTTCACTGCCTGGATGTCAGAAGGTGCCTGCTCGCATACTTAGAAGCCACTAGGAAGTTTTGATCGGCTGATACAATTCACTGGGGTGAACAAGGGTAAGATTGCATCAAAACCCTCAATTAGTAGATGGATTAAACAGTCCATATCCTTAGCTTACTCTAGCAAAGGGGAAACTCCGCCTTCGTTTTTTTCAGCTCATTCTACCAGGTCGGTATCTACCTCCTGGGCAGAAAGAGCTGAGACGTCAATAGAGCAAATTTGCAAAGCAGCAACATGGAGTTCTGTACACACATTTTTAAAACACTATAGACTTCAGTTAAGCTCTCCATCAGACATGTCTTTTGGACGTAAAGTTTTGTCCGCAGTTGTCCCACCCTAAAATTATTCCTATTTTATTTCTCCAGGGGTACTGTCATGGGCGTAAGGGTAAAAGCAGAATTACTTACAGGTAATTGTGTTTTCATGAGCCCATGACAGCACCCCTCATGCATACCCAACCGCACACTTATATTTTTATGGTAAATTTTGCAGATTTATTAGTTCAGGCTCGGGCTCCTTCGGAGTAATGTTATAGAACTGAGGCATGGAGAGGCGTGTCTTCTTTTTATGTGTTTCCAGGTTTCCTGTCCTGCGGTGGTAGGTCCTCTCCAGGGGTGCTGTCATGGGCTCATGAAAACACAATTACCTGTAAGTAATTCTGCTTTTTCATTATTTTTCCCTGTGTTTTATTAGTTTTTATTTTACAGTTTGGCGCAGGTCAAGAAATGAGTCAGAAATCCACTGTATAATGTATTACTAATTAATTTATTATGCAAAAAAAAAAAAAAAAGCCAGTGGAATCTCATTTAGAGTCTCAAAACACAGGTCTAGCCAGATATCCCTCAGGAAAGGACCCTGCCAAGAGGTGGCTCCTGTAGGGAAACCACCAAACCACCATATTAGGTGGACCTATAAGTCAATGTAAGGGCAAGAGAAAACCAAGGCCAGGTATCCACAGACAGCTGTTTTGGGTTGTGTTGCTCCTCATCAGTGTGGAGCTGGTCTCCCTGAGATTAGTGATCTTTTTCCCGTATAATTAATTTATTACTAACTAATCCCTATGTGTTTTAAAACCATACTGGTCTCTTTATCAGGTGCTCATTAGAGTAGGCAATAAGCACCTGATGAAGAGGCCAGTAAGGCCTTAAAACGCATAGGTATTTTAGTAATGCATTATGAAGTGGATCTTTCATGTTCATTTCTTCTGATTCACTTTTTGACCTGTGCCAAGAATACCTGTTGAAGTGGTGTGGAGATTCAGCTTGCATTTACACCTTGGAGTTCAGCTTCTTTCCTTAACTTTTATTGCCTTATTCACATGTTGCAAAGTGTTGTGCCTTGTCCTTGCATAACTATCCTTGGTGCAATCTTCCTTATGCAATAGAGCTTTGTTGTTTTCAACCTCACTAACAATGTTTTCACACTCCCCTGTTTGTCTTTCTTTTTTTTTTCTCTCACCATGATGTCTGTTTGAAGATTATTTAATTGCTTTGCTTAACTTACATAGCCAGTGATGTCACTATTATAACTTTTTTTTTTTTTTAATTATTTTCTGGCTAAAACATTCATTTCAATCGTGTTCATTATGCAGACTTGTGTGTGGCCATGCTGCTGCTGAGTGACTTGCTTAGCTCACTTTTTCCCTAACCTAACACCAGACCCTGCTTGACTGTGACTGTGTTTTTGTTTGTAAAACAACCTTACTGCTTTGTGTGATTGTTCTTCTCTAGCTTCGTCCCTACCTGTCCATCTCTGTAAAAGTGTCTTGTTATGTGCCTTGGAAAATGCAGGTGACGCCAGAAAAATGCTTAACCTGCTGTTTTTTTTTAATTACTACTAATAATCTAAATCTATCTTTGCTCATAGTAATCAGTGAGCCCTCACCACCAGGTCATATTTGTATTCCCAGATGGCCAAAGCTCTTTTATGGGACAACGCCCTCCCAAGTGATCAATGTGATTTGTGTTTAAGGCTTCGTTAACTTTTTTTTTTTACCACTTTCGAGACAGTGTGAACCTGGCTTAATTAATATCTTCTTCTTCAGTTTGTTAATCAGATTTGCCAGGTCTTCCATAAAGTTTGCATCCATACATTTATTTTCTCTAGGCTAGAGATCAGCTAAGCAAATCTGGGGAATCAAAGTTAACTGTGAATTGGGCCATCAATTCGCTTCATTCTGCAAAGCAAATTCCTGCATATTCGTTAATTAAATTCAAAAAATAAACACAAAATGGTGGCCACACATTCTTTCTGGAACGTCACTGGGTGGGATAAAAGGAATAACCATATCCAATCCAATCAGCTGCAGGCCCCTCTGTGATGTCAGTACTAGAGATGAGCGAATAGTGAAATATTCAATTTGATTGGATTTGATTTGAATAGCTCCCGATATTCGACTATTCGATTGAATATCGAATCCCATTATAGTGTAGGGGAGAAAAATCCTTGGGACCTGGAAATCAAGATTCGACAAATTGGAAGTCACCAAGTCCAAGACATCTTTAGTAGTGATGAGCGAATACTGTTCGATCGAATAGATATTCGATCGAATGTAAGATATTCGATAGTATTGAATATTATCAAATAGTACGCTGAATATTCAATAAATATTCGATAAGCGTTAACCCCTTAACGACCGCGGGCGTAAGTATACGCCTCCAAAACCCGTGCCTTAACGCAAACGGGCGTACATTTACGCCTGCGGTTTCCCCGATCGCTGCGTGTACACACGCAGCGATGGGGGAAGATGGCCTGCTATAATGTATAGCAGGCCATCCCTGCTTGTCGGCACGTGGGGTGATAAACCCCTCCCGTGCTGACGATCGCCGCTATTGGCTGATCAATTCAGATCAGCATATGGCGGCGATCTGCAGCTTTTCGGGTCATCGGTGACCCGAGGACGACACCGACCGCCATTACTGTTAAAAGTAATGGTGGCCACGGTGCCACGTCCCGATCCCATTACACTACACGGAATAAAGTTTTACACTACACCACTACACATTTACATACCCCATATACCAATCCCCGTATAAAGATGGCCCCCAGGGTATTTTCGGTGTCTGACGCATACGCTATTATTGCCTCCGACACCGAAACAGCCAGTGAGGATGAATGGGGGGATCCTTCTTTCCTCCATTTATCCTCATCATCCTCATCATCCAGTGATGTGTCTGGGGGTAGCGTAGCGTACGCTGCCCCCCAGACACGTCTTTTCCGCCAGTACCGTCCCAATAAGAGATGACGGTATGGCGTGAAATTCTACAAACTCTGTGAGAGTACCTCAGGGTACACTTACAAATGGGGGCTAGGTTCACACTATGTAACTGTGCGGCTGTATTTTTTATGCGGCTGTAAATGTGCGGATGAAACTCCGGCCGTGGGAAAAAATAGACATGCGGCTCAAAACATACGGTCATTTACTTTGAAATCTGGTTCAACTAAAAATAACAAATAAAATCTTAAGAAAGTGATGCAAACACCTCTGGATGCATCTGGGAAAGCAGGGAACACAGTTTACATGAATTGCTATTACCGGGGTTTGCGATCCTCTGCAGTATGCCGATGTCTCTCATGGTTAATCTATTAAAATAATAAAACACATTTTCTTTGTAATAAAGTGCCTTTCGTTGTTCAATAATTAAATTTAAACTAATCCATCATTTTGCAATTAAATATACTGTTAAAATAAATAGATATATAAATAAATGTATATTTATTTATATATTTATTTTTTGACAGTATATTTAATTGCACAATTATGGATTCGTTAGAATTAAATTATTGACCAACAAAACTGAATTTATTTCAACGAAATTGTGTCTTATTAATTAAATATTAATTAGCACAGGAAGCTCCATAAGCCGTTAATTCATATTGCCGGCAATAGAGCTTTCTGTACTAATCATCACTTTACTTTAATTAAAACATCAAATGTTTCTTCTAATTATGTTATCACAATAGCATTATTAGAAAAAACATTTAGAATTATATGTGCGCACAGCTGATTGGCTGATCAGCGCACATATAATGAGCCGGTCCGCAGTACAGTGACTTCATTGTGCTGCGGATCAGCGAAGAGACAACATCGGGGTGAGTATAGAGCTCTCCCCACCCCCTCCCCAGCACTGCACCCCTCCCAGCAAGGAAGGGGGGGGTCAGTTAACCCCTTCCTTGCTGGGATGGGTGCAGTCTGACATCAGTCTGGCCCCCAAGGGGTTAAGGGGGATGTAATACATCCTCCCTTAACCCCTTGGGGGCCAGACTGTAAGCAGCGATCTGTAAAGATGCTGCATACTGTAAGGTGCACAACACCGCTCACAATGATGGGTGTTGTGCTCCTGTTTGTGTGTTTTTTGTGTGTTTCTCCCTTTTTGTTTTTCAGATATCGGTATCCTGTGGATTACGTCGGATTCCGTGGAGTACGTCGATGACCTGCGTTTTTTTAATGTTTTTTTTTTAATAAAATGGTCAATGAGGGGTGTGGGGGTGTTTTTATTTGAATAAAAAAAATTTTAAACTTGTGTCTTGTCTTTATTTCTTTACTTTATAGACTTAGTAGTGGAAGCCGTCTAATAGACGGAATCCATTACTAAGTTGGGGCCTAGTGTTAGCCGGTATAAAATGGCTAACACTAACCCCCTATTATTACCCCAGTACCCAATGCCACCAGGGGTACCGGGAAGAGCCGGGTGCCAGTGGTCCCGGAGCGTCAAAATTGGAGCTCCTGGACCGGGCGGCAGCAGGCTGGTAAGATTTAGGCTGGGGAGGGCCTAAAATAATGGCTCTTCCCACCCTGGTGTTACCAGGCTGCTGTCGTTTGGTTTTTAACCCGGCTGGTTATAAAAATAGGGGGGACCCTATGCGTTTTTTTTTTTTATTTATTTATTTAAAAAAAAACGCATAGGGTCCCCCCTATTTTTATAAACAGCCGGGTTAAAAACCAAACGACAGCAGCCTGGTAACACCAGGGTGGGAAGAGCCATTGGTTTAGGCCCTCCCCAGCCTAAATCTTACCAGCCTGCTGCCGCCTGCTCCAGGAGCGCCAATTTTGATGCTCCGGGACCACTGGCACCCGGCTCTTCTCAGTACCCCTGGTGGCATTGGGTACTGGGGTAATAATAGGGGGTTAGTGTTAGCCATTTTATACCGGCTAACACTAGGCCCCAACTTATTAATGGATTCCGTCTATTAGACGGCTTCCACTACTAAGTCTATAAAGTAAAGAAATAAAGACAAGACACAAGTTAAAACATTTTTTTATTCAAATAAAAACACCCCCACACCCCTCATTGACCATTTTATTTAAAAAAAAACATTAAAAAAACGCTGGTCATCGATGTAGTCCACGGAATCCGACGTAATCCACAGGATACCTATATCTGAAAAACAAAAAGGGAGAAACACACAAAAAACACACAAACAGGAGCACAACACCCATCATTGTGAGCGATGTTGTGCACCTTACAGTATGCAGCATCTTTACAGATCGCTGCTTACAGTCTGGCCCCCAAGGGGTTAATGGAGGATGTATTGCATCCCCCTTAACCCCTTGGGGGCCAGACTGATGTCAGACTGCACCCATCCCAGCAAGGAAGGGGTTAACTGACCCCCCCTTCCTTGCTGGGAGGGGTGCAGTGCTGGGGAGGGGGTGGGGAGAGCTTTATACTCACCCCGATGTGTCCTCTTCGCTGGTCCGCAGCACAATGAAGTCACTGTGCTGCGGACCCGCTAATTATATGTGCGCTGAGCCGATCAGCCAATCAGCTGTGCGCACATATAATTCTAAATGTTTCTTCTAATAATGCTATTGTGATAACATAATTAGAAGAAACATTTGATGTTTTAATTAAAGTAAAGTGATGATTAGTACAGAATGCTCTTTTGCCGGCAATATGAATTAACGGCTTATGGAGCTTCCTGTACTAATTAATATTTAATTAATAAAACACATTTTCAATAAAATAAATTCAGTTTCGTTGGTCAATAATTTAATTCTAACGAATCCATCATTGTGCAATTAAATATACTGTCAAAAAATAAATATATATATAAATATACATTTATTTATATATCTATTTATTTTAACAGTATATTTAATTGCAAAATGATGGATTCGTTAGAATTAAATTATTGACCAACGAAAGGGACTTTAGTACAAAGAAAATGTGTTTTATTAATTTAATATATTAACTATTAGAGGCATCGGCATTCGGCATCATTGCCGGCTATTTTTGAAGTACTCCGTACGGACCGCCTGTCAATCCTCGGCCGCATGTCCAGCCGCAAACAATGGTCTTGTTCATTTTTTACGGGTCCGTTTACGATCGGGCCGTAGATTCATACATAGTGTGCACTGTGCAGCCGTATATCCTATACTTTCCAGCGTACGCATGAACCACCAAAAATACCGCCGCACAATTACAGCCGCAAATACAGCCGCACAGTTACATAGTCTGAACCTGGCCTACGGGTACGTGCACACTGCGGAATGGCGAAGGATAACCCTTTGTGCATTCCGCAGCTGGCACCCGCCGGCGGACTGATGCAGGTGCGCGTCTCCACCCGTGTCATAGACTCCATGTTATGCATGGGCGGATTCCATCGTTCGTCCAAAGAATGAACATATTTGACGGAGAGCGGAATCCGCTCGTGCATAGAATGGAGTCTATGACACGGACGGAGACGCGCGCCCGCATCAGTCTGCCGGTGGGTGCCAGCTGCGGAATGCACAAAGGGTTATCCTTCGCCATTCCGCGTTGTGCAGGTGCACTTAGTGTGTATGATGGAAGGGACACCTGAATCCACCCCCAGATGAACCCCCCCCCCCATCCTCGGAGTTAGTGGGGAGATCGTTGGGGAGCTGATCTTCCCACTGCTAGATAAAGGTTACCACCTGTACGGGGATAACTTTTATACCAGCACCCCCTCTTCTGGTCACTCGCTGCCTGAGCTACTGTAGCTTGCGGCACGATCCGAAAATATCAGAAGCAGTAATAGAGCCCTAATATTTAGCAGCCATGGAGCGGACCCAGCGCTTCTGGATATGAGGGACCCTGGATCGCACCAGGACAACATTTTCCAGGTGACGTCCCCCACACTGGAAAACAGGAGACCCCAGAAGAAGTGAAGAGTGTGGCATAACGGGGGGATCAGGAAGGACACCATTTTCCAGTGTGACGCCTGTCCTGATCACCCCGGCCTCTGCATACTGGATCGCTTCAAGGCGCACCACACGTCACTGGGGTTCTACATTATCTAAATTCTGTCCCTTATTCCTATTTCAGGGGTCACGTAGATCCAGGGATTATTCTGATTGCCATTATGGAGTCAGGAAGGAATTTTTCCCAGTGATGAGGCTACTGTCATCTGCCTTGCAAGGGTTTTTTGCCTTCCTCTGGATCAACACAGGTTGAATTTGATGGACACCTGTCATTTTCAACCTTATAAACCAATAACTGGCCTAATACCGCTAAATAAATTAGAATTGTCCCTTTTCCCCAGCTAAATAGATATGGCCGCCATTCCCATTAGAGGATACCATGATGCAATTATAAAGCCTCTGTGCGGCCAGGACAGTAGAAACCCCCCACAAGTGACTCTATTCTGGAAACTACACCCCATAAGGAATCTAACAAGGGGGGCAGCGGGGATATGGCCCCCTGGTGACGGCCACATTTGGGACGTGAAAATGAAAAAAATTTTATTTTTTATTTTCACGGCACATGTTCTACATATGTGCCTGTTACCAGTGGGGTCCATATGCTCACTGCACCCCTTGTTAGATTCCTTATGGGGTGTAGTTTCCAGAATGGGGTCACTTGTCTGGGGGTTTCTACTGTCCTGGCAGCACAGGAGCTTTGTAATTGCGACATGGCCTCCATCCTCCATTCCAGCCTCTAAATGGCGCTCTGTCCCTTTGGTGGCTTGCCCTGTGCCCATATGGCACATTATGTCCACATGTGGGGTATTTTCGTACGCAGGGGAAATTACCCTACACGCTTTGCGTTTATTTTCTTTTTAACCCCTTGTGGAAATGGAAAAAAATCAAGGCTAGACCAACATTTAGTGTAATTTGTTTTAAATTATTACTCTATATCATTAATTTTGTCTTGATTTTTTCATTTTCACAATGGGCTAAAAAATTAAAAAAAACAAAATTTGTAGAGCAATTTCCCCTGAGTACGGAAATACCCCACATGTGGACATAAAACGCCATGCGGGTGCAGGGTAAGCCTCCGAAGAGAAGGAGCGCCATTTGGTTTTTTGAGGCTGGATTTGGCTGGAATGGATTTCGAGGGGCCATGTTGCATTTAAAAGGCCCCTGTGTTGCCAAGACAGTTGAAACCCCCCACAAGTGACCCCATTATGGAAACTACACCCCTCAAGGAATGTAACAAGGGGTGTAGTGAGCATATGGACCCCACTGGTGACAGGCACAAATGTGGAACAATGTGGTGGGAAAATAAAATATTACATTTTTTACACTATAATGTTGGTCTAGCCTTGAATTTATTATTTTCACAAGGGGTGAAAAGAGAAAAAAACACACAAAATGTTTAGAGCAATTTCCCCCGAGTCCGTAAATACCCCACATGTGGACATAAAGCGCCATGTGGGTGCAGGACAAGCCTCTCAAGGAGCGCCATTTGGATTTTGGAGGTTGGATTTGGCTAGAATGGATGATGAACGCCATGTCGCATTTACAGAGCCCTCGTGCTGCCAGGACAGTGGAAACCCCCCACAAGTGACCCCATTCTGGAAACTACACCCCTTTATGAATCTAACAAGGGGTGCAATGAGGATATGGACCACTTGATGACGGGCACATTTATGCCGTGAAAGTGAAAAAATTTAATTTTTCACTTTCACGTCACATTGTTCCACATTTGTGCCCGTCACCAGTGGGGTCCATATGCTCATTGCACCCCTTGTTAGATTCCTTGAGGGGTGTAGTTTCCAGAATGGGGTCACTTGTGGGGGTTTTCCAGTGTTTTGGCAGCACGAGGGCTCTGTAAATGCGACGTGGCCCTTGAAATCCATTCCAGTGAAATCCAGCTTCCAAAAGCCAATTGGCGTTCCTTCCCTTTGGAGGCTCGTCCTGCGCCCGCTTCGCACTTTATGTCCACATGTGGGGTATTTCTGTACTCGGGAGAAACTGCGCTACATGTTTTGTGTTTTTTTTTCCTTTTATCCCTTTGTGAAAATGAAAAATTGAAGTCTAGAACAACGTTTTAGTGTAAAAAATACTTTTGTCTTTTTTCACGCCATATTGTTGGGAAAATCTGTGAAGCACTTGTGGGGTCCAGATGCTCACCGCACCCCTAGTTACATTCCTTGAGGGGTGTAGTTTTCTGAAACGTGTCCCTTTAGTGGTGTTTTTTAGGTTTTGGCACCCCAGAGCCTCTGCCAACCTGAAGTGGTACAGTCAGAAATGACCAAATATAACGGAGCCATTGAAATGCACTAGGCACTCCCTTATATCTGAGGCTTGTGGTTGCGTCAAATAGCGCAATAGGGCCACATATGGGGTATTTCTATAAACTGCAGAAACGTGGCAATAAATATTGGGGTGCATTTCTCTGGTAATAAGTTTATAATTATGAAAAATATTGGATTACAATAAAATCTCTGCACAGAAAATTACAATTTTCACATTTCTTACACACTTAGCTTTTATTTCTGTGACTCCCCTAAAGGGTTAAAAAACTTTCTGGATGTGCTTTTGCAGAGTTTGGGGGGTGCAGTTTCTGAAATGTGGTGCTTTGTGGGTCTTTCTAACATACAGGCCCCTCAAATACACTTTTAACCTGAACAGGTCCCTAAAAATATCTGATTTTGAAATTTTACTGAAAATTTGGAAATTTGCTGCTAATGTTTTACGCTTTCTATTGTCTAAAAAAAATGAAATATAGTTTAATAAATGCTGCCAACATAAAGTAGACATGTTGCTAATGCTATGAAATATATATTTTATGTGGCATAACTATTTTCTGTATAAGCAGAAAAGGTTTAAAGTTGGAAAAATGCATTTTTTTACAATTTTTCACGTTATTTGGTTTTTTTTCATAAAAATTCGTTATAAGTATCGACTCCAATTTACAAGAAATGTGAAGTACAATATGTCACGAGAAAACAATCTCAGAATCAGCCGGATAGGTAAAAGCATCCCGAAGTTATTAATGAATAAAGTGACATAGGTCATATTCATAAAATTTGCTCCGGTCCTTAAGGCCATTTTAGGCCCGGTCCTTAAGGGGTTAAAATCCGTCTTCCCTTTCCCTGAGGTGTCATTGTGGACTTGGTGAACCTCCAAGTGATCGAATAGATGTTTTTCAATAATCGAACACTTGTTCCCATAGACTTTAATGGGATCAAATATTCGATAGAATAGTCGAATATCAGGGAGATATTCGTACGAATATCGAATATTCAAATATTTCACTATTCGCTCATCACTAATCTTTACAAAGTGATGCAAACACCTCTGGAATGCATCTGGGAAAGCAGGGAAGCAGTATTACAGGGATCGGTATTTCCGGGGTTAGCGATCCACGGCAATAATGTCGATTCCTGTAATAGTTAATATTTAATAAATAAGTTTTGTTCTAAAAAAGTTTTTTTCGTTGTTCAATAGCTCAATTAAAACAAATCCATGCTTTTGCAATTTAATATACTGTTAATAAAAAAAATAAATATGTAAATAAATAAATAAAAAACGTAGGTGGTTATGGATAAACTGAAGTGCTTATAGGTAATCAGGGGTGGGTACATGTCATTTTGGGTGGTAACGGCAATCTGGTGTGGTTACGGGCAATCTGGAGGGGGTCATTGGCAACGTGTGTGAGTTAGAGGCAACGTGCGGTGGTTAGAGGCAACGTGCGGTGGTCAGAGGCAACATGCGGTGGTCACATGCAATCTTGGGGGTTACGGGCAATCAGGGCTGATTACAGACCATCTGGAGGGGGTCACTGGCAATTCGGGGTGGTTACGGTCAACATGTGGTGGTTACGGGCAACGTGCGGTGGTTATGGGCAACGTGCGGTGGTTATGGGCAACGTGCGGTGGTTATGGGTAACGTTCGGTGGTTATAGGCAACGTGCGGTGTTCATGGGCAACGTGCGGTGGTTATAGGCAACGTGCGGTGGTTATGGGCAAGGTGCCGTGGTTATGGGCAAGGTGCGGTGGTTATGGGCAATGTGCGGAGGTTATGGGCAACGTGCGGTGGTTATGGCAACGTGCGGTGGTTATGGGCAACGTGCGGTGGTTATGGGCAACGTGCGGTGGTTATGGGTAATGTGCGGTGGTTATAGGCAACATGCGGTGGTTATGGGCAACGTGCGGTGGTTATGGGTAATGTGTGGTGGTTATAGGCAACGTGCGGTGGTTATGGGCAACGTGCGGTGGTTATGGGCAATGTGCGGTGGTTATGGGCAACTTGCAGTGGTTATAGGCAACTTGCTGTGGTTATGGGCAGCGTGCGGTGGTTATGGGCAACGTGCGGTGGTTATGGGCAACGTGCAGTGGTTATGGGCAACGTGCGGTGATTACGTGCGATCTGGCGTGATTACAGGCAACCTGGGGCGGATACGGGCAACCTGTGGTGGTTACGGGCAACCTGGGGGGGTTAGGGGTAATCTGGAAGTAAACTGCAATTATTACTATAATAAAAAGTGTGTGTTTTATTTTTTTGTATGTTTTTCACTTTTTGTACTTTATACATTCATTTTCACTGTATTACTATGATTACTGTGATATTTTCTATCACAGTAATCATAGTTCAGTGACAGAGACCAAACTGGTCTCTGTCACTTAAAATTTTCCAAGATAACTGATTCTGGAGCGCATGCGCACTTCAGAATCAGCCTGGACGCCGAGGAGGACGGAGCTCCAGGATCAGGTAACGTATATGGGGAAGGGGGGTGACTGGGGGACGGGGGTGACTGGGGGTTGGGGGGCGACTTGTGGGGGCGACACTGTATCACTTTTTATCCCCTGTCACCAATGATTTATGGTGACAGGGGATAAAAAGTGCTTTTTTGCACTGGGAACAGGCGATCAGCGGTATATAGTATATACCGCTGATCGCCTGCTCCGGGACCACACGGGGGGGTCCCCGATCACTGCCCTATGCTCTCCGCTACCTCTGGTGGCGGAGAGTATGGGGCTTTGATCATTTATTCATTTCCATCCCTGCGAACAAACATCGTTTGTTCGCAGGGATGGGGGCGGCCATCTTGGATGTGATGGCCGCCCGGGGAGGGATAGTGATCGCCCACTAGGGGGGCTGATCTGGGGTCTGGGGGATACATTTTCATCTCCCCCCACCGTGGATTCACGGTGGGGGGAGATGTAAGGCAGCGCCGGCGCTGGTAGTGCCCGGTACCGGCAGATCGCCGCTATAACGGTAATAACGGCGATACGCCGGTATCGGAGGACGAGGTGAGGGGGCCGGGGGACACACTGTTAGTGGCGGTGGGGAGAGGCAACGTTCTGCAGCCTCCCCCCGCCGCCCGATTGGCGGGAGGACACGGAATCTCCCCATAGACGCTGCGGTCTCATTGACCGCGGCGTTTATGGGCTTAACTGCCCGGGGGGAGCACGGCTTCCTTCCGGGCAGAGGCAGCAGGAGGAGGCTGTGTCACACAGCCTCCTCTTGCTGCTCGATCTTAGATAGGGTCAGCGGGGGGAGGCAGGGATGCCATGACGTCCAGGGATGTCATGATGCGTTCTGCCACTGCTTTTCATGACGTCCATGGACGTCATATTGGGGGAAGGGGTTAATATGTCTTCTTTATTCTGGCATAATTTGTTAAACATATTTTACTTTTTTAGGGTGTTACGGGCCTAAGAAATTTATCAGCAAATCATCACATTTTTGTGAAAGTTTCCAAAACTGATTTTTTTAGGGACCAGTTCTTTTTTTAAATGGATTTAGAAATTTAGAAGGCTTGTATACTAGAAACCCCCATAAGTGACCCCATTTTGGAAACGAAACACTTTAAATAATTAAACTCTGGGTATAATGAGCATTTTTTTTTTTTTTTAAACATAATTTATTGATATTTTGTGGTACATATGGTAATACAAGTATCAGCAATAGGGTACATGAATTTTGGTCATTGCATTTCTAGAGAAGTGTATAGCATACAGCATGGGTGTCAAAACAAAAAGGATAATACAAGTAGAGTTATTTGATGGACTAGCAGCAATAAGACCATACGGTTCCATGAGTACCTGTTAGAGAATGGACTTATAGATGTTTTGCAGATGGACAGAAATGGACAGGGGAGTTGTCCATCCTTGGTGCCAATCATTACAATTATAATATCTTTACATTAGCAATATAGAAAAGAAAACTCAACAAAATCAATATGCATTTACCTGGATGGCAGAGTAATATCATATATTCAGAAGGAGTACTGAAGGATGTATGTGTCTAGGATCACAGTCGTTTTTAAAGACAACGTATAGTGAGATGTCCATGAAAAAGTTGTAAGTGGCATGGGCATAACATGTCATAGTGGCGTCAAGGATCTCATGTGAATGGAAAGTTGATCACAAGAATGGTCTTGGTGAGAGAAGTCAGATATCCATAAATTGTGACTAGAGAATAGGAATAGAGATTGGTAATATCACAGGGTATGGAGAGTATCATGGGATTTTGAGGTTTCCCAAGGAGCCTTTAAGATCTGAAAGGCAATACCATTCAGTAAGTTTGAAATGTTTCATTATTGCCAATCTCTTTTCAGGGGAGGGCCATTGATGGAGGTATTTTTTCCATTTATGAAAGAAACCCTTAGTTCTCTGTTCTTTGTCCCTAAGGGTGTAGAGAAGTTCATGCTGTAGGAGAGAGTCTGTGAATTCCCTAAGTTCATTAAGTGTTGGGGTGGACAGCTGGATCCAGTGTTTGAGGATACATTTGAGGGCTGCTAGGAGTATTAGATGGACTCCTTTAGTGGCAGTTGTGGGGACAGCCGAGTTCACGTCAGTGGTTGGCTCGGGGGGATCCCTGGGTATATAGTGAAAAATATAAGCCATCATGTTCAGGGCCAGATCTAGGTTCCAAATTAGTTTTATGAAAGAGCGGACTTCAGTCCAATATTGCTGAATGTTAGGACAATGCCATATACAATGTTCAAGATCAGCCCTCGGCAATTTACATTTTGGGCACTTATCTAGGTGTACGATTGTGGTGTCCCTATATGGCAAATTAAAAGCATAAGTGGCCCTATGTAAAATTTGCATATGCATTTCTCTCAAGGATTCGCTAGGCGTGGCCTGCCTCACATATTGGATACCTGTTCGCAACTGAAGGGAGATGTCAGCAACAGATAGTTTTGCATTCCATTTTCCTAGTGCTTTAGGAATTAGAGATTTTTGACAGTATCTTTTAAGGAGACAGTATATGTCAGATAGGGAGTCTCTCCTTGAGGTGGGACCTATAAGGGAGTCGAAGGAGTTGGGAATTTTCACCTTGTCACTATTTTTCACTAGTGAATTGAACAAGGACTTTACCTGAATGAATTGCGTATTGCGTTTTGGGTAGTTTGTATTTGTCAGCGAAAGAATGCCAAGTGTGAAAGGTCTTGTTGGATGGATCTATGAGGTCCTGGAAGGAGTTAATATGGCAGTCCCTCCACTGTTTGTAGAGGGGGTTGAAGTGACCCTGAGGGAAACCTGGACTTCCCCAGAGGGGGTAATATTTGGATAGACAGAAAGGTAGGTTAAATAGTTTTCGGACTATCTTCCATGTTGCAATCGTGTCAGTTAAGAGTAGGTTTGATTTGATAGCGCTCGGCATTTGGGATAGTTTGGTGTGGAGTAAGGCATTTAAATTCCATGATGCAACCATCTGAGACTCCAGTTCGTAGTTGGAAAAATAATTGGTAGAGAGAATCCAGTCCCTGACATGACGAAACATCGCCGCCAGGTTATATAGCCTGATGTCAGGCATCTTGGCTCCCCCTTCAGACGCAGGAAGACACAGAACATTGTATGCTATACGGACCTTTTTGCCTTGCCATATGAATTTATTAAAGATACTTTTGAGCTTATTAATGTCGTTGTGGCGTATAAGAAGGGGAATCGTCTGCATGGCATATAGGAGTTTCGGGAAAGATATCATTTTTAGAAGGTGGATACGGCCCATTAGAAATAGGGGGAGGGAATTCCATTTTTTAAGTTCCTGGTCAATTCGATTTATTAAAGGAGGGTAGTTTAAGTTATATAGGGAAAGTGGGGATTTGCCAATTTTTATGCCTAGGTAGGTAATTGAGGAGGTGTTAATGATAATAGAGGAGGGGAGTTTTGATTTTTCAGGGGTATGGCTAAAGGGCAGGAGCTGGCACTTATCTACATTAACTCTGTACCCTGAGAAAGAACCAAAGAGGGAAAAAACTCTCAGCAGGTTTGAGAGGTGATCCTGTGGGGAGTCCATAAATATCAGTGTATCATCTTTGCGGTTACCAACGAGGATGCCCTTAAAGGTGTCTGAATGAATGAGAAAGTGTGCCAGGGGTTCAATAGCGAGATTGAAGAGGAGGGGGGATAAGGGGCATCGCTGCCGGGTGCCTTTTTGGAGGGGGAAGTTGTCGGAAAGGACTCCTGGTAAATGAATTCTAGCCAATGGATTTCTATAGATGTTCTTGATGAAGTTGGGGAAATGTCCTTGTATGCCAAATTTGTCTAAGACCATGTCCAGCCAGGCCCAGCTGACATTATCGAACGCTTTTTCGGCGTCTACTACGAAAAGTGCCGGGGTCTGGCTGGCATTGGACCTTTTTGCAACTACGGCTTGGACTGCAAGGACTGTGCGAAGGTTAGATACAGCCGACCTCCCTTTGACGAAGCCAGTCTGATGTGGTCCTACCAGGTCGGGCAGGGCTTCGCTAAGACAGTTGGCCAATATTTTCAACTAGATCTTTAAGTCCTGATTTATCAGAGATATTGGTCTGTATGCGGAGGGGTAAAGGGGGTCCTTCCCTGGCTTGTGGAGTACCTTTATATGAGCTAGTTCTCCAGATGGTATATGGGCATTTTCTAACATCACTGCATTAAACAAGGACGTAAGGTCAGGGGATATGGCTTCTGCTAATATCTTAAAGTATTCCCCTGAGTAACCGTCAGGACCAGGAGCCTTGTTGTTATGTAGAGATTTGATCACTTGCAGGACTTCGCTAGATGTGATGGGAGCGTTTAGTTGGGAAAGTTTTTCTTGAGATATCATGGGTAGGGTAATGGAAGCTAGAAATTTGGAACCTGCCTCTAGATCTAATGGGTTTTGGGAATAAAGTCCCTCGTAGAAAGATTTAAAGGCTTCAGCTATAGCTTTAGGTTCTTTTTGTACCACCCCTTTCGCATCCTTAATAGCTCTGATGTTCTGTGGCCTCCTACGTCCTCTAGCCAAATTCGCCAACATCTTTCCGGATTTATTCCCAAACCTGTATAGATCAGCTAGATAATTATCTCTGTGGAAAGACTCTAGTGTGTCTTGCGCTATATCAAAATCTCTTTTTGCAGCTACCCGTGCTTCTTTGGATGTCTCAGATGGTTGGGCCAGAAAGGAGGTATAGGTTGTCCTCACTGCTAAAGTGGTCTTATTGTAAGCTGTCATTGCCTTTCTCTTAGAGGCTGTGACATAGGCAATGATCCTCCCCCGGAGAACTGTCTTGGAGGATTCCCAAAAAAGGACTGGGTTATCTTTGTGTTGTGTGTTGTCTGATGAGTATTCTGTCCACCATGATAGGAGGAGTTGTTGGAAGTTGGTATCTGATGCCAGATATGTGGGAAACCTCCATAGCCTGTCCAATCCGGCTGGAATATCATCTCTGAGAGATAGGCCTACTGGTGAGTGGTCCAATATGACCATGTCATATATACGGGATTGGTCCACTTTATTTAAAAGTGTTGGGGAAATAAGAATATAATCTAGTCTGGACCATGCTTGTTGGGAATGAGAATAGTGGGAGAATTCTCGCTCTATAGGGTGTGAGTGTCTCCAGCTGTCTAATAGGTGGGTCGAGTCTAGTAGAGGCTGAAGCAGAGAGTCCGCTGCTATGTTACCTGGGAGGACTGTTCTAGTTCTTTTGCGGTCCTCAAGACTGTTTAGGACAGTGTTGAGATCCCCACTAATTATTTTATTGGCTGTTCCATCTTGTAGTAGGAGGGTTGAGAAGAAAGGGCACCTGTCAGAATTAGGTCCATAAACATTGTAAAGTGAGAGCCTTCCCACCGACGTGTCTAGGACAAGTGTATGAATGCGGCCCTCAGTGTCTTCGTGTTGGTCAACAACAGAATATGATAGATTCTTATGTAACAGCGTAATTACACCACCCTTCCCATGTACGGCTGAAGAGCCAAATGTCTCTCCTACCCACAATTTCGTCATTCTAAAAAATTCAGTATGGTGGAGATGTGATTCTTGGAAGAAAAGCGATGTCCGCTTTTAAGCGCTGTAAGTGGCGCAACACTTTAGAACGTTTTGCCGGGGATCTGAGACCCTTAACGTTCCATGATATTATTTTCATGTTATACTAACTATGTAGTAGGTAAGAAGAGAGACATTTGACTGTGAGCCTGCATTTTGCAAACAAATCATGTTGAGTACATCCGGGGTAAGTACATGTGAGAAAACAAATTAAAACATAAACTTAGAAAACCATAGCTGCCAAATGGCAGAACAGAAAATGGGGCCTCTAGAGGCACCGCAAGAAAGTGTCTGGGTGGTGACTTCACTTTTTTCGCGTGGAGGGAGTGGGTCGCGGGATCCCACTCTATTCATCATAAAAAGGAATATGTTTTACATGAGACTGGTGTGTCTGCCGTAACCGGGCATTCGGCATTAATATAGGCCGTGTCTCATAAGAAGATAATATGCTAAAAACAATGTGAAAAGCCTGAGTAAGCGAACAAATATAACAATCACTGTAACAATATTAAGAACACTATAGGAGCCCTACTAAAAAGGGTCATAAAACCTGGGGTAGCCATGTCCCGTTCAGTCCATGGAATCTTGATGAGAGTCAGGGCTTTCTCGTCTGCGACATTTATGTTTCTCCAGGGCAGTGGTCAGTTCCAATATGCCCATAAAGTGTGCCGCGTCTTCGGGAGTGTGGAAGACTTCTGCCGACCCATCCTGTTTGAAGATGCGTAAGGTGGCAGGGAAGTGGAGGGAGAACCGGGTCTGTCGCTTCACCAGTGCTGTACATATAAAGGAGAAAGTCTTGCGTCTTTTTGCAACCTCGGCGAAAAAATCGTTGAACAAGAGCACTTTGTGGCCTCTAATCATGGTATCCGATTGGTTCTTCTTGTAGGCTTGCAGAATTGACTGCTTATCTGCATAGTTCAGGTACTTTGCAATAGCTTGATGGGGTTTAGGAGCAATGTTCTTGCTGGTCGTGGTACGGGGTGGGCCAATCCTGTGTGCACGTTCTACCAAGCAGGGAGAGGCCATACCTAAGGCAGCTGGTAACTCCTCTGAAAAGATTTGCTGCATGCAAGATGGCGGGATGCTCTCCCGGAGACCGACAAGCCGTAAGTTACTGCGCCGGGATCTGTTTTCCAGATCTTTGGATTTATCCTGCAAGGTCTTAATCATTCTTTGTGAAAGTTGTATTTTAGTTTTTGCATATGACAGCTCAGTCTCTAAGGTATCTAGGCGTTCTTCCAGCTCGGCTATCTGTGACGTGTGTTTAGCTACATCACTTTGTATTTGGGACAGGGAGGCGGATATGGTGGCGTCCAGGGATGCTTTTAGATCGGGACCGAGGATCTTTGCCACTTTAATGGCTAGGGACTTACATGATAATTGCAGTCCCGGTATCAGGAGGTCCCCTGCAGCGTCCAGATCAGCATTGTGAGTGGCTGCCAGCTGCTGCGGGTTGTGGTCTGTGTGACTGTCTTGACCTGAGCTGACAGGCGCCATCTTGGCTTTTACCGACTCACGCTGAGGTAGAGCTGTCGGCTGAGATAACTGTGACGCCTCCCGCCTCGGACCAAAAACTTCTCCATACGCTGCTGGGTGGTTCCGGAACCGGTTTCCAACAAGGAGAACCGGTGGATCGGGTAAGAGACGGGCGGGAGGGCAGATATTAGTAGTGCCAGACACGGAGCTGCACCAGTTAGCTGCTTACATCCGCACGCCGAAACCGGAAGTTTATAATGAGCATTTTGACCCTACAGTGGCTTGAGGAAAGTATTCACCATTTAATTTAAATTTTCCAATAATATATTCGTTTAGATTAAAGTTTCTCATTTTGAAAAGGGAACATGAGAGAAAACCACAAAATTTGTAAAGCAGGTTCTCCTAAGTAAAAACTTTTCTCATATGTGGGTATAAATCACTGTATAGGCACACAGCAGGGCTCAGAAGGGAAGGAGTGCCAATTAGCATTTGCAGTGCAGATTTTGCTGAAGAAGTTTCTGAGCACCAGGTGCGTTTGCAGTGCCCCTGTAGTGCCAGTGGAGTAAAATTCCCCCATAAGTCACCCCATTTGGGAAGGTAAACCCCTCAAAGAATTCATCTTGGGGTGTGGTGAGCATTTTGACCCCACAGGTAGTAGAGGAAAGTATTCAAAATAAGACTGTAAAAATTAAAAACTTAAAAACTTTTCCAATAATATGTTGGTTTAGTTTAAAATGTCTCAATTTCACGAAGAACAGGAGAAAAGTTGCACCACAAAATCTGTAACGTAGGTTCTCCTGAGTACAACGGTACCCCATATGTGGGCATAAACCACTGTATGGGCACATAGCCGGGCTCAGAAGGGAAGGAATGCTAATTAGCATTTTCAGTGCAGATTTTGCTGAAGAAGTTTCTGAGGGCCAGGTGCGTTTAAGTCACCGCATTTTGGAAAGTTCACCCCTCATATAATTCATCTTGGGGGTGAAAGCATACTACAGGTATTAGAGGAAATTATTCAAAATTGGACGTTAAAAATGAAAAACTAGAATATTTTCAATAATATGTTCTTTTATTTAGAAATTTCTCAATTTCCCAAGGAACAGGAGAGAAAATTCACTGAAAAATCTGTAAAACAGGTTCTTCAGAGTAGAACGGTACCCCATATGTGGGCATAAACAATTGTATGGGCACACAGCAGGCCTCAGCAGGGAAGGAACATCAATTTGCTGGAGCAAAATTGCAGCTAGTATCGGTTATTAAAATAGCACAGTTACTAAAATAAAATAAAAAAAATCTGGGGGTGGTTACGGGCAACCTGTGGTGGTTACGGCCAACCTACAGTTGTTACGGGCAACCTGTGATGGTTACGGGCAACCTGCGGTGGTAACGGACAATCTGGGGTGGTTACGAACAACTTGGGGTGGTTTCGGACAACCTGGGTTGGTTACCGGCAACCTGATGTGGTAACGGACAATCTAGGGGGGTTACGAACAACCTAGGGTGGTTATGGACAACCTGGGGTGTCATGGGCAATGTGCGGTGCTTACAGACAATTTGGGGTGGTCACGGGCAATGTGCTGTGGTTACGGGCAACCTGCAGTGGTTACAGGAAACCTATGGTGGTTACAGACAACATAGGGTGGTTACGGACAACCTGGGGTGGTTACGGACAACCTGGGGTGGTTACGGACAATCTGGGGTGGTTACAGAAATCTGGGGTGGTTCTGAACAACCTGCGGTGGTAACTAACAACTTGGGGTGGTCACGGGCAATGTGCTGTGCTTACAGGCAACGTGCGGTCCTTATGGACAACCTGTGGTTGTTACGGACAACATGGGGTGGTTACAGACAATCTGGGGTGGTTATAGACAACCTGGGGTGGTTACGGACAATCTGATGTGGTTACGGATAAACTAAATTGCTTATAGGTAATCTGGGGTGGGTACATGTAATTTGTTGTGGTTATGACAATCTGCGGTGATTAGAGACAATCTGGAGGGGTCATTGGCAATTTAGGGTGGTTACAGGCAATGTGCGGTGGTTACAGGCAATGTGTGGTGGTTACGTGCAATCTGAGGGGTTGGATGTAATCTTACGGATAATCTGGGGTTGTTATGGATAAACTGAAGGATTTATAGGTAATCTGGGGTGGGTACATGTAATTTGGGGTGGTTACTACAATCTGGTGTGGTTACGGGCAATCTGGAGGGGATCACTGGCAATTTGGGGTGGTTAAGGGCAACGTGCGGTGGTTACAGACAACGTGCGGTGGTTACGGGCGACGTGCGGTGGTTACAGGTAATCTGGGGGGGGGGACTGGTAATCTGGGAGTAAACTGCAATTACTACTATAATAAAAAGTGTGTGTTTTATTTTTTTGTATTTCTTTCACTTTTTGTACACTCACACTTTTTTTTTTCTTTTCTATATTACTATGATCACTGTGATATTTCTATCACAGTGATTATAGTTTAGTGACAGGGACCAAATTGGTCCCTGCCACTTTAAATTTTCGGAGTTGACTGCTTCTGAAGCGCATGCGCACTTCATAAGCAGTCTGGATGCCGAGGAGGAAGGACCTCTCTGGATCAGGTGAGTATAGGGGGAAGGGGGGGTAACTAGGGGGTGGATGTTCAACTGGGGGGGGGGGCGACTTGGGGGGGGCACACTATCACTTTTTATCCCCTGTCACCAATGATTTATAGTGGCAGGGGATAAAAAATGCATCCCTGCACTGGGTACAAGCGGTAAGCGGTATAAAGTATATAGTGCTGATCGCTTGTACCAGGACCACACAGGGTGGTCCCCCATCACTGCCCCATGGGGCTTTTATTATTTTTACTTTTCCATCACTGTGAACATAGTCTGTTCACAGTGATGGTGGTGTCCATCTTGGAAGTGATGGCCGCCCGGGGAGGGAAGGGTTAGTTACTGCCTACTAGGGGGGTTGATCTGGGGGGTGGGGGACACATTTTTCATCTCCCCTCACTGTGGATTCACGGTGAGGGGAGATGAAAGTCAGCAGCATCGCCGGTAATGGCCGTTACCGGGGGCCGCCAATATAACGTTAGTAACGGTGAATGCCTGTGCGGGGGCCGGCCGAGATGGACCCCACACACTGCCCTGACCCCCAAGCTACCTCAGGTAGCTGGGGGGATGGGGTAGGGGCCTTACCGGGGCGCCCTGCCTTATTCTCTGCCATCACCGTAAAAAACTGATGACAGCAGAATAAGGCCCCTTAGTGGCCCCCGTAAAAAGCCGTATTGGCGGTCACTAAGGGGTTAAGCTCACTAGGGCCATAATACCTAAGGTTAAAGTCAAATGCCTTTTTTTATGTGCTGAAATTCATTTACATTGCCCCTTCACCTGATTAATTGTATATCATAATAAAGTATTCTGCTTTGCCTCTATCATTGATGACTTAAATTGTTTATAAAAACATTATGGGATAATTTTGTAAACCACAAATGTTGTCATAAAATTATTTAAGAATATAATATATAAATTTAAAGCTGTTAACTTAAATTTGTATTTGCCACTTTAAGCTAAACAATAGTCCCACCCCTGGGACATTCTGCAATGTTTGGAAGCGCCATAAAGAATAAATGAAATGCTAACTCTTGAAATTGGGAATAACCCTGAAAGCATGGTTATATATATATATATATATCCCCTTAACGACACAGAGCGTACATGTTCGCCCTGGCATCGTTAAGGGAGTTCAGAGGGGCTCTTAACCACTGCGATTCCGGGTGCTATCTGCAGCCCAGGACCTTTGCAATTAACGGGTACAGTCTGATTGCCGTGCCTGCTATTTAGCCTTTTAAATGCAGCTGTCAAAGTTGACAGCTGCATTTAAAATGCTTACTCTCCCCATCCCTGGTGTCTAGTGTATAGATGCGGAGGAGCGATCCCCACATCTGTAACGGGCCGGCGTCTGCGCTGTAATGGTGTTGATCCCTGCTCAGCATTCCATTGCTCACAGCTGAAGCAGCCGAGAGCAATATAATGTCTATCTCATTGATCAATGCAGTATATCTATACTGCATAGATCTCAATGAGAGATCAGACTAGTAATACTAGAAGTCCCCCAGGGGGACTTCTAGTATGTGAGTAAAAAAATTAAAATGTTTTTTTTTTTTGTTTGTTTTTTTTAATAATAAAAGAAAATCCCCATCCCTAATAAAAGTTTGAATCACCCCCCCCCTTTCCCCAATTTATAAATAAAAATAAATAAACATATTTGGTATCGCCACGTGTGTAATCGCTAACTATTAATTTATTTTCTTCCTGATCTCTCACGTTAAATAGCATACTGTATGTGCAAAAAAATTCCAAAGAGCAAAATTGCGTATTTTTGGTCGCATCAAATCCAGAAAAATTGTAATAAAAAGTGATCAAAAAGTCGTATATGCGCAGTCAAGGTACTAATAAAAAGTACAGATTATTATTATTAGGTTAAGTATCTGGTCATAATACTTAAAGGACAACTCCCGCGGGACCCCAAAAAAAAAAAAAAACACAGACACACACAGACACCATACTCACCATCTCTCCGGTGACGATCGCCACTCGATTCGCCCGCCGTCCGCCTCTCCGTCGCCGCCGTCCGCCATCCAGCGATGTCTCCAACTTCCGGGTCCAGGGGATGGAAAAGGCTGCCAGTGCGCTTGCGCACCGGCAGCCTTTTCATTGGCTGGAGCGCATCACATGGCTTCCAGCAAGCTCAGCCAATCAAGGCTGAGCAAGCTGGAAGCCATGTGATGCGCTCCAGCCAATGAAAAGGCTGCTGGTGCGCATGTGCACCAGCAGCCTTTTCATCCCCATTCACTTTGCATGAAGACGCCGAGGAGGAAGAAGACCCGGACCGCCCCTCGGCTCTGACGTCGTCGTCACCAGATGCCGCCCCGGAGAAGAGGACCGTGACGATCGTAATAGGTAATGTATACATTCCCTAACTTCCGGGGTGGGGGGTCGGGGGTCCGAAAGTGGGGGAAGGGGGCCAGGCCGGGTATTTAACCACATTACAAAGTTATATAACTTTGTAATGTGTGTTAAATGAGCAAAAAAAAATTTTTGTGGGAGTTGTCCTTTAAATTAGGCATTGTTTCTTTTAAGCTGTTAATATAAAACTTTCCACATTAACTTGATCTGGAATATGATTGCTGACTTTACGTTTTTTTTTTCTCTACTTTTTTTTTTTAATTTGACTTTTGTATGTGTGTCACCAATATCCAATTTAACCTTGAAGTTTAAAATAATAAGATAAAAGGTTTAACACAAGTGTTTCAAGAAAGCAGTTAAAACACTCTAATGAATCTTTTTGTCTATTAAATTTTTAAATATCCTACTGTGCAGTGGCCTACTGAGAAAGTAAACTGCTTTAATTCAGAGGGGCTTGCAGACAACTTTCATGCTCTTTGTTGTTAAATGGCAATGACCAGCAGATTGACAAGTAGCATGAGGACATTTCAGAAGTAATTCCTTAGGATAGTGAATGCATGAACCTCTATCATTTCTAGATCTGTCAAAAACAAACACTTCAAAACAAAGAAATCCTTTGATTAACTTCTTTGAGTAAGAAGATCTTTACTTTATATCACTGTTTGATTTTTATACCAAGAAAAATATGAAAATTCATTATTCAAGGGTATTGTTTGTAATTCACTAAAGTCAATTGACTTTTTCCTTAAATAAAGAATATGTATCCTTTGTTTAAGAAGGCCAGACTTTCAAATCTTCTGTCATTGAAGATAAAAGTGCTTGTAAACTATTGCTTTTGTTATAAAGCAGTGGTTAGTGGCATATGATTTAAGCTGTCGTTAAGCAGACTATAATACACAGTCCATCGGTATGACATGTACAATGTGTATTAAGAAGTACCTCTAGTCTGGATACATTTTTCATTAAAACCAGGTAAATTGCAAAGAAAAAAAGTCCTAAAATAATGTTTCAAAATGTGCTTGATTTAGTTTTAACTGAATTTTTAATTGATAGTATACTGTACTATTATATGTCTAAAATATGTAGTTCATTTTAGGTAGAGTCCCTACAAACAACTAGAGGTTTGAATGCAAACTTAAACTAAACTGATAACCTATATAAAAAAAAACAGTTGCATAGTTAAAATGGAAACTGACAACAGGTATATACATGTATATGTACTGACAATTACTAGTTGCTTCCTAAGGCTATGTTCACACAAAGTCTTTTGAGCTCCTTTTAAAATGATGTCCTTTATTTTGAGTCTAAAATAACGGAGGTCATTTAGCTGCCTAGCCTTCCCTTAGTACATTGACGGCTGTTGGTACATTATTCTAGTTTGGGTTAGTAATTGGACTTTGGGTGTGGCTTAATTGAAAAGTCGATTGAATTTAATAGTAAAAGTAAAGAAAGACCAGTGGAAAAAGAAAAACTGTGTGTTAACAACTAATAAAAAAAAGTCCGCTGTTTGCAAAAGACATCCTGAAGTAATGATCATGTTCATTATTTTGACATTCGTGGTAAAAACGTCTGTTAATCAATATATTGTGTGCATTGGATGTCTTCCTATTGACTTCAATGCATTGCCATTGTAGTCAGTGAAAACGGACAGTATTTTAAATATTAAAATCGGGTGCCTTTGCTCAATTTTTTATGTTGTGTGAACATAGCCTTAAAAAGTATTCCGTTGGCATTCTATTTTGTTGGATGTTCTTTGTGAAAAACATCTCTTTCTCCTAGAGAAAAGTTTCACAAAGGTGTCTCTGTGACACTGCTGGTGCCCTCCCATCTCTCCAGCCAACACTTTAGGGCATATTACTTGTCAGTTCATTACCCCTCTTTCCCTGCTCTCTACCTATGCTAATACATGCACAGACAGCCAGTGTGGGAGCAGTGGGAGGGGTTGCCCGAATGATCCTCAGATCATTTGGGAAGCCCACTGAAGTAAGCGACAGTCTGTGACAGACTGTCACTGCACAAATTGTGTTTTTTTTTTCAGCATGTTGAAAGACCACAATCAGCCAACACAGTGTGTTTCAGTTGATCTTTGTCTTTCAATATGCACTATCAGTTAATATTTTTTTCATGTAATAAGGCCATTTGTCTGCAGGCTGCCCTTGCTTCATTGCTGAATGACTAAAATCTTGCCCAGCCAAAGATAAGCTGTTGTCAGTCATTCAGTTCATGCCTGTGGAACAACCGGGTGCCCTCTAGCTGCAGAAATCCAGCTTCCCTATAGTGGAGCGGGATATAAGGTGAACACCTTAGACTCCACTCTCTAGTGTGGCCCAAAGTCAAACCTGATTAGTAGCACAGGGGGTCCTCATCCACTGCCTGTTACAGTTGAATTCATGCAGAAGCACATGTCTCCGAATAAATCCAGGCACATCTGACCTCCCCATGTGCTGTCAATAAAATGTGTCCCAACAGATTCCGGAGCTTCCACAAATCTCAGATATAATTTACATCTGCATGCAAATTTGTGACAAATTAGGTGTTTGAAGAGGCCACGTCCCTATTAATCTCTTTGGTGAGCGTGCCATTTGGAATTGATCATTGGACCATACATATTGCCACGGCGCAGGACTCTAAAAAAAAATACAAGGACCTCACAAGTATCTTCAACGTTTATTCACACTAAGCTAAAAAAAAAGAGGTGTGTTTCGGTGTGGGACTGACACCTTTATCAAGCTCATCCTTACTGCAAAATGGCAAGGAGGAGCTTGATAAAGGTGTCAGTCCGGCACCGAAAACGCGTTGCTCATTTTTTAGCCTAGTGTGAATAAACGTCCAAGAAAGATACTCAGGAGGTCCTTGTAGTTCTTTTGGGAGTCCTGCGTCATGGCTCTATGTATGGTCAATTCCAAACTGCATTTTCGTGCTTTGGCTTCAGGACGGGTGTCGGGAGCAGAGGACCAGAAGCCAGGCAGCGGACTGACTTAATATAAACGCCTATTAGTGTCATGCCCAAGGTTTGCACATGACCACCAGGTTTGTTTGGTTCACTTTCAAGCATTTTTCCTACTGATATTGTCCATGCTACACTATATTAGCGCCTCTCTTTGTCCATATACAGTACTGTATGTGGTTCATCTGCAATTATTTGTGCACATACTGGCAAAGTCAGTATGTAAGAAGAGAAAAGAGAATAGATAAAATACTCTTAGATTACAAATCGTGGTATATACTTGAAATCAAAGTATTTTAGGAGTGATACCTTTATTGGCCAACAAAAAATTGTTAGAGCTGTGAGCTTTCGGGATTCACAAGATCCCTTCGTCAGACAAGTTTGCCTAGAGATTTTCTGGGGCTTTACATTAGAGCTCTTTTGATGGCCACTCTTGCAACGCTGCCACATGGGACTTACCAGTGGCAGCATCTACCTGTCTTCTCCTCTGCTGTGTTCAATGCTCTTCCTAGGGCTTATTTTGTGTTCCATCTTCTTTCTAACACCTGTGGCCACTAGGGTGGGCAGGTGGCCAACTGCTCTAGATTTATAGATGAAGCTTTTGTCCACCTGATAATGCCGTCTGCCAATCCAGAGTCATGTTCCCCTTCCTGTCTAAGCGTTGTTGGATTTTTACATTCTAAGCAACAGTGTCTGTCTGCTGTATTTCTGTATATCCTGACCTCTTCCTGTTCTTCAGATTACACTTTCTGCCTGACTCTCTTCTGTACTGTCAGCTTCATTGCCCATTGCCGACTTGGATTCCCCGACCTACCTCTGAAACCACGCTTCACCTGTCTGACTACTATATCTATTCTATCACTGGTACTTTGTTGACTCTTCTGCTGACAACACACCTAACTGACCACATGTACCAGGCCTGTTCGGCAGTGCCTTGCACCAGCTCTGTCTGATTCTTGGGACCGGCTGCTCCTCACACAAAAACCCCACTTGTGGAGTGACCTAGTGCCCTAGTGTGGAATGACCTGGTGTCCTTCCGACCTAGATGGTACTTAGACTCAACCCCCTGGTGTAGGTGAAAGTCAAACTGATTGAGTAATAGAGTGGTTGACTTTGTTGTCCTTAGAAAGGTTTTCTGGGCAAAATGGACTGGTGAGCTATCTTTAGTTACTCGTCACCCGCGCCAATCAGCTGCTTGGGGATGTGGCGACTTGTAGCTGCGGCACAGCTCTCATTCAAATAGAAAAAATTCTTAGGCATTACAAATGGGAAAGGATTTTAGTAGTAATTTTTGGTTTTTATATAGAGGGAAAGTCATTAAATATTACACACCTAGACCTATGTGAAAAAAAATAGCTTTTTTTTTATAAATTAGAAATATATATTTGTCCAAATACTATTTATTTGTTTTTGTTTTGTTTTTTTGTTTTTTTAGCATAAAGAGAGCAGAACCTTAGCTTAAAGTATTGCGTTTTATGGCCTTCCTATTCCTAACAAACAAATATTAAGTAATTTTGAAAAGACAATTCTTATATATACTCCCCGTGGAGTAACAACCAATCTGGCATAGACAGAAAGAGGTAATGAGAAGTGTAATTACCTAATATAAATGAGCTCAGCAGTGCTTGCTTTCCAGTTTAAAAATACCACCTGTTTCTATTAGCATTTACAAACCTAATTTCAGAATGCCTGCTCCTTTCACCAAAAAGCCAGCTTACAACAAAATTTTTGTATTAAACAATTTAAGTGGTTCACATAAAATTACCAGACACCAAACTCTATTCATAAACATATTGATAATTGCCCTTTAATTAGAATATGTATTGCATCCTGTAGTATGGCTAAGAACATCTGTATGCACAGATAAATAGAATATTAATTGTATTTCCCTATACATTTTACAACATATCGATCAAACCATTGTATCAAAGTGGATAATTTACCCTCGAAACCATCTGCAAAGTTAAAAGGATCAGTGAATCAGGCATGTTGATTTTTAATATTATTGATCTTTTGTACTTGCAGGAGATAAGCTGCAGCCAGATGTTCCTGGAGCAGCTTGCATGTACATTGGAGTTGAATTCTCAAGGGTTTTTAGGTCAACATGCTATGGTTACAAAAATGTTGGCACTATAATTTAGCTGTATTATGGCTGCCTGAAATACAAATAAAGGTTTTTTCATATAATTCAGAAGAAATATGTCACCAGAGGAATTTATTCTTTGGGCCCACTGTTCAGTGCACCTCCTGAAACAGCATTGTTATGGTATACTGTATAATGATATATTTTGCTTCCTTCTTCATATAAAGTCCATTTCAAAGACAATGGGGGAGATTTATCAAACACGGTGTAAAGTGAAACTGGCTCAGTTGCCCCTAGCAACCAATCA
This sequence comes from Dendropsophus ebraccatus, assembly GCF_027789765.1. Classification (NCBI taxonomy): domain Eukaryota; kingdom Metazoa; phylum Chordata; class Amphibia; order Anura; family Hylidae; genus Dendropsophus; species Dendropsophus ebraccatus. The sequence continues at coordinate 74,106,721 of NC_091460.1, forward strand.
GATTCCACTTTTCATGTTCCAAACAGCCTATGTGGAATAAAAGGTGGAATCTGATTGGTTGCTAGGGGCAACTGAGCCAGTTTCACTTTATACCATGTTTGATAAATCTCCCCCAATATGGCTAAATGGCTGTATGTTGTAAACCTCTAAATAATAGTCATACAGTTATCAATTACCCAAAGGCAAATAATATCCCTCTACACATTACCTGAAATTTTACTGACTAAAATCCAGTGAACAAAGACTAGTGGTGCGTTTACACAGACAGATTTATCTGTCAGATCTTTGAAGCCAAAGTCAGGAACAGACTATAAACAGGGATCCTCTTTTCATATCCATTCCTGGCTTTGGCTTCAAAAATCTGTCAGATGAATCTTTCTGTGTAAACGCACCCTAATAATACCAATGTAAGAAAAACAAATATTATTACCATACATATTGCTATCATATTGTTACTTACCAAATCCCAGCATTTCAAGAATAAAATTGTGAATATTATTACTACACAAGCCCAAATCATACCACAACTGCCTTACCACATTACTACCATAGATATGTATAGTAGTATGGTTAAAAAAAGACATGTCAATCAAGTTTAACCAAGGACTAGATACATATCAGCTCTACACATCATATAAGTGATTACAGTGTAGTTAAATGGTGGTGATTAACAGGTATCACATTGTCTTTTTTTTCTTTTTATTGTTCTCCAACACATAATTCACATTTTTAATCCAAATACAAAAAATATCAAACACACTATTGATACCTTTTTTCCAGACAAATGTCTTAGGCTTCTTGCTTTTCAAGCAGCCTCTCTTTGCTTCTATACAAAATTTATATCTATAATGCCTAATTGGTAAAATACCCCACACAGTATAATACCCCATAAATAGTAACAGTGCCCCAATTAGTGTAAGCTCATGTAGTTAGCCTCTCTTTGAGTCTTGATACTGTAGTTAGACACCGTTTGAAGCCAGCAAACCAGGATACCTTCCATAATGCTTTATTTGGTCTTCACATAAAATACAGAATTAACAGCTGTAGCTGACGCGTTTCGTCCAGAATTCTATTCTTATAGCTAAATATACTCATTAAATACTAGTCTTATATACATAAAATGCCCCCGAAGCCACTGGTTCATTAACTGGGAGCAGCCACCAAATAAATAGACATACATAACATTAGACACGTTACACATCCAAATATACAAAAATACAAACGGGATACAAAAGATAAAATCATTCTGACATGTTAATAAAAGTCTGTTTTTACCCTTTAAATTGAGAAATAGCTTGACAAAAGAGCCTGGAAAAAACACAAATCGATGTTCGATAAAATTCACACAGGTATATCCACCGGAGGCATACACATTACTGTACCATCTATAACAAACCAAAGTTTAGAAAATGACAGACTGATGTATGGCAACATATGTATGTGGATTAGTTGAGGAGAGGGAGAGGAAAAGGCAAGGAATTATTCAAATTCATTAACACTGTCAGTATTGATACATAAGATCCTGCCTTAAATTCAAACCATCTGGTGAGCGGGATCCCAACTTAAATATCCAGTAAGCCTCCCGACTTAATAAAAGACTTTTCCTGTCCCCTCCTCTTGTGGGATTACTAACCTGTTCCATGCCCATGCACGTAATGCCCGAAAGATCTCCTTGATGGCAAGTTCGGAAGTGTTTTGATACAGCTGAAACGTTTATCGCATGACTGTTCACACTATCCGAAAGATGTTGTTGGATCCGAACATTTAGAAGTAATGCATGCAACATATTGAATAGAACAGATAGTACATGTTATCAGGTATACAATATATGTTGAGCAGCAGTTAATATATTGTTTAATGGAAAAATTCATATTATTACTGCAAGATGTAAAATTCAAGATGTAATTGCAGGTCTTGCATCTTCTGCGTCCACATATGTGATTACCCATTGTTCGTAGCCAAGTTCTATTTCTACCACTGCTTTTACCTTGAAATAATTTTGGTGATAATATTTGACCTATAGTGGTAGCTCTTTTGGCTACAATAGATGCTCCCTCCTGGATGATATAAAAAAAAAAAACTCTATCCTTAGAAAGGATAAAAAGGTTTTTGTAGAAAACCATTTTATTTTGTTAAATTCTGCACTATAAGGAGTGGAAAGCATTACATTTAGTTTAATTTGTTTTGATCTATTGTCTGAATGATATGTGTTTTTTGGTTGTGTGTTTTTACTACATGCACTCTGTACTGGTTGTTGGACTGACTCATTACTGTTTGGTTTTTCTCCTAGAAGTTCCTCCCAATCCCTCACTGCTAGTTTTCTCTCCGCTCTTTCTATCATCCACTGTTTGTATCCTCTTTCTCTTAGGGTCCTATTCCACTGGCCGAGCAGGGCCCGATCAACAATGTAAACGAGCGCCAATCTACTAGATCGGCGCTCATTTACTGGGCCTATTCCACGGCCTGTCAATCATTTAGCGAGGGTTGCAGGGACATCATTACCAATGTCCTTGCAGCCCTTGTTTCATACATTACCTGTCTAGGTGCAGGTCTTCTCCTTCTCCTGGTCCCGCGCCGTAGCAGCATCGGAGCGGCCTGTCTGAACTGACAGACAGCTCAGCCAATCTCTGGCCACTGCGGTCCTGGCCAGTGATTGGCTGAGCGGTCTGTCAGCTCAGGCAGGCCACTCCAAGGCTACTGCGGCGCGGGATCAGGAGAAGACTTGCGCCTGAACAGGTAATGTATGATGTTTGTGAAATCGTCTGTCTCCCGCCGCACACCGCTATTCCACGTATCGATGCGTGGGTGGCAACCATTGATTTTAGGTTTGAACCTAAATGAACGATCAGCCGATGACACGATCATTGGCTGATCGTTCTCTCTATTCCACTGAGCGATAATCGGCCGAATCATGCAGATTCAGGCGATTATCGGTCCATGGAATAAGCCCCTTAGTCTAATGCATGCATTGTGTTTTTTTCTTCTTCCCATAGTCCGGCATCCGAACAATTTCTTTTCACCCTCACTAGTTCTCCCATAGGGATTGCTTTAATGACATTGTTCGGATGACATGATGTGGCATCCAAAATTGTGTTGCCAGACGTTTTTTTATGAAAAGTTTTAGTGGTAACAGTGCCACTCTCTTCATCCACCACGAGAAAAAGATCCAAAAAAGTTATACATTTTTTTTCACATTCGAAGGTGAATTTTAAATTGAGTGGATTGTTGTTCAAGTACCATTTAAAATCAGGGATGGCCGCTACTTCACCTGACCAGATGATTATCAGGTCATCGATGTAGCGGCCGTAATAATACATGGCATCCTTGAAGTGGAAATTGTTAACCAAAAATAAATACCTGCTCTCCCACCATGTCATGTAAATAATTGCATACGAAGGTTAAAATTTTGTGCCCATACTTGCGCCTAAAATCTGCAAGATGAAAGATGTGTCAAAGGAAAACAGTTATGAGTTAGAAGATATTCAACTGAAACAATCAAAAAATCCTTAAGTGGAGTGGCAAAATTGCTATATTCCTCCAATAAAACAGTGTAGGGCCCTCAATCCCATATCATGAGGTATGCATGTGTATAAGGATGACACATCACAAGTCATCCATACAAAGTGTGGTTGGCATTTTACATGTTGAAGTAGTCAGAATATGTGTTTAGAGTCTCTGATATAGCCAGGAATATTTTTGATTATAGGTTGTAAGAGGGAGTCCACCCAGGCGCGGGAGGAATTTCTAGGAGAAAAAACAAACAGTAATGAGTCAGCCCAACAACCAGTACAAGGATCCTGTAGTAAAAATTTAAATATGCAAAGAAGGGGTCCGTGGAGCCTCAGTTACGAGTCTCAAAACACGGGAATAGCCAGATATCCCTCTCTCCAGAGAAGGAAGCCTGTTGCCAAGGGGTGCCTTCTAGTGGGGAGAGCACCAAACCACCCTGATACGTAGTCCCTCAGGTCCTCACTCTGTTGCGAGCTTTGAGACCTAAATAGGGAGACACCATGGTGGCCCCTGTAAGTCAAAGTCTAACTCTGTGGCGAGTATAACGACGTAAGACGAAGGTTACCAAGGCTAGGCATCCATCCACAGACTGCAGTTTGGGGGCATTTGCCCCTCGTTAGTGTGGAGTAGGACTCTGGCTACCGGGGGCAATGAAAAATAGACCTGTAGTAAAAACACACAATCAAAAAACACATATCATTCAGACAATAGAGCAAAACGAATTAAACCGAAATTAGTGCTCACCACTCCTTATAGTGCAGAATTTTACAATTTTACAAAATAAAAGGGATTTTCTACAAAAACCTTTTTATCCTTTCTAAGGATAGAGTTTTTTTTTTATATATATATATCTTCAAGGAGGGAGCATCGATTGTACTCAAAAGAGCTACCACTATAGGTCAAATATTATCACCAAGTTTATTTCAAGGTGAGAGCAGTGGTAGAAATAGAACTTGGCTTAGAACAACGGGTAATCACAAATGCGGACGCAGAAGATGCAAGACCTGAAATTACATGAAGGTAGTCAGGAATATTACATTTTGCAGTAATAAAATGAACTTTTTCATTAAACAATATATTAACTGCTGCTCCACGTATATTGTATACCTGATAACATGTACTATCTGTTCTATTCAATATGTAGGATGCACTACTTGCCCTCTAAAAGTTCGGATCCAACGGCATCTTTCAGATAGTGTGAACAGTCATGTGGTAAACGTTACAGCTGTGTGAAAAGGCTTCGGAACTTGCCATTAAGGGGATCTCTCGGGCATTACGTGCATGGGCATAGAACAGGTTAGTAATCCCACAAGAGGAGGGGACAGGAAAAGTCTTTTATTAATTCGCGAGGCAGTTGGGAACCCGCTCACCAGGTGGTTTGAATTTAAGGCAGGATCTTATGTATCAATACTGACAGTGTAAATGAATTTGAATAATTTCTTGCCTTTTACTCTCCCTCTCCCCCAACTAATCCACATACATATGTTGCCATACATCAGTCTGTCATTTTCTAAATTTTGTTTTGGTTTGTTATAGATGGTGCAATAATGTGTATGCCTCCGGTGGATATACCTCTGTGAATTTTATCGAACATCGATTTGTGTTTTTTCCATGCTCTTTTGTCAAGCTATTTCTCCATTTAAAGGGTCACTATTGTCCACATGTCAGAATGATTTTATCTTTTGTATCCCTTTTGTATTTTTGTATATTTGCATGTGTAGTGTCTAATGTTATCTACGCCTATTTATTTGGTGGCCACTCCCAGTTCATTAACCAGGGGCTTCTGGGGTATTTTATGAATAAAAGACTAGTATTTCATGTGTATGCATATCTATGAGTATGGAATTCTGGCTGAAACGCCTCAGCTACAGCAGTTAATTCTGTATTTTATGTAAAGACTGAATAAAGCATTATGGAAGGTATCCTGGTTTGCTGGCCTCTATTGTGTTGGCTAATTATGGTTGAAGGAAAATGCAGTGAATTCTGTGAAGTGCAATGTTAATGCTATAGCATACAATATAGTTAAGACAATGGAAAGATTCAAACTATGTACAATAATATTTTCACCTCCAAAGAGTTCACTTTAATTCTGACCATCAAATATTATAGATATTATAATCTCGGAAAGAGGAAAAGTATGGAAAAAAGTGATGTAGAGAGTTGCTTGATGGAAAAGTCCAGGCAAAATTAGTATTAAAATATTGTATTGTCCCCCAAAAGTTATACAAATTACCTATATACACTTATTACAGGAAATGCACACAACATGCTTTTCCCCTGCGCTTACTACTGCCTGAAGTCTTGTAGTTTTGCTAAAATGGTGAAGTCAATAACTGGAACTCTCAGTTGTGACATCCGGAACTCCCAAAACTGTGTGGGCTGAGAGGTGGCTGCTGAAGATGATGATGATAGGACTGGGCACTGTAACTTGCCACTGAGGACTAGAGTGTGTGACTAGGGCAACTATGTGCCCAGCAGCTGCTACTGCCCCTGGCACTGTTGTAGTATCCCCTTCCCCCGGGATAATACTATCACCCATCTCGCGGTGAGGCAGTGTCCCCCTCTACTCCTGAGGATGCTCAGCATCCCTTCTGTGCCCCATGTCCCTCAATGTCCCTGCACCCCATGTACCTCAATGTCCTGGCTCCGTATACCTCGGTGTCCTGACACCCCGTATCTGTCAGGATCATGGCGCCCATGTCCCATGGAACACTGCTCCACCATTAGACGGCGATAGTATTAACACAGGACACACGGATACCAGCACCACAACTGTGCCGAGGCAGCAACAGCTGCTGGGCACACAGTTTCCCTGTTTACACACTCTAGCCCTCAGTTGCAGGGTCCAGTGCCCAGTCCCTCCATCATCCTCTCCAGCAGCCACTGCCCCACTCTGGAAGTTTTAGTGAGTGTAAAGACTACAAGACTTCAGGTAATAGTAAGTGTCTGGAAAAAAGCACTTTATGCGCATTTTCCATAATCAGTGTATATTGGTAATTTGTATAACTTTTGAGGAGGCAAAACAATACTTTAATAAAAATTTTTAGCTGAACTTCCCCATTAAATATAATGTATAATATGTTCATTTACATCACATGGACCAAAAGGATAAAATCATGATTGACCTTGACAGAGGGACAAAAAGCATAAATGAAGGACACATAACGTTCGGTTATGCCCCCTCCCTTCTTTCCTCCTGTACAGATTCAAATTCTTAAATCTCTCATGGTATGTTTTATGCTTCACATCCTCCACCATTTTTGTAGCTCATCTTTGGACCCATTTTATTTTATAAATATCTTTTTGCTGGTGAGGTCTCCAGAACTGGGCACAGTATTCCGGATGTGGTCTCACTAGAGCTCTATACAGTGGAATCACAATCTCCCTCGTCCTACTGATTATACCTATACCTATACAGCCCAGCATACAATTTGCTTTCCCTACCACCTGGTTGCTCTGGTGACTCATTTTAAGGGTGAAGAAATCACTACCCCATAATCCTTATTTTCTGAAGTCTTAACCCCTTAATGACAAAGGGCGTATTTTTACGCCCTGTTGTCAGTAAGGGTGTTCAGAACACGGCCGCGTGGCGACCCCGCTCTGAACCGCCGCGATCCCGGGTAAAAACAATTACCCCCCAAATAAACAAAATGCGTTTTTGTTTTTTTGTTTTCAATTTCACCACACGTTTATTTATTTTTTTCTGGTTTAGCAGCCTGTCTTTGCAAATACAATTGGGTGTGCAAAAAAAAATAAGTGGGTTTCTAGGTGGAAAAATGCAAGGGCTATGGCCTTTAAAGCACAAGGAGGAAAAAACGAAAAAGAAAAAAATCGAAATTGGGTCCGTCCTTAAGGGGTTAACTAAGGCTATGTTCACACTACGTGAGAGACCGGCCATTTCGTGACCCGGCCACGTGAGAGACTGGCCGTCCTGTGACCAGGCCGGGTTACGGAACGGCCGGTCTCTGCAAAGATCATTCCAGCCGGTACTTAAGTACCGGCCTGATGATCTTTCCGGCCAAAGTGCTCTGATGCAGGTGCTTCAGCGTGCGCCCGGATCAGAACTTCACACAGCACACAATGAAGCAAGCGGCCTGAGCCGCTCGCTTCATTGTGTGAACTGACAGGTCTTTCTGCGGCCGCAATTCAGTGAATTGCGGCCGCAGAAAACTGACATGTCAGTTCTTTGTGATGCCGCATGTGATCTCGGCCGAAGCGTATACTATGATGGCAACAACGGCCGTACGTTTACGTAGTGTGAACATAGCCTAATACAGAACTGCCAATATGATACTTGGATAGAAGAATCCTCCTTCACAAGTACATTACTTTACATTTGGAAACATTGAACTGCAGTTTCCAGTGTTTAGACCACATATCTAGTAAAGCTAAATTACACCTCTAGGAATCTCAACTCTATTACACACATTTGTGTCATCAGCAAACAGACAAACCTTACCATTAAACCTTCTCCTATGTCATTTACAAACATATTTAAAAAAAAGGACCCAGAACAGACTCTTGGGGCACTCAACTTGTTATGGATCTCTGCTCAGAATATTCAACATTAACAAAAACCCTTTGCTATCCATCCTTCCGCAAGCCACAAATCCACTGAACTATCCAGGGATTGAGTCCAATTTTTTCTAACTTCTCTATCAGCTTTTTGTTAAGAACTGTACCAAAGACTTTGTTGGATTCCAGATGGCTGATATCCATGTTACCACCTTCATCTAACACTTTTGTGATATAATCAAAGAAATTAATGAGATTAGTATGATATGATCTGCAAGCAATAAAGCCATGCTGGTTTGATCCATGAAATTATAGATTTTTTACGTGATGCATTATCTTCTTTTTTAGAAGTGTTTCTATCATTTTTACTACTACAGATGTTAAGCTCACTGGCCTATAGATACTGGGCTCTTCTCTACTAACCTAGTGGATGGGTATAACATTGGCTGTTCTCTAATCATCAGGAATATCTCCTGTTAGGATGCAGATCTCCACTCCTCAAAAACACAGGTATCTCAGACACAGCCACTGCAAAATACTGAGTAGAATACTTAACATTTATTAAACCAATGTACAGCACTACACGTTCCCAGTCCGGTCTGGAACTTGAGGAAGTGATGGAACAATGACACTGGTTAAAAAAAAATTTGTATTTTTTTTTATGTGTCATCATATGTATATTACATCTAAACTCTGTGTTGTGTATAAAATAAAAAGTCTTGGAATCTGTTGGCATTATACAAATAAATAAATATTATTATTATTATTATTATTATTACATTGCAATGATGCTGCTGGGGCCTCTTAAGAGAAAATTAGATTCTGTTAGTGAAATACACATCAGGACAACATCTTGAAAGAAGGCTGGTAGAGTTTATCACCTCCAGGGACAAATATGGAATAGTTGGCATAATGCACTAGTCTACTATAACTAATAGACGATATCATGAATCGGGTACCTTCTACTTGTGCTCCTGATGTTTTCTCTGTTGGTATACAAGACGCAAACATGCTTGCTTATCATATGAAATGCCTTCTTCCTCAAGAATGGTAGAGGTGCAATCATTGCTAATCACACATAATGCAACAACACTTATAAATGACAAAACAACACTGTAATAAATTTAGGGACAAAGGTATTTCTGGTTTTTTTTAAAGGTATGGGAAAGCTCAGATTTTATAATTTGGGGGAGCAAGAAGTTTCCTTTCACTAAAATTTAATATTCTGCTTTAAGATGTATTTTGGGCTTATCGTAAACTACAACGTCTTTTTGCATTTCTCAGTACATTAAATTATAGTAGTTTTTTTTACTTTACACATCAAATTTAGTGAGGTCTATTACGATTAAGCCTCCTCAAGAGAGAACATACTTTCACAAAAGGTGGATTAATCAGGCGCTCAGTCATCTATCCAGAAGCACCTGTGATTTGTCAGGAATTTAATGAAAGACTTCAGTGTTAAAGTAGGGGGTCTGATGGCTAACGTTAGAAAACACTGTCATACAATTTAGTGAGGATGTAAGGTTAATTTGTTTCTTTCAATGCCCTATTTCTACTGCATAGCGAAGCATTATTAAAATGTCAATGTTTATTATAAATTCTTATGTTTTCCCCCCATTTTACCCTAAGTAATCAGAACATATCATTTTACAAGATAGCTCCATTTTTTATTTTGTATTAAAATAACATAATTAAAAGAAACCACAATAAAAAAAAAAAAATTATAATGACAACTATATATAGGATACGTTCTTCCAATTTTGTCCGGATATAATAATTCCCTACAGAACTGAATTGTGTCGAATAATTCATATTAACTTAACCAGACCTCCTTCTGGAAAAAGTTAAACTTTATATAGGCTTATTATATTTTATTGTTTATAAGGATTATTCTTTGTCATTGTTTTACGTAGTTGCACAATTTACATCCAAATCTAGTTACAACTTAGAAAATTCAAGTTTACAGTTAAACACTCCAAAATCATTATATCAGAAATCAGCTAAGGCTAGGTTCTCCTAACATTGTACCTGTATTTTGGGGAATCCATTCCACATCTACATTGTGTCTAATGTACTGTAATGATATGTGGGGATGAGGGTGGAGAAGTCTGATCCTGAATGACAACTTTATACCAAAAAAAAAAAAAAAAAAAAAGCCAAAATTCCACTTAACTCTTGTTAAAAAAAAGTCCAAGGCTACCCCTGTGACTTCACTAGACCCTTCCATTAGCTCAGAATGACTTTTGGCAAAGACCCAGATTAAGTCTGCAAAGGACACTGACACTGGTAGGATCTGAGAATTTTCTACTCCTAGCAGTGTTGGAGTATTGGAGAGGAGAATGGGAGGTTCAGGTTATATGTAAGTTATTCTTATGTTGTTGACAGTCTATAGTGCACAAGTAGGGTAGTAAACAGAGATGATTACTGGGCTCAATTAGGTACAATACTTCTTTTTTTTTTTGGGGGGGGGGGGTGAAATTAATTTAACCCCTTAAGGACAGAGCCTGAAATGGCCTTAATGACAGAGACAAATTTTATAATTATGACCAGTGTCACTTTATTCATTTATAACTTCGGGATGCTTTTACCTATCCGGCTGATTCTGAGATTGTTTTCTCATGACATATTTTACTTTACATTTCTGGTAAATTGGAGTCGATACTCATAACGAATCTTTATGAAAAAAAACCAAATAACGTGAAAAAAGGTGAAAAAAAGCATTTTTCCAACTTTGAAACTTTTTTGCTTATACAGAAAGTGGTTATACCACATAAATTATATATTAAATAGCATAAGCAACATGTCTACTTTATGTTGGCGGCATTTATTAAACGATCTTTCATTTTTTTAGACAATAGGGAGCTTAAAACATTAGCAGCAAATTTCCAAATTTTCTGTAAAATTTCAAAATCAGATATTTTTAGGGACCTGTTCAGGTATTAAGTGTATTTGAGGGGCCTGTATGTTAGAAAGCCCCACAAAGCACCCCATTTCAGAAACTGCACCCCTCACACTCTGCAAAAGCACATCCAGAAAGTTTTTTAACCCTTTAGGGGAGTCACAGAAATAAAAGCTAAGTGTGTAAGAAATTTGAAAATTTTTATTTTCTGTGCAGAGATTTTATTGTAATCCAATATTTTTCATAATTATAAACCTATTACCAGAAAAATGCACCCCAATAATTATTGCCCCGTTTCTGCAGTTTATAGAAATACCCCATATGTGGCCCTATTGCGCTATTTGACACAACCACAAGCCTCAGATATAAGGGAGCGCCTAGTGAATTTCAATGGCTCCGTTATATTTGGTAATTTCTGACTGTACCACTTCAGGTTGGCAGAGGCTCTGGGGTGCCAAAACCTAAAAAACACCCCTAAAGGGACAACATTTACAAAACTACACCCCTCAAGGAATGTAGCAAGGGGTGCGGTGAGCATCTGGACCCCACAGGTGCTCCACACATTTTCCGAACAATATGGCGTAAAAAAAAAAAGAAAAATAAATTTTTTACACTAAAACGTTCTAGCCTTCAATTTTTCATTTTCTTAAAGGGATAAGAGGGAAAAAAAGACACAAAATGTGTAGCGCAGTTTCTCCCGAGTACAGAAATACCCCACTTGTGGCGATAAAGCGCCAAGGGGGTGCAGGACGAGCCTCCAAAGGGAAGAAGCGCCAATTGGCTTTTGGAAGCTGGATTTCACTGGAAAGGATTTCAAGGGCCATGTCGCATTTACAGAGCCCTCGGACTGCCAAGACACTGGCAACCCCCCACAAGTGACCCCATTCTGGAAACTACACCCCTCAAGGAATCTAACAAGGGGTGCAGTGAGCATATGGACCCCACTGGTGACGGGCACAAATGTGGAATAATGTGACGTGAAAGAGAATATTTTCATTTTTTCACTTTCATGGCACAAATGTGCCCGTCATCAAGGGTTCAATATCCTCACTGCACCCCTTGATAGATTCCTTGAGGGATGTAGTTTCCAGAATGGGGTCACTTGTGGGGGGTTTCCAGTGTTTTGGCTGCACGAGGGCTCTGTAAATGCGACATGGCGTTCATCATCCATTCTAGCCAAATCCAACCTCCAAAATCCAAATGGCGCTCCTTCCCTTCGGAGGCTTGCCCTGCACCCACATGGCGCTTTATGTCCACATGTGGGGTATTTACGGACTTGGGGGAAATTGCTCTACACATATAGTTTTTTTCCCCCCTCTTTTAACCCCTTGTAAAAATGATAAATTCAAGGCTACACCAACATTATAGTGTAAAAAATGTAATATTTAATTTTCACGCCATATTGTTCCACATTTTTGCCCGTAACCAGTGGGGTCCATATGCTCACTACACCCCTTGTTACATTCCTTGAGGGGTGTAGTTTCCATAATGGGGTCACTTGTGGGGGGTTTCAACTGTCTTGGCAACACAGGGGCCTTTTAAATGCAACATGGCCCTCGAAATCCATTCCATCCAAATCCAGCCTTCAAAAACCAAATGGCGCTCCTTCCCTTCGGAGGCTTACCCTGCACCCGCATGGCGCTTTATGTCCACATGTGGGGTATTTCCGTACTCAGGGAAAATTGCGCTACACATTTCGTGTTTTTTTTATCTTTTAGCCCATTGTGAAAATGAAAAAATCAAGACAAGATCAATGATTTAGAGTAAAAATCTTACAAAAACTACACTAAATGTTGGTCTAACCTTGATTTTTTCCATTTTCACAAGGGTTAAAAAAGAAAATGAACACAAAACGTGTAGGGTATTTTCCCCTGAGTACGAAAATACCCCACATGTGGGCATAATGTGCCATATGGGCACGGGGCAAGCCACCAAAGGGACAGAGCGCCATTTAGAGGCTGGAATGGAGGATGGAGGCCATGTCGCAATTACAAAGCTCCTGTGCTGTCAGGACAGTAGAAACCCCCGACAAGTGACCACATTCTGGAAACTACACCCCATACGGAATCTAACAAGGGGTTTAGTGAGCATATGGACCCCACTGGTGACGGGCACTTACGTAGAACATGTGCCGAGAAAATAAAAAATACAATTTTTTTTCATTTTCACGTCCCAAATGTGGCCGTCACCAGGGGGCCATATCTCCGCTGCCCCCCTTGTTAGATTCCTTATGGGGTGTAGTTTCCAGAATGGGGTCACTTGTGGGGGGTTTCTACTGCCCTGGCAGCACAGAGGGTTTATAATTGCATCATGGCATCCTCTAATGGGAATGACGGCCATACCTATTTAGCTGGGGAAAAGGGACCATTCTAATTTATTTGGGGGTATTAGGCCAATTATTAGTTTATAAGGTTGAAAATGACAGGTGTCCATCAAATTAAACCTGTGTTGATCCAGAGGAAGGCTAAAAACCCTCGTAAGGCAGAAAACAGTAGCCTCATCACTGGGAAAAAATTCCTTCCCGACTCCATAATGGCGATCAGAATAATCCCTGGATCAACGTGACCCCTGAAATAGGAATAAGGGGAAGAATTTAGATAATGTAGAACCCCAATGACGTGTGGTACGCCTTGGAGCGATCCAGTATGCAGAGGACGGGGTGATCAGGACAGGTGTCACACTGGAAAATGGCGTCCTTCCTGATCCCCCTGTTACGCCACACTCTGCACTTCTTCTGGGGTCTCCTGTTTTCCAGTGTGGGGGACGTCACCTGGAAAATGTTGTCCTGGTGCGATACGGGGTCCTTCATATCCAGAAGCGCTGGGTCCGCTCCATGGCTGCTAAATATTAGGGCTGGTATTACTGCTTCTGATATTTTCGGATCGTGCCGCAAGCTTTAGTAGCTCGGGCAGCGAGGGACCGGAAGAGGGGGTGCTGGTATAAAAGTTATCCCCGTACAGGTGGTAACCTTTATCCAGCAGTGGGAAGATCAGTTCCCGGTCGATCTTCCCACTAACTCCGAGGATGGGGGGGCATCTGGGGGCTGGATTCGGGTGTCCCTTCCATCATACACTCTAAGGGTACGTGCACACTGTGGAATCGCGACAGATAACCCTTCGTGCATTCCACAGCTGGCACCCACCGGCGGACTGATACAGGTGTGCGTCTCCGTCCGTGTCATAGACTCCATTCTATGCACGGGCGGATTCCGCTCTCCGTCCAACGTATTCATTCTTTGGATGGACGATGGAATCCGCCCGTGAGAGTCTATGAGTCTGAGTCTATGTTATAGGGGGAGACGCGCACCCGCATCAGTCCGCCGGTGGGTTCCAGCTGCGGAATGCACAAAGGGTTATCCTTCACCATTCCGCAGTGTGCACGTACCCTAAATCTGTAAGTGTACCCTGAGGTACTCTCACAGAGTTTGGAGAATTTCATACTGTCATCTCTTATTGGGACGGTACTGGCGGAAAAGACGTGTCTGGGGGGCAGCGTACGCTACACTACCCCCAGACACGACACTGAATGATGAGGATGATGAGGATTAATGGAGGAAAGAAGGATCCCCCCATTCATCCTCACTGGCTGTTTCGGTGTCGGAGGCAATAATAAAGTATGCGTCCGACGCCGAAAACACCCTGGGGGCCATCTTTATACGGGGATTGGTATATGGGGTATGTAGTGGTGTAGTGTCAAACTTTATTCAATGTAGTGTAGTGTGGTGTAATGTAGTGTTTTTTACGTGTTTTTTTACAGTAAGTATAAAAAAAAACTACGCCAACAAAGGAGTTGCTGATAAATGCCGCACTTATGTGCGGCTCTTATCAGCAGACCGTGGCAGTAGAATATAGAAAAAAAAACACCCTACGCCAAAAAGGAGGAGTTGCTGATTAGCAGCGCACTTTCTTGCGATGCTGATCAACACTCAGCGGCGATAGGGTGCGGAAAATAGAAAAAAAATTTGGAAAAAAAAAAAAAACTTTTTCTACATTCTGAACATCCCTGTAGCTGCTCATAAGTGTATTACACATATCAGCCGCTAGAGGGCAGCAGAGCGCAAAATCCGTAAAAAGACGAGGCTGGAGCCTAAAAAAGCCGAAAAAAGCCGATGGGGACCGTCGGAAATAGCGAAGACCCGATGGAAAGACGGAGGACGCCGTGAACCCGGAAGACGCCGATCAGGACCCCGGGACAGGTGAGTTATGTACAAATACCTGCTCTGGACCCCTCAGCTACCTAGCTAAGGGGTCCAGAGCAGGTATTTACTATTTTTGTGGACTCTGATCGCCGTGGCACCGGGCCGATTGCCGTGAACGGCCGGCCGGTACCGACCGGCAGTTCACGGCGATCGGGCCGGTGGCACCGTGACCACCATAACTTTTTACAGTAATGGCGGTCGGAGCCGTCCTCGGACAGCACCGACGGCCATTTTTTCCGGGTCATCGGGTTACCGATGACCCGGAAAGGTTCCGATCGCCGCTATTGGCTTATCTGAATTGATCAGCCAATAGCGGCGATCGTAAGATAAGATGACCTGCTATGATTTATAGCAGGCCATCTTCCCCGATCGCTGTGTGCGAACACACAGCGATCGGGGAAACATTGGGCGTAAATTTACGCCCTGATGCGTTAAGTACCAGGGCGCGAGGGCGTAAATTTACGCCCGATGTCGTTAAGGGGTTAAACTACAAAGTGAATGGTCAACAAGTGCAGTGACTGGGGCAGGATAAAGTCATTAGTGTGGCAGCTGGATAGAAAGATGAGCCTGGCTGCTGCATTCAGGATACAATGACTAGGGGAAGAGAATGACTGATAATAATACAATAATCAAGATGTCTTATAATACTGTTGTTAATTATTATCAGGACATATGGCTATGTCCTTTTGGAATGTCCTTGGCTGGTAATCAAAATTGTCTTTGTCTTCTATGGGTTAACAATATATTTTACACCACATCACATCTAGTTAAATCTAAATCAGTTTAGTTGATTTTTAACATTTAATTTTAGATTCATAATTAAGCATCATTAATTTTTCTTTCTACTGAGGCAATTTTCTGCAATTAATTTTTATTTTTGTATGTGTTCAAATTATACTCAAATATAGACCAAAAAATAGATGTAAAGCCCACATGCATCCTTTATGTTTTTACCCCATGCATTCTATAAAATCTTTTGCTTCTTTGCTGTACAGAAATGTTTATATATATACTTTATTAAAGAAACATTTAGATTATAACACATTGAGAGACAATGAGGCAGTCTTCTGCATATCATCAAAAAACGAGCAAACCTATATAGTTAGCAGAAGAAAAAGTTACATATAAGTGAAAGGGTATTTAAACTCGCTTTTTTACTTTCAAAGTTTAAAAAACATCATTTATCACCAAACTCTCAAGTATTCAATTACAAGAAATGTTAATTGCATTCATTCATTAACAATTCATTTAGGATCTTCATTAAAACCAGCAGGGCTTTAACTAGCCAGGTGATTTGGAAGGCAGGAATCCATGTTCAAAAGCTGCTTTGATTTTGTTTCTGGGCCATTGGAGTGTGATCATCCTGGAGGTGACACTTCCAATCTCTGCAGGAAAGATACAGTCTAAATATCGCTTTTAACTCAAGTGCAAAAACCTTGGCGTCAATTTATAAATTTGCTCATATTTCTTTTTAGCCTCTGTTGGATACCTTTGCCTATGAGCTACTGAATTGAGTATTTACTATTTTACTCATTTTTTTCTTGCATTGCTTGTAAGCAATACATCTAGAGAATTCCATGAGATGCAAAGAATTAGTTCTTTACTGCTTAATGATATGTTCCTGTTCTGAAAGTAACAGCTGAGATAAGTGCAAAACAGTTCTGTGGTACAAAACAGAAGACCTGTATGCTAGATCAAGTTCTTAATAAAATGTATAATTTCTAGAGGTTTTTATTATCAAATTCCATTGACTCTGTTCATGTTGTGTTATAGATTAAAAAATAAACATAAACATTTACAACACTCAAATGCACAAATTTTCTTTTTTCTTGGACTAGATTAAGAAACACCAACCTAAAAGGGAAACTGTCACGACTTTAGACAACTCTAACTTTCTTACATGTCCCTGTAGTGCACATGGCACTGATGATGAAGGTAAGTTTCTTACACTTTTCCTCGGCGCTGTTTCTGTGCAGTTTTTACTTAACTCCCTAGGTTAGTAAGGCGGTTTGGTGCACAGAGAGCACTCCCCCCTGGCTGGTCCACTCTGATATTCATTTGAAGAGACGGGGTGGCCTAGAGCAGATTGATGCACTGGAGGCATGTGCAGTAGGGACATATCAGCAGGTTAGATTTGTCTAACCTGCTGATACTTTCCCTTCAACGGGGTTAACCCCCTCTGGACATTTTTAGAAAAACATCCTACGGCTATGTTCACACAGTGTAAAAGTACGGCCGTTGCAATCAGCAACAACGGCCTTACTTTGTACGCCTAGGAACACCGCATGATCTTCTATAGGATCCCGGCCGGAGCGTATACACATGGTATATGGCTTCATTGTGTGCTGTGAGGAGTTCTTATGCGCACACGCGCTGATGCGCCTGCATCAGAACACTGTGGCCGTAAAGATCATCCGTCCGGTACTGAAGTACCGGCCAAAAATGATCTTTTCAGAGACTGGCCGTTCCGTGGCCCGGCCGGGTCATGGAACGGCTGGTCCTATACGCCGTGTGAACATGGCCTAAGGAATAAAGTAGGTGACTCACTGTTAGACTGGTAGATTAATATCCTGCCTGAATAAGTAGATGACTGAAGGTCCACCCTCTTGAATTGAGGCCCATCCATGCAGTCAATGCAGCAATTGCTTCCATGACATTCCACCAATTTGGAGAACATGTGACCACATAGAATACACTGCATGCTAAAAACTAGGGCAGGTGCAGAGGCTGAGTTACATTGTATGGTCACAAAACCTCCATATCAAGCCATGTCATGGATAGATGACAAAGCCATTCTTTGCTGAAATGTGTCATATTGTTCTAGTGATTTTCATGTGAATAAAGACCAAGAAAGATATTGGTGGGATATCTTCCTACAATGGATAGGGTTACTGCACTAATGGCAGGGGCAGGCAACTAATAGAGGGATTGATCAGGGCAGACATAATACAGTTGTCTTACATCATGTCACTAACTTGAATCATTCAAATGTTGGTTTTGATTTTTTGGTTTGTTTGTTTGTTTGCTTGTTTTTTTTAGATGCTTTATTTACACACTGATTTTTCCTCCATTTTTGTAGCCAGAAAAAAAGAAAAAGAAAATCTGTGTAAAAAGCTATTTAAGTACAAATTATAAATCAGATTGTTTTTATTTCAGACAATTTTATGCTCAAACAATTGGCATTTTTTCCCTTATACTGTATATGCACTAATGAACAATTTTGTAGTGACAACATTGAAACACGTTATCAAAAGAAAGTTTGCCAATCTGTTGACAGATTTTTTTTAGCAGTAAACATCCAGTTTTATTTATTTTTTTTTTTTCTTTATTTTTTTTTTTTAATTGAGAGTCGAGGCAACGTGCTCTCATCACCCAAGTGCTACTAAAAAAGTGTAGCGTGCCACACAAAAAAGTGCACTAGGATGCGGTCTATCGCAAGCCCACTCTAAAAAGAGATGGGCCCCCAACACACCTAATTCCCTTTCCTTCCGGGCCAAAAGGCACCTGCAAAGGTCCAGGACAAATGTCCGCTCTCAGACGAGGCCAAGAGCAGACCGGTAAACAACTACGGCTTGTACCTGAGCGTAACCCAGGCACTCACCGTTCGTCATTCAATCAAAAGGTGGTAACTCCCGAAGGAGAACCGGGGGTGCAGGGAGGCAAGGAGCGCGGATGGCCACACATGCCTCCCCTAGACCTCCGAGGGGTCCCCAAAAGGCGACCGCAACCCGAAAGATCCTAGTGACAAACAAACGTGGAAAGTGAACACACAGTGACAAAAAGAATAAATAAATCAGACGTGCGCTGTGCAAAACAGCCCGGACATCTGGCCGGATCTATAAAAATTCCTCGTAATTTTCACAGAGCCAGAGGCCAGAAAACTAGAGGTGTGTGCTCAAAGGGGTGTGAATGTGAAGTGCGTGCTCAGTGCCATTCCTCAATTGGGGTCCCACACCCAGTGAGTTCAGGCACCCTGGGGTCACCACTCCCAGGGCACTTCTGCACCTCGACTCTCAACCCCCTCGAAACCTCATGGCCAGATCCAGACGGGCATGACCTACTAGGAAGGCTGCTCAGGCCGCACAGCCAACCGTTCTACCCATGCCGTCTGTGTGGTTCTCTGCTCACTTAAGAACAGATACTACACTTGATCTTAGCCAAAAGGCCGAGAAGCGAAAACATCCAGTTTTATGGGCATTCTACTGCTACATACTATGTTCACACACTCTACCAGCAGCTTTCAAATTAACCACTCCCTCAAAAGTCCTATATTATATGCATTAATGTGTAAATTCTTTTTGATATGCAGTAGACATTATTGTAAAAGATTTCTATTGACATTCCCCCTAGTCTTGCATTAAATTCACAAAGTGTTCTGTGGAACAAACTATTTACACTCTGGGGTGATATTTATACATGACTGAAACATAAGCAAATTGTGATTTTTTTTTTTTTATATATTTGAAAAACATGCTTTTTAGATAATGGTCCCATAGGTTTACAAAGTTTTTGGTGTTTCTGTAATTATTTTCTGTAGTTCCATGTGGTAACTATGCAATTGGGAAATAGCAACATACATAATGAAGCATGGTAAATTAAACAGTATGCAATCACGTATTACTAAATAAGCAACTAAATAGCTTATATTAAAGTAAATGGTGGAGGGTGCTGTCCATGTGAAGTAGTTATGTTACTGGTTAATATATATATATATATATATCGCTAAAATATGGCAAAAAATGGTTTAAAAACTGTATTAAGGAATTGTCTCTATATTCATATCCATTATTTCAAGTCGATGCATCTTTACATTTGAATATATTTGTTTTATGCAAAGCAAAGCAACTTTCTAAATATTCTTTACTAATAATTTCCTAGTATTTTCTGTTGCTCATCTCATGAACCAATGCTTGGTGGCGTAGATCATGCACCCGAGCTTCTGTCATACTTTGGAATTCATAAAGCTGACACATCCGGCTCTCACCCACAATCACATCCTTCAGAAGAAATTTGAAAACAAATTTATTCAGAATGGGCTACAACCTACAAAAACTCTCCTGCCTCTGCACTACACTGTGAACCACTGCTTACATACTGTCTAAATCACTTTGTAGATTGTAAGCCCTTGCAGGCATGGTCTTTTCTCCTTATGTACCAGTCTCTTATTTACTTTATAGCTGTGATTACACTATGTTGCATAGCAACAGGCGTTGTTAAACTTCTGGCCGCCGGGCTGCATTGAGGAACGTTCTTTTTTTACTATTGCGTTGCGGTCACCGTCAGGTGTGCCCGCAAATCAATTAGCCATTCACTTCAATGTAATGTGCGGCCGATCTTTACTGAAAAATTATGTTGTGTGAACATAGCCTATTTGTGTCATTTGTTACTTAATTTTACTTTGTGATTCCTATGTTAACCTCTCTGGAATCAAGGTATTCAAGGTGCTATTAAAAAATGAATGAATAAAAAAATAACTATAATAATAACTATTTGTTACATTGTGTTGCCCACATCATCAATAAGCCTCTATATGTACACATTAACCCCCTCCTACTGCTCGGCAGTAAATCAATGTCGCTGCAGCCTATGCCTGATGCAGCAGTGACATTCATTTATGATCCAGGATGACACAGACGCAGGAGCTGCGCCTGTGTCATCTGCGACAGGTCCCGGCTATCAGTGATAGTCGGGGACCCGCTGCAACTCTCAGCACCAGAGCTGAATCTATAGGGCTCCTAACAGAAAATTCTCCCTCTAGAGAGGGAGAATTCTCTGTTCAGTGTCCATCGATGGTAGCCATGGAAACCGAAAGCTTTAGGCTTCCGGCTTCCTGGCTACAGAGGCACGTGGGGGGGGGGGCTGGGTGTGCGGGGCGGGCACTCATGATGTCAGAAAATGAGCTGGGCATTGAGGTATCAATTACCCCAGGTCTTGAAAGGGTTAAGCTATGTGTATGACAATCTTTTATTAAAAACATAAAGTGAAGCCCCAATTGCTCATTAGCCATTCCAAAAATAAAGTAATTGTCATTGAACTGTGAATATCAGTTTAGGGTGTCTATAAGATTTTATTTAAACGCTACACAAACTCTTAACAGGTTAATATTCTTCTCAACAGAAACCATAAAATTCTTTCAGGTGAAATCATTTTTACCTCTACATCAGCACAATAAAAATTCAAAATTTTATTGACTGTGTTTAATATAGAGGTGTAAGTGAAGTGTTCATGGACCATTTTAATATCAAATTTAAAATTACATTAAGAATAACAAGTTTTAATTAAATACTGTCACAGCTACAACTGCTACTGTAATTTAAAAACTTGTATAAATGTGTTCAATGGTGTTGTAGTATAAATGTTGGCAGGATAAATGATTCCAAAGAAGTATAATATGTCAAACTAAAGTATGAGAAACAAGTATATTATAGAACGAAACAGCTAATATCGTGTATAATGACCTGTGGTGTATGAAACAAATTTAGAAGTAAGGCTTCTGTCAGGTTCTACATATCACAAAAATCATGATCAGCTGGGACAGAGGTCCTGGTTTCTTCGTACCATTTTCCACTTTGTTTCACGCAGTATCTGTTGTGACCACATCCTACTACAGGCCATAGGCCATTCATTCCACACACGGTTAAATTTTTTTAAGGGATTTTCCAGGAAAACCTTAGATACTGCCACTCCATAAATTAATACAATAATGAGTGCGCAGTGGCATTCCACTCCCCACTGATAAATTTATAAAGGTAAATGTAGGAGCAGGACATCCTTATAAGCTGCGAAAACAGGATTAAGTGGGACCAGATCTGATAGCAGAAGCCACAGAGGGGTAAACTTACCCTCATGTATTTTAATAATGCATGGAGAGGCAGTGCATGAATTATTTGCTTTGAAAACTCCTTTAATGTCACCGTAATGGATGTACAAAATGTGTTAAATAGCTTTAACCTTTTTTCTTTTTTTTTAATTGCAATTCTACCATTGTTGTTTAGGTTTCATTTTCACAGCCTTCACCATTTGGTACTGTAACATAGGAACATAGAAGATTGTTGGCGGAAAAAAAATTAACAGCTGTTTCATCTAGTCTGCCCTTTTAGTGTTTCCCTTTCTTGTTATCTTAGGATAGATATATCTTTAACCCAGGCAGATTTAAATTATGTTATTGTGGTTTTACCTACTACAACTGCTGATAATTTGGTTCAATCATCTACTACTCCTTTCTTATATAGCCTATGATCTTTCCCCCATCTAACCTCAGAGTATGTTCCCTTGTTCTTAATAACAGTTTTTTTTTTATTAAAAACACACTTATACCTTATTTAGTCCTTTGACATATTTATAACGTAACATAGGTTTGCATCATACACCCACCCCCTTCCCTTCTTTCCTCCAGACTATACAGAGTCAAATCCTTAACATACTAACAAACCAACTTTAGGTATGGGGGGGGGGTTCAAACTTCTGTAGCCACCGCCAATCTCCTACGGAAATAACCAAGTCCGAAAAGTGCTGGGCCGTACCCACGGCTCTATTCATAACAGAGCCACGGGGCCCCGATACGGAGATTGGCGGGGGGGAGGGGGGTACAGAGGACAGACCCCCTGCAATGACATTAACAATCAATGCTGCTTTTCTCCAAAAACAGATTTTGATGCTGCATACTGTAAGGTACACAACACCACTCACAATGATGGGTGTTGTGCTTCTGTTTGTGTGTTTTTTGTGTGCTTCTCCCTTTTTGTTTTTCAGATATCGGTATCCTGTGGATTACGTCGGATTCGGTGGACTACGTCGATGACCAGCGGTTGTTTGGATTTTTTTTTTTTTTAAATAAAATGGTCAGGTGAGGGGTGTGGGGATTGTTTTTATTTGAATAAAAAAAAAATTCACTTGTGTCTTGTCTTTATTTCTTTACTTTATAGACTTAGTGGTGGAAGTCGTCTAATAGACGGAATCCAATACTAAGTTGGGGCCTAGTGTTAGCCGGTATAAAATGGCTAACACTAACCCCCCATTATTACCCCAGTACCCAATGCCACCAGGGGTACTGGGAAGAGCCGGGTGCCAGTGGTCCCGGAGCATCAAAATTGGTGCTCCTGGACTGGGGCGGCAGCAGGCTGGTAATATTTAGGCTGGGGAGGGCCTAAACCAATGGCTCTTCCCACCCTGGTGTTACCAGGCTGCTGACGCTTGGTTTTTAACCTGGCTGGTTATGAAAATAGGGGGAACCCTACTCGTTTTTTTTTTTTTAATAAATGAATAATTTAAAAAAAAAACGCGTAGGGTTCCCCCTATTTTCATAACCTAGACGGGTTAAAAACCAAGCGACAGCAGCCTGGTAACACCGGGGTGGGAAGAGCCATTGGTTTAGGCCCTCCCCAGCCTAAATCTTACCAGCCTGCTGCCGCCCCAGTCCAGGAGCACCAATTTTGACGCTCCGGGACCACTGGCACCCGGCTCTTCCCAGTATCCCTGGTGGCATTGGGTACTGGGGTAATAATGGGGGGGTTAGTGTTAGCCATTTTATACCGGCTGTGTGAAATAGGTAACAGCACAAACTGACAAAAGGCAAAAAATTTAAAATTAGAGCAGTGCACGCCTCACCAGATTGAACTCGGGCATCCGGACACACTAGCCTTTCTAAAGCAGGGAGCCCTGTGTGTATAGCCGAAACGTCGCAGGGGTGTGAATAAAGCCACAAGATTTTTTCATCTTTACTTAAGTGCTGTCTCAGTTTATAACATTATTTTATACCGGCTAACACTAGGCCCCGATTTAGTAATGGATTTCGTCTATTAGACGGCTTCCACTACTAAGTCTATAAAGTAAAGAAATAAAGACAAGACACAAGTGAAATTTTTTTTTATTCAAATAAAAACACCCCCACACCCCTCATTGACCATTTTATTTAAAAAAAAATCCAAACAACCGCTGGTCATCGTCGTAGTCCACCGAATCCGACGTAATCCACTAGATACCAATATCTGAAAAACAAAAAGGGAGAAACACACAAAAAACACACAAACAGAAGCACAACACCCATCATTGTGAGCGATGTTGTGCACCTTACAGTATGCAGCATCTTTACAGATCGCTGCTTACAGTGTGGCACCCAAGAGCCGGGTGCCAGTGGTCCCGGAGCGTCAAAATTGGCGCTCCTGGACTGGGGTGGCAGCAGGCTGGTAATATTTAGGCAGGGGAGGGCCTAAACCAATGGCTCTTCCCACCCTGGTGTTACCAGGCTGCTGTTGCTTGGTTTTTAACCTGGCTGTTTATGAAAATAGGGGGAACCCTATGCGTTTTTTTTTAAATTATTTATTTATTTAAAAAAAAAAAAAAAAAATGATGCACAATGATGGAATCGTTTTAATTAAATTATTGAACAACGAAAGTGACTTTATTACAACGAAAATATGTTCTATTAATTAAATATATTAACCATTAGGGGAGTTGGCTCGGCTATTTTTTTTTTTTTCACTATTTTTGCATTTTAATTTTTTCCACTTTTTTCATTGTAATAGCAACTGCAACTAGACGAAACTATACCCTATCACACTCCCACTATTGTAGCTGCAATTATTCAGCCGTTATTGCAAGGTTCGTTTTCGGTTCGTTTCGTCAGAACCCGAACTTCCGGAAAGTTCGGGGGATCGAACCAAACCGAACTTTTCAAAAGTTCGCTCTTCCCTAATCTTGTGTTCTAAATATACTATGTTACTATGTTTTTTTTACTCAAAAGCTGCTTCAGGAGATAAAAATACAGGCAATATAGATGATTTAATAAAATACAATGTGCAGGGGGACCCAAGAGTAATTTTTGCTCCAGGATCCATAAGCCTTCAGCTATGCATCTGAAACAGACTGTAATATATTCTTTTGGCCTGTCAGAGACGCCACTGGGAGGTACAGTATGGGCAAATAGGGCACTAACAAATGCAGTAACTACTTAATTCTAATGCTTTTTGGACAGCTGTAGAGACCCCACAAATTACAACTTTGGACATTTCTCTATGATACTTCAGGTGGACATGTTTTATAACTTAATTGTAATATATCAGATAAGAGAATAAAAGCTAAGTATCCAGACATTCCCTAATTCTCACAAGACATGTAGCTAACAAAAGTACAGAATGATAAATTAGCTTAGTGTTTTGTTTCATGGTTCACTGCCTACACATATGCAGACTCTTGTAAGATTGTTTTAGTACTATCATAACACAAGCATTTCTCCTAATCGCTAAATCAAGTATGTACACATATCCTCTGGGGTCAGTTTTCTCTTCTCAGTGTTTAAAACATCTATTAAATAAGTACTGTAAGTCCGTGTTAGAAGAAAACATGGCAGCAGAGATGTAGTGTAGGTATAACCTGGTTGGAAGTAATTGTACATGTTTAAGTTTGAACTTAAAAGACACATGTTGCCAGGTTACCACTCATACTCCAATGGCCTCTCACGCCAATAGGTATAGAAACTTCTAAAAAAAAAATTCTCCCCATCTACCAAAGCAACTCCAGGCACTTTTATTTTAAATAACTTCTGTCCATTTGATAGTTTATGTGATTCTTACATATTTGTAAGGAGAATTTCACTGAGTGGTCATTATTATAAATACTGCATACGTGCATGCACACGCACATATAATGATACTATCCAAAGAAAAACACGTGTTTTGACTGCATTGATATTCCCTTACTTATTGCAATGAGTAAGGGTGTATAAACACAAAATGTGTAGGCATTTTTCAGGGGATAGATCAACCATACCCACTCTGCCAATCACTGCAATAGGTATCCAACACAGTTATTGTGGGCATTCTCTGCATGGTAAAAGGAAAGGAGAAAGCATCAGGCAGTGGTATCTGGGAACTGTTTGTGCAGCAGCGGTAGATGAGGGCAGATGAGTATAAGTTCTGTTTTATAAGTCAGACAGGGTAAAAAAAAATTCACTACTAAACAACCCCTTTTAGGGTGCATTCACACCTACAGGATCCGCAGGAGATCTGTAGCAGATTTGATGGTACAGATTTGATGTTGTGTTCAGTTATTTAGATCAAATCTCCTGCAGATCCGCTGCGGATCC
Source organism: Dendropsophus ebraccatus (assembly GCF_027789765.1). Classification (NCBI taxonomy): domain Eukaryota; kingdom Metazoa; phylum Chordata; class Amphibia; order Anura; family Hylidae; genus Dendropsophus; species Dendropsophus ebraccatus. The sequence continues at coordinate 74,132,926 of NC_091460.1, forward strand.
ACAGCATAGAAATTGGCTACGAAACGGTATGTATGATGCTACCTTAAGGGTGTGTTTACACATACAGGATCTGCAGCAGATCTTCAGCAGATTTGAGGACCCGGCCCGACACGCAAGGGACACACTGACTCTCGGATGGCAGGGCCCCCGGACAGAAACAGTGCTGCCCCTTTAACAATGCTGTCACCTGACTGGGCCCTGACCCAGTCAGGTGACAGCATCAGTGTTCAGGACCATCTATAAGGGGGATAACACAAAGGGGCCATCTATAAGGGGGAATAATACAGGGAGGGCATCTATAAGAGGCAATACACAGAGGAGCCATCTATAAGGAGGACAACACAGGGGGGGCCATCTATAAGTGGGATAATACAGGGGGCATCTATAAGGGGGATAATACAGAGGGGGCATCTATAAGGGGGATAATACAGGGGGGCATCTATAAGGGGGATAACAAAGGGGGCATCTATAAGGGGGATAGTACAGGGGGACATCTATAAGGGGTACATTACGGGGGAATCTATAAGGGGGATAATACAGGGGGCATCTATAAGGGGGATAACACAGGGAGCCATCTATAAGGGGGATAATACAGGGGGGCAATCTATAAGAGTGTTGATGATACAGGGGGACATCTATAAGAGGGCTAACACAGGGGGAAACCTATAAGGGGGCTTACACATGGGGACATCTATAAGGGGGATAACAAAGGGGCCCATCTATAAGGGGGATCACATAGAGTCAGCCTACCCACTAAATGAGGGTATAAACGGGCCAATACAGATGTGCAGTTTGTAGAGAGATCAGGATGGTGCCAGAGTGAGGAGCCTAATATGTCTGTCAGATTCTCTGGATTCGTGGTTTGGAGAAGTTCTTATGATGGCCCAGGGCAGATGGAGAAGAAAATGAAAACGACACTGATCAGAGAAGACATCCCCTGTGAGTGACTTGATATAACTGCACTTTAATGTATATGTGTATAGAGCCTGTGTACATCTGGGTCTGCCTCTATATGATTGTATGAGGTAATAGTGATCTGTGTACAGTGGATCTTATTCAGTAGCAGCGGTGACGTTAGTCAGTATGTGGTGATATTAGTCAGTATGCGGCAGTATTGTATGCAGCGGTATTAGTCAGTATGTGGTGGAATTGTTATGCATTGGTATTAGTCAGTATTTGGTGGTATTAGTCAGTATGTGGTGGTATTAGTCAGTATGTGGTGGTATTATTTGTTACTTGTGATCTGGTGCTGTGTTTTATTGGTCTTAGTATACATGATTTGATCAGTAACAATATTGTGGTGATGTTAGAGGTTGTGGTGTGGCGGTAATATTTCCCCCTTGTCAGTAATGTCAGTCTTGGCAGACTTAAACCAAAGCAAATCATAAGAAATCATTGAAATGCAGACAATTGGTTTCACATCCCAAAAATAATTATTTTATTCTGAATAAATCAAAGCCCTCACCTCACTATGACAGGTATGTTTTAAAGAAAAACAACAGGAAAAGAGTTTCTACTGTATGATCTGCTTCACCTCCTCAAGCATTGCACTAGGCATAACACATTTTATTAGTTTTGTCTCACACAGTTCTTAAATAATAGATACCTTTAGTTTAAAAAGGAGTGATTTTTTATGTTAATTAACTAATAGAAAAAACTCCAAACCTTACTCTCTCAAAATAAGTAAAAAGTAGTGCATTGGTAAATAGATAATATGCTTTAGTAATGTCAAGAATAGTGGTGAGCGAGCATATTCGTCCCGGCTTGGTACTCGTTTGAGTATTAAGGTACTCAAAGATACTTGTTGCTCGCACAAGCATCTTGTGATACTCGAGAAAATGGCATCATCCTTTCCTTCAAGTTTGGGCGCAATTTCTCAGTCAATCAACATGCAGGAGACTCTTTGGTACAGCATGTGAAGACGTGCGATCCATACATGTCCATAGCAGCAATTGGTTGGCTAGATCAGATGACCCGGGCATATAAAAATCTGGGCCGGCGGTGATCACATGCATGCTGGAAGAGATTAGGGACAGAGCTGCTGATTGTCAGGGAGAGCTTTAGGAAGGGAATTAGCGTTCCTGTAGGCAGGGATAATTTTTTTTTTTTTTTTGAGTACTTTAGACTGCTTTCTAGGACTTGAAGTGCAGCTACCACGATCTTAGCTGCACACTGTGGTGATCGACTGCTGGCAGAAAGGGGACAGCAGGTGGTGCATACAGACCTGAAGAATTCCTCAGTACCATTAATTTTTTTGTGGCTGGTGCTTCTGCTCTTGTACATTGTATTGCTGTGATTTGTAGTACAGCTGCATAGAACCTCACTGCTCATTGTCCTGTTTAAGAGGTGTCATACACCATAAAGTACCACTTACACACAGACTCTATACGACAACCTCTAAAAACTAGTCTTACCATTATCTTTTGTCATTTGCAGCCAGTCTGCAGGGTTGCTTTCTTTTTCAGTGCAGCCATACCCAACCTCACTGCTCATTGTCCTGTGTAACAGGTGTCATACACCATAAAGCACCACTTACACACGGACTCTATACGACAACCTCCAAAAGCTAGTCTGACCAGTATCTTTTGTCATCTGCAGCCAGTTTGCAGAGTTGCTTTCTTTTTTAGTGCAGCCATATCCAACCTCACTGCTCATTGTCCTGTGTATGAGGTGGCATACACCATATACTACCACTTACACACAGGCTGTATACGAATACCTCCAAAAACTAGTCTGACCAGTATCTGTTGTCATCTGCAGCCAGTCTGCAGGGTTTCATTCTTTTGTTAGTGCAACCATATCCAACCTCACTGCTCATTGTCCTGTGTAAGAGATGGCATACACCTTATAGCACCACTTACACACAGACTCTATACGACAACCTTCAAAAACTAGTCTGACCAGTATCTGTTGTCATCTGCAGCCAGTCTGCAGGATTGCTTTCTTTTGTTAGTGCAGCCATATCCAACCTCACTGCTCATTGTTCTGTGTAAGAGGTGTCATACACCATATAGCACCACTTACACACAGACTCTATAAAACTACTTTCAAAAGTAGTCTTACTAATATATTTTCTTGGCTTGCTGTGATCTGTAGTGCAGCTGTAGTGCAGCTTGGAGGAAGAGCTGGTGGATGAGGATGAGTTGACTGACCCCAGCTGGGTGGATAAGCCTAGTGAAGACAGTGCTTCTGAGGGGGAGGCAAGTTCAGCCACAGGACTGGTTGGAAGAGGAAGAGGGGTGGACAGAGGGAGGAGCAGGGCCCAGAGCAAGTAGATCAGCAACTGTTTCATAGAGTCAAACTCCCATGGCAAGGCCTAGATGTTCGCAAGTCTGGAAGTTCTTTAAAGAATCTGCGGATGACTGACTGTAGTGTGCAATCTGTGCCACGCCAGGATCAGCAGGGGAGCCACCACTACCAGCCTAACCACTACCAGCGTGTGCAGGCATATCAGTGCAGTGTCAGGCATAATTTTTGGGAGGTTCAACTGCTGCCTCATCTACCTGTTTACTGAGTTCTCACCGCAATGCTGTGTCAGGCCTAACTTTTGGGAGGTTAAACGCCTGCGTCATCTACCTTGTTTACTGAGTTCTCACTGCCATGCTGTGTCAGGCATAATTTACTATAAGGATCCTTGTGTTGTCCATTTCGATTCATATAATATGTGGATATAAACTTGTTGTTGGTGTCCTCTGCCTTCCTTTCATTTTGTAGCTGTTTTAAAGGCAGAAGTCAGCAGCTCAGTAAAGGCCACTTTATCGGCTGTTTTTTTAATCTTTGATTTCAAATTTCAAATCAAATTGACTTCAATTCAAGTGCTATTTTGCAGGGATGTCCGGTCATCTATTGTATCTCCAAGGTACACGCAACAGCTAAAAGGAACAGACAGTGAAAATGGTGGATCCTAATTTAGGATCCTTGTGTTGTCCATTTCGAACCATATAATTTGTGGATATAAACTTGCTGTGGGGTCATCTGCCTTCCTTTCCTTTTGTAGCTGTTTCAAAAGGCTGAAGTCAGCAGCTCGGTAAAGGCCACTTTATTGGCTGTTTTTTTAATCTTCAATTTCAAATTTCAAATCAAATCGACTTAAATTTAAGTGCTATTTTGCAGTGCTATTAGGTCATCTATTGTATCTTCAAGATACACGCCACAGCTAAAAGGAACAGATAGTGAAAATGGTGGGAAAAGTCACTGTTTAGCAGGCAGGATCATTCAGGTTGGTAGATGCGGTAGTAGTGGGTGGTTTTTCATTCAAATTCAATTTAAATTTGCCTTCTCTTAGATACTCTTTAAAGGATTAAAAGTGTATTCGTTCAAATTCCAGGGCCTTTTAAGAAGACTGTAATGATTTGCCTCTCATGCACAACTGCATGAGGGTGTGAGGCTAAATCTAGCCATAATCCGGCTATTTTTATTGGACGATTGTATTGTCCCTTTCATACCATGTTATTGCTGGATATAAACTTAAACAAATTCAAAATTTAAACTAATTCAAATTCAAACTCAAATTTTAATTCAAACTTAAAATCAAATTATAATTCAAATAAAATAAAAAAATGGTCGCCAGAACAGAAGCGGTGGGGAGAAGTGGTGAGTGACATGATACTGGGAAAATTACCACAACTGCTAAAGTAGTCAGGGGGTGTCATGCCCCAGCCCTGGTCAGTCTAGTAACTTAAAAAGACAAGTCAGTTATTAACCTCTTAAGGTCATATGACGTACACGTACGTCATATGTCCTCATTAGCACTTCAAAGCGGGGCCGCGCGACGAACCCGTTTTGAAGCATCACGGTCCCGGGTGCCCCGTGTAGCCCGGGACCGCCGCTATTAGCTAATTAGCTAATCTGAGGCAGCTGTTAAAGTTGACAGCTGCCTCCGATTACCGGAGGCAACCTTTCCCTGGGGTCTAGTGGGGGAGATCGCTGTCTGATGCCGGACGGCCAGCAGCCGAAAGCAAACGAGTGCCTATCTCATTGATCTTTGCTGTATATCTATACAGCAAAGATCTCAATGAGAGATCAAAGTATATATACTAGAAGTCCCCTAGGGGGGCTTCTAGTATATGTGTAAAAAAAAAAAAAAAGTGTTGTTTATAGTAAAAAGCCCCCTCCCCTAATAAAAGTCTGAATCACCCCCCTTTTCCTAGGTTTTAAATAAAAGTAAACAAATAAATAAATAAACATGTTTGGTAACGCCGCGTGCGTAATCGCCCGAAATATTAATTAATCACATTCCTGATCTTGCACGGTAAACGGCGTCTGCGCAAAAATCCCAAACTGCAAAATTGCGCATTTTTGGTCGCATCAAATCCAGAAAAAATTTAATAAAAAGCAATCAAAAAGTCGTATATGCGCAATCAAGGTATCAATAGAAAGAACACATCATGGCGCAAAAAATGACACCTGACACAGCCCCATAGACCCAAGAATAAAAGCGTTATAAGCCTGGGAATGGAGCGATTTTAAGGAACGTATATTTGTTAACAATGGTTTGAATTTTTTATAGGCCATCAGATACAATATATGTTATACATGTTTTATATCGTTTTAATCGTAACGACTTGAGAAACACACATAACAAGTCAGTTTTACCCCAGGGCGAATGGCGTAAAAACACAGTTCCCCCAAATAAAAGAAATGCATTTTTTTTTTTTTTTTCAATTTCACCACACATTGAATTTTTTTTTGGTTTCGTAGTGTACCAAATGCAAAAATTCAGCCTGTCTTTGCAAAGTACAATTAGTGACGCAAAAAATAAGGGTTCATGTGGGTTTCTAGGTGGAAAAATGCAAGTGCTATGGCCTTTTAAACACAAGGAGGAAAAACCGAAAACGCAAAAACGAAAATGGGCCCCGTCCTTAAAGGGTTAAGCAGGGGAGGAGGGGAGTAGTCAGCTTGTCAGGCACTGGCAGGGGAACACTCTCCAAGGCCTTTGACCTTCAAAGTGACCTTCTGGCCTTTGACCTTGGTCCCATGTGCCTTGCCCATGTTGTTCTGGGTCAGCACTATTGTCTTGAGGTTGACCACCAGGCTGTTACCCAGAATTTGACATAATTGTGCGATTAGGCAGCCTCAGAGGCATCCATGCATGCTGCCCCTGCTGTTGCCTGTCCATTTCCGTGGTGTTTCCATCATTTTCTGAGGTTGACAGGTTTTCACGCAACCTTCCCTGGGCTGAGCTTGGGTCCTCTGCAAAAATGCTCAAGTTTACCATTGACTTCAATGGGGTTTGTTACTCGAAACGAGCACCTGAGCATCGGGAAATATTCGAATATACCGAGCACCCGCGCATTTTAGTACTCGCTCATCACTAGTCAAGAACAGATATTTCATTGGTACAGCATCTTGATTTATTGGAGCCACTCATTTGCAATCAGGTGTTAAAATTAAAATAGAAGAAAAAATTATTTGGCCTCTTTAGTGCAGCATTGTAAGAAACAGGTTTAAAAGGTGGAGTAGAAAATCTGATTTAAATCCATTCTAAAAACTAAAACTATGTACCAAACAAACTCCTTTAACGTCAATGGATGCAAACTCTTTCCAGTTCAAGGGATATACAGAGGGCTCATGGTGTGACCCCTCCTTATATGGGGCAGCTTCCCAATGCTATTATCAGCTGGGGGAAGCCACTAATAGCCACATGGAGCAATCACTCTATTTAACCATTTAGATGCCTTTCTGGGATGAGATTGCAGCAAGTTGATCCATTATACTCAGTCCTCTTCTGGTTTCTGGTACTGTCCCGGCTCGACAATTGCTTCAAGCTTCCTTCAGCAGCCTGAAGAAATCCAGTACAGATAAGCAACCATGGTATTTCTCAATGGAAGTACTCAAGGGTGACTACAAATGTGTGGGGAAAAAAAATTATATAAAAATTTTAATCACCCCTCTTTTCCTACTTTAAATTAAATAAATAAATAAATAAATATTTGCTATAGCTGAATGCAGAATTACCTGAACTATTCAATTAACAAATTCCTGACCTTGCACAGTAAATGGCATAAGCACAAAAACCCATCAAAATGCAAAATTTTTGGTCACATTACATCCAGAAAAAGTTGAATAAAAAATTATCAAAAAGTTGCATATACAAAAGCAAGTTACCTATAGAAAGTACCGATTGCGGTAAAAAAAAAAAAAACTAAAACACTCACACAGCCCGTAGACTTAAAAAATAAAAAGGTTAAAAGATTATAATAGAGCAATTTTAGACACACTTATTATTATTCTTTTTTAAGTTTCAATTTTTAAAAAATGATGATACCACATAAATATTGCCCTCCCCCCGCCCCCCCCCCCCCCAAAAAAAAAAAAACACATATATTTATTGGTATGCTCTAAAGCAAGCCACATATATAAAGTGTATAATCATTAAAAAAAACTTTACAAACACTCCAGGTCACCTTTAACCCTAGCAGTGCCCATATTATACAAGAGATTCTCAAACTGTGTCAATTTTATGTAAATAAGGGGGAGATTTATCAAAGGATTTAAAATATACACTGGTGTAAACTGCCCATAGGAACCAATCACAGCTCAGCTTTCAGCTCTAGTAAAATGGAAGAGGAGCGGTGATTGGTTGCTGTGGACAATTTACACCCCTGAATATTTTGCACCCTTTGATAAATCTTGGCCAAGAGGTATGCTTACTGACTGTATATTATGTTTTATGCAAAAAAAAAAGTTAACTCACCTTCTCTATGTATTAGTTATATCATGTGAGCAGATCAGCAGGGAGATGAATTGTTTTCTATTGTGAGCCATTGATTCAGATTCCTTCTTATGGTTGCTGGTAATGATCACCCATTGCCTGTCAGTCATTCAGAGGTTTCATATCTCTTACACAAGCAAATGAGTCTGGAATCAATCTATTCCTGTAAAACTTCCCCTTACTCTTGCCCTTGGTGGGACATTCATCCTAATAAGGACCGTCCACTATTGTGACCCTGCTATTTTCTGTACATATCCCTACATGTCATCTAGGTGAGACTCATCAGTGGATTTGTCTAGCAGAGACAGTATTCCATCCCATCTGCATGTAGCTCTGTTGAGTAGTGAAAGCACAACATTCTAATGTTTAAATATCCCTCTACTGCAGCATCTTGGCTCCAGTGCTATCCTCAGTTCTATGCAAACTCCCCTTCTGTATTGTTCCATACTGTAACAGTGTCTACTTTGTGCTCCCATTAAGTATTTGGCCCAAGTTTGGCCCTTAAATAATACTTAAGCTCCCACTTTGCCCTCATATAATTGTAAGGCCCCCTTATCTGTACACTGATATAAGCCCTTTTTGTGTCTCTATATAGACTATATCACTCATCTGTGCCCCAGTATAGTAATTAGGCCCCCTCTGTGCCTCCCCATAAGTTATTGGGTCCCTCCCCCCTGCCCATATATAGTCTACCAAGTAGGTTGTAGCCCCCAGTTAGTAATACCTTCTAGTAGATATCCCCCCTTTGACGGTAGGCAATCCCCCTGGCACTTAGCCTCTCCAGGATGTAATGTAGTTGGGACCCCACTTTAGGCATCCTTCTCTTAGGCCCCCCTCCCACCATGCTAGGCATCTCCTGTTAGTTAACGCTTTCTCCAGACATGTAAGCATTCCCCTGTGTTTAATTAAAAAGAAACAAAGCCGTACTCACCTACTTGCAGCGCTCCTCTGGTCCTCTGGAGACTTATCTCCCTGCTCTGCAGAATACTGCCTACAGTCACAAGTTCTGTCAGAGCGGGGAGCCACTGGCTCCTCGCTCTTTCAGTGCACTGTTTAACTTATTAGGAGTTTTTAATGATAAAAGCAGGGTGCCAGCCCATGGGAGCAGGGCTTCTGTTTTTTACTGAGATTTTACAGTTTTTAACAAAGGGTTAATCTATCAACCAAAATTTACTACTCACATGAAGTGTCACAAAGTTATAAGCACAAAAAACACATACTGTATAAAATACAGTCCTGAAAGTCGAAAGTGGCTGGGGAGGCATGGGGTTTATGTACACAAACAAAAAAATGTGAGGTATACATACACAAAGTATATTACACAACTGAACAATGTTCTATTATACAAATATCAAAGAGGCATTTCGAGTTAGTTACCTATCCCCTATCCACAGTATAACATCACAGGGGTCTGACTGCTTGAACCCTTTGGAATCTCCAGAGCTGGGGCCAGTTGTTCTAAATGGAGCAGCAAGTTACTCCATTAACTCTCTGTAGAGATAATTAAGTGGTGGCACACATGCACAACTTGCTGCTTCCTTCTTAGCAATGACCCAGGGTCCTTTATTCTGGGGATAAATAATTTTAACTCAAAATATCCCTCTAGGGGGCGTGGCCTGGACATGGCGCTGACCGGACGCGTGGTGTGAGAGCTCCGTCCCGCCGCCGGCCCGAACCGCCCCTCATCAGCGTCTGTCAGCTTCAGCATTGAGCCCACATGCCGGGGAAGCCCCGCCGCAGGTCCCCGTGCGTCTCTACAGCCCCCCCGGGTCGCACCAGAAGCGGTATTCGGCAGTTTCTCCTGGACGCTGCCGGCACTAGCCAGACCGCGCAAGGATCCAAGATGGCCGCCCGCAACACTCTTACTGCTGCGCACCGGAGCCCTCTGCAGGACGCGGCACCCGCTCTCTCACAGGACTTTCCTGCCCTGTTACGGGAACAACCACCTCCCGACCAGCCTGCCACCTCCACCTTCGGCCTGCCTGGGCCATCGGGTAAGGAACTGCAAACTTTACAGTCCCATATAGCTGCAATGCCCACAAAATCAGATATGGAGGGCTACATAGCCCGCATGGAGGCCGTTTGCAAGTCTGAAATTAGATCCTTAAAGGATGACCTGGTCTCTCTCACTACCACGGTGCAGGCCCTAGAACACACTACAGGGGACCTACAGGACGAACAGCAAACGCTGCGATCCCAGCTTGATCTCCATACGCAGCAGATCCAGATGTTGTTTGATATGGCGGATGACGCCGAAAATCGAAACCGCCGGAACAACATCCGGGTAAGGGGGATCCCAGAATCGATTAAGCCCCCGGACCTCATGTCCACTTTGCAGGGACTCTTTAACCACTTACTGGGGAAACCCCCCACTGCACCCCTGGAAATAGACCGTGCTCATAGGACGCTAGGCCCACCTAGCAATGACCCTGCCAGACCCCGAGACATAGTGTGCAGGGTGCATTATTTTCAAATCAAAGAGACTATAATGCGCAAAGCCAGAGATCGCGATCACATTGACTTTCATGGTGCCGCTATTCAGCTACTAACGGACCTGTCCAGGACCACCCTGGCTAAGCGGAGAGCGCTTCGTCCCTTGCTATCCCTACTCCGAGAGCGCAATGTCCCTTACTCGTGGGGCTACCCGTTCCAGCTCCAGATCCGCCACGAGGGAGGCCAGATTCATCTCCGTACACCTTCGGACCTATCACATGTTCTGGAGACCCTGGACCTCCCCCGCTTAGAGATCCCGGAATGGCCGTTTCAGCCTCCCCTGCCACAGGGTGCAGCGCGAGCAGACCGACCAAGACCCCCACGGGAGCGGAGACGTGGACGTCGCTCTCCAGAAAGGGTGTGACCTGATGGTTACACAGGAACCGTCTCTACTTAGCCCACATGAATGACTTCCATCACATGTTGGGGCCTCGTTGGTGATTGCAGAGACTATTGCGGACGCTGTGATTGCGATATCACCGCCATAGAAGTTGAGACGGCCTCACTCCCCCCGCTCCCTCCCCACCCCTCCCCTCCGCCTTCCTTCTCCCCCCTTCCCTCACTCCTTCCCCCCTCCCTCCCCCTTCCCACTCCTTCCCCCCTCCCTCCCCCTTCCCTCTCCCCCCCCCCCTCCCTCCCCCTTCCCTCTCCCCCCTCCCTCTCCCCCCCCTCCTCCCCCCTCCCTCTCCCCCCCCTCCTCCCCCTTCCCTCTCCCCCCCCCCTCCTCCCCCTTCCCTCTCCCCCCCTCTCCTCCCCCTTCCCTCTCCTCCTTCCCTCTCCCTTTCACCCCTTCCTTCCCTTGGAGTGTTGTGTCCCCCTCATTGGGGGCCATAAAGGAGGTCATTCATCGTGGACTTTATAGCCCTGGTTAAGGTTGGCATGTATGTCAGATGTTAGGAGGTGGCGGGGATGCTGCTTGTTTGGGGGCCGGCCTGGGGTGGTCTCTCGCTTAGGCACCCTGTCAGGGGCCGAATGTGGAGCCGCTCTCGCGGTCAGTTATTATTACCTGCAGATTGTTGGGACCCACCCGGGGCCGGCTACCCATGTATTCCGTAATCCTGACTGGCCAAATGTTGCTCTACCGCCAGGCTGGGTTTTGTGTTGTCTTACCCTGGTGTATTGCGGCCTTTGATCGAAGGCTACCCCTGTGTCGGGTGTCCCGGTCACATACGGGCATGGGCTGCAAATGAGGGGGACCGCGTGTGTGAGTTCGAGTCGGGTGTGTGATAACATACCTAGTGGCATGGCTGTGCCCTGATTTTACTCTGCGGACCACATACGCGCTCCACCTCAGCTCTCCCTCATATATTTCTTTTTTTGGGGTTCCCCCCTTGGGGGTAGTTTATGTATGTTCATACCCTCTGGGTTTGCTGACACAAGATGTTTAGGCGGCGAGGTGCTGGAGGCGTTTGACGCATATGTTGGTGTCACTCCAGTCACTTCCCCACATAGCCTACTTTTGGTGTTTACTATAAACACGATAACACGTAAGTGTTTATACTTTCCTCTGTCCTTAGTGGATTGAGGCGGGCAGAATCTATCCTTCTGCCTTTTTTCTTTCCGTCAGTGTTTTCATTCATCTACCTATCTGCCTCTTCTCTTTCTTCTGCTCCCTACCCTCCGCCTTCCTCTCCTTCCTTGATACCACCCTTTCCCTCTCCACCTCCCTATACCCACCATGACGTCCCTACGGGTCACGACATTAAATGTGCGGGGTTTTAACAAGCCTGAAAAACGCTCACAAATTCTTTACCATATGCACAAAAAACGGATTCATGTTTTACTCCTTCAGGAAACCCATTTCAGAACGGGCCATGTCCCGGCGCTACCCACCCGCCATTACAACTTATGGTACCATAGTACCAACGCAGCTGCTAAGACAAAGGGCGTCAGTATTGCCCTGCATAAATCACTGGCGGCATCGGTGGTGGATACCTGTGTAGACACTGAGGGACGGTACCTTTTTTTAAAACTTAAACTTTCTGGGAGAATGTTTACTATTGCTAATTTTTATCTTCCCAATCATAATCAGGTACAGGTGGGCAGACGGTACCTCCGGGAGTTCAGCCGCTTCGCGGAAGGCCTTCTCATCACGGCAGGTGATTTCAATTTGGTGATGGACCGACAGTCGGACTCCTCCGCGGGTAGATCCTCAATTTCCTCCTCACAGCTTCGCGCTCTGAAAAGAACGCTATTCGACAATAGGCTAGTAGATGTCTGGAGGATTCTCCACCCAGGGGTAAGAGACTACACGTATTACTCATCTGTGCATGACTCCTATAGCCGGATTGATCTCATCCTTGTAGATCACCACCTCCTCTCCTGGCGCCCTCAAGTAGTCATAGATCCGATCATATGGGCAGACCATGCCGCAGTAACCCTGTCACTCCCTCTTCCTGATCAGGTACCGCGTGAGTGGACGTGGCGCCTGAATCCTAATTTACTGAAAGATATAGTGTGCCAAGCCCAGGTCAGGTCCGCCATCTCGGATTTTCTTGCCACCCACGGGGCTGATGACACCCAGTTACCCCTACAATGGGAAGCACTCAAGTGCGTAATTAGGGGGGTTTTCATCCAAAACGGAGCTAGACTTAAGAAAGACAATGGCCTTAAAATTCAAAAACTCCTTTCCCAAATACAGGCTGCTGAACTCACACACAAACAGACACGGGATGCGGAGGTCCTGGCGACCCTCCTGGAAGCCAGAACTCAACTAAAAGCCCTTATTGATCAAAAGTATACACGTTTCCGGGAACGCCTACGGCGTTCTTATTACGAACACTCCAACAAATGTGGCGCACCACTAGCCAGATTCCTGCACCCCAAATCGGGCAGTACATTTATCCCTTCCATAGACTCTGGACATGGAACTAAACATAACCCGACGGACATAGTTACGGTTTTCAGAGAGTACTACCACAACCTATATAACCTGAAAGGACCCTTGCACGACATGGCCCCGGCTGCCTTCTCGGACAGGGTGGAATCATACATCACGTCTAGCGCGTTACCAGCCCTTTCGGGGGAGGCGGTTGATTTGTTAGAGGCCCCATTTTCTGAGATTGAGCTATCCACAGTCATTAAAAATACACCAAGTGGGAAGAGCCCGGGTCCTGACGGGTATACCGCACAGTTCTATAAGCAGTTCTCTGACCAGCTCGCGCCCTTTCTTGCCCGGGTTTTCAACTCCATTTCCCCGACCTGTCCCTTCCCACCCCAGTCCCTAATGGCCACAATTGTTGTGATTCCTAAACCGGGTAAAGACACGTCTTCGTGCGCCAACTACCGGCCAATCTCCCTGATTAACTCAGACATCAAATTCTTCTCTAAAATGATAGCCGGCAGACTGGCCCCCTCGCTCCCCTCGATCATACATACTGATCAGGTGGGTTTTGTCCCGAGACGTGAAGCGAGGGACAACCTCAATAAAACGTTACTGTTGATGTCTCATGCCCAGGGGACGCGGTCCCCAGCGTGTATGCTGTCAATCGACGCTGAGAAAGCATTTGACCGCGTCCACTGGGCATTTCTCTGGGCCACCCTACGCCAGCTGGGCATGGGAGATGGGATGATGGGCAGGATAGGCGCCTTATACCACGGACCAACAGCCAGGGTCAAAGTAAATGGACTCCTTTCAGCCCCCCTTACAATTGCAAATGGGACACGTCAGGGGTGCCCGCTTTCTCCTCTGCTATATGTCCTGGTTATGGAGCACTTGGCGGTGGCACTGCGGGCATCTCCTGATATAGCGGGCATACGTTTGAAGGGCTCCCATTATAAGGCGGCACTTTACGCAGACGACCTGTTGCTGTATATATCTAACCCTGCTACAACCCTTCCAGCAGTCCTGCGGGAACTAGAGCTTTATGGCCAGGTCAGCAATTTCAAGGTCAACTACTCAAAAACAGAGGCCTTAAACATTTCCCTCCCGGCCCCTATGGCGCGGCAGCTCAGGGATGCCTTTTCATTTAAATGGCAATCACAAGCCCTCAAATATCTGGGAATCTGGGTTCCCACGGATCTATCATTGCTGTTCTCTCTAAATTTCTCCCCGTTGCTGGCTCGAACAAAGACTGACCTTTCTAACTATAATCGCTCCCTCCTCTCCTGGTTCGGGAGAATCAACGTGATCAAAATGGATGTCCTGCCTAGATTTTTGTATCTCTTCCAGGCCCTCCCTTTACACATACCCAGCTCGTTCTTTAAACAACTGCGAACCGTTGTCCGGAACTTTGTCTGGGGCTCTGCCAGACCCCGCATCAAATACAAGACGCTCACGCGTGCGAAACACTCGGGAGGCGCTGGATTACCAGATTTCTCCATCTACAGTAAGGCATGTACGCTGTTGCGCCTTGTGGATTGGTTCCACAGAGCCTCAGACAAACAGTGGGTGGGGTTGGAGGAGGCCCTGTCCCCTGTCCCATTAAAGTCCCTGCCTTGGGTGCTTCCTGTAGACCGCCCTGCTATCTCCGCCTTTCCCCCGCTGACTGGACAGTTCCTGTCGGTGTGGGACAGGCTCCTCCCGTTATATAGTCTCTCACGTCGCCCGGGTCTCATGAGCCCTTTGTTTGGGGACCCAGCTTTCCCTCCAGCGTGCGGTAGGGAGTCTTTTCTGCTTTGGTCAGCCCCAGAGGGCACCCGGATAGCCCAGGTCTTGGGAGCTAATGCCACTCTTCCACCGTTAGCGTCCATGCAACAACTTTGCCCCGAGAAAAATCTATCCTGGTTCGAGCATGCACAGTTGAGAGCGTACCTGACCCTGCATTTCCCAGGAGGAGTCCGCACTGTAGAACAAACTGACTTGGAGTCCTTGCTCCTGTCACCGTCGCCGCCCGAGAGGGTTGTCTCCCGGCTGTATCGCCTTCTCATGGCTAAAGATGCAGACACGGCTCTTGCTTTCATTTCAGCCTGGGAAACAGACCTAGGCATCACATTCTCAGAGCCAGACTTGCAGAAAATCTTCACCCTGACGCATAAATGGCCACTGGCTTGTCACGCGCAGGAGAAGAACTTTAAGATACTCACCCGATGGTACCGTTGTCCCTCGCTGCTTCACAGGTTCTACCCAGAAGTGCCCGACTCATGTTGGCGCTGCGCCATAGGGGTGGGATCTATGCTCCACATTTGGTGGGACTGCCCGGTCCTGCGCCCCTTCTGGAATGCAGTTTTCGAAATCTATACCACGGTTACGGACAAGAGGTTGGTCCCTTCCCCTGCACTTGCCCTGCTCTCCTTAGTCCCGGGCCCTCCCTCGGCCGCCAAGAAAGGCCTACTTCGTCACTTTCTGACAGCTGCCAGAGCTGTTATTCCTAGGTACTGGAAGTCCTCAGCAGCCCCTTCTATTGCTGATTGGCTAGCCGAGATGGACTCCCTCTATAGAATGGAATCCTTGACGGCGGAGGAACATGGCCGCAGTAAAAAAGTGGATCATACCTGGCTCCCGTGGGTGACCTTCAAAGCCAGCCCCTCCCTTGCAAGGTGGCTCACATGAGCTGTCAGGATGAGGCTAGCCCTCTCCCGGACCCCGTTGTTGGGGGTTGTCTTTTCTACTCTGGGAACGTCATGGCCCCCCCCCCCCCACCCTCACGTATACCCCCCCCTCCCTGATCCCCTCCTTCCCCCACATGTTCCCCCCTCCCTCCTTGATCCCTCACATGTACCCCCCCCCCCTCCCTGACCCCCCCCCCCTTGATCCCTCACATGTACCCCCCCCCCTCCCTGACCCCCCCCCCCCCCTCCTTCCTCTTTTCTTCTTTTTCTTACTTCTTTTCTTATTCTTCTGACGAGGAGTAGAATTACGCACCATATGCCTCTTCTCTTCTACTCTGCACTTCTTTTTTTCTCCTCTTTTACAGAGGGGTGCTTTGAACAAGTTAACCGCCTAGACGGGCGTTTCTGTTACGCTATTGAATTGTATGGTGGACACAAAAGCTCACAGTTCCGTCCTGGGTGGGCGGAATTGTTCCAATATACTGCTTGCTTTAACGAATACCTCGAACTGTTCCTCTACTAGACTACTGGCTGTCTGAGGACTCATTATTTGTTGGATTCAGATTGGTCTACCATTACTTTACTACTTTATTACTTTGTTCTGGTCTGCTTTGTTGTTGTGACATACCTTTCAATAAAAGCCTGATTTACAAAAAAAAAAATATCCCTCTAAGTATTATTTGCTAAAAATCATATCTACTTTGACACAGCAGGCTGCAGAACCATTTTGTAATATATCTGTTTTGAAATGTGAAGTACAGTACTACATGTAATATAGTGTATCTATATCTCACTGCAATTCTTTTATAAAGTGTTTGAATTGCTTATTTAAATTTTATGAGACTCAAATGTATTTTCCCTCAGTACTAAAAAGTTAGTGCATCCTTTAAGCTGTTTACTGATATTCTCCAACAGTTTTTCTTTCTCAAGCAAATACGGCACCTTGTGTCTTACATATGGCAGCTATGTGTCAGTCTTATGTGGGAGGTTGTTATTAAAGCGAGAAAAAAGCAACATACTGTAGGTATAGGCATAATAAAAATGATTTAAAAAAAAGTTAAACAAAAGTAAATCTTCCCTTTAATGCTGTAGAATACAATACTTTCATGTATACACCATTCTGGTAATGCACTGAAATATCCCCAAGCTGCCGGACTATAGCTAACAATGTAACCTGCACATGTATTTGATACATTTTATTTAAAGTGCTTCAGGATTATAATGTGAAATCAATATTTAAAAATGGTTTGGCTTGTTTCTAATCAGCATATTAGGTATGCCAAACTGTCAACAGTTCCTGAGCAATGTGTGCACTGTAATACTTCACACCTCTTTCGTTTCATATCAATCTCTGAAAATGCGATTACAAAAAAAAAAATGTAAGCTGCCGCTGTGAATTTGAATAGTGTATCAGAAAATAGAACACATTCAGTTCTTGAACAAGATGCCATTTCATTTTATGTATCGAAAATCATGAATTTTCTAAAGAACAGAGAATGCTTATGGAGAATACGCCTTGAAAATATGTAAATTTCAAATTGCAGATTTGCAGTATGTTTGTAAGGTGACTTTCTGGTTCATAAAAGACTATTACAGTGGTTTTAATAATGTGCCAGCACATCCAAAAATTCTGTATGGCATAAAAATTACCCTTTTACAGCATTCTCTAGTCTGGAATGACTAATAGGTATAAGACATCCAGATATTTCACATCTGATGCTGTTTTTATTTGAATGATTGATGACATTAGCACTTTCAGAATTATTTGTATAATGCAGACCTATGTATTTGCTATAAATTACACAAAATGATAAGTGAAACTCTGGAGGGATAAGTGAAATTTTGGGGGGAGGTTGATACAATAGCTGATACAAACTTGGCCCTACACGGGTTGAGCCAAATACAGAGTGGTCAGTGAAGCAAGTGTAAGAAGCTAAGTCGTGATGCATAGTCAGACAGTAAGCAGTGATGCACCGTATTGCTGCTTACCAGAGAGAAGCTGGGACTCCAGCCCTATGCTAGTGTACCATGGAAACTATGTACTGTATGGCCCCTGTTCAGTGTAAGAAGTTAAAACAAATCTGTACCATCGCCACCCATCTCAAAACAATTCTTCACCACACTATATCCAATTCAGGGGTCAGCCTTCCTCCTGGGGCCAGTGTTACTGTTAAAAACAAGTTTTATTCTGGCAGGGAGGCAGAGTTCAGAAAGACCAACCCCGGAACCTGACATAGCATGTTGAAGACTAGAAAACAATACCAGCAGTCTCAGGTGAGTGGCGCCTGGTACAGATTCACTTTAAGTTTTGGATCAACCAGTCCTAAGCTGCAGCGAGCAACTGGGCAGCAGTCCCTGACATTTGTAAACAACAAAGACAAGATGAACACAGTACAAAATCAAAGGCAAGCGGGTAGTCAGGTCACAATGCAACAAGGTAATGGCAGGTGAAAAGTAGGGATAGTAAAAGACTCAAAGCAAAGGTCAAGATAATCACAGAGAACACTATAGCAGAGCGCAGGCAGAGACAAGCTCAATAATCGGCAAGGTACTTAAGAGACTGGGAAACATTTATAGTGAACCAGAAGCCTGGTCCAGAACTCATTGGCTCCGCCTCCTGATATCACAACCAACACCTGAGCAAGTGCACACCGACTAGCAGCAGTGTTAACTCCATGATTGCCAGAGATACAGCTAATTAGGTGGGGCAGAACAACCCAGCCAGGAACAGGCCAGTGTTCAACTAGGGTTCAGGACACTGCACAATATCAAGAAAATCAGCGCCTTCTCCGCACAGCACAAGCCGAGGGGTGCACATGTCTCCACAAAGGCACAGTCCTAACAATTCCCTATTAAATCTTCCCAACTATTACCATACTGTGTCTCTCACACACACACACTTTTACTCATAAGTGATTCCCTATGCTCAATGCACTTATACCCCTTCCAACACCCCTGTAGTTACGCAACTCCTACATGCTAGCAGGTCTCAGAACAAGGTTACCAGCCTCACTCTCTTTCTCCTTGCTGTGCGAATATGCTGAAGTCATTTAGGAAAGAACGTTCAAAATTAAAAGTAGTGAAGGGGTAAGAGGTGCACCTGCCCCAAACAATATTTTTGTTTTTTCATGATAATGAGCAACACTGGGGACAACAAGCATAAGCTTCATTGACCCATTTACTCGGTTGTGACAAGAGTTACATTGCGGACCCATTGACTATTGCACTTGTACCTCACATGTATCTCACTTACTCTCTGATTGCATTAAACCATTATTGAATTTTGTGGTATTACTACTTAGTGTGTGACACATTTACATAGACATAGCACTACTGAACACATACTGTAAATGTGTGATTATAAGACTGTATATAGCACATTTTTTTAAATTCATTTACTGCAGTACCATTGGAGTTATAATGTGTCTTGCAGTAACATATTACATTTTCTTTCTCTCTATTTTTATATATTTCGTAGTGATGAGCGAAGCACTGTGAAGCGTGCTGTTAATTGCTTTGTTTACAAAGTGAATTATGCATATTTAGTTGAAACATTTGCTAAACATGGCAGCCTCGATGGTGGCCACACATGTTTAATTATCGTACAGTCACTGGGTGGGTACAAATTATTATTCATAATCCCTTCCAGCTGTCAAATTGCTTGCATGTCTCACTGTGATGTCATCATGCAACTCTCACACTGTATATATTGTGATCCACTTCTTGGAGGCAGGCAGGCAGCTGTGTGTGTAGGGAAGAGAATTGCAGCAGGCATGTTAGTGAAAGGCAGGGAGAAGGGAGAGTGATGTATAGAAGAGAGGAAGAGAAAATTAGTTAGATAGAGAGTCAAGGGTAGGAGAGTCCATTATGAGTGGGTGTATATGGGTACTGTGGGTGACGTTAACCCAGTGTTCCAGATTAGTGGAGTTCCCGATTAGTGGAGTGGCGTTCCGGGTTAGTGAAATTTCTGATTAGTGGAGTGGAGTTCCTGGTTAGTGGTATTCCTGATCAGTGGATAGTCAGATTACTAGATAGTCAGATAGTGGAAATCTGTACTGTACTATAAAACATGTGGAAAAAAATAAACAATGCATTCAAATTCAATTCAATTCCCAACAAAACCCTTCCAACCCCAATACTATAAAGTATATAACTTCTTCCATTTCCATACCACTCCCCTCCATTAGGTTTCATCTGTGGCCTGTCCTATCTAGTGAGACACCAGTAGTAACACTATCCCCCATATGCTGCCGCTGCCACCTCCAGGTCTATGTGCTAAGCCTCTATGGGTCTATAAAAGTGCCACTGCTGGTGCTGCCACTTCTAGGTTTCTAGGTCTAAGAGATTGCCCCTGGTGGTGCTGCGACTTTAGAATGTTTACCGCTGTCCTGAGAGAAAGCGTCATTTTACGCTGCTTCAGCAGCCAAAAAATGTCATGGAAAAAAATATATATTTTATCCACCAATGTCTAATGCTGTCCAGGGAGAAAGCAAGTATACACTATTGATCCACCGGTGTCCACTGCTATCCTGGGAGAAAACTTAATTTGATGTTGCTGATCCACCAATGTCCATTGCTGTCCTGTAAAAAAAAATGTCCTTTTACACTGCTAATCCTCCAACATCCACTGCTGTCCAAGGAGAAAACTTCATTTGATGCCGCTGATCCACCAATGTCCACTGCTTTTCTGGGAGAAAGCGTCATTTTACGCCGCTGATTCACCAACATCCAGTGCTGTCCTGGCAGAAATTTGATTTAACGCTGCTGATCCACCAACGTCCACTGCTGTCCAGGGCAAAAATTAAAAAAAAATCAACATTTTCCAATTTTTGGCACAACAACATTACTCTGTAATAGTCCCACTATTGTAGCTACAATGGTTTGACTGTTTTATCGTGATTCATTTGGATGTGATTCGTGAATACTTGTAAAGTTCTGACCAATTTGCTCATCTCTAATATTTCGTTTACACATCCCTTCAAGGGAATATATATATACAGTGGTACCTTGGTTTTCAAACGTAATTGGTTCAGAAAGGCAGTTTGAGAACCGAGCAGTGTTTTCCCATAGGAAATAATGTACATCTGTTTAACTGGTTCCAACACCAACCAATAATTATCTACAATACTCATTTATTACATTAAGTACCCAGTATAACCACTACAGTACATAACAGTACAGAACACCACTATACTGTACAGTATGTAAATTATAAACAAGAAATATTCAACAAATCCAGCAATTATAGAATAGTAGTCACTAACGCCTTACTCATCCTTTACTGTATAGAGTCCCCCCATCCCAGCACAGTAAAGTATGGTAGATGGTGATGCACTGACTGTACTTCTACTATACTGTATATGCACTTCAGCAGTCTTATACAGTACAGGATGGGAGATGGTGGTGCACTGACTGTACTATTACTATGCTGTATATGCACTCCAGCAGTCATACAGTACTGTACAGGATGGGAGATGGTGGTGCACTGACTGCTGGAGTGCATATACAGTATAGTAGTAGTACAGTCTTATACAGTACAGGATGGGAGATGGTGGTGCACTGACTGTACTATTACTATGCTGTATATGCAATCCAGCAGTCGTATACAGTACTGTACAGGATGGGAGATGGTGGTGCACTGACTGCTGGAGTGCATATACAGTATAGTAGTAGTACAGTCTTATACAGTACAGGATGGGAGATGGTGGTGCAATGACAGTATTACTATTATACTGTATATGCACTCCAGCAGTCTTATACAGTACTGTACTGGATGTCAAGCCTCACCAGTCCTAAATTCACCAGGTACAACCCACCATCCATGCTCGCAAAAATGTTCAGATACAGAGCAAAGTTTGAATTTTGAACGCTATGTCCAGGTAAATTTTTGTTTGAATACTGCAGTATTACTGTACTGTACTTCAAGACTGGGTGCCGAAAAGTGTTTGAGAACAGAGCAAGAGTTTGAGAACCAAAGCAAACTTTCCTTGAAAATACTGTTCTAGTTTGAAGCAGTTTGAGAACTGAGGTACCATTGTGTATATATATATATATATATATATATATATATATATATATATATATATATATTAAAAAATGCGATATGTTACTTCAAGACACTTTAGACCTTTTTTGTATATATC
The DNA here is from genome assembly GCF_027789765.1 of Dendropsophus ebraccatus. Classification (NCBI taxonomy): domain Eukaryota; kingdom Metazoa; phylum Chordata; class Amphibia; order Anura; family Hylidae; genus Dendropsophus; species Dendropsophus ebraccatus. The sequence continues at coordinate 74,154,766 of NC_091460.1, forward strand.
ATTTACACATCTGTTGAAGGTGAACCAGACACCTTCCACACTGCCAGGCACCTGATTAAAGGCTTAATTCTCCCATTAATTTCAATAGGGTTTGTTACTCAAGTTGAGTAGCATTTTAGTACTCGCTCAACACTAGTGATTATAGGTGAAATGGCAATATTTCTCGGAGACTATGGTGGAAATTTACTAACGAGACTAATGTTTTCAACTATTCTAATGAGGATTGGTGTATATTTTGGTCCAATATTTTGTGACTGATTTATTAAACTGTTGTACTGCCTTAGTGAATCTATCTAAGTAAAAACTCACAAAAAAAGGCACAGAAAGAGGCACAAAAATGCAAAAATTGTGCAAGCATATTCACCTAATACTGACCAGAAGTAGGTCTGCACCTGTTTGTGCGACTTTTTAAATAGTCACAAATGATAAATTGGGCAAAAATCCCAGATTATGCAAACCTTTGGGTGAATACTCAAAACAGACAGATTTTAAAAAAAAGTTGCATCTAAAGAATATTTGTTCGTTGAATACTGGTTCATAAATAGAACTTAGACCAAAAATGGGTGAAAAATCCAATTATTCACCAAAAAATAGGTGCAAAGCCCTTGATAAATTTTCCCCTATGTTCCCAATGGCCATTATTTTATAATTGCACAAAAACACCTCCAACACCAACCAAGCACGGATCGTGGGGCGCAGGTCCAGTGGAATAAGGACATATAGTATAAAATATTTATATTTATTGAGACTCAACGCGTTTCGGAACCGCACCTGTTCCTTTCTCAAGAGTCATAATAGTTCACACAAAAAACACAGTTCATATAAAAGAAATAAGGATATGACATCAGAATATGGGGGAGGAGGGAACACACCCACTTAGAACAGGTGAAGCAAATCTCTATTATTAAGACAAAAGTATAACAATATATATAAAAAAATATATAACAATGTATATAAAAATATATATAAAAAATGTATAAAAAAATATAATAATAATACACTGATGAAAAAATATATATACACATATATACATACATACACACATACATGTACATATACATATATAAATACATACATATACATACATACATACATACATATACATACATACATACATACATACATACATACACACATAAACACCACATCTAGAGACATTATATACAAAAAATAATTTAAATTTATCTATTATATTTTAGTATTCTCTATTATTTCGTTTAAGCCACCTGGTGTCAAAGAGCACATCCTAAAAATCCAGTAGGATTCCCTATTTATAAGTTGTTTGTATCTATTTGGTGTAGATTCTGAAATTTCTTCCAGAATAGTAAGTTTTAAAGTGCTGGGGTCAGAGTTATGTTTGAGAAAATAATGTCTGGATAGACTATGTAACAAGAAAGAATTTTTTATGTTAGCGCGATGTTTGTTCATGCGGGACCGCACAGTCTGAACTGTGTGGCCCACATATTGTAGCTGACATGGACATTCTAAAAGGTAGATAACAAATTGAGAAGAACAGGAATATGTGTTATGAACATTAAAAATCTCATTTGTCACTGATGACTTAAAATTTGGTGATGGAATAGTGGAGATCCAATTGCAACACAAACATCTAGTTATATTGCAACGTATGGTACCGATAGAATTCATGTTTGATCCCACACTGTCGATGTTAGCCGTAATGTTACGAAGTTTACCAGGGGCTAGATGACTACGTAGTGTCTTGGTTCTACGGAAAATTACCGTAGGTTGTTTTGAGGAAGAGCTCATCGCACAGTCTGATGCATCTGACATGTACAAACAGTTTGTATTTTTTTACCGTCGTTACATAGACGATCTTTTTATGGTGTGGACAGGGACTAAAGAAGATGCGTTTTTTTTGGTTCAACTTTTAAATCGGAATAAGTGGGGTATTAATTTTACTTTTAATTATGTTGATACCTGCTTGGAATTTTTAGACTTAATTATAAGCAAAGATGTACTATCTAATAATATTAAGACCTCTACTTTTTTAACCCTTTCCCGCATATGGACGTACCGGCACGTCCAAATCTGCATACAGTTCCTGCAGATGGACGTGCCGGTACGTCCACGGGATGACAGGGGCGCAGGAGCTGCACTCCTGTCATCCTCGGCGGGGCCCGGCTGTCAGTGATAGCCGGGCACCCGCCGCAACTGCCGAGATCCGTGCCGTGCCCGGATCCCGGCAGTTAACCCCTTAGTGGCCGCCGATACGGCGGTCACTAATGGGCCGGCGCTGTACTGCATTTCATCTCCCCCCACCGTGAATCCACGGCGGGGGGAGATGAAATAAGTCAATCAGACCCCAGATCAGCCCCCCTAGTGGGCTGGTCACTAACCCTCTCCCTCCCCGCGGCGGCCATCAGATCCAAGATGGCCGCCGCAATCACTGTGAACAGACTAATGTCTGTTCACAGTGATCAGAAAATAAAAATGAATGAAAGCCCCATGCTCTCCGCCACCGGAGGTAGCGGAGAGCATGGGGCAGTCATCGGGACCCCCCCTGTGGGGTCCCGGTACAAGCGATCAGCGGTATATACTATATACCGCTGATCGCTTGTGCCATGTGGAACCCGGCACTTTTTATCCCCTGTCACCATCAATGATTGGTGACAGGGGATAAAAAGTGTCACCGTGCCCCCCCCCAAGTCGCCCCCCACCCCCCCCTGTCACCCTCGTCCCTCAGTCACCCCTCCCTTCCCCATATACTCACCGGCTCCTGGAGCTCCTTCCTCCTCGACGTCCAGGCTGGTTATGAAGTGCGCATGCGCTCCACAACCAGCCAAGCTCTGAAAATTTAAAGTGACAGAGACCAATTTGGTCTCTGTCACTGAACTATGATTACTGTGATAGAAAATATCACAGTAATCATAGTAATACAGTGAAAATGAATGTATAAAATACAAAAAGTGACAAACATACAAAAAAATAAAACACACACTTTTTATTATAGTAATAATTGCAGTTTACTCCCAAATTACCCTTAACCCCCCCAGATTACCCGTAACCGCCCCAGGTTATCCGTAATCACGCCAGATTGCACGTAACCCCCCAGATTACACGTAACCACCGCATGTTGCCCGTAACCACCGCACGTTGCCCGTAACTACCGCACGTTGCCAGTGACCCCCTCCAGATTGTCCATAATCACCCCAAATTACATGTACCCACCCCAGATTACCTATAAACACTTCAGTTTATCCATAACAATGCCAGATTGTCTGTAACCCCCCCCCCCCAGGTTTCCTGTGGCCACCCCAGGTTGCCGTAATCATGCCAGATTACATGTAACCCCCCCAGATTGCACGCAACCACAGCAGGTTGCCTCTGAACACCGCAGGATGCCTCTGACCACCGCACGTCGCCTCTGACCACCGCACGTTGCCACTGACCACCGAACGTTGCCACTGACCACTTCACCTTGCCTCTAACCACCCCAAATTGCCAATGACCGCCTCCAGATTGCCCGTAACCACGCCAGATTACAGGTACCCACCTCAGATTACCTATGAGCACTTCAGTTTATCCGTAACCACCCCAGATTGCCCGTAACCACCCCAGATTGCCCGTAACCACCCCAGATTGTCCGTAACCACCCCACGTTGCCCGTAACCACCCCACGTTGCCCGTAACCACAGCAGGTTGCCTGTAACCACCCTAGAATACCCGTAACCACCCCACGTTGCCCGTAACCACAGCAGGTTGCCTGTAACCACCCTAGAATACCCGTAACCACCCCAGGTTGTCTGTAACCACAGCAGGTTGTCCGTATCCATGTCACATTGCCCGTAACCACCCCAGGTTGCCCGTAACCACCCCAGGTTGCCCGTAACCACCCCAGGTTGCCCGTAACAACCCCAAGTTGCCTGTAACCACCCCAGGTTGCCGCGACCACCCCATGTTGACCGTATCCACCTCATGTTGACCGTATCCACCCCAGATTACCCGTTACCACCCCAGGTTGTCTGTAACCACAGCAGGTTGTCCGTATCCACCCCACATTGCCTGTAACCACCCCAGGTTGTCCGTGACCACCCCATGTTGACCGTATCCACCCCAGATTACCCATAACCACCCCAGGTTGTCTGTAACCACAGCAGGTTGTCCGTATACACCCCACGTTGCCTGTAACCACCCCAGGTTGCCGGTAATCACCCCAGGTTGCCTGTGACCACCCCATGTTCACCGTATCCACCCCAGATTACCCGTAACCACCCCAGGTTGCTTGTAACCACCCCAGGTTGCCTGTGACCACCCCATGTTCACCGTATCCACCCCAGGTTGTCCGTATCCACCCCAGACTACCAGTAACCACCCCAGGTTGTCCGTATCCACCCCAGATTACCCATAAGCACCCCAGGTTGCCCGTAACCACCCCCAGACTGTCCGTAACCACCCCAGACTGTCCGTAACCACCCCACGTTACCTGTAATCTCATTTTTTTTATTGTATTTTAGTAACTGCGCTATTCTAATAACCATTACTAGCTGCGGTTTTGCTCCAGCAAATTGGCGCTCCTTCCCTTCTGAGCCCTGCTGTGTGCCCATACAGTGGTTTATGCCCACATATGGGGTACCGTTGTACTCAGGAGAACCTGCGTTACAGATTTTGTGGTACGTTTTTTCTCCTGTTTCTTGTGAAATTTAGAAATTTTAAACTAAATGAACATATTATTGGAAAAATTCGAGTTTTTCATTTTTACTGGCCAATTTTGAATACTTTCCTCCAATACCTGTTGGGTCAAAATGCTCACCACACACCAAGATGAATTCTTTAAGGGGTGCAATTTCCAAAATGGGGTGACTTATGGGGTGGGTTCACTCCACTGGCACTACAGGGGCTCTGCAAACGCACCTGGTGCTCAGAAACTTCTTCAGAAAAATCTGCACTGAAAATGCTAATTGGCGCTCCTTCCCTTCTGAGCCCGGCTGTGTGCCCATACAGTGGTTTACGCCCACATATGGGGTACCGTTCTACTCAGGAGAACCTGCTTTACATATATTGGGGTGACATTTCTCTCCTGTTCCTCGAGAAATTGAGAAATTTCAAACTAAAGGAACACATTATTGGAAAAATTCGCGTTTTTCATTTTTACTGTCTACTTTTGAATACTTTCCTCTAATACCTGTGGGGTCAAAATGGTCACCACACCCCAAGATGAATTCTCTAAGGGGTGCACTTTCTAAAATGGGGTGACTTATGGGGAGATTTTACTCCGCTGGCACGACAGGGGCTCTGCAAACCCACCTGGCGCTCAGAAACTTCTACAGCAAAATCTGCATTGAAAAAGCTAATTGGCGCTCCCTTCCTTCTGATCCTCGCTGTGTGCCCATACAGTGGTTTACGCCCACATATGGGGTACCGTTGTACTCAAGAGAATCTGCTTTATAAATTTTGGGGTAATTTTTTTCTCTTGTTCCTCGTGAAATTGAGAAATTTCAAACTAAACGAACATATTATTGGAAAAATTTGAGTTTTTCATTTTTACAGTCTAATTTTGAATACTTTCCTCTAATACCTGTGGGGTCAAAATGCTCATCTTACCCCAAGATGAATTCTCTGAGGGGTGCACTTTCCAAAATGGGGTGACTTATGGCAGGATTTTACTCCGCTGGCACTACAGGGGCACTGCAAATGCACCTGGCGCTCAGAAACTTCTACAGCAAAATCTGCATTGAAAAAGCTAATTGGCGCTCCCTTCCTTCTGATCCTCGCTGTGTGCCCATACAGTGGTTTACGCCCACATATGGGGTACCGTTGTACTCAAGAGAATCTGCTTTATAAATTTTGGGGTAATTTTTTTCTCTTGTTCCTCGTGAAATTGAGAAATTTCAAACTAAACGAACATATTATTGGAAAAATTCGAGTTTTTCATTTTTACGGTCTAATTTTGAATACTTTCCTCTAACACCTGTGGGGTCAAAATGCTCATCCTACCCCAAGATGAATTCTTTGAGGGGTGTACTTTCCAAAATGGGGTGACTTTTGGGGGGGTTCTATTCTGCTGACACTACAGGGGCGCTGCAAACGCACCTGGTGCTCAGAAACTTCTTCAGCAAAATCTGCATTGGAAAAGCTAATTGGCGCTCCCTTCCTTCTGAGCCCCGCTGTGTGCCCATACAGTGGTTTACGCCCACATATGGGGTACCGTTGTACTCATGAGAACCTGTGTTACAAATTTTGGGGTGCTTTTTCTCTCATGTTCCTTTTGAAAATTAGAAACTTTACTCTAAACGTATATATTATTGGAAAATTTTAATTTTCCATTTTTTTACGGCCTAATAGTGAATACTTTGCTCCAGCCCCTGTAGGGTTAAAATGCTCATTATACCCCTAGATTAATTCTTTAAGGTGTGAAGTTTCCAAAATGGGGTCACTTATTGGGGTTTCCAGTATACAAGCCTCCTAAATCAACTTAAGATAAGAACTGGTCCCTAAAAAAATCAGTTTTGGAAACTTTCACGAAAATGTGGTAATTTGCTGATAAATTTCTAAGCCCCGTAACACCCTAAAAAATTAAAATATGTTTATGAAATGAAGCCAGAATAAAGAGGACATATCGGTAATGTGACTTAGTAACTAATTTATGTGCTACGACTTTCTTTTTTTAGAAGCAGAGAATTTCAAAGTTCATAAAATGCAAATTTTTTTAATTTTTCATGATATTTTGATGTTTTTCACAAAAAACACACAAAGTAGTGACCAAATTTTGCCACTAATATAAAGTGCCATATGTGACAAAAAAATAATCTCAGAATTGCTAGCATATGTTAAAGCATCACTGAGCTATAAGCGCATAAAGTGAGACAGGTCAGATTTTGAAAAATGAGCCTGGTCATTAAGGCCCAAATAGGCTTAGTCTTGAAGGGGTTAAAAAAGGTAGATGTTAATAGTTTCTTGGATTTTACGAGTTGCCATCTCCCTAATTGGCTTAAGAATGTACCCTATGGACAGTATCAACCTATTAGAAAGAATTGTACTCTAGATACAGATTTCCAGGAACAATCTAAAATTTTACATGACCGTTTTACTAATAAAGGTTATCCCAAACGTTTGCTATCTAGCTCCTATAATAAAAATAAAAGTACAACGCAAAAAGAGATTATAGATAAAATGAATAATAAACAAAAAAAACCATAAAAAATCTGACACTCACAATAAATTCAGTGCAGCGCTAATTACGGAGTATAATTGTGGCACACAGGAAATCAAAAAGATATTATTGAAACATTGGAATATTGTTTTAAGCGATCCAGTTTTAAAACCTATTCTTCCGAGACAACCTACGGTAATTTTCCGTAGAACCAAGACACTACGTAGTCATCTAGCCCCTGGTAAACTTCGTAACATTACGGCTAACATCGACAGTGTGGGATCAAACATGAATTCTATCAGTACCATATACGTTGCAATATAACTAGATGTTTGTGTTGCAATTAGATCTCCACTATTCCATCACCAAATTTTAAGTCATCAGTGACGAATGAGATTTTTAATGTTCATAAGACATATTCCTGTTCTTCTCAATTTGTTATCTACCTTTTAGAATGTCCATGTCAGCTACAATATGTGGGCCGCACAGTTCAGACTGTGCGGTCCCGCATGAACAAACATCGCGCTAACATAAAAAAATTCTTTCTTGTTAGGCCGGGTTTACATATGTCCGGCGGTGCGGCGGCGTTTCCCTCCGGCGCAGGAGAAAAGCGCCGGAGGGAAACGCATCTTTGAACTGCTCCCATTGTTTTCAATGGGATCGTTCAAAATGTGCGGCGGTGAACTAGTGGCCGCCGCATCGCCGGACCGTCGGTGCGTTAGGACGCATCTTGCAGCGTCCTGGAGGACCGCCGCTCCGGTGATGCGGCGCCGCACCAATTCAATCGAATAGAGCGCTGGATGCCTCGCCGGGCAGGACGCATGCCGTTCGGCTCTGGCATCTGGCGTTCAGGCAAATAGTAGCACAAAATAAACATATATCTCCCCCATGTGTGCTCTCCCCCTCCCCTATAGTCCCCCCTTGGTCCCCCAGTAGTATATCGCCCCCCCTGTTTCTCCTCCAGTAGTATATAGCCCCCCTGTTGCCCCCCCAGTAATATTTAGCTTACCAGTGTGCTGTCCCCCAATTAGTATACAGCCCTGCTGTGCGCTCTCCCCCAATAGTATATAGCCCCCCATGTGCGCTCTCCCCCTCCCATATAGCCCCCCTGTGCGCTCTCCCCCTCCCATATAGCCCCCCTGTGCACTCTCCCCCTCCCATATAGCCCCCCTGTGCGCTCTCCCCTTGTAGTATATTGCCCCCCTGTGAGCTCCCCCAATTAGTATATAGCCCCCGTGTGCTCCCCCGCAAATCCCATTGAAAATGACAGGAAAACATACTGGGAAAAAAAATGTCAACTGATGAGAGCAACTTGTGACAACTGATGGGAACTGATGACAACTGATGGAAACTGATGGTTTTTAATGAAAAGACGGATAGAAAAACTGATCACAACTGATGCATTTTTGGCATCAGTTGTGACATCAGTTGTGGTCAGTTTTTAGGCAAAAAACGCAACTGATGCCAACTTATATATGTAAACCCAGCCTTACATAGTCTATCCAGACATTATTTTCTCAAACATAACTCTGACCCCAGCACTTTAAAGCTTACTATTCTGGAAGAAATTTCAGAATCTACACCAAATAGATACAAACAACTTATAAATAGGGAATCTAACTGGATTTTTAGGATGTGCTCTTTGACACCAGGTGGCTTAAACGAAATAATAGAGAATACTAAAATATAATAGATAAATTTAAATTATTTTTGTATATAATGTCTCTAGATGTGGTGTTTATGTGTGTATGTATGTATGTATGTATATGTATGTATTTATATAGGTATATGTACATGTATATGTGTGTTTGTATATATGTGTATATATATTTTCATCAGTGTATTATTATTATATTTTTTATACATTTTTTTATATATATTTTTATATACATTGTTATATATTTTTTATATATATTGTTATACTTTTGTCTTATTAATAGAGATTTGCTTCACCTGTTCTAAGTGGGTGTGTTCCCTCCTCCCCCATATTCTGATGTCATATCCTTATTTCTTTTATATGAACTGTGTTTTTTTGTGTGAACTATTATGACTCTTGAGAAAGGAACCGGTGCGGTTCCGAAACGCGTTGAGTCTCAATAAATATAAATATTTTATACTATATGTCCTTATTCCACTGGACCTGCGCCCCACGATCCGTGCTTGGTTGGTGTTGATGGTGTTTTTGTGCTATTCATTCCTTTGGATAGCGGGAGTGGCTGCGGTCCATCGTATATGCCAATACGAGTGTTGTGCCTCTTTACTAGCACAACCTCATCAGGTGAGGGTCTCCTTGCATGTTGGTCCCTCTCTTTCTCTTATAATTTGATCCGCGCTATGGAGAGCTGTCCTTTTCTATTTTGTTCATTATTTTATAATGTCAGATGTAAATAATGATTATAACTAAACCCCTCAGAGACGTCATCTAGGAGGAGACAAAGCATTTAGACCCCACATGTGAGCTTAATGCACATCATATGGTGCAAAATGAAAGCTGCACTTTTTCCAGATATACCATTCCAGTGCATCATATGTTGCACCCCACTTTTTCCAAGAGAGATGTGCACACCCCATAAAGTTAGGACTTTTTTTGAGATGCCAAATCTACAATTTATATTTTTTTATTTTTTTACTATTTTCCCACAATAAAAACAATTAAAAAGGTTATCCTAAGAATACAATTTACCACCCATGCGCAGGGTAGGTGAAATGTGATTAGTGGGGGTCTGATTGCTGGAACCCCTGCTGATAACAAGTTTGGTGTTCCTAAGTGCTCTTGTATGAGTGGAGCAGTGGTCTTGAATGTGCACTTCCACTCCATTCAAGCTCTAGGGGTCTAAAAGAGATAGCGTGATCCAGTATGCAGCTCCATTCACAAGAGGGCACTCAGGACCCCCACTTTTATGATCAGTCAGGGTCTCAATGGTTGGACCCCCACCAATCATTTGTCATCTAATCTTTGGAAATGTCATCAATTTAAATTTTAGGAAAATCCTTTAAAAAAAAAAAAAAAACTTGTTTTTGTGTTGTGTTCTGACAGCTATAATTCTTCTATTTTTTGGCTGATATAGTTTTCTGACAGTTTTACAGGACGAACTGTACTTTTTGTTAATGCCAAATTTGTGATATTTACGAACAATTCTACTTTTTTGGGGGGTTAAGATGACCAAAATTAGCAAATGAACACAGTAATACCAAATATGTATGTGTTTATATTTGTTTGGTTTTTTTTTCAGCTTTTTATAATTATAAATGCCTTTTTGATAAAGGATCACTTTTATCACTTTAATATTTTATTTATAGTTTAAAAAAATATATATATATTATTTTTTATTTTTATTTTATTTTCTATTTCCCTAGGGGACTTAAAACTGTGATCGTCAGATCGCTAGTATAACACCAAGCAGTCTATCAGGGGGCAATGCTTGGCATATACACAGCGTTGTGAGTCATGTTTTGAAGGTAATGAGCAAGCTCAGACAAACATCTGGCCCCTGAAATCACACTGCAAGGGTCCCAAAGCGTGACAGGGAGAGCTCCCTCCTCCTGTTAACCCTATAGATTCCGTAGTCAGTACTGACTACGGCAACTATAGGGTAAACTGACTGGCTGGGCTCGGGTTTGTCTTCTGTTGCCAAGAAACCAGGTCCTGTCAGCGGCCAAGAATAACAAACATCACTGTGCTATTTCACGTGGCCCATGTTTGCATTCATGACTTCCTGGGACATCATAATTAGAGATGAGCGAACATGCTCGTCTGAGCTTGGTACTCGTTCGAGTATTAGGGTACTTGATGGTACTCGTTACTTGGACAAGCATCTCGCAATACCCGAGAAAATCTCATCATCCGTTTCCTGTAAGTTTGGGCGCAATTTCTCAGCCAATCAACATGCAGGAGACTCTTTGGTACATCCTTCAATCTTGTGGGACCCATACATGTCGATAGCAGCGATTGGTTGGCCAGATCAGATGACCCTGCCATATAAAAATCTCAGCTCGGCTCACATGCATGCTGGAAGAGAATGCTTGTCAGGGAGAGCGTTAGGAAGGGAATTAGCGTTCCAGTAGGCAGGGAATACTAGACAAAGAACCCAACAGTCCTTTTAAGGGCTTAAAATCTTTATTTGTATTACTCCAGACTGCTTGCTGGGACTTGCAGTGCAGCTACCACGATTTTAGCAGCACACTGGTGGTCGGCTGCCTCCAGAAAGGGGACAGCAGGTGTTGCATACAGTCCCCTAAGAAGTCCTCAGTACTATTATATTATTTTGTGGCTGCTGGTGCTGCTGCTGTTGTACATTATATTGCTGTGATTTGTAGTACAGCTGCATAGAACCTTGCTGCTTATTGTCCTCTGTAACAGGTGTCATAGACCATATACCACCACCACATACACACAGACTATACGACAGTCTAAGAGGGTGGCATCCACTATATACCACCATTTACCAACAGATTGTATACCACAGCCTCAAAAAAACTAGTGTTAACAGTATATGATCTCATTTCTTAGTGCTGTGATATCGAATCTCACTGCTTATTGCCCTGTCTAAGAGGGTGGTATCCACTATATACCACCATTTACCTAAAGATTGTATACCACAGCCTCAAAAAAACTAGTGTTAACAGTATATGATCTCATTTCTTAGTGCTGTCATATCGAAGCTCACTGCTAATTACCCTGTCTAAGAGGGTGGCCTTCACTATATACCTCCATTTACCAACAGATTGTATACCACAGCCTCCAAAAAACTAGTGTGAACAGTATATGATCTCATATATTAGTATTGCCATATCGAATCTCACTGCTAATTGCCCTGTCGAAGAGGGTGGCATCCACTATATACCTCAATTTAGCAACAGATTGTATACCACAGCCTCCAAAAAACTAGTGTGAACAATATATGATCTTATTTCTTAGTGCTGCTATAACGAATCTCACTGCTAATTGCCCTGTCTAAGACAGTGGCTTCCACTATATACCTCCATTTACCAACAGATTGTATACCACAGCTTCCAAAAAATAGTGTACAGTAGATGATCTAATTTCTTAGTGCTGCCATATCGAATCTCTCTGCTAATTGCCCTGTCTAAGAGGGTGGCATCCACTATATACCTGCACTTACACAACCAGACTCTATTTGACTACCCCCAAAAGTAATCTGAGTAATATATTGGCTTTCTGTAATTTTTAGTGCAGCAATCTCAGTCTTCACTGATCAGTGTCCATAAAAAGGTGAACCCCAGGGGTAAGGGTCGAGGACGAGGACAAGGGCATGGGCATGGTGTTCCAAGCGATGCAGCGGGCAGAAGCTGTGGTTGAGGGCAGCGTGATGCAGCAGCACACATTGAGGAGGGAGCAGTGGCACACCGCAGACATTCACTCCCTAGCTTCTTCTTGCAACTTACGGGGGTCTCAGGGTATAACACCGTTATTAAAACTGCAGCAGGGTGAAGAGGTGATCACGTGGATAGTGGATAATGTGTCCAGTAACTTATTCACCAACCAGTCTTCCACACAGTCCACCCACACTACCCAAGGCAGTGTAACCCTTGCTACAGCAGCTCAGCCTCCTTCCCCACAGCCTGGCCCCTGCAGGGAAAGAAAGGATTCAGATTCACCACCATGCTCCCAGGAACTCTTTTCTGGACCCTTCCATGAGTCTGAGCAACCGGATCAGTCTATCGGTCCTGATGCCCAAACTATGCAGCTCACACAGTCAGTGGGTGATGAGAGTGGGGACTTGCACGCTGGGTTTGAAGAGGTGTCTGATGATGATGATGAGACCGGGTTGTCAGACGATGAGGTTGTTGTCATGGATGTAACTCAAAGTGGGGAGCAGAGTGAGGAATTGGAGGAAGAGCTGGTGGATGAGGACGAGGTAACTGACCCGAGCTGGGTAGATAAGTCTAGTGAAGACAGTGCTTATACGGGGGAGGCAAGTTCAGTCACAAGACCGGTTGGAAGAGGAAGAGGGGTGGCCAGAGGGAGAAGCAGGGGCAGAGCAAGTAGATCAGATTCAGCAACTGTTTCACAGAGTCAAACTCCCATGGCTAGACCTAGATGTTCACAAATCTGGAGGTTCTTCAAAGAAAGTGCGGATGACCGACGGACTGTAGTGTGAAATCGGTGCCACACCAGGATAAGCGGGGAGCCACCACTACCAGCCTAACCACTACCAGCATGCGCAGGCATATGAGTGCTAAACACCTCACTCAGTGGAACCAAGGCCGTTCAGTGACTGTAAGTCACACCTCTGCTTCTTCCCCTGTGTCACGTGCTGGCTCTGTCATTCCCCCTGCCCAGGCCCCAGGCAAGAGCGCCTCCCACCCTACACCCACCCCTTAACCACCACTATGCTCCACACCTTCAAGCAAGGTGTCCAAGCGCAGCACTTAACTGTCCCTGCAACAGACCTTTGAATGGAAGCGCAAATGCTATCTCTGTTTTAATGGTTTACTGTGTTCTCACTGCCATGCTGTGTCGGGCTAAATTTTGGGGTGCTTCATATGCTAACTCTGTTTTAATGGCTCACTGTGTTCCCACTGCCATGCTGTATCAAGCTAAGTTTTTGGGTGGTTCATATGCTATCTCTGTTTTAATGGTTCACTGTGTTCTCACTGCCATGCTGTATCAGGCTAAATTTTGGGGTGGTTCATATGCTACCTCTGTTTTAATTGTTTACTGTGTTCCCACTGCCATGCTGTGACAGGCTGAGTTTTTGGGTGGTTCATATGCCTACCTCTGTTTTAACCAGGCTGTTGCCCAGAATTTGGCATAATGGTGCGATTAGGCAGCCTCAGAGGCCTCCATGCATGCTGCTCCTGCTTTTTCCTGTCCATTTCCGTGGTGTTTCTATCATTTTCTGAGGTTGACAGGTTTACACACGACCTTCCCTGTGCCGAGCTTGGGTCCCCTGCAAAAATGCTTAAGCTTCCTATTGACTTCGATGGGGTTTGTTACTTGAAACGAGCACCCGAGTATCGGGAATTATTTGTCTCGATTAACGAGCCCCCGAGCATTTTAGTAGTCACACATCACTAGCAGAGATGCAGATTGTATGCTGGTTGTTACTGGTGACTCGGTTAATGGTGTAGTCTTTGTGGTCAATAATTATACTCTTCATTTGAATATTATATCATATGCTATAAAACAACATTGGACACATTGTATTATTGTAACAATATGCCTACTGTTCTCCCCTATTACTTACACAATACATTACCTACTGTTCTATTACTTCTACATTGTAGGGGAGGTCAGTAACATACACACACCCCACACACACACACACCACCCCCAGCAGTTTCCTGATGAAACCTATATAACCTTACGGGGAGAACGCATAGGAAAATTATACAAGTGGAATTTTTCTGTATATATGTTTTAATTAGGCAATTGGGCTTTGTTTTGGCACTATTGGGTGTTTTTTCCTTACGCCTAGCAATATAGAGGGATCGCCACCCCTAAAGGTAGGGCCACACTAACTGCTATAAAGAGTAGCTGAGCACTATCCCTAGCTTTGCCTTTCACCAGTGGCCAAACATACTCTATAGCAAGGTATTTGTACATATGTGTAAGCACCGGGACACTGGCAAGATAGGCAGGCAAGACCAGAACAGTGAGACCTAAGCTGAGCCCACTCACTGTCCCTGCCTACTTGCCACAAGAGAGCCCTAGGCGACTGCGGGCAACCACTGTTCTGGTCCCTGCACTGAAATATGTGGATAACACGTAAAAGGACAGACAGACAAACACAATGTAATCAAAGTCTTCAGACCCGGTTGGCAACAGCAGTCAGCGAAGTACAAAGCGATAGGGAAGAGAAAGATACAGGCACAAGGTTCAGGGCAGGCGGCAAACAAGGATAATCAAAGCAAAGTAAGCCAAAGGTCAAACACAGAGAGAGATTCAATACAAAGCTGAGGAAGAGTGATAGATCTACAATAACCAGCAAGGTTTGCTGGAGCTCACTACTATTTATGCTGGATCAGGGACTCAGTGCAGCAGCTGATTGAACCGGCCCCTGATCCTCAACACAGCTCACCTGTACAGCAGCAGGTTAACCCTAAATCTGACAAGGCACAACAAGCAAGACGGGTGGGGCTGAAAAAACCTAAAATAAACCTGTGTTCAGACACAGTCCACTCTGTTGGTACTATAGGGGCACCGGAAGCGCACATAGCACCCAGAAAGTGCTCCATCAAAATATGCACTGAAAATGCAAAAGGGTGCTCCTTCTCTTCTAAGCCCTGCTATATGCCCAAACTGTGGTTATTGCCAACATATGGGTTACTTTTGTACTTAGGAGAACCTGTGTTACAAAGTTTGGGGTGCATTTTGCCTTTGTTCTTTGTGAAAATATGAAATTTTAAAATAAAAAAATAAAAATGGAAAAAAAGATAATCTTTAATTTTTTTTATGTCCTAATAAGAAATGCTTTCCCCAAACACGTTTAAGGTCAAAATGCTCACTATACCTCTCAATTAAATATTTGAGGGGTGCAGTTTTGAATATGGGTTGACTTATGGGGGTCATACATACAAGCTGCTCCAATTCACTTCACAAATGAACTGGTCCCTAAAAAATTTGATTTTTGAAATTTTTATGAAAATGTGAAAATTGCTGATAAACTTCTAAACCTTGTAGCATCCTAAGAAAGTAAAATATTCACAGACTTATTGCTAATATGACTTAGTAACTCATTTATGTGGTGTGACCTACTTTTTTAGAAGCAGGACTGTGTCAGGACTGTGCGCTGGCGTTCCTCAGTTCGAGCTGTGCGGCCAAGAAGGCGCTGAGTTGGCTCATTCCAGAATCCTGTCTGAACACAGGTTTATTTTAAGTTTGTTTAGCCCCACCCGTCTTGCTTGTTGTGCCTTGGCAGCTTGAGGGTTAACCTGCTGCTGTGCAGGTGAGCTGTGTGGAGGATCAGGGGCTGGTTCAATCAGCTGCTGGACTGAGTTCCTGATCCTGTATAAATAGTAGGTAAGCCCAGTATTCTGAGCTAGCTATTAGTTGTTACTAGACCCAGCTCCCCTGCTCCTTTCCCAGCGTTCCCCTGTCGTAATTCCCTTGCTATTGCTCTGCCAGTTTTCTGACCTTTTGCCTGACCTCCGACTATCCACTCTTTTTCTGATTTTGTACTGCGTTGTCCGTTTGGTTTTGACTTGGCTAGCTGACTCTCCTTCATTTTGTTTGTTTGTCTGTCTACGTTCTGTGTGTTCACCTACTCAGTGTAGGGACCAACTCTGTGGTTGTCCCGGGCCATTTAGGCCGTGGCAAGTAGGTAGGGACATTGGTTGGGGCAAGTTTAAGGCTCACTGTCTTGTCCATGTTTCCCCAGCCTGACGTAGTGCTAATTTTTCAAATTTTTAATAACAATCCCCCCCCAAAAAAAAAAAATTAAAAAAAATACAATTACATAAAGTACAGTGTGTCACTAGAAACAATCCCAGAATTGTGAGCATACGTTGAAGCATTGCAGAGTTGTAATGAAATAAAGAGAGACAGGTCATGTTATGAAAAATGAGCTTGGTCATTAAGGCCAAAACTGGCTGCGGAGGCAAGGGGTTAAGATCAGATGTTCAATAGGATTTTTATCCGCACTCAGAGCTTGCTACTTCAGAAAAGTGCTTTTTCCCAAGTCCCAATTCATTTCTAAGTGCTTTTTGAAGTATGTTTGGGGTTATTGTCCTGCTGGAGGATCTATGACCTAGGACACAAAACTAGCTTTCTGACAATAGACTTTACATTGAGACTAGGGATGAGCAAACTTTTGAAAAGTTTGGTTCGGTTCGTTCCAGCAAACTTTCGCGAACCTTGCAATAACGGATGAATAATTGCAGCTACAATAGTGGGAGTCTGATAGGGTATAGTTTCGTTTAGTTGCAGTTGTTATTACAATGAAAAAAGTGGAAAAAATCAAAATGCAAATGTCCTATGTCCCGTGTAAGTGATTACACGGGACATAGGACACAAAGTTCCTTGGAGTAGGGTGGAAAACAGCCATTTGACAGTGGAACCAGCAGCAGTAATAGTACTGTATTGGACCCAGTGTGGTGGAGAACAGACAATTGACGGAGGAAGAGGAGGCAGTAGCACTTGATTGCACCCAGCCCAGTATGATTGAGAACAGACTATTTAAGAAAGAGCAGGCAGTACCTGATTGCACAAAGGCCAGTATGATTAAGAACAGACTATTCATGGAGGAGGAGGATGTTCAGTCTTGGAGTGGTGGCCAGGAAATCCTCGCTGATTATGTTGTTCAGCGCACTTTCCAGAACACGGATGAGTGGGATGATGTCATTGATGCCTCCTCACAGAGTCGCGTCCGCAAAAGGGATCAATAATTGGCAGGACATGTTCGAAGAAACCTGTGCATTATGATGTTAATAATATGTGCCATACAAGGTGTATGACACAGCCCTCCCTACTGCACTGCAGAGAAAAGGTTCCTCCCTTTGTGGGTTACAACACTTCCCACCGTTAGTTGACCTTCGGTCAGCCATTCATATATCTCCTCCCTGATGGTCTGTAGGAGCTCCTCCCCACTGTGGCTCCTTTCACCTAGCCTCACAAAATGGAGGACAGCCTGAGAGCGCCGGGCCTGACATTGTTGGTAAGACACCGGGGCAGGTTGGACTGCAGTCAAAGCGGTGGATTGTTGCAAGCTGGTGGAGGCAGAACTTTTGCAGAACTGGCCCCCCAAAGCATCGGGGAGGTGACAGTGGCAAGAATGGGCTAACTTTCTAGTGGTCTTCTGGGGGAATGTTGACCCAATGGGCAATAAAAGACATGTACTGCCCTTGCACATTATTAAAGGAGCAGACATCAGCACTGGGGTGCACGGTCTTGGACACCAAGAATCCCAATTAGTCGCCAACATTTTTCTACACA
This sequence comes from Dendropsophus ebraccatus, assembly GCF_027789765.1. NCBI lineage: Eukaryota > Metazoa > Chordata > Amphibia > Anura > Hylidae > Dendropsophus > Dendropsophus ebraccatus. Next base: position 74,172,774 of record NC_091460.1, read on the forward strand.
ACTGTGCAGTGATGGGACAGCCGATGGGACAGCTGATGGGAATTTTTTTTTTTCTCAGACTTTGATGGGACTTTTTTTTGGACATTTTTTAAAATTTTTGTTGTTGCGGCTAAACAAGGTTCTCGTATTTTTTTTAACCTTATTGTAGAGATATGAACTGATTTTCCCTTAATAAATTTGATAAGCTTAAATACTGAAGTTGCTTTCATGTGTCTTGGTTAATACTCACAGACAGCTGTCACATTACATTTTTGATTTGGCAGCACCCAGATATCTTTGAGGAGACTAATTTAAAGTCTCACCCTAACAGGGGTGACGTCACACATCTTGATATTCACAGAAAACCAGGATACAAGGGATTATAGGAGTAATAATCCCTTGTATCCTGGTCTATTTTGTAAAAAAAAGTACAATTTTGTGTCACTGTTATTTTTACCAGATTCGTAACAAACTTTCGGTACATTTTGGCAAACTTCGGTCTAGCTTTTTTTATGTCTCTGTAAGAGCAGTGGGGTCCTCCTGGGTTTCCTGCCATAGCGTTTCGTTTAATTCAAATGTTTACAGATAGTTACCACTAACACTTATGCACCCTGAGCCTTTCATCAACTTTTCTCTTCTCTTTTAGTTCTCCATGCTAAGGGAGCATTCAAATGTTTTGTGCACAGTCCACAAAGCTTTTCTCTTGTTATCACACACCAGTATCAAGCCCGTTTCAAGAAACGTTGTGTGAACGTAACCTAAGGATGGTAATAGTGCAATTTTTTATAACATTTAGTTGTTTTTTTTTCAGGTTTTAATTTTTTAAAAGCTTTTAAATAAAAAAAAGTTAAACAAGTTGCATATTGTTGTCATTGTACTGAATTGAGGAACATAGATAACATATTAGTTTTACCATAGAACGTAGCAGCATAAACATGAAACCCCCCGAAATGAAAAAATTGTTGTTTTTTTTCTTTCAATTTCACTGCACAAATATTTTTGCTTTGCGCCACATTTTATGGAAAAATGTAGTCTGTCATTGCAAAGTACAATTGGTTTCATCAAAAATAAGGGCTCATCTGGGTCTGTAGGTGAAAAAATGCAAGTGCTAAGGCCTTTAAATATGAGGAGGAAAGAATAGAGACGAGCGAACCAGCGAACCCGAACGTTCGGTATTTGATTAGCTGGGACTGCTGAACTTGGATAAAGCTCTAGGGTTGTCTGGAAAACGTGGATACAGCCAATGACTATATCCATGATGTCCACATAGCCTTAGGGCTTTATCCAAGTTCAGCAGCCACCGCTAATCAAATGCCGAAAGTTCGGGTTCGGATCGACTCGAGCATGCTCGAGGTTTGCTCATCTCTAGGAAAGAACGAAAGGGCGAACTAAAAACTGCCCAGGTGAACAAAGGGTTAAACATCACATTTAACACACAATAGCTGTCAAAGCCATTGGACAAAACTTTCTTGCTCACCATTTTCTTAACTTACCCTTCTCCTAAAAGATGCAAAGCAGCTGGCTAAGAAGTGGAAACTGTGAGAAAAAAATACTCATAGAATATGTTTATTTGTGGGAATTCTCCTCTAAAGAAATATGCTTGGAATTCATGCATCTGTTAATAGAAGGCATTATAATACTTAATTAGGAAATAGGTCATTAGAGAGATGTGTTTATTACAGCAGTATAATCACCCAAGAGATGTTACTATGCACCAGATGTAGTAATATGACTCGAAGCAGCCAGTGGTGTAGTTAGCATGATAATCACACCTGCTGCTGAATTAATATGGTACTTGCCATAAAACTACTTCTCTTTTATGTTTGGTGAATGTATTATTAAAGTATACTGCACTGACCATGGGGAAATTTTCTTTTTTTTTCCACATCTGAGCTTTATATTGTAACTGCCATAATGAAAATACACTATAAAATTCCTTATTGGAATTTGCAAGTTTTCATATTGTCATTACTTGGTAATTTGCCATTCTTAGCAAACTATTAGAATATCAATGTTACCAGAGATACGACTTTTAAGTTAATTTATTACAATCTTCTACAATAAAAGAATTCAAGTATTATAGCTTTAGTCAAATAGATGTCTAAAATAAATGAGATTCTATCTTGTACCTGCATTATTTATATGTTGACACAGGTAGTAAGCCCAAAAGTTTTAATAGTAATGCTAAGCATATGTATATGTAAAGTAAAGTAAAACTTATTTGAACAAAAGAACTTAGTTTTGAATGACAAACATATCTCCCTCTAGTACTCAGACCATCACATTTTAAGGTTATGCCACACTCGTAAAATCATTGGTGATACCATGACCATATATCCCTCTAGATCAGGGAAAGGGAACCTTCGGCCCTCCAGCTGTTGCAAAACTACAATTCCCATCATGCCTGGGCAGCAAAACCTTTAGCCGAAGGTTCCCCATCCCTGATCTAGATCTTCTGTAGAAGTAACATGTTGGTCTTTACGTGACCAAGGGGATTTAACACAGCCATGGACATTGACTTTTTGATTAATGTCATTAGTTCTTACCCTTATGTAGTCAGATATGCTGTACCCAGTCGTTGTCCTGCACACAATTATCTGCAGTGGTTAAGGTGTTAAATAGAGATGAACGAATAGTATTTGATCGAATAGCTATTCGATCGAATACTGCACTATTCGAAAGATTTGAGTTCGATCGAATATGTGATCAAATAATCGAATCTAAATTAACTTTACTAAAACAGCTAAACAATTTTTTAACTGTTTTAATAAAGTTTATGCTCCCTGGGAAAGCAGGGAAGCAGTATTTTACAGGGCATGGTATTACTGGCAATTAGCAATTGCCTGCAATAATCCCGATTCCTGTTATAAATAATATTTAATTAATAAAACAAATTTTCGTTCTAATAAAGTTATTTGCGTTGTTCAATAGCTTAATTGAAACGAATCCATGCTTTTGCAATTAAATATACTATTAATAAAAAAATAAATATATAAATAAATATGTATATTTATGCAAAAGTATGTATTCGTTTTAATTAAGCTATTGAATAACGAAAATAACTTTATTAAAACAAAAATGTGTTTTATTAATTATATATTAACTAGTACAGGAAGCTGTATTATTGTCGGCAACACCTATTGCCGGTAATACAGCTCAATGTAATACTTTACTTTAATTAAAACAGTAAATGTTTCTTCTAATGATGCTATTTTTTTTTTTAAATCACAATAGTAACATTAGAAGAAATATTTTGATTTTTATGTCCGCTCAGCTGAAGAGAGAGGACAGAAGAAAGAAGAGAGAAGATAGTAAACATTGGAGGGTGAGTAGAAAGCTCCCCCCCCCCCCCCGTGCACTGCACCCATCCCAGCAAGGAAGGGGGGTCACTTAACCCCTGCCTTGCTGGTATGGGTGCAGTCTGATATCAGTCTGGCCCTCAAGGGGTTAAGTGGGGACCCTTACTCAACCCCCTGGGGGCCAGATCGTTCAGTATGGCACCCAAAGGGTTAACGGGGAGGCAATGCATCCTCCCTTAACCCCTTGTGTGCCACACTGTAAGCAACAATCTGTAAAGATGCTGCATACTATAAGGTGGACAACACCGCTCACAATGATGGGTGTGGTGCTCCTGTTTGTGTGTTTCTTGTGTGTTTCTACCTTTTTGTTTTTCAGATATCCTGGGGATTACGTCGGATTCGGTGGACTACACCGATGACCAGCGGTTGTTGGGAATTTTTTTTTTTTTTAAATAAAATGGTCAACAAGGGGTGTGGGGGTGTTTTTATTTGAATAAAAAAAAAATTCACTTGTGTTGTGTCCTAATTTCTTCACTATACAGACTTAGTAGTGGAAGCCGTCTGATAGACAGAATCCATTACTAAGTCAGGGCTAAGTGTTAGCTGGTATAAAATGGCTAACACTAACCCCCCACTATTATCCAAATACCCAATGCCACCAGGGGTACTGGAAGAGCCGAGAGGCAGTGGTCCTGGAGCATCAAAATTGGCGCTCCTGGACTGGGTGAAAGCAGGCTTGGGTATATTAAAAGGGAACTCCGGGTAGAGGTAAAAAAAAATGAAACTTCTTCAGAAGCATATAACAATACTTATCTATCTATCCCAGTTTTGAAACTACCAAAAATCCATTTGTTTTGGGGTTTATTCTGTTTTGTGTTTCTGTATTTCCTGGTTGAGCAGATGTACTCAGTACTACAGGTTCCAGAATGCAATGCTTTCCCTCAGCTGTTCCATCGCAGTCCCCCACCCTATCTATTCCCCGCCCAAAGCTGTTGCAGAACATCTAGGCTGTGTTCACACATTTCAGTTTCATTGTGTTACTGAATTATTTGCAGTACTTTATCATTTCATTGTGGTCCCACCCACACAGCACACTGTATTCTCTACCGGTAACACCACACAGCACGCTGTATTCTCTACCTGTAATGCCGATATTGGAATAAAGCAAAGAACTTTTTAATTTTTTTTTTCTTTTCATCTCCACGCACATATTATGATCAAGCATCATTTATCTGTGAAGTTGATTCCCACAATAAGGACTTTATATGGTATTATCTTACATGGGATATACTGTTTATGCCTTGTTTTTTGTGCAGGTGGGATTGGCAGTGCAGTCTCTTATCCTCTCTGCTGTTTAGCATTATCTATTTGTGTGATTTTTGTGCAGATGCTGCAGTACTGCAATGACACTCCAACATGTGTGAACAAAGCCCTAATTTTCCTGTATACTTTTGCACAATCAGCGAAGTTGAAACACCTGCTTCTGGCTGATCAGAGATGATGAATCACGCCCTCCCCCCTCTCTGCTTCATCAGCCTGTGTCTAGCAAACACACACAATGGGAGACAGAGGCATGGAATATTTGTCTCCTAAGGTGGGAGAGCAGTGGGAACAGGAGACAATGTGGATTGGCACAGAGGCCATATTTCTTCACTTCCTGGATTTCTATCAGCTACCAGTGTGGCAGAATTGTACAGATACAGTAATACATTGTATAGACACATCTATATAACTTTTAATGTACTTTTAATAGAAAACAAGTTTTTCTTATCCGGAGTTCCCCTTTAAGGCTGGGGAGGGCCAAAAACAATGGCCCTTCCCACCCTGGTTATACTAGGCTGCTGTTGCTTGGTTTTTAACCCAGCTAGTTATGAAAATAGGGGGAACCCTACTCGTTTTTTTTTTTTATAAATAATTTTTTTTAAAAAGGGTTCCCCCTATTTTCATAACCAGCCGGGTTAAAAACCAAGCAACAGCAGCCTAGCAACACCAGGGTGGGAAGGGCATTTGTTTTTGGCCCTCCCCAGCCTTAATATTACCAGCCTGCTGCTGCCCAGTCCAGGAGCGCCAATATTGACGCTCTGGGACTGCTGGCACTCTGCTCTTCCCAGTACCCCTAAGGCATTGGGTACGGGGGTAATAATGGGGGGTTAGTGTTATGCATTTTATACCGGCTAACACTAAGCCCTGACTTAGTAATGGATTCCGTCTATCAGACGACTTCCACTACTAAGTCTATATAGTAAAGAAATAAAGACACGACACAAGTGAAAAAATATTTTATATTCAAATAAAATCACCCCCACACCCTTTGTTGACCATTTTATAAAAAAAAAATCCCCAACAACTGCTGGTCATCGACGTAGTCCACCGAATCTGCCGCAATCCACAGGATACTGATATCTGAAAAACAAAAAGGTAGAAACACACAAAAAAACACACAAACAGGTTGGCAACACCCATCATTGTGAGCAGTGTTGTGCACCTTACAGTATGCATCATCTTTACAGATTGCTACTTACAGTGTGGCACCCAAGGGGTTAAGGGAGGATGCATTACATCCCCCTTAACCCTTTGGGTGCCATACTGAACAATCTGGCTCCCAGGGGGTTAAGTAAGGGTCCCCACTTGACGCCTTGGGGCCAGACTCATGTCAGACTGCACCCATACCAAAAAGGAAGAGGTTAAGTGACCCCCCTTCCTTGCTGGGATGGGTGTAGTGCAGGGGAGGGAGAGCTTTCTTCTCACTCTCCGATGTCTTCTATCTTCTTTCTTCTATCGTCTATCTTCTCTCTTAGCCGATCCCCGGCACACTGAGCACATTGTGCGGGGGACCGGCTCTTTATATGTCCAGCTCTTTACATTTGCTGTTCTAATTAAAGTAAAGTATTAATTAGTACATTGAGCTTTATTATCGGCAATAGGTATTGCCAGCAATAATTGAGCTTCCTGTAGTATTAAATATTTAATTAATAAAACATTTTCTTTCTAATAAATTTATTTTCGTTGTTCAATAGCTTAATTAAAACAAATACATACTTTTGCAATTAAATATACTTTAAATAAATAAATAAATATACATATTTATTTATATATTTATTTTTTTATTAACAGTATATTTAATTGCAAAAGCATGGATTTGTTTTAATTAAGCTATTCAACAACGAAAATAACTTTTTTAGAACGAAAATTTATTTTATTAATTAAATATAACTATTACAGGAATCGGCATTGTTGCCGGGCATCGCTAACCCAGCTAACCCTGTAAAACTGATTCCCTGCTTTCCGAGATGCATTCCAGAGGTTTGCATCACTTTCCAAAGATGCCTTGGACTTGGTGACCTCCAATTCGTTGAATCTTGATTTCCAGGTGCACAGGATTTTTCTCCCATAGACTATAATGGGATTTAATATTCGATCGAATAGTCGAATATCGGGAGTTATTTAAATTGAATCGAATCAAATCGAATATTTCACTATTCGCTCATTTATAGTGTTAAATTATCAATAATAGTGAAAACTGAGATCCATTCTGTCTCAAAAGTAAGGTATTACATTTAACAAATGGATCATACTGGAGGCTGAGATTAATCAAGAAAAAAACGATAGAGGTTTGTTGCTGGCTATATTACTGTATATCAAACTGTCTTGAGATTTTCCTCAGATGACATGTTCCATGTTTATCAAACAACTTAATTTTGTTTGACTTTTTCTTGGGGGGGGGGAAACACCAAAAAGCTTCCAAATAGGATACTCAGGCAGCTGAAACTGCACCTGGCCTGAATATGCTCCTCCTGATGCAAGAAAAGTGTGAGTTCACTGCAGTAGTAGATGCAAAGGATTTCTAGAAACTCTGTATAGTCCAAAGAGTTTATTGAAGCTTCACATAAAATCCACAAATTTGCATTTGTGGATTTTATGTAAAGCTTAAAGTTTTTGGACTGTACTGAGTTGCTGGAAATTCTTGCAACCAAAAAATCTTCCCCCTATTTATCATTCATAGGTATTTTTTTCCTCCTAGGTTTCCTTTTTTCTCCTTCATTTTTCTCATTACAATGTGTGTGTGTGCGTGTGTGCGTGTGTGTGTGTGTGTGTGTGTGTGTGTGTGCGTGTGTGTGTGGTGGGGGCAATAGAGGAAATGCCCACATACATTTACATATATTTGTGAGCATTTTACCCTTTTTCTGTAATTTCAGATCACTCCTGGTTTAAAACAAATACTGATGAAAAATGAAGACCAATATAAGGACTGAAAGACTGTAAGTGCACATACTGAAGTTTACTGTGTCAATATAGCAGAATAAATGAAGGTTGTATACTGTTCATTACAATTCTCCCTGCAGGTGAGCTTAATTAATGCAGAAGCAAGGGTCCTTTAATAAATCGAGTGGCAGGGCTGCATGAACAATTCTTGTTTGTGTGGCCATGGAAGCTGACGGCCAGTGGCATCGCTAGGCATAATCATTCGGGGCCAAAGCCCTGAATGATTTCCACCTAGCCCCTAAAGCTTTTTTGATCCCACCAGCGCCGAAATAACAGCAGCCGGGGCCTGTGATAGATCACTGTCAGAGGCCCCAGGCTACTGTTACTTCGGCACTGCAGGCCCCGGGAGCAGGATCAACCGGCAACCACTTTGTGCCCAACGTACGTCCGCAGTGGACGGCCGCATGCTCCAGCCCTGCCTCTCTCCTGCGCTCCAGGGACGCGTCCACTAGTGCGCCACAGCCAGCCGCCACGCTCCTCCACCTCAGACTGCTGCATGGGGGTGAGTATTGTAACCCCCGTGGGGTCTAATGCTACTACTCCACACATACACACATACAGTATGTGTGTATGTGTGGAGTAGTATGTGAGGATAGTGGTCCGGTGGGGGAGTGTATGTGTGGAGTAGTATGTGGGGATGGGGGTCCGGTGAGGGAGTGTATGTGTGGAGTAGTATGTGGGGATGGGGGTCCTGTGGGGGAGTGTATGTGTGAAGTAGTATGTGGGGATGGGGGCCGGTGGGGGAGTGTATGTGTGCAGTAGTGTGTGGGGATGGGGTCCGGTGGGGGAGTGTATGTGTGGAGTAGTGTGTGGGGATGGGGGTCCGGTGGGGGAGTGTATGTGTGGAGTAGTATGTAGGGATAGGGGTCAGGTGGGGGAGTGTGTAGGGGGGGCAGGTGGAGGAATGTGTGGGGGGCAGGTGTGGGAGCGTGTGGCGGGGGGACAGGTGGGGGGAGTGTATGTGTGGAGGGGCAGGTGGGGGAGTGTGTGTGTGGGGGGACAGGTGGGGGAGTGTATGTGTGGAGTAGTATGTAGGGGTTGGGGGTCACCTGGGGGAGTGTGTGTGTGGGGGGGGATCAGGTGGGGGAGTGTGTGTGGTGGGGTGGGGGAGTGTGTGTGTGGGGGGGTCAGGTGGGGGAGTGTGTGTGGGGATGGGGGAGTGTGTGTGGGGGAGGTCAAGTGGGGGAGTGTGGGTAGAGGGTTCCTGCTCTCTGGTCACTGGCTGTATATTTAGAATGCCCCGCATCCTCCGGCTGTCAATCATTCTGGAGAAGGCAGTGGCTTCCAGATGCAAGAGCAGTGGCTTGCGGGATGCAAGAGCATACCGCAGCACAGATTGTCTTGTTGACCAATCTGTGTAGGGGATGATGATTTTTACAGGCTATTGGTTTTGCTGCAAAGTGCCTACTAGTGATCACCCCATTTGAGATGGTGCAGTAATTAATCAGGACAAAATATTGTCTTGTGACAATATTGCAGTGGTTTGCTAATAGAGCTTAGGGTCCTATGTGACACTGCTGGAGGCACAGCAGGAGGCATTATTACTATATGGAGGCACAACAGGGGCACTATTACTGGGACAACAGGGGCACAACAGGGGATCCTACATACAGGTGGAAACCTACTCACTTTACTGTTCATGGCACCAAGCAGTGGAATTATTACTGTATGGGACCCTATAGGAGGGGCAAAGGGAAGGATGTTGAAGGAAAAGTGCGGAGCCCAATATGTTTGTCTGGCAGGTTCTGAAGAGATGATTGTAGCTGGAAGAAATCATCATGGTGGTCTGGGCCAGATGGAGGGGAAGAAAGAACATCTCAGATCAAAGAAGACGTTACCTGTGAGTCACTGAATGAAGATTTTGCATTTTGTAGAACGTTATCTGGTAGGAGTTCCCCAAGGTAGATTAGGTTGGTAAACACTGTCCTAGAGGATAGAAGCTAGGATAGACCTCCCAGAGGCTATGTGTACAGGGGGAACTGTGAAGGAGCTGCCTGGGCCACTCTTGCAGTGGTTTGCTAATAGAGCTTAGGGTCCCTTATGACGGCACACAGAGGGCCCGTGCCCCCTTGCAGTGGTTTGCTAATAGAGCTTAGGGTCCCTTATGACGGCACACAGAGGGCCTGTGCCCCAGATGTTTTAGGACCCTAGCAATGCCCCTGCTGACGGCTCAGATATGAATGTATCCTTGCTGTTAGTTTCCAGATTTCAGATCACACATGCACTTCATTAATATCTAGTGCACTGCTGTGTTATCTGGCATCCAACTCTCCAACTCTCCCATCCTGCTCTCTGGCCACTGGCTGTATCTTCAGAATGTCCCACATCCTCCGGCTGTCAATCATTCTGGAGGAGGCAGTGGCTTCCAGTTAGTCAAACAGCGGGATGCAAGAGCATACAGCAGCACAGATGGTCTTGTTAACCAATCTGTGTAGGGGATGATAATTTTTACAGGCTATTGGTTTTGCTGCAAAGTGCCTACTAGTGATCACCCCATTTGAGATGGTGCAATAATTAATCAGGACAAAATATTGTCTTGTGAAACTGTAATAAGAAATCAAGATACTGAAGGTGTCTAAAACCGAACTTTTAATAGATTTACTTTATAAAAACAGGAAAATCAAGTGTATGTGTGTAAGTGCTCAAGATGTAAAAAAAATGCTATCATTAAAATGTGGCACAATGGTGATACAGTGTCAATAGGAAAGGGGAGAGGCTAAGGGGGAAGCTAAGAATGGCCCTGTTTAACCCCTATGCTTACATGAGGAACTTCAGTGTTGGTAATTTTAGGAAACATATATACAAGTCCTCAATACTTGATGATTTCCTACTCTTAGGGCACATTTACATTAGATCAGTGCTTAATTGTATAGCCTTAACAAGGCTCAATCAATCTTGTGTGGATAGCACAAACTATTGCTTGATTGTTTTTGCAACCTATTAACTACATAATAGTTGGCCTCACATTCCCATTTACATTGAAAGATTTAGGGCGACTAGCAATGATTTAAATGTCTGCACAAAAGATGCATTCCTATTCATCAGCTCATTGCTAGCCCTTTTGCAGGGGTGATTATCGGAAGTTAGCATTGCTTTTCCTAATTTAGGCCAAGAGTGCAAGACTACAATTCCCATCATGGCTGGACAGCCAAAGCTTTAGTATAATATTGGGCAATTAGCAATTAGTGAAACCTTCATGCCAAATTTGACATTGCACAGAAGTCCTGAGACATGAATAGCCTCTTGTACCTGGGCATAAAGTAACCTGAGACCAGCAATGGCTCTCTGCTTCCCCACAGAATAAAACTGCATCTGCATCCTAAGGGTACACATATACAGTAGTTGAAAGAAGTCTTAACTCACTGAAGTTTCAAGGGCAAGTGCCCTGGATTCCCCAGTGCTAGCAACCACCAGCAGTTTTTACTTTTTTTTTTTCAGATGCACCCTATGATATGGTTGCTAAAATTTCGCCTTTCACCATTGTAACAAAGTAGAATCATGTTATACTTTTTTTTACAAGCCTATACTTATCTCTAGTATTCATAAATCTATCCTAACTGTAAGAACAACAAGTAGCTGGTTGGTGTTAAAAGGAATCTGTCAGCACCCGGACCCGAGATGTTGACAGTGTAGTATTTCTGTGTGTGTACCCTCGAGTTTATGGTCCCTGTCTACAAAGCCTCCATGCAGTAGAGTTTCTTCTCTAACCAAGTGTCAAAGAGGAGTAGTGGTTTAGCATTTATGCCTTACCTCGGCATGCCTCACCACCACTTCCTCCTTACCAGAAGTGTGCCCCCAGAGGGAATTGTCAGCGCAGGCGCAAACTGGCAAGCGGCCCTTGCCCTGTCAGCGTGCGGCCCTTGCCAGAAATGCTGTGCCACATGGTGCCAGCGGGGAGCAGGAGGCAGGCTTATGGGTAAATATGCATAAAAAAGGGGAGGAGGAATTAGTTGTGAGATGGGTAGAGGTGCAGCACAAACACCAAAACACCAAGCCACTACTCTTCTTTGACACTTGGTAAGAGTGTGTTTGTAAAAAATCTACTGCATGAAAGCTTTGTAGACAGGGACCATGCATCTAAGGGGACACACACCATTACTACAATGTCAGCCCCTCGAGTGTGGTTCGAGTGCTAACAGCAGAAAAGCAGTGCCCAATCTAAGGGCTCACTATACACTATAACCTGTGCTGGTAATCGAAGGAGGGAATACAATGTATCCATGAGATACATTACTTCCTCCTTCCTCCTGCTTATAATTTACAGCTTCCATCTCTATAGGGGCAAATCTGTCAATACCAGGTAGACATCAGTGGAAGGATTAACCAATACAGCTTTTGACTATTGACTAAAATGGACTCGTACTCACAAGCAAACCCTCAGTGCAGCTCTGAAGATTAATGAAACTCAAATTCTAACATTAATAATTGTTTACATCCTATGTCTGTAGACATATTAAATAATGTACTCAGAGAAAGATTAATTTTCCTGCTGACAAATTCAATTTACAGATGATATATACATTTGTGCTCAGAAGTTTACATACCCCAGCAGAATTTTTGCTTTCTTGTTCTTTTTTCAGAGAATATGAATGATAAAAGAATAACTTTTTTCCACTTAGGGTTAGTAGTTGGGTGAAGCCATTTATTGTTAAATTACTGTGTTTTCTCTTTTCAAACCAAAATGACAACCAAAAAAATCCAATTGACCCGATCAAAAATTTACATACCCCAGTTCTTAATACAATGTATTGCCCCCTCATAACAATAATGACAGCTTGGGAGCTTTGGATGGAGGATCTTTATTTTTGCAGATGGAAAAGCTGCCCATTCTTTTTGACAAAAAGCTCTCAGTTCCTGTATATTCTGGGCTGTCTTGCATGAACTGCGTGCTTGAGATCTCCACAGAGTGGCTCAATGATATGGAGGTGCCCACTCTAGAACCTTCACTTTGTTCTGCTGTAGCCAATTACATGTCAATCATGACAACCAAAAACATCCAAATGACCTTGATCAAATGTTCACATACCCTGGTAATTTGGGCTTGATAGCATGCACAGAAGTTGACACAAACCAAAATTTTGGCCACAACTGCAAGGAAAATTGTTCGGGATGCAAAGAAACACCCACAAATAACATCAGCTGAAATATCAGACTCTATGAAAACTAGCAATGTGGCTGTTTCAAGATGCACAATAAAGAGGCACTTGAAGAAAAATGGGCTGCATGGTTGAGTCACCAAAAGAAAGCCATTACTGTGCAAATTCCACAAAGTATCCTGCCTACAATATGCCAACCAGCACAGAGACAAGCCTCAAAACTTCTGGAACAGTGTAATTTGGTATATTTGAACTTTTCATCAGAGTCATTTGGATTTTTTTGGTTGTCATTATGATTTAAAAAGAGAAAAACACAGTAGTTTGACAATAAATGGCTTCACCCAACCACTAACCATGAGTGGAAAAAAGTTTAATTTTGTTATCATTCATAGTCTCTAAAAACAGGACAAGAAAGCAAAAATTCTGCCAGGGTATGTAAATGTGTAGGCACAACTGTAGATTATTATGCTCAAAATAGATGTTTGTGTTGCCGACTAGAGTTAACTCAATGATTAAAAAGGTACTGACCATATACTATAGTATCTAATAAGTTATTAATTTTATAGAAACTGTGAACAAAGAACCATGGAATAAATGGCCAGAATTTTCATTTTTCTGGTGTTATATAGCAGTATACTTAAGAGTTAAAAAAATGTTCCACTGTATATACTTAGCACAAAACTTTGACATCTCACAATGTAAAATATAAAATGCAGATTGTTCACTTAAGGGGCTTTTATTTAGCCATTAAATTTGCATTACTGCAATTTCACTGATTTGGTACTAAGCCCAGCAATTTCACAGTAAACATAAACTGCAAATATATCCATATGAAAGATGTAAGAGAAAAATAGGTGTCTTATGGATGCAAATGTTTTGATTATCTAGTATCTATCTTGTGAGCATATGAATAAATGTTTTATTTATGTGATTCTTGTTGATTCTTTTCGACAACTAATAAACATATCCAGACATGTAAACTGAGATGGCATAATTTATATGCAGTCAGCATTATGGAGCCTTCTGGTTGAAAGAATCTTTGCTGTTAATTTTTTATATTTCCTACAAGAAATGTGTTAGCTATATACATGAACATGTGCAGTAGACTAGGGTAATACATATGGCATAAAACCATACATTTATAGTATATTGGAAGTAAGCTGGAGGTCAAATCATGTTTATTTCTATTATATGAATTATGGAGTCAATTCACATGTATTTATAACGTACTTGATAATAAGAAGACTTATGAAGTATTAATCACTTTTACTTGACAGTGCTAACCAAGACTGTGGATGCTCTGGGCTACTATTGATTTGATCTGGTTAGGCCAGAGAGTAGAGTGTAAGGGAATATGAGATTTTTCACCCTTAACCCCAGCAAATAAGTGTAGGAGTATTCAGAGGGAGCTCGCAGGTCCCTTTTTCTAAAGAAGTCTCCATTACCAACCACAGACAGAGGATGGAATGTTCAAACCGGCTATGGTTGGGGAATACATTTTTATACTTTCAGCCCAGGTAGAAGCACAGTTAAACATAAAAGGGCTGAAGTAGGTGTTGAGAACCTGCTCAGGAATATGGTCTACACATGAGCTTGACTGTTAGAAAACAAAAACTGCTAGATTGTTTATAAGTGTTAATAAAGTACTGTATGCATGGCCACTCACCTCATAGCTGTCAACTTCTTCAAAGCCAAGTTCTATGTTTGCTTGTAGTTTGTTACTATGGACCTGTATTGGTCTGTGTAGGAGCAGTTTATAAGGTATTTATGAGAAAGAGAAAAAATATCCTGCAAGTTTCTTAATGTATTAAATTCCTTGATTTTATTTGAACACATCGGAATATTAAAAAGAAAAAATCTTGCAACAGTTGACATAGCCTTTAATATTTATCCATCTGTGATGATTATAATAGTGATGGGGGCTCCTAAATAATCCTGCACAAGTCACAAACAAACTAAAGGCCAGCCAAGATTGTATATGCACACTACACACTGTGGCCCTTAACTATTAGGCTATTTTCCCACAATCCCTTTTTTTCTGGCCATTTTACAGACATCTTTTTGACAGACATAATTTTGGAACTAAAATATGGGTGTTATTATTCAAATTACAGCCATCATTCACATATTACACACATATTTTGACACCATAATGGCATCCGAGCAAAAGGGCAGCCATAAAACGGCCAATAAAAGATGTTGTGGAAACATAGCCTTGGACTGTATACTGTACTGTAGAGGAGCAAATAAACCAAGATTAGCTTGAATTGTCTCAAATATTAGCCTGTACCCAAAGAGGAAAATAACATTTTGATTTTAACAGGAAATTGCTATCTATACAATTCATTCTTGGCTACCAACGTGACTGCAAAGTTGATGCTACAATGTAGTACATCATTATACACTTACATCAGCAGATTTACCAAAAATCTATTTCTTATAATTATAACTTGCATATTAATATATGACTCTTCCTTCCTTATTCATTGAACTCCATATACAACAGCATGATATACAAAATTATGACTTCAATGAAAATACAACAGTGGCTAAATATGTAATAACTGCCAATAAATATGTTATACACTTTTTAATCATGGATCTAATGACACTAGAACTAAACCTAACAGCATATACTGTGTCCAGACTGTATATAAGCATTCAATGTAATAAAGGATAACATAATGGGACAGAGTTGCAAAAAGCAAGAGTATTACTTTGTTCGAATGGACTTTAATACCCACCAAACAGATATAGCACTAGAAATATGTAAGCCCCAGAAGGATAGTCCTTACCCATAACTAAGTCCAATGTAAGGCTCTGTTTACACATAGTGTTTCCGTCAGTCTTTTGGTTAGTATTTTTTTTTTCCAACCAAGAACTGGAGTGGAACTGACAGGAAAAGTTATAAAGGAAAGATTTGGACAGCTTCTGTGATTTCAATCCACTCCTGGTTTTGGATTAAAGCAGGGATAGGGAACCTTTGGCACTAAAACTGTTGCAAAACTACAATTCTCATCATGCCTGGATAGCAAAAGCTTTATCTGTCCAGGCATGATGGGAATTGTAGTTTTGCAACAGTTGGAGTGCCAAAGGTTCTCCTTCCCTGCTTTAAAGACTGATGCAAATATTTGAATATCTGTGAACATAGACTAAAACTTGCAATCAGCAACCCAACATGCATTTTTACATGATGTTTCCTCAGGTAATTATCATTTAGCAGATAAAGAATTTCAACTCATACAGTATGGCACCAAAATTGTGATAACATAAAAGTTGTGCAGAATACAATTCACAGGCCTTCTGGAGGGATCAGTACCCACCCAAGTCAAGAGGCTCACAATATGTGTTACTACTTCAAACTCACAAGTAAAATAATGTAAACAACTTAGCTACAAACTCCCCAGATTCAAAACTGATATTAAATAATTTTTAATTTTACAGCATGGGCATTTTTACATAGTTAGGGTACGTTCAAACGTACCGACTCGCAGTGGAAATCTCGCTGCGAGTTTTGCAGCGAGTTCCACTACAAGTCAAGGTCCTGGCAGACCCCTGTCAATACATAATTTTAGACTGCTGCGAGTATGTAATGCAGCCGCCCCCTAAACCCCTTCTGCTGCTGCTCGGCTCCGGCACTGTCTGTTTATACATTACTTCTCTCCTTGCCGCATGGGCTCCCGGCGTCCTGCTCTCCCGCCCAGCCAATCAGTGGCTGCGGCTGGGCAACACACTGATTGGCTGGGCGGGAGAGCAGGGTGCCAGGACCCCGTGCAGCAAGGAGAGAGGTAATGTATATACAGACAGCACGGGAGCCAAGCAGCAGCAGAAGGGGTTTAGGGGGCGGCTGCATTACATA
The DNA here is from genome assembly GCF_027789765.1 of Dendropsophus ebraccatus. Lineage (NCBI taxonomy): Eukaryota > Metazoa > Chordata > Amphibia > Anura > Hylidae > Dendropsophus > Dendropsophus ebraccatus. The sequence goes on from NC_091460.1 coordinate 74,189,270, forward strand.
CTCGCAGCGGTCTGAAAGTATGTATTGACAGGGGCCTGCCAGGACCTTGACTCGTAGCGGATCTCACTGCAAAACTCGCAGCGAGATTTCCGCTATGTTCAGACTTTGTAAGAGACCGGGCCGGGTCACGGAATGGCCAGTCTCAGAAAAGATCAACCCGGCGAGTACTACAGTACCAGCCGGATGATCTTTAGCGCCACTGAATTCGGATGCAGGTGCTTCCCCACACCCAAATTAGCCACACGCTCCATTGTGTGTACTGACAGGTTTTTCTGCAGCCGCTATTCAATGAATAGCAGACGCAGAAAACTAACATTTCAGTTTCTTGCGGTGCCACTAGGGATCCCGGCCGGAGTGTATACCATGTGTATACACTCCGGCTGGGATTACTCAGAAAGCAGCATTACGTAAGTACCCTAGAAATCATGACCGTTGTTACAATGGCTGTGATTACTAGGGGACTTAAGTAGTGTGAACATAGCCTAACATAGTAAACCCATCACTTATTCAAGGTTTAGCATGTACTTTCTTTATAGAATTTTAACAGTTTGAGGCTGGGTTCACACTACGTATATTTCAGTCAGTATTGTGGTCCTCATATTGCAACCAAAACCAGGAGTGGATTAAAAACACAGAAAGGATCTGTTCACACAATGTTGAAATTGAGTGGATGGCCGCCATTTAATGGCAAATATTTGCTGTTATTTTAAAACAACGGCTGTTATATTGAAATAATGGCAGTTATTTACTGTTATATGACGGCCATCCACTCCATTTCACCATTGTGTGAACAGATCCTTTCTGTGTTTTTAATCCACTCCTAGTTTTGGTTGCAATATGAGGACCACAATACTGACAAATATACGTAGTGTGAACCCAGCCTTAAAGTGTACCTGTCATTATAACTTTCAAACACTAACCCAAAAGTAGATGTGATATAAAGCAAGAGTCAGAAAACAGGAAGTCCAGTGTATCCCAGGCCAACGGAGGGCTCACAGAGAAGGCAGTCAAGTGATTGATGGGCACATTGAGCCTTGACTCTCTGTACTGTCTGGAATGTCTGTGTTTAGTCTGTTTTTTTTTTTCAACCAGCACAAGTCAGAAAATATGCTTTCAGGAGACTGGACCTGGATTTCTGGTAAGTTCAGCTTTGTTTTACAGCATAATAACAACAACAAAAATAATGAATGTATATTGCAAACATGCTTTATTTCACATCAACTGTTGATTTAAATTTTAAGTTTTACTGATAGGTACACTTTAAGGGATCTGTATTTATTGAAATATTGTGTTTTTACGTCTCAAAATGCTATTTCTAATTTACATGGAAACAACAGAAATCTTTCCCAAACATCCTGCTGATACATTAATTGCATAGTACAACAATACATATTTTTGTTTCCATAGTGTGACAGCAGGAGATATGTTGATAAAGACTTTTTAAACATGGTTGCACAACGTGACAAAGGTGCCGGTGAAAATAATAAAAAGATTCTTTAGCTCCAAAATTGCTTCATTCTGTAAGTGCAACTACTTTTTATAGTAATTAAAGAATAACTTTAGCTTGGTGTTAACATGGACTATGATTTCATCTGAAATTAAATCAGACATGTAAAAGGGCTGGCATTATAAACAATGTTAATATAGAGCAAAAACATAATAAGGCTATGTTCACACAGTGTTTTTTGAGGCGAAAATACGGCCATAGTTTGAAAATTACTACTGTGAAAAAAAGTATGATAATTATTTACAGCCATAATTATCAACGTACATCCATATTTTTACCTCAAAAAAAATTGTGCGGACATAGTCTAAATGCACAAATAAATCTATGCATCTAAGGCTCAATGCAAACAGAGCAAAAGTGGAGGGGGCTTGCGCTTTGCCTCAATTATTTAAACCAAGGCGTGGATGTTTTTTTTTTGTTTGTATTAACTCTTGGACATAAGTAAAAAAATTGTTTAGATACATAAAAACGGTTTAAATTTCTAAGCTACTGCTGAGCGTCCATGGATCTTACAAACGACTGTTGTACAATGAAGCACAAAATGTAGAGAGAGAGAGAAACGATTAGATTTAGATATTAATAAATAACAGTAGAGTGGTAATGTGTATGGTTATGTTGTTTGTTCGTATACTGATATTATTTGGTAGTTTATTATATTATCATATTATTGAGAGATATATTATTGAGAGATGTACAAAATGATCACACTTAGAGATATTTATCAACATTTTCTCTATTCAAGTGACTATAATAATTATATGGCAGAAGGCATTTGAATTTGAAAACGGCCTAGTTTGAAGTGATGTCTCCCTTCATAAGAAGCAACAGAACTGCTCTGGTGATATAATGCTGGATGGCAAGAATACTGATATCAGCAAGAACTACATGACTGATATCCAAATCCAAAGCATAGTATACTTCAAAAGTGAACTTATCTAAGAGGAATTTGCACTTGAGAAAAGGCACATGAAGGACTTTTGTCAATACAGAGAGACAATTGTATTCCAATCATATGTGTTTGATATTCTTCTGTAGAAATTCAGACACATTGCTCATTTGCATGAAGCTTTCCTCAAATGTCAGAAGTGAGATATCACAAAAAGTATTCACTTTGATTAGCATGTTCAAGATTTTTGTTCGTCCTTAAACAAAGACACCAGACAGAATTTCATACTTCAAATATGCAAATGAGCTTTTCAAACAAAGGAAAATGCATAAAGGATTACATAGCCCTAGACTAATTATATGCAAAAACAAAAGATGAAGCTAAATAAACTGCCTTTAGTAAATTCCTATTACCATTTAAATAGATATAATTAATAAATTAATATACTAGATGATTTCAATACTTAAAGGGGTATTCCAGGTTATTTTGATATTAATTCTACTGATTTCTCTTGTAATATAATTAATATATCTCATTGGTTTCTATAATAAATTTTGTCTCTTTCTCTCTATTTTTATGTAAGTCACGTGTTTCTGTGACGTCACCGAACCGGAAGTGTGGGGACTTCCCCGACTCGGCCGGCCTCTTGGTGTTTATGTAGTTAGAAAGCTAGCAGAGCTTTACAAACGGCCTCCCTGCGCACGGGAGGTCACATGACACCCTGTTCCCGGGCGGCCTGTCAGTGTGAAGGAGGTCGCATCCACCTCCTGTATAATCGCTAAAACCCTCCACCCCCTGCCAGTATAATCCTCCCGATGTCTCCCCCGGCCCCCTCCATCCTGTGTATACAGTCCTTTTCAAAGATCTCTCACCCCATCCCCCGGTCTCGGCACCTCTTGCACTCAGCTGACAGGCTCTCTCTCTCTCTCTCGCTGTGTGTGAAGCAGGAGAGATTTCTTTCCTGCTCCGTACACAGTTCCTGTCAATTGCCCCGATAAAACTCAGCTGCCAGGAACTGTGTACGGAGCAGGAAAGAAATCTCTCCTGCTTCACACACAGCGAGAGAGAGAGAGAGAGAGAGAGCCTGTCAGCTGAGTGCAAGAGGTGCCGAGACCGGGGGATGGGGTGAGAGATCTTTGAAAAGGACTGTATACACAGGATGGAGGGGGCCGGGGGAGACATCGGTATGATTATACTGGCAGGGGGTGGAGGGTTTTAGTGATTATACAGGAGGTGGATGCGACCTCCTTCACACTGACAGGCCGCCCGGGAACAGGGTGTCATGTGACCTCCCGTGCGCAGGGAGGCCGTTTGTAAAGCTCTGCTAGCTTTCTAACTACATAAACACCAAGAGGCCGGCCGAGTCGGGGAAGTCCCCACACTTCCGGTTCGGTGATGTCACAGAAACACGTGACTTACATAAAAATAGAGAGAAAGAGACAAAATTTATTATAGAAACCAATGAGATATATTAATTATATTACAAGAGAAATCAGTAGAATTAATATCAAAATAACCTGGAATACCCCTTTAACATTGGATGGACTGGATATATTTTAGTATTTGCCATGTTATTACTTGTATTTATATGAAAATTATCTAATTAATAAGGCTTCAAATTTCTAGTGAATGTTCTATAAAAATTAAGCACAAAAAAGGGAAAACAAGTATTGATGATTCATGGATGACAGTGAAATAGGTAAACCCTTAATTTTTTTCGTGATGTTAAAAAAGGAAGTCCAATAAAAAATAATACGCTGCAGGCAGGGGGCAGCGTGAACGTGAAAGTACACTTACCCGTCCCTGTGCCTCCGCATCATCGCTCTTACCTGGCTATGACAGCCACCGGAAGTAATTTTCGGTCAGCTTCTTCTTTACAGCCCCAGGCACTGCTGCTGGAACATCACAGCCCTGCTGATGGATTTAGCCAGTCGGTGCTTGCAGTGGTGTCCTTTCCGAGCCACTGATTGACTGAGTGGGCAATCCATCAATAGGATACAAGACATTACATCCGTTGAAGCTGTTGGAGGCCAGAGGCTGTCAGCTATCCTTTAGGCAGCGCTACAGGGGGCACGGGGAGTACTTTCTTGATTATGTTCCCACTACCCCCAGCCTGTTTGTATTTTTTTTTCCTCCTTTAAGTCATGCAGGATAATTGTGGAGGTCTTAGACCATAAAGGAGTTTACTGCTTTTTACAAACCCATACTGAAAAAGTTGTCAAAAATAGGCTGATCAGAAGTCCCACTGGTGGGCTCCCCAGCACTTATTTCTTATTTGTAGGTGTATCATTAAAAGGGAAATAAAGGATAACCTGCTCCCCATTCACAAAGTTTGTATTGGATGCAAGGTCCTCCATAAAGAGCACTAAGTAAATAAACTAGTAAGTTGTGATCTCTAAACCTCTAAAATTAATTCTTATCATGAAAATGGACATACAAGGACATACAGTTGGATTTGTCTTGTTAATGAATTTCTATTTCAGTGCCAACAACACAACATAAATAAACCAAGAGCATTACCCAATAAAATACCATTACCATTATTTAACAATTACATACAGTATTCATTGAGAAATGTATGATGCTCTAATGATGGAAGAGGACACTTGACACTTGTGCTAGCAAGCGGAATAGATGATCAGTATCTAACAGTATCACACTTTCTAGAATAAAAAAACTATATATATATATATATATATATATATATATATATATATATATATAGGAAAAATAATAAAATTGAACGGCACTGTGCTGACTTGAAGTCAATGGCTTCCAGCCAATGGGTGCACGTCCTTGGCAGTCGACCCCCAACTCCACAGAATATAGAATAAAGCAGGTAGACGGCACTCCAATAAAGTGAATAGGTGCAGGTTTATTCACCCGTATACGTACAGCGACGTTTCGACTCAAAGCTGAGTCTTTTTCAAGCCTTTCAGGCTATTTAAATTTACTATTCAAAAAAATTTACTATTCAAAAAAATAATAGGATGTATCTGGTATTCTGCTTTTCCGAGGGAAGATTTTATACATTTCTGTTATACATGTTATACAGTGTTTACAGTATTTTGTTGCATTTTGTTGCTCAGAACATTGTAATGTAGACGCCTTCAAGGCTAGGTTCACACACAGTAAAATATGTCTGCCTAATCCTCCCCAAGCAGTTTACCACTCCCCTCAACCCACTAACAGTTGTAGCTTATAATAAACACGTCTCACTGACCTGATAAACACGTCTCAATGCGCCTGATCTATGGAATGTGTGTCACATACTGTATACAGTAAGCTTTATGCATCCCTATTTTACTGTGAGAAGCTTTTCTGGGCTTGACGCAGTAAGCAGGAAGATGACATAACTTCTGTACTTTGAATCAATAAACAAACGTTTCACATTTTCCTTTTTTCCTCCTCGTGTTTAAAAGGCCATAGTGCTTGCATTTTTTCACCAACAGGCCCACATGAGCCCTTATTTTTTGCTCCACTCATTGTACTTTACAATGGCAGACTTATTTTTTCTATAAAGTATGCTGTTGAACCAGAAAAAAATTATATGTGCAGGGAATTTGGAAAAAAAAAGTACTTTGTTTTTATTTTGGGGCGTTTCGTGTTTACGCCATTCGCGCTATCGTAAAATTGACATGTTATATATGTTCCTCAAGTTGGTACCATTACAACGATATGTAAGTTAAATTACTTATTTTATCTGACAGCTTTTCAAAAATGAAAACCTTTAAAAAAAACTAAATGTGTTTAAAATTGCTCTATTCCCAGCCTAAGGCTGGGTTCACACACAGTATATTTCAGGCAGTATTTGGTCGTCATATCAGGTCCTCATAGCAACCAAAACCAGGAGTGGATTGAAAACACAGAAAGGATCTGTTCACATAATGTTGAAATTGAGTGGATGGCCGTCATTTAATGGCAAATATTTGCTGTTATTTTAAAACAATGGCTGTTATATTGAAATAATGGCAGTTATTTACTGTTATATGGCGGCCATCCACTCTATTTCACCATTGTGTGAACAGATCCTTTCTGTGTTTTCAATCCACTCCTGGTTTTGGTTGCTATGAGGACCTGATATGAGGACCAAATACTGCCTGAAATATACTGTGTGTGAACCCAGCCTTATAACGCTTTTATCCTATGGTCTTTAACAGGCCTCCTGTTGTCATAGCAACCATCGGGACTGTGCAATCGCTCTGCACAGCCCTGATGGTGAAAAGAGGGAGAATACTCCCTCTGTTCTGCCATAAATATACTGCAATCCCGCTGATCGCAGCACCTACAAGGTTAACTGGCGCAATCCGGGCTTAGCCCATGTTTTGGCAGTTGTGCGTGTGTGAAACTGCCCTTACACTACATTTTGCCTGTGCCCTCTAATAAATGCTTATTGCAAATTTTGACTTCCAAACTTATAATTAGTCCACTAAACACAAATGATCATTCCTTACAGAATCTCATTATCTAGATTTATCTTTCTTAAATGTCATTTTTGTACAGTGGATGTGATACTGCTAAACTGAGTTCCCATGTTTGTCTCTTATTCACCACCCTTAGCTACATGGCTGTATCATGCATATTCGTCAGATGCCAACAATTGGTATATTGACTGTCCCTCGTGTGGCAGTTTATAATGGGAATATAGGTGGATATTTAAGAAGGTTTAGTATGGCACCTTTGAATATATAAAGTTCTACTACCATAAAAAGGCTGCTACAGGTCAGTGCCTTGGGAAGCTTTACCATTACTTTGGCCATGTAGAACATTACTCACATGGAACACTTTCTGCTTTATTTTTTAAATGTCAAAATACAAACAAACAAAAAAATATTTATGTCACATACATAAGCCTAAACTACGACTAAAAGAATGCATCAAGATAAAAACAAATCTATGAAGTATGTTCTCACTTATTGTACAGGACAAAAGATATCTGTGTATTTGTGATGTCCGAGTCCCTGCTGTAAAATACCTGTCTGTTTGCTTCTAAGCTGCTAGATTACCTTCATTTCTTACAAGATTTATGAGATACAGCTAAAAGAGTCCACATCCATATAAATATATTTTAGGTGCTTGCCAATAAAACAGTGACGCTGCTCTCATAAAATAATAATAACCATAGCGATAGTGTTCAACAGTGGACAATTTGTTGCTATTATACTGCAACTGAATTTATTCATGTTTTATTTAAATTGAGTTACTCATGATATATTCTGTGTATGACATAATTTAAAGGCATACGAATAAAATATACATGAATGTGCTCTTTACTTTAGCATGTAGATTATTCATTATTCGTATTAACATGGTTGAAAACTGCATAATTTGGGGAAATAAAGCTTTTACTAAAGAATGACAATGACAATGTACTTTACAGGCAAAAAATGTGATGATAATATGAACCTCTATACAGGTGTAAAATAATTCATAAAACTATGTGTGTGTCACTATAAAAAAAAACAAAACTCCCTTATTCTTCTAATGCACATACACTACCCTCCAAAGATGGGGAGGAGGGGGGGTACAAAGAGCAATCTGGGCTTCAGGAAAATTATGATCATGGCCTCTCATTGACCACTGTGTTTATAATATACACAAACAAGGATGTGTCATCAGAAAATTGCCAATTGTTTATATAACTTTTGTATGGTAAACATATTATTACTGTATTTTCCGTCATATAAGACGACTTTTTAACCCCGAAAAATCTTTTTAGAAGTCGGTAGTCGTCTAATACGCTGAGTATGGTCGCCCCATACGGTGGGGGGGGCTCAAAAATGGCCCCATCCCCCCCGTATGGGACGACCACTATAAACAAAACAAACATTTAACACACCTGGGGTATGTTCCCGGCATTAGCGTGCCTCCCTTACCTTTCCTGGCGCAGGCAGTGTGACATACACTACCTGCGCCAGAGACAGAGATTGCCGAACCTCTCCTGAGGATCATTGGAGAGGTTCGGAGACATTCAGCTTACAGGAAAACTTCGGGAGAATGGGAGAGGCGCCAGAAGTTACCGAAGCCTCTCTCATTCTCCTGAAGCTCTCCCATCGGCCGAGCGTCTCCGAGGCTCTCCGATAATGCTTGGGCAAGGTTTGCCAATCTCTTTCTCCGCTGCATGTAGTGTACTTCACACTGCCTGCACCGGGAATGGTACGGGAGGCGCGCCGATGCCGGGAATGGGCCCCAGGTAAATTAAATGTTTGTTTTCTTATTTAGCTGCACCTAACTCCTGCCTGACTGCATGAGGGCTGCAGTTAGGCAGGCGTTAACATTTTAAGGCGTATAAGGCAACGCCTGACAATCTTCCTAAAATTCAGAGGTCGTCTTATGCCCCCAGTCGCCTTATATGCCGGAAAATACAGTACATTTTCCATTTTACTATCTATATTATAAAATAATTCTGAAATTTGCAGTTTTAATTCTAACCAATAGGTGGAAAACTGCATCTGCTGTGTTTATATGTTCATAGCTGTTGTCTACATTGCTGATCCCCTTTTAGACCCCCCCCCCCCTTACATCCCTATAGACTCTGGGCTGTGAACAAAACTTTGGCGTTGCACCAGAGAGGCGGAGAAGGGGTGTATCGGACGTGTAGTCGCATGCAGAGGGAGGTGGCCCCTGCATGAGCTGCATTTAACATTTATCCGGCATAAAAATGCCAGTCAAATCTGTCAGGTTTGAGTTCTGGTGGCTTTGGTGAGCGTAGGATTTATGTAGAGGCATTGTGCCTTTACATAAATCCCGCAAGCATCTTGTCTGCCAGGACATTTTTAAGACTGGTGCTATGTGTTAATAGTATGGACATTTTTGCACATAATTATACTAGTTGTGTTTGCTTCTTCGTAGTTCCAATATTTTACTGTGCAGTCATTATGTTTGTTACTAATACGAACATATTGCAGTGTAATTTTTTTTCCTTTCGCTATTGTAGCATACTAAAAGGAATGGCACTCAGTTATCCACTTAAGTGGTCACTGTTAAACATAGAATCTACATCTATGAGGCTACTACTGGGAGGACATGTATCGCTTAATTATTTTTTTACTGATTAGAGTAAGATACTAAAACCTGTTCTTTAATTGTTAGTGGAGACTCACTTTTTTTTTTATTCTACTTTTTGTACATTGCTATGAGGGCTGCTATCTTGCCTGAGCTGTTTTAGGGATATGCTTTACAGCACGACTTATGGACATGGATGACAAAAGACAGAGTATAAGAGAAACAGATTGCTGAACTCAGGGAGAACAGCCACATGACAACACTGCCGGCTGCTAATGAAAGCGCTCAATGCAGTAAACTCCTAGGTGCATTGCCCCCTGGGAAACATGAGTATGCAAAAGAGGAGTCCGTGGAGCCTCATTGAAGAGTCTCAAAACACAGGACTAGCCAGATATCCCTCCGGGAAGGATCCAGCCAAGTGGCAGCTCCTGTTAGGAAACCACCAAATCCACCATATTAAGTGGCCTTATAAGTCAGTGTAATGACAAGGGATAAACCAAGGCTAGGTAACCATCCACAGACAGCTGTTTCGGGGTGTTGCCCCTCATCAGTGTGGAGCAGGATTCTGGCTAGGTGGGAGCAATGCCTAGTAGAGTCATAAGAGAAACAGATTGCTGAACTCAGGGAGAACAGCCAAATGACAACACTGCCGGCTGCTAATGAAAGCGCTCAATGCAGGGAAGTCCTAGGTGCATTGCCCCCTGGGAAACATGAGTATGCAAAAGAGGAGTCCGTGGAGCCTCAATGAAGAGTCTCAAAACACAGGACTAGCCAGATATCCCTCCGGGAAGGACCCAGCCAAGTGGCAGCTCCTGTTAGGAAACCACCAAATCCACCATATTAAGTGGCCCTATAAGTCAGTGTAATGACAAGGGATAAACCAAGCCAAGGTAACCATCCACAGACAGCTGTTTCAGGGTGTTGCCCCTCATCAGTGAGGAGCAGGATTCTGGCTAGGTGGGAGCAATGCCTAGTAGAGCCATAAGAGAAACAGATTGCTGAACTCAGGGAGAACAGCCAAATGACAACACTGCCGGCTGCTAATGAAAGCGCTCAATGCAGTGAAGTCCTAGGTGCATTGTCCCCTGGGAAACATGAGTATGCAAAAGAGGAGTCCGTGGAGCCTCATTGAAGAGTCTCAAAACACAGGACTAGCCAGATATCCCTCCGGGAAGGACCCAGCTCCTGTTAGGAAACCACCAAATCCACCATATTAAGTGGCCCTATAAGTCAGTGTAATGACAAGGGATAAACCAAGGCTAGGTAACCATCCACAGACAGCTGTTCCGGGTGTTGCCCCTCATCAGTGTGGAGCAGGATTCTGGCTAGGTGAGAGCAATGCCTAGTAGAGCCATAAGAGAAACAGATTGCTGAACTCAGGGAGAACAGCCAAATGACAACACTGCCGGCTGCTAATGAAAGCGCTCAATGCAGGGAAGTCCTAGGTGCATTGCCCCCTGGGAAACATGAGTATGCACAAGAGGAGTCCGTGGAGCCTCATTGAAGAGTCTCAAAACACAGGACTAGCCAGATATCCCTCCGGGAAGGACCCAGCCAAGTGACAGCTCCTGTTAGGAAACCACCAAATCCACCATATTAAGTGGCCCTATAAGTCAGTGTAATGACAAGGGATAAACCAAGGCTAGGTAACCATCCACAGACAGCTGTTTCGGGGTGTTGCCCCTCATCAGTTTGGAGCAGGATTCTGGCTAGGTGGGAGCAATGCCTAGTAGAGCCATAAGAGAAACAGATTGCTGAACTCAGGGAGAACAGCCAAATGACAACACTGCCGGCTGCTAATGAAAGCGCTCAATGCAGGGAAGTCCTAGGTGCATTGCCCCCTGGGAAACATGAGTATGCAAAAGAGGAGTCCGTGGAGCCTCATTGAAGAGTCTCAAAACACAGGACTAGCCAGATATCCCTCCGGGAAGGACCCGGCCAAGTGGCAGCTCCTGTTAGGAAATCACCAAATCCACCATATTAAGTGGCCCTATAAGTCAGTGTAATGACAAGGGATAAACCAAGGCTAGGTAACCATCCACAGACAGCTGTTTCGGGGTGTTGCCCCTCATCAGTGTGGAGCAGGACTCTGGCTAGGTGGGAGCAATGCCTAGTAGAGCCATAAGAGAAACAGATTGCTGAACTCAGGGAGAACAGCCAAATGACAACACTGCCGGCTGCTAATGAAAGCGCTCAATGCAGTGAAGTCCTAGGTGCATTGCCCCCTGGGAAACATGAGTATGCAAAAGAGGAGTCCGTGGAGCCTCATTGAAGAGTCTCAAAACACAGGACTAGCCAGATATCCCTCCGGGAAGGACCCAGCCAAGTGGCAGCTCCTGTTAGGAAACCACCAAATCCACCATATTAAGTGGCCCTATAAGTCAGTGTAATGACAAGGGATAAACCAAGGCTAGGTAACCATCCACAGACAGCTGTTTCGGGGTGTTGCCCCTCATCAGTGTGGAGCAGGATTCTGGCTAGGTGGGAGCAATGCCTAGTAGAGCCATAAGAGAAACAGATTGCTGAACTCAGGGAGAACAGCCAAATGACAACACTGCCGGCTGCTAATGAAAGCGCTCAATGCAGTGAAGTCCTAGGTGCATTGCCCCCTGGGAAACATGAGTATGCAAAAGAGGAGTCCGTGGAGCCTCATTGAAGAGTCTCAAAACACAGGACTAGCCAGATATCCCTCCGGGAAGGACCCAGCCAAGTGGCAGCTCCTGTTAGGAAACCACCAAATCCACCATATTAAGTGGCCCTATAAGTCAGTGTAATGACAAGGGATAAACCAAGGCTAGGTAACCATCCACAGACAGCTGTTTCGGGGTGTTGCCCCTCATCAGTGTGGAGCAGGATTCTGGCTAGGTGGGAGTAATGCCTAGACAGAGTATGTCTCTTTTAAGATGAATGTGAAACATTACTGAGCGTACTTTGTGTCCTTTGAAAGGGTAATTCCGCAGGGAGCTGCTATTGTCTTGTATTAATGCTATCTGCTGGACACATGTCACTGCAATACTGCACAGATCACGTTACAGCAGCCTCCGCTTATTACCACAGACAGAATAGATAGCCTCAGCCGAGCCATGATCAGCGCCATGACGGCAAACCCCTCTCCCCCCGTCCCGGCGATCTCCCTCTAAACCACCAAGGAAGGGGGACAGTATATATTTAGATGCAGCTATCAACTTTGACAGCTGCATCTAAATACTCAATTAGAGGGCACAGCGATCGGACCGTGCCCGCTAATGACACAGCAGATGCATCAGATGGCTTAGCAAGGAGCCAGAGCTAAAAAGGTGGTAAGAACACACTTTTTATTACCTAATGTTATATAGTTATGTAGGTTGAAATACCCCTCTAATCTGCCGCTGAATATGTTAAAAAGACCTTTTCAGGACATAGGCTCTTACAAGCTATGTATAAGTGATCAGTTACATTACTTATTCAAGCACATAGTTTTGATGCGACCAAAAATGTGCAATTTCGCACTTCGGGATCTTTTTGCGTTTACGCCGTTTACCGTACGAGATCGGGAATGTAATAATTTAGTAGTTCAGGCAAAAAAGCACACGTTACCAAATATGTTTATTTATTTATTTTTATTTATAAAATGGGGAAAGGGGGGTGATTCTGACTTTTATTAGGGGAGGGGATTTTTTATTAATAAAAAAATATTTATTTCCTTTTTTACACACCTACTAGTCTTACTACACTTACTAGTATTACTACACTGATCTCTCATTGAGATCTATGCAGTATAGATGTACTGCATAGATGCATGAGATAGGCACTCTATTGCTTTCAGCTGCTGCAGCCGAAGGCAATAGAGTGCTAAGCCATGATCAGCGCCATTACGGCAAACCCCTTTCCTCCCCCCCTCGGCGATCTCCCTCTAGACCACCAGGGAAGGGGGACAGTATATATTTAGATGCAGCTATCAACTTTGACAGCTGCATCTAAATACTCAATTAGCGGGCACAGCGATCGGACCGTGCCCGCTAATAGCCGTGGTCTCGGGCTGCATATAGCACCTAGGATCATGGCAGTTCAGAGCGGGGTCACCGAGCGATCCCCTTTGAACTCCCCTAGCAGCACCAGGACGTTCAGTAACGTTCTGGTGCAGCTATGGGTTAAAACATCCAAACTATAGTAGCTACAATACTGGGACTATTACAGAGTAGCATTTTTTTTCAACAGATTATTGTTGTTACAGTGTCAAAGATTGGAAATTGACAATTTAAAAAAATGTCAATCATTTAATTTCCGCCATGGACAGCAGTGGATCTTGATTGATCAGCAGCAGAATATCAACTTTCTTCCAGGGCAGCAGTGGATATTGGTGCATCAGCTGCAGAACATTGGAAATCTTTCTAATAAAACATTTCACACGTTCCAATCCCCCTTCAAGTACCCTTTCGCTTCCCATTATGTGGCACCCATTGACTCCCTAGTCAATTTAAGTTGCAACAATTTAAGTGTCAATTTTATTTCAGTTTCAATTTTTTCAATTTAATTTATTCCGATTTTAATTCAATTATAATTTTAACTTTAATTTTAATTCAATTTAAGTTAATTTATTTATTTTGAATATCTACTGCAACGGTAAATGAGCTGTGTAAAATGACACTTTCTCCAAGGACAGCAGTGGGCATTGGTGGACCAGCAGCATCAAATCAACTTCTCTCTTAGTGGTGCACTGGACGTTGGTGAATCAGCAGTGTACCTTTCTTCCATGGACATCATTGGACTCCGGTGGATCAGCGGGGGTAAATGACCCTTTCTCCAAGAACAGCAGTAGACATTCTAAAGCTGAAGCCCCATCAGGGGCAATGGTCCTAGAGGGTTCAAGAACAGGGAGGTGGCAGCAGCAGCACTCTGACTCTTTTTGACCCTGAGGGGCCTAGGACAGACATCAGGAGGTGGCAGGGGCAGCACTCTGACTCTTTTTGACCCAGAGGGATCTATGACAGATGCTGGAAGGTGGCAGGGGCAGCACTCTCACTCTCTTCGACTCTGAGGGACCTAGCAACGACATTTGAGGTTGGTTACTGTATAGGAAAAGATAGGGGTGTACAACAGGTAATCGTCTGGCAGGTGCTTCAAATGGAAGGGCGTCAGCTAAGAATAATATAACAGAAGAATCCAGAGGACTCTCAATAGTATGCAAAGTGTTCAAAAATTTATTAACAGCGTGCAATAGGGGAAGGCCAGGTATATACAAGATTAAGCACCTCACTGGTGCAACACATTGAAAATTTTCATGTGACAAGTGGACATTTCGGCCCTACAAGGCGTCTTTTTCAATGTTGCTGAAAGAAAAAATGCAGGTATAAGCAATTGATAAGTCCATTGGGCATATAGACATATACAAATATAAGTATAATTATATAAAGCACATAAAGACACCGAGTAGAGGACATATTAGTACAAAGTGGACTGTAAACACATATAATAGCATGTAAATGGGTATATATAGACATGAGACAACACATATTGGGTAAAGCAGTACATGGCTTCAACCAAAATAATACTCTGCAGGTGTTAGCTATAGTTATATAGTATAATATGCAGCAGGACATGTTTAGACTGGCTGTCTGTACATAGGTACATTACTATAAAGGTAAGAATATAGAAATTAGGATGGTGGGGTAGCTTAAGTAGGGTACAGTTCAGCATGTTAGAGTAAAGAATGAAGTGGCAGAGGTGTAGATAAAGTTGGGTAGAGTTCAGCAAGGTACAACAAATTAAGTGGGAGAGCAAAGGACGTGGTGGCAAAGTTGCCTTAGTAGAAAGCACATGTAGCTTACCAGTGGCAACTGTTGTGGGAGCACTGGCCGTACCCAGATTTTTTCCCATACTTGGACATATTTTCTTTGTAAAGTTAACAAAAGAAATTTTTTTCTTGGATTTTTTCTGTCTATATCCCTTTGCATAATGTGTACCCAGGGAACAGTAACTTGCTATAATGCAGAAACAAGGGGGAGGTCAATTATTATGCACAACCAATGACTGATTTGCTATACTTAAGGACCAGCAGCCAATCACTTCTTATTCCCATCCAGTGACTTGCCACGATGCAGAAGCAGTACCCAGTTTATTTGTACACTGGACAGCAGCTGCACAGCTCTCACCAAAATCTACCCACCATCTACCAACAATCTACCCACAATCCATCTTTCTATCCTCTCCTCTCTGTCCCTATTTCTCTGTTCTTCTGTCTCTGTTATTCTGTCTCTGCTTTTACTGTCTGCTTTCACCTACTCTCCACTACACAGATTGCCCTCCTCCAGGATAGGAATCACCTTATATAGAGGGGGAGATGCTGACATGACAGCAGGGCTTGCAGGTGATTGGACACAAGGAATTATAGTTAATCCGTTTCTCCTGCCCAGTGACAGAACTGTAAATTAACATGTGTGTCCGCCATTGCAGCTACCATGTTTAGCAAATTTTGTTAACAAATTTTGTGAATTCTCTTTGCAAAACAAAGCAAATTAACATTGCGATTCCCAGCTAATCTTCTTTCACTCATCTCTATCAATAATGTTTCACATTCATGTGAATAGAACAAGCCCAGTCCATTGCCAAATATGTCCATAGGGCTTGCTGTAAAACATATCACTAAATGCTGTTACCAACAGCTCAAGCAGGAGGACAGCCCCCATAGTGATGTACAAAAATGAAATAAAACATTAAAGTCAGAAAATAGAAAGTGATTTAAGTTTCTGCATCTAGTCTGTAAAAGGAAAAAAAAGGGAGGAAAGAAATTTAGAATATACAGTGCATGCCTTGTAAGGTAAAATGGTAGCAAGACTAGGAACAGCAGAATAAAACAAGCCCATAACTCTGGGTTGTATTTGCTCCTATCCTTAAAAAAAAAATCACTACTGATCATCAGAAAATGCTAAACATCCTGATGGTATTAGATGTCATTTTTACAGTACTTAGTAGCGATTGCCATGAGTAAATTGTAAAACAAGCAAAACTGGACAAGTCGAACAGGTTCCTTTATGTTGGCAGGTATATTGTAAAAATTCCTATAGGTATTGTTTTATTATTGCAATCAATATTCAGATGGTGTTGTAGTGAATCATTCTAATGCACCACTGCTATTTTATAGTGGAGGGCACTTGAAGAGCAAATGAGAAAGTAACAGCATTATATTTGAGCATTCTCAAGTCAGGATAGGAAATTGTATCGTCCAATGCACAGCACCAGCAAATTAGTTATATATAATATATATTAATATAATAAGATAGTTAGAATCAATGATTGGAGCTATTTGTGAAGATACTATTGGATCTTTCCACAAAATTTTTAAGCTTTTTTTTACAAAAATAATGCCATGTCCAGCACACAACATGGATCTTATTCCAACCTGGACTTTATGGGGGCAGTAAAAAATATTGATCCCTGAAAAAGCTTTAACCTGCAAAGCTGATCTGCTTTCACACTTTAAGAATGTTGGAATGAGCTTGATGTAGAATATTGTTTATCATTTGGCAAAGTTCATACAGCGTTCAATTTTTTTTTTTAAACGGACACAGATTGCACTAACATTAGCATCCATTCTTTTCTGAACGCAATGCAACCAGCTGTGTGCAGACATTGTTATTTTAGTGGCCGCTCTTTAGAACGGGTGTTAAAATAATGAACATGCCTATTATTAATAATAGATGTTCACACAATGTAAAGTACGGCTGGTGGTCATACTTTACATTGGAGTAAATGGTTAATTGATTTGTGACACACCCAACGGTGCCTGCAAGTCAAATTTAAAAAAAATAATGTTTCTGCAGCCGATCCAGCAGTATCAGCTGCATGAATGCCCCCGCGGCTGGCAATATATGCAACTGACACTGTCTGAACATCCTGTAGCCTTAAAGTCCACATCCAAAAGATGAGAAGCAACAAAGTACTAAATACATCTTTGTTTATGATTTTTCAACATTAAATAGTTTCATAATTTTGCCCAAGTTGTGGTTTATGAAGTCAAAATGTTCATCAACTGATGTTGTTTTGTCTAATATCAGTGGTTTGTGATTTTGCTACAAAAAAAAAAAAAAAAAACCTAAGTGCCGGATTTATCAAACTGTGTAAAACTGGTGTAAAAAAAAAAAACTGCTCATAGCAACCAATCACATGGTTTCATTCATTTTACCAGAACTAAAAGCTAAGCTGTGATTGGTTGCTAAAGTTGATAAATCTGGGCTGAGTAAACAGGCAATGCCTGTCAGTCTAATGATCATCTGCCAACAGTTATCTCCCCCGTCCTCCCAATACACATGAACCTTTGGTGCAACCAAACATTCCTGTGTTCTTTATGGGGAGTGGAGGGTTAAGCCACAGCCAGACAGCTCAGGTGGCAGGTTATTTCTCTGAGAACAAATGTGGCAGTGAAATTCCATCATGCCTGATCCCTATCTCCAACATTATAATTTTTAAAGGACAGCTCCCATGAAAATTTTCCCAGTAATTGAAGCACATTACAAAGTTATATAACTCTGTAATATGCTTCAATCACCTATCTGTCCCCCTTTCCTATCTTTTCCCCCCTCCACCCTCCACCAGGAAGTGTAGGAAACTCACACATACCTAATTACTGTCGTCACCAGGCTGCTCTCTCAGCTCCTTCTTGTGACGATGAGCCATCAGCAGGAGGGCTGGTCTAGCTCCTGTTACACCAGCCTCCCCCTCCCCTGCCTTGTCAGGTGACTCTGCTTGCTCAGCTTCCATTGGCTGAGCAACTGCAAGCCATCACTTTTCACGTCACTTACTTATCTTCCCTCAGGACTGATTCCCAGCACATAGCCAGCTACAGGACCCCCCCCCTCCTGCTGCCGAGTGGACTCAGTGAGTGAAGGAGTCATGTCACTTGTTTATCTTCCCTCTTTGACAGACCCCCATCTTATCTCCCCCCTGCTGCCCTGACCTGATTAGGGACGGCCATCCTGCAAAGTGAAAGTATATGTGTGCAGCTTCAGTGCAGGGGCTGACAACCTGTGTGATTATATAGCAGCCTGATTGAAGAGAGAGAGAGGGGGTTATGTTTAGTGTATGATGGGAGTTTAAGTGAATGAAGGGGCAGGCACTTGCAACGTCACAGCAGCCAAAGTGCATCATGGGAAACTGAAACCAGGAAGTAAGGAAGAAATGAAGACCAAGACACTAGATCAGGGGGTAGGCAGACGGTGGGAAATTCAAACAGTAACAGCTCAGGAGGGATGATAAGTATATAAACTATGTTTCTGATTGTTTTTGTCTGTTTTTTCCGAGCACAGGAGTTGTCCTTTAAGTCTAGTTTTGGTGTGGCCTGTACATTTCACACTGATGAGCAGCAGGTTCGGCAAACATAAGTATAAAGTGTATGCCTTTCTGAAACATTAAATTGGCCAAAAATTGCTAACTTGTGAAAAAATACAATCCGCTGCCATCTCATATATTTAGCAATTAAGTACCAAATTTACACATAATGTGTAGCAGCTTCTGGACATTTTCATAACTGTTATATTGTATAGCAGCACAATCTGATTAATTAAGATATTGTGTTGTGTTTTCAAGAACAACATTTTGATTTGAAAATCTGGGCATGAAGTATTGGGTTTGGACAGAAGTTGAGAACTAGTATCAGATATAAAAAATCGTATGTTTTGGTTTTCATTTTTTGATGTCCATAAATGAACCTGCTCATAATTCAGATGGCTGAAATAATTGCATAAACGAATGTCAAGCTGAACAGATGGCTGTTTAAGTGACATATGGCATTTCAAGTTTCTGGTCATAGTTTGGCCCTCCACCAGAAGGCAAAAAAATTGCATATGTAACTTTAATTCTCAGGTTATCAACATTTACAAAAGCAACATGTAAAACATTAGGTGATCATCTATATCAAATGACTACACAGTTTAGAACAAAAAGTTTGAATTCTATATTAAGTAGAGAACTAAAGATGCCAAAAAAAATGAAGCTAAATTAGACTAATGTGCAGTACAGAAATACAGAAACTATTTTTCAGACCTGCAATTGTAACAATAGTATCCAGCATCAATTACTCTATTTAGAGAACAGGTACTTTAACATGACTTTCTATTCAGTGACAATTCAAAGGCACAAACATAAACAGCATTGCAGCTAACCAAACCTGGTTTTAAACAGCAAAATACAAAGTTTATCCTAGTACTAAATTTATTTCAATAACCAACCAACTCTTCTATAAGTCTTCTACTTTTAGATAATGTTTTTCCAAAGACCACACGTGAGTTGTTTCCGATCTCACTCTTTTTATGACCTCAGGAGGTTAGTTCTAATTTACACCACATTGAGTGTGATATATCATCCAACAATATAAAACCCTTTCACACTTACATTATTTGCATTTTCCTAGCACAGACATGTCTTTGCTCTATACGTGAACATATACAGTACCTACAGCATCTGATATAAAGCATATGAGAGAGCAAACTATAGATCAGCAATAAATCAGAATTTTGTTACAGATAGATAAAGTTCATACATACATCATAAATAAAGATGAGCGAGTACTAAAATGCTTGAATGCTCGTTACTCAAGTCAGGGACCTCATGTCAGGTTTTTTTTAGGAAGTGATGAAAATATGTCGGAAATGGAAATGGCACAGCAGGGGGAGCACATGGATGCATTAAAGACTCCAAGATAAATGAATCTCTTTTACAGATAGAAAATATTGTGCACCCACCGCAAGATAAAGTCCAATTTAAAGTGCAGAATAAAGTTAGTGAACATTCTTTCCTGTACATATACTTCCCATTTGTCCTCGGCACTTTCAACAAAATAATTCTACACAGCAAAAGACTTCCCCCTCTATGAGCGGGTGCTCCAGAGAACACTTGTGAAACCACATGGTATGGCCCACCTTCTCCTTTTGGCCACATCACTCCCCTGCTGCCTGTGTTGCAGATACCCTCCCCCATGAAACTCTCAGTCTAGTCAGCTCCCTAGTTAAACCAGTCGCTTTCTCATTCACCCCCTCCTTACTACCCTGAAACAGCGGAAGGTGAACACTTAAAGGATTGGTTAACACAATCTCCTCCAGTGCCTTCTAAACCATTATTTCAGAGTGCGTGGTAGCAAACTGACGTGTTATCCACCATCCACATCGACTCCTTCTCGTGCTGCTCTGCATTCAGTAGTGGCGTACTGTGTGCTACTGTTAACCGGAAGTGGCTGCAAGGGATTTTGCATAAGCCGCGTTCTTGTTCTCCCTTAGCAGCAGGCCCTGTTTCAACATTCCCAGGCCCATGGGTTGTGCTTACACCCTCATCAGTACACCCATGTCCTTGTTCTCATCTCTTTACAGTAGAGAGGTAACACTGGTTACACTGTGTATCCTATATTGTATGGAAGATGATATTTTGGGGTTTGTTTTATAGAAAGGGAAAACATTAGTTAGAAAATTAACTGTGTTCAACTTTTGGTGAGCAGTGCATATACTACTGTCAGCAAAAAAAGTGTAGAACAGTAAAAAACAACATATTATACTGTACTCAGTCGCCACTACTAGACTGTTGCACTATGAAACTGATTAGACAGTCAGAAGGAGGACTTCAATCATCCCTAAGGTGGGGGACTACCAGGGGCGTAGCTAGGATTTACAGGGCTCCATAGCAAAAAAAAAAATAGTGAGGGCATAGATATAGTCTATGATGTGGACAAAAATAAAATTGACAGGTGACAGGTAGAGCAGTGAGCCAATAGCTGCTTGCTCTGTCAGTCCATTGTTTTTAACTAAGGGCAAATTAGGAGCTGTTATGGTTAAATACATAGGTGCAGGAGCAGACTACCTTTTGCTTAACCCCTTATGTACTGCAGTGTGTAAGTGACCCAAAATTCAGAAGACAAGGAGATCACTTTACTGTTGGCGTACTCATAACCCCTCAACTCTGCACGGAGCGCTGCACATTTCCCTACTTGATTGCGGCAGGTGGAAAACAGAAGTCAGGGGTTAACAGTGCAGTGAAGCACAGATCTCTTTGCCTTCTGCTTGTTAACCCTTTTTTGTGTTGCAGCATGAAAGTAAACATTGAGTCACTTACACACTGCAGTACATAAGGGGTTAAGTAGAAGGACATAGGACGGCCTCCTGCCTCTATGGTAGCTATGCCACTGGGGACTACGATTGCAGAGATGTCCCAGAATTTCTGCACAATTACACTTTCAACGTGCCTCCTTCTTCTAATTTAATACAGGATCCCCCACCTGCGTGGACAGGCAGCAAGAGGCATAGGCCAAAACAAATGATTGGCGATGTTGTGCTCATAGCATAGCGAGGTGAGCGGCATTTCAGCTATTTTTAATTATGACTCCCAGTTTGCAGTTTCACACTATGTGCTGATGCTTTCTATTTTCTCTAGTAACTGTTTAGACTGTAAAATACTGTAAGGAAGATTTTTTTTTGTTTTTGTTTTTGTTTTCTATTCCTTTAAAAGGCTTTTGGATATTTGTGGATATAACTAATATTATTATTATTATTTATTTATTTATTTATTTATAGAGCGCCCTTAATTCCAGAGCGCTATACAATAGATAGGGGTAATGAGCAGAAACAACACAATATTAAAACACATTACATGAAGGCAAATGGCAGACTGGTACATGGGGAAGAGGACCCTGCCCGCGAGGGCTTACAATCTATAAGGTACGGGGAGAGAAACAGGAGGTAAAGTGCAGCCAGTCAAGTGTGATGCAGAATTATTATAGGTTGTAGCCTAGTTTGAAGAGATGGGTTTTCAGGTTACTTTTGAAGGACTTGATGGTGGGTGAGAGTCGGATGTTTCGGGGTAGCGAGTTCCAGAGTATGGGGGGGGGGGCTCGGGCAAAGTCTTGGAGGCGGTTGTGCGAGGTACGAACAAGGGGGGGAGTGCAGACGGAGGTCACCGGAGGATCGAAGGTTGCGTGAGGGAAGGTAGCTGGATATCAGGTCAGAGATGTACGGAGGGGACATTGTACGTCATGGTCAACAGTTTAAAGTTAATATGTTGCGCAATGTGTAGCCAGTGGAGGGATTGGCAGAGTCAAGTGGAAGAGGCAAAGCGAGGGGAAAGGTTGATTAGTCGGGCAGCAGAGTTTAGGATAGACTGGAGGGGATCAAGGGAGTTAGATGGAAGGCCAGAGAGGAGGATATTACTAGCTACCTACCAGTATGCTATTCTGTACAATACTGGTATATCGTTTGGAATTAGCTTTTTTCAGCGACAATGACAGAGTACTATTCCTTAAAAGGACTTTTGGGTGTTTGGTCAACCTAATCACCTGCCTGACTTACCACGCTAAGCTTACACTACCTCTTTCCTTAAAAACTAATAGCAGCTATCCCTGACAACTAACACAAAGCAACAGAGTTGAGCATCTTGGGACCTTGGTCTATATACACCCAGGTGACCTGATGAAGTTGGGCAATCACTGCTATGCAAGCAGCCAACATATCTGCTGTACAGCAGGACCTTCCAGCCTCTTTCCCATATGTTTATTGGCTAATTAAAGCCTCGAAACATGCATCAGGAAACTAATGATTTTATTTAAGCACCATACGGTATTCGTTTGATTATCAAGTATCAAGAATAGTCAGCTCTAATCTCTAGCCATAAACACACATATAATGTAGATACATGTAATCTTGAACATACAGACTGTGAATCAATGCATACATCAAACACACTATACACACAAGCATACTTCAAGACATTTATTTCTTTTTACAAAATAGCTCCAGGGAGCTCCACAGGCCGTCAGCAGGTCCTCTCCTCACAGCCTGTGCCACGCTCTATCTGCCACTCCCCCTCCTCCTCTGTCCAGACTGCCTTAGCATCCTGTGACCTAACTAAGGTTTTGGAGACAGGGTTGCCCCTGATCTTCACACTAAGTATCAACTGTACGAACAAAAAATATTTATCCCTATATACTGTGAAGATCACTTAAAATTTAACTTTTATTAGAAATTATTTTAAAATTAAAAATGAATTGTGCGACCAGTGATTAAAAATGTAGGGAGACAACAGCAAAAATTGGATAAATATAGGTGCGCCGATTAATATGTAATCAGATAGGAAAATTATTATAATATTGACTTATAGAAATGTGGTACTGTATAGATATCAGAGATCGCTAAGGGGTCAGCCGACCATATCTATAATCTCTATATGCGATAGCTGAATGAACAGACCACTTTTATAATTCAGTCTATTTAAGCAAGGTATAAACCTTGAAAAGTTGTGAAACTATACAAGGGTTAGTGATATCAAACAGGAGTGGATCACCAGTTGGTCAGCCGACCAGTATCACTGAATGGATCCGTTCTTATCACCAAACCCAGTATAGAAGTAACCTATCTGATATACTGAACCATGGCCAGCCAGTGTAAGGCTTATCGCTGGCTCCCGGTATAAGATACTGAGCGTTCTTATTTGAATCCTAGCATGATGGCTCCCTCCTATTAAAAACACATAAAGATCCCACCACCAACCCCGACGTTTCGCCACTAGACTTGTGGCTTTATCAAGAGGATTTGTTATAGTGACCGGCGCCGCTATTGCGGTGATATTTAAACCCAAAATGGGTTGCCCATAGGTACATGTCAGACCTCCCATCATTTGAATAGGCAAATCAAGCGATTCTCCCCATTGACAGACAGGTCTCTGAACCTATGAGTCTGTTTCATTATAGGACTTCCATTCCGTATTGAGCTCATTAGGCAAATTAGTTCATTAATTAAAAAGACGGGGCAGGCTTGACGCATGCGTTCAAACTTAGATCTATAGAGTGATGATAATGTGTGGTGTGCGTGCGCAGCCACTTAGACTCAATTCAATTGATTTCCAGCGCATGTGTGCACACTTAATTTTATTTCAACTTATTCCGATGCGCATGCGTGGATACTTAGTCTTCGGTGTGATAGTATTCTTATATGTTTCTTAGATCTTAGGCCACGGAGGTCAGAATAGATACTAGTGCGCATGGGCAAGGACTCAGTCGCAAAGTTCTATGATGTTACTGCGCATGTTTATAAACTTAGACTCCGAACAACAGGTCAGTTGGATTATGTATATATTTATGTTGTAACAAAATATAGTACTTCATATATTACAAAGAAGTGAATGCAGATACTAGCGTCATAGCTCCGATTGAATAGCTGCCGCATTC